>NW_023596545.1:15726858-15770983 GCF_011947565.3 Pollicipes pollicipes | reverse complement strand
TTCATGCATGCCAACCTTCATATTCATGCTTACGCATTGTGCATAAGCCATATCCATTCCAAATGCCTAAGACAAGCCAAAATAACACTGCACCATAGCCACCAAGAAAGCCTCAGCTCATAGCCAGTAATGCAATTACAAATATGCAGGAGAATTCCAGAACCCCATTGCCAGCAACAAATATAGTTAGATCTAGGAAAAGCATGCCTGTCATGAACCTTACATTATACTGGGGAGCACTTGCAGTAATGGCTTTGTCAAGATTGTCTGTCATCGAATTACCATTTGTTTAATACCCCAGATGGAAGGCAAGGCCAATGGGTTTCAAGGTTTCTGCAGAAACCCTCATTCAGTGCAAGGATCAGGGCAAATATCCACCAGCCTATGAACAACTATAATGGTGGAGGTCTTGACAGCAGGCAAATGTCTGTAACTGTCCAGCAAGGATGGCAATCTTCATCATACCGCGCCAACCCCTGCCCCTAAAAGCTTACCATCGTGATTCCCTCCGAATTGAGGCTGTGTATTGAAACCGCGGTGGATCAAGTTTTCAGTTGGCTCTCACCGACCGACCACTCCTTCATCTTGAACACACTACGCTCCTAATTACTACGGCCTTCCTACCGCAATCAAGCTGCCATAAATTGACTCCCAATCACGCGCGACCACCACGCGAACTCAGCACCTAGCAAGCGAACCCCGCATCGCCATTCATTAGCCTCGAATGCGCGCAGCATGCGCGTGTGCGGTAGTGTACGAAACGTCTGCGCCGTTTTCCGCGCCCATTCTGCATGAAAAAGAGATCACTAATTTGTGGCCATTTCGTAGCCGATTGCGTTGTTGCCTTCGGCATGTTTGCATTTCTGACTTACCCTCACCATAGTTGCAATTTAATCATAATTTTGAGTACTCACTGGCTACAAAAGTTCCAACCGAATTATACCTTAGCATGGTGTTCGGAGCAAGGAGACCGAGGTAAGATAACCTAGGTAAGAAATAAAGAAATGGCTGTAAGAATCCTACGATCGTGCTTTCCGTATAAATGCAGCCGGCAGTACACCGTTGGTAACGTGGAAGAAGCGATGGTGCAACCAACCAAGGCGTAGGAACGTTCGAAAAAGTATGGGACAGGCTCAGGGTATACTTCTGGAACTTTTTCTTGGAAGCAACCCCGGCGACCAGGGGAGGGGGGGGGGAGGTAGAGATGGAAGTTACTGTCCGCTCGCAATTCACCCTGACATATATTTTGGAAAACATTAAAATCCTATTGGACTCATCCATGTCATTCGGTAAATAAGGTCATCCAACTTCCCACGATTATTCGTCCATTTCAGCATTGTTTCCCTGGGTAGGCGAATGCCTCGAGCGGGTCGGTATTTTGGGCGCTTGAGGGGGCATTTACTTCCACGGGGTAGATGCCAAAATACGAACTCGACGATTGCTGGTCAGAATTTTAAATGACAATCGATGGCCCATAGTGGACCTGAGTTTTCATGTGCCTAGATGTTACGGGTTATTTTTCTAGAGAGAAGATCTGTCGCATCATGGTGGGCGGAAACTAATTCGAAAGCTTCAAATACTTACTGTTGGAAACAATGTGATTTACAAAGAAAGGCATTAAACTGGATTTTGTCCTGTAAAAAGCCAAGTCATAGAATGAGGCTCTCCTGTCATATATTCCTTACCTGAGCCCTTTTCCCGTCCGTCGCCGGCAGCCACACTGCCGTGACCCTGCTGCCCCCCCCCCCCCCCCCTCCCCGCCAGGACTGACTGCGGACTGATCGTATGGCCGCTTTGCTGCGTAGTTGTGCAACAGCATTACTACCAATCAGAGTGTAAAACATACATTGGACACCTGCAGCAGTACCTTTTTTCCAAATTGTCTCCCCTTCACACCACCGCAGAAAAAGCTTCCGGGAAGCTGCCTGTGTCCCATATGAATGGGATGCGGTGGCGAGGGCACCGCCACCATTCAAAAATACGCAGCCTTATCTATCAGCACGTACGCGTGTTGTACAGTCAAGACACACCTAACGAACCGCACCGGTTGTTGGTGACAAAGTCGTGATGAAACGGCGTAGGGATCAGCAGATACATGCAAGCCACGTCAAGAGCGCGTCTGGCCGAACTCGTCGCTGAACTTCCACACTTTCCGGCTTCCGAAAACTGGCGCGGCTAGAGGCTCCGCTCAATGTGAACACAAACTGGCGTCACATGTGCAGACAACGTTAAACGCGGCAGTGGTCGACGGATTACCCGTGACCATTGAATTACTTGTTCTGTTTCCGGACATAGGATAGGGTAGGACACAACAGCAGTTTTGCTTCAGCTTTGTGTCGCGCGCTTCGGTTTCGCTGACTTTGGGAACCTGAGATGTCGAGAACACCCGCCTCCCAGTCCAGTCTCTTCCACCATGAACGCGTCTGATAGCTCACGCCGTATTCGCCACCTTCCCTTTTACCCAATGCTGATGCTTCTTTCTCTACGCAAAAACAATGCTTCCAGACGCATTTATTTAACCAGTTTTATAAAACAGACTGTGTCCACATTACGGATCCAGCCAACCCATCGGATCAAATGTGTCCCACAAGATGGCGCCTAGGGCCGACTCACACACGGCAGATGAAACGAAGCCGACCTACAGCATCCAGGACTATCCGTGCTTCGGACATGCCTGACCAGCATTAGCTTACACAAGATCAACAAGCGAATAAGTTTAGCTGGATGCCCAACGGAAACACATTCTGGGAAACACGAAACACGTCTGTGTTAGCTGGCTCCGCGTATACTACACCTCCCCAGGTGAAAACACCCCACCTTCCGGGCAGCGGCTTCTGGATCGCGCGTCGTCCGGTCACGGTGTCTGAATACGTTTGGAGGCGGGGACTGGTGCCAAACAAAACAGCGGCGCTCGGGGCAGGCGGACCGACTCATCCAGCGGGGTACGGGCTTGAAAAGGGTGAAAAGAAGTCCGGAGCGCGCGCGCGCGCGCGGCCGCCGCTCGCCGCCGCGCCCTAGTCGTCGAAGCCCTGGGAGAGGAGGAAGTTGGCCGCCATGTTCTCGTTCTTCTCACACGCAAAGTACGCCTGGACGACCAGCTGCTCCGGGAAGCCCAGCGCCTTTAGCTGGAACGAAACATGAGGGGTCAGTGGGCTGGCAGCCACGCCGACTTCCATGCCGACAGACCGTACCAGAGCACACGGCAGCAGCGCAAACACGCGCCAGGGGCCAACGATATTCGGATAACCGGTGTTCTTATCGGGGGAAGTGACGTGCGAAGATAGTGGCGGCGTTTAGTCGGCCGACGGTACGGGCGCATGCCGCACAATGCAATACAAGGTGCATGGCTGACTTACTGTTCAAAGCAAATATAGATCTTGACATTCACATACAGATCCAGACACACATAACAGATCTACATTTGGGCTCGATGCCGATATGACGGGAAAACACGGCCAGGATCTGTTTTTGGTATAAATGCCACGTATTGGCATTCAAACTGAGCCTTGCCGGCATGTTTGGCACCACTGCAAAAATCCGACATTCGAAAAGAGCGAAAAGCAAAACGTTCAAGGATGCTTTCAAAAGGGCCACTTAGTGGACATTTGAAAAGATGGAAATTCTGACTCCTCAAGACACCAAACCTCTCGACAACAACTCACGACAATGACCTATAACCGCCAAGACAATAAAAATATATCTGGATGCAGTTTCGGACGGGTGGCCTTCTCACGCTTTAACCGCAGACGCACATGCGACGCTATGACACTCCGCCATACAATGGCACACGGCCCTTTATACAATCATTCGCGGTCATAATCAAAGCACGGTTTATTCTTTTATTGATGTTCCATCGGAAAAATACTCCGTATGGTTCAGTTCAATAAACCTCTATATCGGTGCATTTGATGCACCTTCCAAGGGTCAACATAGATAATATCCAATGTCAACGTCAATTATATGGATATCGTTCGTATTAACTCCATGGAAGGTGTAGCAAAGTGCACTACACCAAAGACCTTCAGGTTAAAACCACACTGAGTATTTTTCGATAAAAACAAAAATAGCAATGTAGCAGTGGTAAGGACATGACTCTCTAGACACGCGAAACCGTTCCGGTTGAACAGCGTCGCCTGTGTCGCAGTCGGCGGGAGATCGGGGGGGGGGGGGCAGCACTGCCCGCCCCTCTCGGAAGTCCGCCTGACCGAGGTCGCTCACCCTTTCGATGGCCTCCTGGTCTTGCTGCGAGATGTGGATGGTGGTGGTTCCGCCGAGCAGACCCTCGCCAGTTCGGCCCTGGCCGCCGGCTGGCGGCACGCGGCCCTGGCCGCCCTGACCTCCCTGCCCGCCGCCACCGCCACCACCACCACCGCCGCCGCCGCCGCCACCGGCCCGCCGGCTCCGCCTCCGACGAGTCGTTCAGCATGCGCACGAACGCCTCTTGATTGTGAGAGATGAGCTGCAGCAGCTGGGGGTTGCTCTCGCCGATCTCGACAAGCACGGCGTGCAGCAGCGACGGGTTGGAGCGCACCATCTGGCGCATCTGCTGGAACTGCGGCAGCGCGCGCAGCGCCGCCAGCTGCTGGGCCGTGTCGGCTGGCGGCGGCGCCTCCTCCTCTTCTCCGGCCGGCGCCTCCTCGCCACCGCCGGCCGCCATGCTCTCCAGCACCGCTTCTGGGATGCCCGACAGCAAGTACTCCACGGCCCGGTCCGGGTTGTTGAAGCTGGCGCGCAGCGCGCGCAGGACCTGGCGGCGGGGCGGGGGCGGGTGAGGGGGAGAGAGGAAGGGGGGGGGGGGGGCGTCAGCGGACACCGGCGCCGGCCATCACCGCCGCCAGCCGCCAGCGCCATCAGATGACCCGAAGGCGCAGAATAGTGCCCCTGGGAAGCTTGGTCACCGCTGTTACTTCCAAGGGGTATTTAAGTACGCGCTGCCACCGATATAACCATGACAGTGATTCCCGCACAACGCGCCCCTTGCGTGGCGCCTGGCCAGCTGTTGGTGTTGCGGCCCGCGGCAAACGGACGCGATGCTAACATACATTGTGGCAATCCGGGATCAAATCAGGGCTATCGCAGCCTAGCGTCACAACTATACCACTAAGTGATCCACGTCAGGAATGTCAGGGGCACATATCACAGTTGAACGTCACAGCCACGGCAGCGTTGTTATAGCGCCAACGAATTTTTGTTGGTTAGATGGCGGCTCAATTGTCGGGTGCTGCGCACGACTGCAAGTCAGTTGTGATCGCGCGGTAGTAAAGCTTGCACAGGCGGAAAAACGCCGCTCCCCCATTTCAGTGTTGGACCGGGGTAGACAGCCGCTGAACTGCCTCCTGGGTCGCAGATGGGCATCAACGGCGGCGCAACCAGAAGGCGCGCCTGATGACATTTGGTTTATGACACACCAGGTGAAGATCCATTTCAATGGCGTTCAATGAGCTTCACGTGCTATCATTCACATTCACCTAGATTTACTTTCGAGCGTGTGCTCCCGAGCTTGCAGAGACAAAAGGCAAAGTTCCGTTCCATAGTCGATGCACGGCGGCTGCTAACTCTGACGCAAGAGGCTGCACGTAAATCGACCGCATGGCAACCCGCGGAGTCTTCATCTGCACACCTTGCTCCACCCACATCACAGACAAATTACCTCGTCCCGACTGTAGCCCATATCCATGATGTTCTTGACGACCGTCTCCAGCTGGTCTCCTGTGAGCAGCGTCGACTCCCCGGACGGGTCGACCTCAGGCACCGGCGCCGGAGTGGGAGCCGAAGCAGGAGCCGGAGCCGGAGCCGGAGTGGGAGCCGCGGTCGGCGCCGGCGCCGGGGCGGCGGGTTCGGGTGCAGATGGCGCGGGCCGGCGTCGGCGCTGTCTGCGCCGGAGCTGTCGGGTCTGCGGGGCCGGTCGGCAGCGGGGCCGGCTTCGGCTTCATCACCATCACCACCACAAACTTCTTGTCGTCGATGCTGTACTCGGAGAGCGGTGTGTCGTCGGCCAAAATTTTGCCTGCGCAGATAGGGGTCGGTTAGCGTCCATATCAGCCAGCAAAGCACTGGCCACGCAGGCACTGAGGCTTATCTGCTGATTAATAACGCATCCTTCAACAGCAAAGTACATAACTGGTAAGTGTTCAGTGTACGTATGCGACGCTTAACTGAGCACGGGAAATATGGGACACCCAAACAGTACACAACACAGCTTTGACCAGACAGCTACTGGTCCAAGGATTCATTCAGATTCTAATCACACTATTCTGGATTCAGGCGCAGCTCTGCCTGATTCAAGGCCAAAGTGAGACCCAGTAGCATCACCTGCTTGCATCATGGTCGACCTGAATCAGAATCACGTCTCTCGCTACATTTGATTTAAAGAGAGTGGTCCACATTTGTGTGGGGTTTTGCACTGAAATAGTCATCCTGTAGACCTTTCGGTGCTGTTCGCAATCCTGCCATTTCTACCACCTAAGCCCGTCTAATTTCTGAGCTACACGCCCGCGAAAATGATAAAGGTATATCAGAGAGTTTTTCAAAATGACCTTGGCATTCCTGATGTCATGATAACATCATTGAAATCCTGCCAATTCATCAGCTATTTGCGGGTGGGTGTCATCGAGGCTTTACGACGCCCTCAGCTGCTGAGACTATATGGCGTCACCTGCCTCTCACCCTGGCAGGAAGGGCGGGCACCGCGGGGAATCGAACCCTGTACCTCTGGTTTCCCAGACGTGCGGTGGTTAACACAGACGTGTTAACCACTACACTACCAGCAGTCTACAGCAGTTTTTCTGATTCAACTTTCAGTTTGCCTCCCATGTATTGGTAACAGCATGCATTTGATTCATTCAGAAAAATCAGACAAGATGGCACAAGCACATACAGCATTCTCGCCACCATAGTAAAGAAATATATTTTTGCTGATGAACATGACAAAATACAAAAATATCCATGACATCTAATTGTTGGAATGAGCCTCTGCATTTTAATGAGAAGAATGTCATATAAAATCCAGCAAAGATAAGACATGACTTCCCCAAGCCATGAAGAATAACATTTGTAAATTGTCACTGAGTATGTTACTTTTGAATGACACAAGCTACTGAGTATGCTAGTTTAGAATGGCACAAATGCCAAGGTGCATAAGAAGTCATGAACTTACTGAAGATTTGATAAAGGCATTTTTGATTAGATGGATTTCTGGGATCAGCACTGATGTCAAGCTATGCTTGCTGTGTGAGCCCCAACCCCACCACTCCCATAAAATTCTGAGTCAGAGGCAGCAGACTGTCGTGCTTGGAATTGCCTGTCCTGTGCTCTAACATCATCTGACTTTTAGTGTGGCCATTGCCATAGGGTGTGGGTCATTCCAGTCAAGGGCGAACAGCAAACGCCTAAATTAACTCAAACAAACCCTGCCATGCATGGGTAAATGGGAGACCAGGTGTTTGGACCATTTGAGCTACTTGAAAAAACAATAATGGTAATGTGAGTGTTCTGAGAAATGCTACATTTGAGTACTGCAGGCCCATATCACAAGACAAATTATATGAAACATACAGCTTTCTACAGGCACATGTTTGGCCTTAAACAAATGCTGTAATGCAAACACTGATGCAGAGTACGGGCCTCATTCAGGCTATTCTCAGCTTGTCAGAATCATTCATACACAGACCTAGATTGATAGCCTGATACCTAGACTGATCTGCATTAGGTCTGCCTAAGCAGGCACCATACATTTGTGGCTAATGTGGCCTCGGATCTGCCAAACCAGGACTCACCTCTGTCCTTGGCACACTTATGCATAACTACCACATCCAATGCAGAATTTCTGCAGCAAAGCAAATATTGTACAACCTAATAAGTTCCAGTATTTCAAGGAAACTTTGTGATGATCAATTTGTCAACCAATATCCTAACAACAATTAAGCCCATGTGCCGAGTTGTTTTGATAACCAAATATAATTTGCAACTTCATTTAATGTGCTTACCTGCATAAATAAGTTTTTGACCAGAAGCAATGTAGTCAGACCCCTTCTCTTTTTCAATCTTTTCCTTGAGTTCTCTGACCTGAAATTAGCACAAAAGGTTAATGGGTCACAGAACTTGAAGCATCAAACAGAATACACTGAAAAGTACCTGCCAGACAGAAAAGAAAGGCACAAATAAGTACCAAAATGACATGGAAGACCACTGATGTATAGGAATCTTGCAATATGATCCTACAGAACACCATTTACATGGAACAATAAACCATTCAGAACAGGGCCACATGCATGAAGTCACAGTAAACATTTTTACCATAAGTATTTTAGTGTACCACTGGCATGCAATATTTTTTCATGGCTTCAGATACTGTACATATGACATATGCAGATATATATTCAGATGTGTTTCCTTTCATACAGATAGCTATAATGTTTAATATAAGCTGCATGCATATCACAATGCATGCAAACTTGAATACAGGGGCACACATCCCAAGGACCACCATGTGTACATACCACTGATCCAAGCATGTGTGGGTTAGTCAGCAGCTGATTCCCAAGTCCATCCCAGAGTCAGGTCTTTCAAAAGTTTACAAGATCATTTGCACTAAGATAAGTGCAAACTAGCCTGAAAAACCTATCCTTTATGCCAGACAACTACTGAACATGTGCCCTTAAACTTGTACTTGTGAGTGCCACCCCAAGACCTGGGCAAATGCTGATTTGATATATTTTTTGTTAAATTTTTTCTGAGTATTTTGTGCAATGGTCCATTAAAGCATCACATTGCCTTAAAACAAAAGCTTGTGAAAAAACTCTGAGTATTTTGGGCAATGTCATACTGAAACATCACATTTCCTTAAAACAAAAGATATGTAATGAAATTGGTGCTGACCATGCACCAAGCCCTGAGTACTGAGGCTTTCCATGTACAAGCACTGTAATGGTGGCCAAAATTGTGCTGCTATGCCAGACATGTTCACAATAACATGCAGTTTTAGCAGACCAGATTGCATATCATAAATGCAAAAAATATCTGTTTAGCTTTGAAAATGCCAAATAAAATAACTAAAAGCAATCTCATATGGTTTGTCAAACCAAGTTGCTTGAGTTTTCTGGCAAGGCCATGTCTGTAATCAATGCAAGAGCCATGTTGCCTTCTGAAGGATTAACAGCATGATTACTATCACACAGAGCTCCAGTGTTTGGCACACAATAATGCCACCTGAATCACAAACCAGATGGAAAAACAAGCAACAGCTTTTGGTTTACAGGTTCAGAACATGTGAAGAAGGGACTGCTATGCATGTCACATAAGAATACTTACAGAAAGGGACACCATACATGGCAAAAAGCACCCTTTATGGTGCACCAGTGTCTTCATTCAGTTAACCTGAATAATGCATTCAATAAGTGCAAGTGATAACAGAGAACATCATGCAAAACACACAACGATGCAGTGCAAGTTCTCTGCATTAATAGTTCATGGAAACAACCACAATGGTGGACAATATAACAATATAATCAACTTACAGACTGGGATGCATCGATATCTATCTGGAAGGTCTGCTGCTGCAAATTCTTCATTGTGATGAGCATTTTGAAGCAGTTATGAGCTGGCAAGGCCAGCAGCTAAGTGATCCAGATGTCGAGAGGTTGATTTCCGTGAGCACTGTTGTCAAAACACCGGAGTATTCTCCAGTAGTTCGGCGAGGTTGGACGCGGCACTGCCGAAGTCTTCTAAAGCATCTGGCGAATACAAATATCCAGGATCCTCATCGGATTTAGGCCACTCTTGCTGCCTCAATTCCCACCGCCCAACCCAGTTCAGAGATTCCAATCGCTGAGCATTGGATGACGTAAACGCACTCGCGAACGTGAGGACCGCTTCTCTGGGACGACGCTCCCTGAGCACCTAACCGTCCAGAACCTGCTTCTGCGCCACTGTCGCAGGAAACGACTTGTCATTTTGGCGCACAAGCGCAGTAGTTGTAGACCCCTCTTCGTGACGTAACGGCTTGCTTCCGGCGGTACTATTTTGCAACCGTTTAAGGCACCATGACAATCCTCGAAAATTACTGGTATTATTCACCTTAAACGCCCACTTTCAGACTTCCGGCATAAATTTTGTCAGTCGTTGTGAGTTTGGCTATATGCTTTTGACACTGTGATCATGCCAGTGGGAAGTTTTTAATATATCCCCCGTAACCATCTGTTTTAAGCCGGCTCACAGCTGGACATGACCATGCACTTATAGACCAGAGGTTTATTCCTGCACCCATTGAGTTTCTGCTTAACTAATCTGATGCCTGTCGATACGCTGTAAAGAATCAGACCGCACGACATGCATGCAGCGTCATACATGCGTGAAGTACCACGGGGGAATCCCGGCGTAATGTCTGAAAGGCAGAATCCCTCCCTTTTCTTCCTTTCACCTATTGTTACACCACACGCGTACAATTTGATCCGAATCATATGTTTCTCTAAGTCCTAAAAAGCTTAAAATTTCTATTTGAACTAGCCAAACCTGCGGGAGAAATTGTATTTTACTCCCTGCTCATCATTATGAAAGAAATGCATTTCATTCACTTTGCTTTTGTTCTTTAATGTTTAAAACGCACTGACGTGTTAAACTGTTTGTGTTATAAATGGTACGTAAGCTGGAAACACTGTTGAAACAAAATATATGACAAGATGAAGCTATTTTCCCGCGTTTTCAACCGAACGTTACACTATGGCTTTTGATTTCTCCCAAAGTTTACCACAGCGGCTCTTTTCGAAGGCCACTTTGGCTTTGGGAATGGGGGAATAACAATATCCATGTGACAGGTACGTACGGCGGTTGCCGCGACGACAGTGGTCACTCCTACAAGGAAGAAGCGCATTGCTGTCGCGAAGCGCTAACAGCGTAATTTTGAGTCGAGAATGATTGAAGTTTAGATATCCTCATTATGCTTTGGCGGTGCTGCAGTCGCGCTGCCCAGTGTAATTTTTAGATGCAACGAGTCATGAGGTTTCACTTAAGTATGTTTTTGAAACATGCGGTAACGCAGGCGGAGGGACGGTACAGGGAGCATGTGCAAATCCGAGATTTACGATTTCCCTCTCTTACCCTTCCCCCTTGAGGTTCCGGGGGCCCAAAGATCCCTCGTAGCCTACGAATAATGGCCCGAGTTGAGGGGGAACAAGGACCCAAAAGGCCGGCCAGAGGTCGTATTCAGGGGCCTCGGCCCGCAGGGTCGCGTACCACCATTGGCAGGCCAGAGGGCCCTGCGCGCTGATCAGGGGTACCCTGAGTTGGTAGAGTCTATATGTTGGTCAGATACGACCAGTAACGCACAGCTGGCTCCATGGCCGCCAGTGATTTGCAAAGCTGGGCCCAGTGACTTGCACTGGTCGGGACCCCTGTATCGGTCAGGAAACGCAGCGCTGAACAGAGGATTATGTGCTCGCTAGGGGCCCGAGCCGACCATGGTCAGTGTTCGATGAGGCACGAAGAGGGGACGCTGCGGCCCGCTGGAACCGACTATTAAGCGCCCGGCTGGAGGGCATAAGAGCCGAAGGACTGACTGTAGGTCGCATTAACAATCACGAACCGCACGGTCGTGGCCTGAAATATCAGTTTAATGTCCTCCTGCACCGTTTGAGGACCCACTGAGGCAATGCGTTTACCTACGTTGACCAGGGGCCCCATGCCAGCACAGAGCTGCAAAAACCTGACAATCAGCACCAGCCCGCTAAACCGGTAGCAGTAATCGTCCAACCACAACCATCAACACAAGCCGTGTCAAACATGCCTAATGGAAGTGATGCACCTGCATCCCGTTTTGCGGTAATCAGCCGGGATTTCCATGGGAGACATTATTGGTCGCACAAATCAATTTACAGGATCTCTTCGCTCCCGAAGACGTACACGTTCAACATCCGAAGTCACATAATACCGACTCTGTGTCGATTACCGAAGCCTGGCTTCGGCGATTGACGCCAGACGAAATTATTATGATGTGGAACGAGAAGATCTTTCACCGAAACAGATCAGGCAAACGTATTGACGAGGTCTGTATTTGGCAGTCTGTGTTGGGGGTACTCCAACCCCACAACGTCACTCAGGGGAAATTGGGCCTAATCAGGGAAGTATCCTGCTTTCTAATGTATCTGACGCTAGTTTTTCCCACTTGGCCTCACCAATCCTATTTTGCGAAACACACAACAATGATAGACTTAACGACCGTAACACGCGAAATATTCGTCACAAGATTATACTCCACAGTCACGTCTGAGACTTAGGGCCCGTTTCTCAAGCAAAGGCGGAGCCGAGATGCACGATTTTCATTGGTAGGGACCCTTCAGTCAATGAGTGGTTCCCGTATCAGTCAGCGAACCACAGAGCCTAGTAAGGGTCAGGTATTTACAAGGGGCTTAGCATCAGCCTGGGACAGTGTTCGGGGTCCCGCAGAGGAGCCGGAGGGTCCCTCGAAATCGATGATCAAGTGCCCGCTTGGAGGGCAAGAGGGCAGGGCCGGGCCATCAGATGTTAGTTAGAGGGCCTCTTACACCGACTGGAGACACCCTGGGGCAATTCGGGTCTCTATTTCGGTCACAGACCACCAAAACCGAGCAGTTGGCTCCGTGTCGGTCTGGGAGCTGGGGGCACATTTCCCAAGCAGGGAAAAGGTCAAAACCCGCGATTCGTGGGTTGGTGTCAGGTCGGGTGTCGGGTCCCTTGCAACAATGAGGGTTTCTTTACTGGTCAGGGACCCACAATGCCTGATAGAGGGCCCAATGTTCGCAATGGGCCTCGAGTCGACCAGGGCAACATCTTTTGGACAGGGACCGGGACGGGACCCCAAAAGCCAGGGGTCCTTTGCGTTGGTCGAGGCCTTCTGGCAATGCAAGTGGAGATGAAAGTTAACGATGTGAGTCCACAACGCGATAATGGAAGGCAGTTTGTCAGGAAGGGCCCCGGTACCGAACGAAGGGCTCTATATCCCATTTCAGCCAGGGGTCCGTTATGCCGAACTGTGGAAGTCTCTTTGCCAATTATGGGACACCTGCAATTATAGTGATCTTTTGTATAAATGAGAACCCTGCGTCTATTTGGGAACAAATGGTCGGGTCAGAGGCCCTCTGCCGTCAGGCAGGCCAACAATGTATGACGTGTCCCTTTCAGGGTTTCTGTATCAGCCAGAGCATCCCGCCCCTGTGTCACCGGCATGACAGCCAGCGAGCACTCCACGCTGTAACCGAATGGTCCTGAAGCCCCTGACCGGGAAATATAATTTGTTCCCTATTGATCTATACACTGGATCCTTTGCCCGGAAAAAAGGATTTCCGTAATGGCCAACAGGCGGATCACAATAAGTTCAGAATGAAAAAGGTCAGTAAAATATATCGATCGATCCTTGTTCAGGATTATCATGTGAAGCAAATTGCATAAAGCAGCTTTGGGCCTACGTGCTCACAATCTTAGTAGCAAGAACATCAGAGGCTAGGGTTGTAGTTTTCATGAGACCGAGCGGCGTACTGCGGCTGACACCGAGTGGTGGGCGCCTGGCGCCCGAGAACATCCATCGTAAAATAATGCAACCAAAAGTTTTAACAAATGAATTCATACTGTTCAGAAATTGGACTGCAGCGCATATTCCACTTCAATAGTTTTGAGCCTATCCTCTGATGAAATATGCAGCGACAGCAGCACGAACGTAGATTCCACTTTTACCTGCCTTGTTCCACCATTAAATTCTTGCAAAGGTTCACAGTGTTATAAATGGTAATCCGTTTATATCATAAGTCTGAAAATTTCACTGGTAAAATATACTCCAAGAACACATTGCAGGCGTTCAAATTGACATTTTAAAGCGTTCAAAGGTGTTTCCTCCAGAAACATTGCCGTTTTCCTCCATCCGTTCGCCACCGCCTGGTGTAAGACGCAGGACCGACGCCGCACTGCCTCGGCAAACTGCAATGCCGGGAGTGGGGGTTTTGCTGTTAGACTTGCGAGCGCGCATGACCAAACCTGGGTTATGTAACTCTTCCCCTTCTCGATTCTGAACAAAGTTGAGTATTCTGATGCTTGATTCCATGCATAATTGCTGTGGCCACGCACGTAAGATTTGAAAAGACACGTAAGCAAAGCATATATATATATATATATATATATATATATATAATGTGAGTAATAATAAGAAAATCAGGCACAAGCCCAAGAAGTTTTTGGCCATGCCCCCTAATGATAACTTCCTTGAATCTGCTCCCTAATCATTTTCAGAAATCGGCACCCATGTTCGGAGCCGCATGAATACTGCCGCCCACTTGATTTGAAGCGTCACGTTTCTTCAATTAGTAGTCCAGCTTGCTTCATTTAGTGATGACAACTTCGGCGCGGGTAGTTCGTTTATCAAAATGATTACGTGTATTTACGTATGGAGCAGACTTGTGTACTAAAATCGAAGTGTGAGGCGGAGCACCATACGCAACCTTTTCTCCATGCGTCTACACACCAAATCCTCATATAAAGGGCATTGTGTGTCCAGAATACGCTGAATCACTTTAACAGTTCTGTTCTCACAGGGAAAAATTTGGTTGCTATTTGCGTATATAGCTTCATAGCTGGGTCAAGTATCAACGACCATTGTCCCTTTTGCGAATCAGCACGAGTGGTTACTTTTGAGAAGTGATTTTGTGAAGTCATGAAAACTAGTGACACATAAATTGATTGATGAGGACCTGCAGGAGCATGTTGTGAGCATGTCCAAGCTTACATCAATAGTAGTGTTTTTGGTAGGTGTCTCTTGCACACTGCTGAGCTCACTCATTTTGGAACACTTTTCTGGTGGACTGATCGTTGGAACAAAGCCAGGCTCTTTTCTTCCTCTTGAAGATGAACTTTATCTGCATACTGACGATCTTAGTCCCAATTTCCTTAATCCTGGAACTGAGTTAGCCCCCAAAGACCCTAACCATGATCAAAAGAGTAAGTACATAATACTGCCTGTCACAGGGGGCATTTTTTCAGTTTCCTTCTGTCATCATGTCATGAGTACAATGTTTTTATGATTGATCAGTATGAAGGACAAGGCAATTGAAGTGATAAAATGTAGTCACAAATACCACAAAATTTGAATGTGTGCTTATACTACACATGTTTCAGTGGCATATGTTAGTGATAGTTTAAATCTGATTCACTCATTCATGAATAATGAGCATCTGCTACAGCTCCATGTGAAATGCTTTATATTAAGTAATTGTTTTCCTTTTGATGTGCTTGGAATAGCTGCTTCTGCTGGTCTTTCTGTAGAAAACTTCTGCTGTCAAGGCTATGGTTGACACTGGTCATGATCCCCTGCTACTGCATGCATTGATTGCATTGGGGCATATGCATAGTTTCTGAGGTAGTTGGCTAGGAATCCCCAGCTTTTAATTAGTCTCCCCCCAAAATAAGTAGCCACTTCAAAAAGGAAGTTGGTCAGTTAAACTCAATTTCTAGTTTAAGTCTAGTTTTGGCCACATTGGGGCATTAGCACCCTCACCCCCACATTTTTGATGATTTGCTGAAACTTTTTAGTGCAGGTTATTTGGTGGTGATGCATGCAAAATTTGAGCCAACTGTCACTTGAAATTAGCAGGAGCTCTGTCTCAGTGCAGATGCAATCACTGCAACCAAAGCAACTTTTGCCTTTCCCCTCGCAGCTAAGAATGCGGAGTATGAGGCCCGCAACACTCTACAGGCTGCAGCCCAGATGTGCCAACTCGGCAAGCTGGAGAAGGCTGGAAAGCTGTTCGAGCACGCACTGGCACTCAGCCCTCGCCATCCAGATGTGCTGACTGAGTATGGTGAGTTCCTGGAGCTCTCAGACGTGACGCGCGCCAACCATCTGTACACGCGTGCCCTCATCTTCGCGCCGGGCCACCGGCGGGCGCTGCAAACCGACAGCGGACGCAGCCGCTGGTGGAGCAAAGCGACCTGGAGCTGCTGCGGCGCATCGATCGCAAGCTGCTGGAGCTGGCGAAGGTGCCGGACAGCAGCTCGGCACTGCGCCGCGTCAAAAAGGAAGCCTACTTTCAGCAAATCCACCACACGGTGGGAATCGAGGGCAATACGATGACGCTGGCCGAGACGCGCATGGTCGTTGAGACGCGCATGGCTGTGGGCGGCCGCAGCGTCATGGAGCACAACGAAATCTTGGGACTGGACGCTGCCATCAAGTACATCAACACGACTCTGGTGCACCGGATCGGCGACATCACGCTGGATGACCTGCTGCAGATCCACCGGCGCGTGATGGGTCACGCCGACCCGTTGGCGGCCGGACAGTTGCGCACGACGCAGGTGTACGTCAGCGAACACGTGCCGCCGCCACCCACACGCATCACGCCCCTGCTGGAGGGCTTCATCCAGTGGCTGAACGCGCCGGAGACGGTGGCGCTGCACCCGGTTAAGTACGCGGCGCTGGCGCACTACAAGCTCGTCTTCATTCACCCGTTCTCGGACGGCAACGGACGCACGTCGCGGCTGCTGATGAACCTGATCCTGATGCAGGCCGGCTTCCCGCCGGTCATCATCCGCAAGCAAGACCGTCACATCTACTACCGCTGCTTGCAGCTGGCCAACGAGGGCGACGTGCGGCCGTTTGTGCGCTTCATCGCCGAGTGCGCCGAGAAGACGCTCGACGTCTACGTCTGGGCGACCAGCGAGTACGTGCACAAGATCGCGGCGTCGGAGGCCGAACGCCAGGCGGCCGCACGCCGCGCCGACGCCGAAGACGCGTTCGTGCGCAACTTCAGCGGCGACGACCTGGTGGGGTTCGGCGCGCCGGTCGCCCACCGCGAGCCGGGCGACACGACGGGGTACTTCAGCGAAGAGGAGGCGGACAGGACTATACATACACCGGAAGATGGGAGCGAGCATGTCATCAGCGTAGAGGAGGTGGACAGGTTGGTTCCGGTGCCGGGTGAGCGCAGTGCTAAGGACGTGGCAGAGGCGGGCAACCGGACGTCTCAGGCGCGACTCGGCCGGACTGCTGGCGTTAGCGTGGAAGGAGTGGAGCAAGCCAGACATTATCTGGAAGGCCAGGGTGATGATGCGGTTGGTGCAGGTGGCGAGCGTAGGCCAAAGCACGTATTGGACGGGGAGTGCAATCGGTTTATTGGCGTAGAAGAGGTAGAGAGATCGAACCAGGTGCGGAAAAACGAAATCGATCGTGACATAGATGTAGAAGACGTGGACAGATGACGGTAGCCTTGGGGGGCAAGCCCACCTGAACCTTAGGAATGCATTGGGTGTTGCCGTTTTAGTGGCTGTGAGGATATATAAGTGCACACTATTTTGCAAGCTGTATGTGCTCACTTTGCAGTATTATTTGATATTGATGTTACGTTTTCTGCGGTGCCGTGATTGTACCTGCTCCGCACGCTGAGAGACGTTCGGCTCACTTCCTGAGCATTGGGTATTGGCATGCTGAGCTCTCTGAGAAAATCTGCCGTATTTCGGAGGTTGGTTCCTGAGATAGACGCGACGACCGTCTTGATCGTGGAGGACGTCGTTGGCGCTCTGACGGAATAATCTTTATCTTGCGACAACTGTACAACTACCAAATATGGACTGTGGGTGTACTTTGGGGCCGTATCATGTCTTTATCCCTAGATAAAGGGGATTGAGTGGTGTAAACCACGAACATGCTGCAGTTTCGGTATGTAGGACGCGATGATTTCGTTTTTGTGAGTTGAACTGTGCCAGTGCTGCTTGTCTCTACATATCCGCAGTTCCAAAAGGGTTTAGGTAGCACTTGCTCTGACGCATAAAAAACGACATGCGATTCGACTACGGCTCAAATGGTGGACGAGTGTGTTTAATAAACCAACTGATACACTTGAAGATTCTTTGGATTTCAACGAAGTGTCGTCCAGCGTACCGCACGTATCGCTGTGAGCTACTGGTCACATCTGAGGCCATGTGGCACAAGTATTCCATTGAGCCTAACTGGCTGCAACAAACAGCTGTCCAGGAGTGTCTATGGGCAGGGACTAAAACACTGACATATGAAGCGGTCGTGCTCATTCTCCGAAACTGCTCCGAAACGAAAGTTCTTGCGTACAGACAACTCGTATCTCAAAAGCTATTGCTCCGACCTTTTCCAAACCTTCGCCATTCGATTGGACATACCTTTTAGTTGCGACGCATGCCATGCAGCCATAGACTATTGTTTTTGTAGTGCATAAGCGTGCGCACATTCTTTACACAATATTTTTGGTCCTACACATTACGGCAAGAACATTTCGACATATTTTGTGCGAAAGGGCAAGGTCTCATCTCCCTTTTTGGTGGGCAGAGGCACACAAAGTACAATGTACAATACATATTCAATTGGGTAATAGGCCCTACAATCGCGCCTTTGGTTGTCGGATCCGGTAGGCCCTTTAGGCTCCCCCGGCCTTTTCGAACACTGCCTCTGGCCGACTCGAGGCCCCTTGACAACACAGAGCCTATGTTAGGCGCTGCGGGGCCCCGAGCAATGTAAATTGTTGGCTCCGGCTTTTCCCCGCTTGGGAAATGGGCCCTTGGGCCCATGCCGCCACGGAGCCGACTGTGGGTTACTGGTGGTGTCTGACTGGAATATAGGTCCTTGTCGACTCAGTGGGCTCCTAATCAGCGGGGACGGCCATCTGGCTGGCATTGAGGTGCCCGCCCCTGCGGGGCGGGGACTATGAATGAAATCTCCAGCTTGCCTTTCGGGCCCTCTGTGCCCTCAAATCAGGCTCCAAATCGTAGGTTCTGAGGGGCCCTTCGAGCGCCTCGAAACCTGAGGGGGGACACGTGACCCCTTTGCCCCCTGCCCGCGCTACTGGGGAGTGTCCTACAAGTATTATACCACCACCTTGTACTCAATCACTTGGGAAAGGTTCCAAAGCGGTCGGGCGTTCGATATCAGAACGAATGTGTTTGCTTCATGTCTGTTGACCTGAAACCGCCAAATTTTTAAACCCGCATGTCTGCACTGGTTCTTTCAGTTAGCGTCTAGAATTGCAATGTGGGCAGTTCTGGAGCGCCGAGTCCCAGGGTGGGGAAGTTGTATAGTTGGCAGTAGATTAGAGGAGTTTGTCCAACTCTCCGTTGTCTGATTGCATGGCCTTGGTGGACATCGGAGATGCCGTGCTGTGCTTGATGAGTGCGCAGTGATGTCCGTATCGCTTTGTGCATTCCGTTTAGAGGTAACGAACAGTCGTAATCCAATAGATTTCGAGCACTACCTTGGTAAGTCTGTGGGATTTTGTTGAAGTTATAACCAGGCCTTTAGACGCCAAGGCACGTGTAGCTGCTGAAGGGCACCCTAACTGATGCTATCACAGTACGGTCTATTGGGTTGTTTTGATTGAGCGGTTATCTGTACTACCATCGGATGGTAAAAGGGTTGACGAGGGTGATTTTCAAGGTTAAAGGATTTTCAGACTTATTTGTCATCAGAACCAATTAGGTGCCCAATTTTCAGAATACAGAAAGGCACATAGCGCCCGAACATGCAGCAGCGACATCCAGGTCATAATTTCAGTGCATGTATATTATAAATGCCCGCATTCTATGCTCAAGGTTGGTGTATGGTCGGCACCAATTTCACCATGTAGGGAGCCAACCGTCCCAGGAAACGTGATGAGGGGGTGACTGCAGGCAAAAGTGCTTACCAGTTTTTTCACAAAAATTAACATTCCACATAAGTTGACCTGACCTCAGTTTTTCACCCAATGGTTAGCTTCAAGGCAACAATATGGATCCAGTTATCATGAGATAAATGGTCATAGAGATTGTATGTATGAAATATATTTTTAGCTCTATGAACATAAAAGAGAGAGTGTTGCATCTATGATCCAGGCTTAGTGTGGTAGAACATGTGATCAGTTGAATGGAACATAGTTAATGATCACCATTTAGAAAGATGCAGAAAATAGATAGCAAATATAGCAGTTTTGTGCTCATGTGCTTGTAGGATATACATGGCATGTCTGCACTTGGACTGTTGTAATTTTCAGTTTTAATAAAGCTAAGTGCACTTCTAACTGGTGACTAGGGCATAACCAAGAGTCTGTGGTGTGATATAGAAAGAAACCAATTATCATGCAGCTGACTGTCAGCAATCTGTTTCTAAGTGTAAAAACTGTATTATGCCTTCTGTATTGTAAAACCCACAACATACATAGACAACATTACACAAATGTGTACACAGAGCCTTCAGCTGCAGATGCACAGATCCCTCAAGAAAATTAGAATATTCATCATAAGAACTGCTGACTTATCACCTAGTAAGCAATTTGCCAGCTTAGGGTTGATGTCTCCTCAAACTTTTGCTTCAATTCACAGCCCCGAAGCTGGTAAAGATGGCATCAGGAGGCTCTGCAGGGACCTCAGAGTTGGGCCAGAGTCACCCTGGCCGACAGCGCCGCCAGCACGACAGGCGCGCGCTGGCGCATGTCACTGTGGAGACGGTGGTGCCGCAGCTGGTGGACGCCGCCGCCGGCGCTGCGCGGACGTCCGTCCCGCCGTCCGACGAGCCGGCAGGGTCAGAGTCTGCACGCGCCGACTCGCGGGCGGCGGCCGCCACCGATCCAGCAGCAGCGGCCGTCACCGAGCCGGCAGCAGCGGCCGTCACCGAGCCAGCGGCAGCGGCCGTCCCCGAGCCGGCTACAGCGGCCGTCACCGAGCCAGCGGCGGCGGCCGTCACCGAGCCGGCGGCGGCGGCCGTCACCGAGGCGGCGGCGGCGGCCGTCACCGAGGCGGCGGCGGCGGCCGTCACCGAGCCGGCGGCGGCGGCCGTCACCGAGGCGGCGGCGGCGGCCGTCACCGAGGCGGCTGCGCTCCGCTGGGACCGCGATCGCGAGCCGCCCGACGGTGACGTGGTGATCGGGCCGTCCGGCAAGGCCGTCTCGTATGCCGACCTGGTCAAGTCGGGCCGCGAGCCGTCGCTGCCGCTGCGGCCCAGCAAGGAGGGCACGCCGTCTGATGAGGCGTCGCTGGACCAGAAGCCGTTTATCTCGGGAAACCCGTTCGTCGAGGTCACCAAGGGCCTGCTGCACCTCTACAAGGAAAAGTGAGAATGGTGGAGCACAGGAAGCTAGACTCGTTTTTGAGCTAGGGGGGGGGGAGTGAAAAGGTCCATCTCAAATAGACCGTGCAGGGGTGGAAATTTAAGTTCCAAACAATGGAACTTATGAGTCAGTGAGGGCTGCTCCAGCAAAGAAAGACATGAATTTTAAGTTGGCATGGTCATAATATCTTAAATATCAAAAACAATTTCACATCTTTGGCCATTACACTGAAGCAGAATACATTAAGACACAGTCATTTCATAAAAGTGTGATGAGCACCCAAAACTTTGTAACAACTATGTTTTGATGCTACATTTTGGATATATCTTCCACAGGATTTTGTTAACATAAAGCAAAGCAAAGGAATCAACAGCAAAAACAAAACAAAACAATCAATAAGCATAACACATTCAAGCAAAGGAAGTCTTGGACTTCTGCACATTGACACATCAGCAAATCAAACAAACAACATATGTACTTTTGGCCTCTGTTAAGATAGGGCCAAAAAGTGCAAATGTTCATTGATCAATAGATCAATAATCACACCTCTACAGAGCAGAAAGGACACTTCTAGCTTGAATGGTGCCTGTACATTCCAGAATGGATCCTCCACAGTTGATAATAGGCCTTCTTCAATCATAATGTCCATCTGAAGGCCAGAATGTGCCATCTAAAGGCAAGCATGGGCTTTCTACAGGCAAGAATGGGCCCTCTAGTCAATAATGGGCTATTAACAGATCAGAATGGTCCCCTCAAGTCAATCTTCAGGTCGGAAGAGGCCCCTCTGCAGGCTCAGAATTGCCCTCTTTTGGTCACAATGGATGATAAATAGGCCAGAATGAACCCTCAGTGGGCCAGAATGGACTTTTAAAAGCTTACATAATCCTTTTCTGGTTTAACATGGGCCCTCCATGAGCCCTCCAAATAAAGGGAGGGGGACACGGCCCCCCAGCTTTCAATTGGGGGTGGGGAGGAGGGACTGCCCCACCGCTCCTTGTTCGGTTCCTGTGTCTTTTTGTTAAGTCGAAGTGTACCATAAGCTCGTTCTTGTGTCGCCCCTGATAAAGGCCGTAAGAATGCTATGTGCTTAACGGACATGTTGCCTGGTTTTGAACAGCTTCATGGGGCATGTACAGTGATGATCAATGGGTGGCAGAGGGCCGTATGCTCCAGCGAACTATTTGGCATGCAAACCACAGCCGGAAGCTTGCCACATATATATGCATAGCGCTGGAACTTTTGAGGCTGATTGCGCAAGAATGCGTTCGAGAGCAGTCACTCGAAGCCCTATCTCACTTCTGAACCGCTTGTGGCCAGCAGCATATTCCATAAAGAGGTGGTTTCCTTGAGTACGTTAAATTTTCTCCCTCCGATCAAGGTGATTTCCCAATTTTCGAAACTTGTCTCGGTTTTTAAGATTCTGCTTACTGGGGGAATCCTGGTTATGAGGCGCTTTCAGGAACTGAGTTCAGGTTGGGGACCACAATGTGGTCTTAAACTTTTATTTACTCATAGTAAAATGGTCTTCAACCTGTATCCTCACATGTTGGTTGAAAAATAAAAAAATACGTTGTTCAACCTATATTTTCATGATGTATAGGATGAAAGGATGTATAGGCACTAGGTTGGTATATGATTTAATGCTTTAATGAACTATTGGGCGTCTTGAGATCACTCATAACCCCCTTCAGGAATGCCAGATGCGCAGGGACGATCCCTCTCGTCAGGCTGGCATTGCCACGCTAGGCCCTTGGCGATGTGTTAAACTAATGACACCGAAAAGGAAAAAAGAAACTGAACCCCGAGCGTGCATGGAGAATGTCGCGCCCGCCTCTGCTCCTGGGGCCACACCGGCGGTGTTCGCGTTGCAGCGCGATGACCAGTCTGGAGGAGGGCACGGAGAGATCGGAGATGATCTGCATGATGTCGGTGCCGGCGAAGATGGTGATCCACGACCTGCTCCAGTTCACGGCCCCCTGCTACCCGGACATCGAGCGCATGCGCATCATCCGTGACAGCACGCCCAACCAGTACATGGCACTCATCAAATTCCGCCATCAGGTATCGACATTTTATTCATTTATTTGGTATCCACTCATTCATCTAAACATTCAACGTGTGCTCCTTCATCATCGACGTTCAGGGACGGGGACAGTAGGTAGGGTTACTCACACAGAAAGTGGCCTGGCGGGCGGCCTTTTTCGCGAAAAAAGCCCGTTATGGCAGTGTCGCAGCCATACGTGGCATTACATGCAAAATAGCGCCCAGTACTTTGCTTTGTATTTACAGCAAAATCCACACCGAGATTGTAGGTGAAAAACGTGGTGTCTGCCTGGCACTCGTCGGGCCACACCCCATTGAGTTTTGCTCAGAATGCGACACCATGGTGGCCGCCGTGCACCTGGTCCCTAAGCAGTGCACGCTGGGTGCCATGGAACAGGGGAGGCTGTTATCGCTTCCATGTTTTCAGTAGTATCGTGTTTCTTCGAACTCCTAATTTTGACGTGTGTACCGAGCAGTTTTTACCGGCAACATTTAATCAGGTGCATTATAGTATAGTGCATCCTGTAACTAGTAAGGGGGGAGAGGGGCACCTCCGAGGGGCTACTCACACGCACGCCCCAATGCTGGGCGAGCCTCCTCCCTCTACCTGTGCTGTGTTGTGTCGCTCGTCGGGTCCCTAATTAAGGAAGATATGTGAAGTAAATTAACAGACCTATTGCAAGAGGAAGTGAACGCCATACGGCTGTAAGGTTTATATTTTTATTTGAGCATGATTTACAAGCACACCTGATCGTAACGTTTCACTGTCCAAAACCTCTTCTCTCTGCCTTGTTACGCTTCCGCTTCATCCCACCAAAGCCGTTTCCTCCCCGTCATGCGAAACGTAATTTATGGACGATCCCTAAGGTGCATAGCATAAACAGGCTTGTGGGGGGGGGGGGGGGAGGAGGGGAGGGGGACCCTGGTTGCGCCCTTGGCTGTGTGGTTTTTGGCACTCTGTGAATGGCTGTTAAAGACAGGTATTCCAACACTATTTATGATGGGTCAGTTATGCGAAGAAAGTCGCAAGATTCATTGCGATTGTTATGAAATATTTTGTCTTACCACTGTGATAAGATGATATTTCAACCAGCTTGTTTGTTTTAAACACGAGTTTTCATGTTATCCGCTATCTCTTCCTCAGCCGTGGTCAGCCAAACGGCCGTCTGACATTACGGCCTGGCGCGCCAAGGGCTGTCTGTCAAACATTGTCTCACTAAGGCTGGATACCGTGGTCAGCTACATGGCTGCCTGGCATTGACGGCCTGGTGCGCTAAGGACTGTCTGTCAAACATTTGTTCACCAAGGCTGAATACCGTGGTCAGCCAAATGGGTGCCTGACATTGACGGCCTGGTGCGCCAAGGGCTGTCTGTCAAACATTGCCTTTCTAAGGCTGGATACCGTGGTCAGCCAAATGGCTGCCTGATATTGACGGCCTGGTGCGCCAAAGGCTGTGTGTCAAACATTGTCTCATCAAGGCTGAATAAAGGGTAGCGGTTATCCCAATAGCTATGCTTTTGACATTGGCCATGTCCCATCTCATTGATATGGTCAAAGACGTACTCTTACCACCGTTATTTGCAATTTCCGTTGTGATTTGTATGCAGACTAATGACAACATGGGCGAGTATTGGCACCTTGGTAGCGGGGATGCAGGTCTCCGTGAAAATTATGCAGAGATGTAGTAGGGCCAGTGATAAATCCGGACGTCTTCCTAAATTTATTGGCAGCAAAGAACTAGAAATTATACAAAGGGATAGAGTTTGGCGCTTGTTTACCTCATACAAAATATCTTTCGTCCCTAAGTTTCCTGTTTTCCAAAACAAAAGCTAGATTAGCGACGTGCGACCCGCGCCACCGCCGCGCGGCTCCTCCGGCTGTCAACGCCTGTGTTGCTCGCGACTGTCCCCAGTTTTATGGGTAGTTTGCGGGGGCGTGGATAGAGGCTAACAGGGGACGCAGAGTCGTTGAGTATCGAAGTGTTGGAAATGGAGTGTACCATTCAGTTCCTTCAAGTCTGTGACTCAGTGATGTCATTCATCGCAGTCAGGTCGCGATCCGGTGAAGAGCGCAGTGTTGAAACTGGGCCACAAGGAGCGCCACGTCTGCTAGTCTCGGCGCGTAATGCTGGTCGGGCGCAGCCCATTCAGTGCAATGCTTCTCCGCTGAGCGGCTGCTCCGGCGTCCACCAGGATACTCTCGCCGTAGTCACAGGTGTGCGACCGCGGCAGAGGTGCGGTCCTAATTCGATACCCTCTGTGTCTCCGACCGGCGCCCTGCCCCATCAGGCCGCGGCTGACGAGTTCTACCGCAACTTCAACGGCGTGCGGTACAACAGCATGGAACCGGAGACGTGTCGGCTGGTGTACGTGTCCCGGGTGGACCTAGTCAACGAGTCGGACGAGGCGCGTCTGCCCATCCCAGGTATGTCGCTGGTCGGTCACTCGCAGCTGCCCGCATAAGGGAGGGAGGGTGGGGGCGAGCGAGGGAGCGAGAAAGGGAAACGGAGAGTATTTGGGCGACCGGCCGTGGAGGAAGGGTGTGACTTCGATTTTTTTGCCACCTCAGTGACACTGATTTTCGGCATTTTCGCCTGCCGCGTCAGTTGTGATTTTTGCATCGGTGGTGTTTTTAGGACGTCAATAACGCTAGATATGGGTGTTATGGCGTGACAGTCCGGGTGAGCGCATCTGCCGACGGTTGTCGGACGGTACAACGAGGACGCTTTATGGCAGGGTTCACGGAGTTGCCCACGTGCCCGGTTGTTTGGCAGGGTTCACGGAGCTGCCCACCGTGCCCGGTTGTTTGGCAGGGTTCACGGAGCTGCCCACGTGCCCGGTTGTTTGGCAGGGTTCACGGAGCTGCCCACGTGCCCGGTCTGCCTGGAGCGAATGGATGAATCGGTCAACGGCATCCTGACTGTCCTCTGCAACCACTCATTTCACGGGAGCTGTCTGAGTCAGTGGGGCGACACCAGGTGAGTCGGGGTCGGATCTCGCCGCTCTAGTCGCTGTTTGTTGATGATTGAGCGCCTCTTTTGGAGCTTTGTTCTGGGAGAGATCGTTGATATTGTGGTGTGGTTGCCGAACAAGCGTTCGTTGCTTGGTCCGTTCCATGTCTTTCGACGCTATAAATGCTCACTTTATTTCGCTTTGTTTCGTCTCCCGTCTTCTTTTTAGACGTAAGTTGAATGTTTCTTTGTCGGCTTGAATCAATATTGTTTGTATGTGC
This sequence comes from Pollicipes pollicipes, assembly GCF_011947565.3. NCBI lineage: Eukaryota > Metazoa > Arthropoda > Thecostraca > Pollicipedomorpha > Pollicipedidae > Pollicipes > Pollicipes pollicipes. Next base: position 15,744,652 of record NW_023596545.1, on the reverse strand, counting down.
TCACTCATGTGTCTGGAAGTATATTAACATGTGTTGCTGTCATCTGCCTGTACCACTCTGCCATACAGCGCCATCTAGACGCTTTTGTTCTTCTCGTTTGTATCCCAAATATGGCGTGAGGTCGGGCATACAATGAACACCTGATCTGTGTTTGCCGTAAACCATGAACTTGCCACCCACGGCACCCGATTTACTGTTTGGTGGACCGGAAGTGTGTGTGGGTTTGTGTTGTGTGGTCCAGTCACGGTGTTTGGTGGGCTGGTAGTGTGTGTGGGTTCGTGTTTTGTGGTCCAGTCACGGTGTTTGGTGGGCCCGTAGTGTGTGTGGGTTCGTGTTGTGTGGTCCAGTCACGGTGTTTGGTGGGCCCGTAGTGTGTGTGGGTTCGTGTTGTGTGGTCCGGTGACCGTGCCATGCGCTGGGTGTGGCTGTGGCCCGGTCGCCGTCTCATCTGACGGACCACACAGTGTGTGAGTGAGAGGTTTGTGCGGCTGGGACGGGCTGCGCACGGTTCTGGCGGTGACGGGGGCTTTCTTCCCCGCCAGCTGTCCCGTCTGCCGGTACGTGCAGACCCCGGAGGAGGCCGAGGACAACTTCTGCTTCGAGTGCCAGGCCAGCGACAGTCTGTGGATCTGCCTGATCTGCGGCCACGTCGGCTGCGGTAGATACGTCGGCGGCCACGCCTACAGGTTCGGCAGATCGCGCCGCCTGCCCCGCTGTCAGCTGACCGGCGTTACCCGTGCTGCTGTCAGCTGACCGGTGCCGCCTGCCCCGCTGCCAGCCGACCGGCGCCGCCTGCCCCGCTGTCAGCTGGCACGTGGCGCCGCATGCCTCGCTGTCAGCCGACCGGTGCCGCCTGCCCCGCTGTCAGCTGACCAGTGCCGCCTGCCCCGCTGTCAGCTAGCACGTGGCGCCGCCTGCCCCGCTGTCAGCTGACCGGCGTTACCCGTGCTGCTGTCAGCTGACCGGTGCCGCCTGCCCCGCTGTCAGCTGACCAGTGCCGCCTGCCCCGCTGTCAGCCGACCGGTGCCGCCTGCCTCGCTGTCAGCCGACCGGTGCCGCCTGCCTCGCTGTCAGCCGACCGGCGCCGCCTGCCCCACTGTCAGCTGGCACGTGGCGCCGCATGCCTCGCTGTCAGCTGACTGGCGCCGCCTGTCCCGCTGTCAGCTGACCAGTGCCGCCTGTCCCGCTGTCAGCTAGCACGTGGCGCGGTTCAAGCCGTCGGCGATGTCACTAAGTTATTGCCCCTGTCTTCGGGGCAGGGTCAGTGGAATGGGCGATGCGCGGGATTCGAACCCAGACTGTCGCGGACTGCGGCAAGTTGTTGCAGCCCGTGGTCCATTGCAAGGTTTTGATAGCATGCAACCTCAACGATTTGTTCGATTGTCTGAGAACATTGCCTTGACTTGTCGTTGGCAGTCACTTCTTGGACACGGGTCATACGTACACGATGCGTGTGGGGAGCACGCGCGTTTGGGACTACGTGGGCGACAACTTTGTCCACCGGCTGGTGCAGAACAACGACGACGGCAAGATGGTGGAGGTGGACGACAACGGTCACGGGCGTCACGACTCCAAACACGTGAGCCCCTGCAGCACTACTGCCCTGCTGCAGACAAGGTCACGGGGCATCAGTGACCTCAATCATGATCTTTTGTGCTTCCTCTTGGTCATGCTACTGAACATTGAATCCGCTTCCGGCCTTTCTCTTGTCTGCACTCATATGTAACGTATGCGACGTTTGGCGGCTTTACTGCCGCGATGTTGGCATCAGTGCCTGTGCCAATAGTCTGTTTCCCTGCTGTGTGCTGCACAGAAAAATGGCCGAGGTGCGTTGTCCTGCCGCTGATTGTCGCACGGCTGACCGCTTCTAACCGCCGCTGACCCCCACGGACTGCTGCTGACCGCTTCTGACCGCCGCTGATCGTTGCCAACCGCCACTGACCGCCGCTGACCGCCGCTGACCGACGCTGACGGCCACTGACCGGCGCTGATCGCTGCTGACCGCCTCTGACCACCTCTGACCGCCACTGACCGCCGCTGACCGCCGCTGATCGTTGCCAACCACCTCTGACCGCCACTGACCGCCGCTGACCGCCGCTGACGGCCACTGACCGCCGCTGACCGCCGCTGACTGCCGCTGACCGCCTCTGACCGCCTCTGACCGCCTCTGACCGCCGCTGACGGTCACTGACCGCCGCCGATCGCTGCTGACCGCCTCTGACCGCCGCTGACCGCCGCTGACGGTCACTGACCGCTGCTGATCGCTGCTGACCGCCTCTGACCGCCGCTGACCGCCGCTGACCGCCGCTGACCGCCGCTGACCGCCTCTGACCGCCGCTGACGGCCACTGACCGCCGCTGACCGCCGCTGACTGCCGCTGACTGCCTCTTACCGCTGCTGACCGCCGCTGACCGCCGCTGACCGCCTCTGACCGCCGCTGACCGCCTCTGACCGCCGCTGACTGCCGCTGACTGTCGCTGACTGCCGCTGACTGCCGCTGCTGACTGCCGCTGACTGCCGCTGACTGCCGCTGACTGCCTCTTACCGGCCGCTGACCGCCGCTGACCGCCACTGACCGCCTCTGACCGCCGCTGACTGCCGCTGACTGCCTCTTACCGCTGCTGACCGCCGCTGACCGCCACTGACCCTGACGGCGGCTGACCGCCTCTGACCGCAGGGCGGCGACTCGGAGGAGAAGCTGGAGGGTATCCAGCTGGAGTACACGTACCTGCTGACCAGTCAGCTGCAGTCGCAGCGCCAGTACTACGAGGAGTGCATCGCACGCATCGAGAAGGACGGCCAGAAGCAGGCGGAGGAGCTGCGCGAGCGCACGCGCCAGGCTGTGGAGGAGACGCACACGCTGCGGGAGCGACTGCAGCAGGCCGGGCGGGAGCGCACCGCCGCCGACAAGAAGGTACGCAGGTGGCTGCGCCGCCGCGGGCGGACGCTAGGGCACGGCCGCAGGTCAGCCACAGGGCGCTGCATTTGAAAGACAATGTGCGTGGGGATGGCACCCTTTTCAGCCGACGCATCGCAAATGGGACTCGCGTTTTGGTTAACGACTTCTTCTAATGTGCAGCACATTGTATGCTTCATCTGCTGAGAAAGTCTTCGAGTTTTCCATTTCCATACGTCCGTGATTGAACCTTTATGCTGAAATACTTGCCTCGTGGCATGCATCTGCTTGCTAGGGTAAAATTCAGCGTTGCTCTGTTTGATTTGGTTTCATCGAAGTGTATGCTGTAGACATTGTTTTAACTATAGCAATGTATTTCAGATGCATAATTAACTAAAATGGACAGAGTGCACTCAAGACGCGTAATATTATGGTTCGAATAAGCATTAACCGTCCACTAGAGTCGTGTCGAGTTTCGTTGGAACAGAATGGCCGGCAAGTGTGCCGGTTACAGTGCGCCGTTATGCTTTTGATCCATTATACCAGCGGAAAATCAAACCCCATGTGGTCAGAGCGGACCTCTCTATATGTGAAGCTCCCGTGTGCAGGGTACTGGCGACCGTGTTATAGTTATCAGTCCCGGTCACTTCGCGTTTATCCATACTTGCACTTGTCCAATATTTCCACAGTTTCTAGAAATGTTCTGCATCGTTCTTAAGATGTTCACTTCCAGGGACGTAGGCACTGATAACGAGAACAGTTCCTCAAGCTGAACCATCAACAGAAATAAATGTCGTAGTTTCTTTCCAAAATAAGGTCCTGGCAATCCCACTCCGGGCTGCGTTCTTTTTTTCGAACTGCGCTGTCATTCTTGGAACTGCAAATGTGACGCGTCGAGAAAAACCACCAACCGACCGCTGGCTCCGGTTGTCCGGTACAAAAACTCACGTCATGGCCCGGGCTTGCCGTCCTAGCCGTCCGTAGCCGTCTGTAAACCTAGCCGTCCGAAGGGAGCGAGCCGGGGCCAAAGTCAACCTTTTTGGGACGCAGGCTGCCTCGTGTTTCATGTCATATGCGCCAGCTACCGAAGCCCTAACGCCGGCATCAGCATAACTCAACCGCACGGCGCCGCGCCCGAGCCAGCGACCGTGGTTCCCAGACGCTCTGACGTGAAATGCGATCCTGGGCTTGCGTCGCAGACCGGCGTGGGCCGCAAAGGTCACGCGCCGTGCTGACGTCACGATTGTCTGTGCTCATGCGCGGAGTCGAGGTGGTCAGTTGCACGAGTTAGCACGTGGCACGAGTCCTGCCTGGACCGGCGAGCAGGAACAACTGGTTGTTGGCGGTTCGTCCACAACCCGCGCTAACGCAACCGCGCGAAAACAGATGCTGTTTTACTGGCTGCGCATCCTGAAGCCGCACTGTTTCATTTACCTGCAGGGATGGACTGAAGAAATGAAATTGGTTTGGTCATGGATACTTTGGTATGCTTTCACACATTTGATTTGCGGCACAGATAGACGTAAACGTATGTACTCTGCGAGGGCGTCGCCCCTGCTCCATTGCGGTTTGTGGGTTTGGGCCCCAATGCTTGTTACTGGACTTTTAATGAGGAAAAGTTGAGATAAGTTAGGTTAGGCAGAGCTTGCCGTCCTCTGACTTTGCTGGTAAGACTGCAGCCCTGCTCCTCAGATACCGGACGATTTGATAAATTATACCATAATATTATGGACAAGTCGTCATTTTCAAAATTTAGCGGTCCAAATTGTGTGAGAAGCACGCATATGGTGATGGTCGGATCGTCGAATCCTTGGCTCGACCCTTCCCTCTCCCCCAATCACTTACACAAATCGATACCCTGCTTGAGATTCTAGGCCACCTTACTTTGCCTCCAGCGGGTTGTGTTTACGACCGTCCACACCGGCTTCTGGGCGCCATGTGCTATGCGAACCCAATGGCAACAGCATCGGTCCTTACTATCTAGGTCGTCAATCGGCATGTCGATGAGCACAACAAATCAGAATATGCACGAATCGGTCGCATTTTCCTTGGGCTTATGTCATGAGAAGAACGCCACATATTACCGCTCACAGTATACTCCAAGTGGCGGCTCTACTACCAGCCATCAAATATGTGTGTCACTCACGTGACGCGCTCGGCTCCCGAAGCACACCAAACATGTGGCGGTTCGGATTTCTGTACATGTACACCGAACCAACACAAGCCGCATCTGGTGCACACGATCCGTCTCGAGACAAGACTTGTGGTGGGCGGGCACGAGGCGGAGGGGGCGGGGAGGGGCGTGTGGCGTTGTAGCGGCCGGCGCGCCCGCCCCAGCATCTGGCGCCCGTGCAGTTACGCTGCCGTGCCCCCTGCCCCTCCCCCGCGCCGTCCGTCTGGCTCTCCCCCCACGTCCTCGGCGTGACACTGCGTTCACGTGAGATGGAAGAGTTGGACGCCACGGTACCGGCAGCCGACGCTGAATCAGTGGTGACGACTCGGAAGTGGCGCTCGCACCGACCGCTTATCCAGTACGACGAAATGCTGCATTTATATGGGGAGATGCATATTGAAATCACGTCATGAGATCATGATCCCATGCAGTCCAGTCACGGCACGTGCCAGCATGGGCGGTTTTCAATCCGAAACCTGCACATTGATTTTTGGCCCGGTGCCGTGGCCAGCGGAGTTTAGGTCTGGTTTTTCTAAATGCATGTTCGGCACGGATCCGTTTCTTAGTGGCTGGCCTAAGCAGCGGGGAGAAAAATGGGCGCAGTCAGTAAATCGGATGGAATAAACATGCCAAACTCCAGTCTGTCGCCTCTGGTCTGCCTTTTAACGGCGACTCAGTAAAACCTTCTTTTCTGGGAACTTTTCACCAAAATAACAAACAATGTATGCAAACAGACCCACATCTAATAGCGTGATTTCGTTGCACTGTCTCCAGCTCTGCACTGCATTGTCTCGAAGCATTTCGTCCCCACTTATTTCATTGTTCGCAATCTAGGTAACATATATATATATATATATAAAAATAAAGTTGGCCTGTAAGGTTTCGATTGAACCAAAACGTCCGATTGGAATCAACGCTTGTTTGAGACAGCATACGCAAACAAATGCACTGTAATAATATCATTACATGATGAAAATTATACTGCTCTGTATGTTTATGGGACAACCGCGTACAGATCCAGCAGCTGCCGGCCTTCACGACACACACACGACTGAACCGGTGTCTGAAAGAACTTCAAGAGGAGCGCGAGATCAACAAATCATTGCGGGAAAACCAGACAGGCTGGCAGGAACGGATCCAACAGCTGGAGACCAGCCTGAACAGCATGAAATCCGAGAAAGACAAGGTAAGCTTGCCGAACAGAAGCGAACTAGAAACATATGGGGACGGGGTGGTATGGGATGAGGAGCGAAGAAGAGGCGACTGCCGCGGGCAGCTGGTGTTTGTGCTCGTGATCGCCCCCCATCTGAGCGGGCCACCCGCGGTGCTCGCACCCGAAAACGTCGTGATGCCGAAAATCGCACGTTTACTCTTCGCGCGCGGAATGATTATACAAAAATTGCACCGCTCTCGGTTAGGAATTACAGACCACGTATGACATTGTTGATCGTCAAGACAGGGCATTGGCTTCGTGACGGCTTGCAGGCGCCCCCGTTTGGCAGTCTTCGTCTGGACCTCAGTCTGAGGTCCACGTCTTGATCCACGCCTGTTGCTGTCGGCAACGTCCGCCGGGGCTGGTTCCTGCCCTCTTGATTACCCTCTATTGGTGCGTGCGTGCGTGCGTGCGTGCGTGTGTGTGGGGGGGGGGGGTACGTGGGCACATGCGTGCTTGCGTGCGTATATGTATGTATGCGTACGTGCGTGTATGGGTGCGTGCGTGCGCGTTCAAAGAGCCGTTTAAGTTTGTGCTTAGATTTGTTCGTTGGCATGTTTACTTATTGTCCTGGAAATTCCATGTAGGACGCCTTTCATAACGTTGCCGCAGACCTAGCTGAGATATTGTCCAGTCGGTCGGTTTACGTTCTTTGTGTCTGGCTGTAAGAGCTTTCTCCTGTGTGGAGTGCTCTCACTGATCAATGCACCTAAACGTTATTCGTGGACGTTTTTGTCCGCCTTCCCAGCCATCCAACATGTCGAGATGTGCTCTTCAAGTTGTGCCTGTTAGTATGGATATCGTCTATCGTCCCCTGTCCCTGTGTAAGCTTGAGCTGGCGCTGGCCGCCGCAGGAGGTATTGGACCTGAAGGAGCAGGTGCGGGACCTGATGTTCTTTCTGGAGGCGCAGCAGAAGATCGCCAACGCGGCGCCCGATCTGCAGCAAGAGCTGACCGAAGGCAACATCGTCGTGCCGGAGGTACCGCCGGCCAAAACCACCGGTGCAAGACGAAAGAAACGCTAGCCGGCGACGTGTGTGTAACCTGTGATGCGCGAGTTCCGTGTTTGTAACTTATCCATCGTGACATGTTTGTGATCAAATGCTTTTACAATACGCCAGTGTCACTATCGTGTGCGACTGTGTCAGGAGCTGAAAATAGTTTGGAGATCAAAACAAAATCTATGTTTGTGATGAATAGAATTTTCGAGAATTCGTTTAGAGGCGTTCGGGATGCGGGACATCGGGAAGGATGCGGGACATCGTAGAAGAATGTTTCACATTTGAAGATCTTGAAGCAAGCGTCAGACGTGATGAAACAAGCTCACTCATAACTATCGGTATACTTTTTAAGTGGAAATGACTGTCCTGGACTGCACAATGCCCGGGTTAGTGAACATGCTCCTCGATGCGTCATGGTTTGATTACGTCAGCGTACCTTGCACGACATTAATTTAGAGCCAATTGACCGTTATATCTGGAAATCGCACGCACGAACGCCAGACATGAACGCCTGGATTATTATGTTTTTGGGGCTTGATCGCCGCATGGGTCATGGAATGGCAAGATTTGAATGACCTTGCTGTGGCTCACGCATGCTAAGGTGACTGAAACACTCTCCCCGATATTCCTTCCTCCCTTGTCGCGGACGCGCAGCTCAAAAGTTAGAGGGGCTTCAGTCTTAAGAAGGGCAGTATTGTGAAGAGCACCGGAAGGTCTTCAAAATGGCTTTTTCAGTTCAAACCCCTAGATAAATGTGGAGCACTCCTAAGTATTCATGTTGTGATCACCCGTCATTCTTTCTTCAGCAATCAAGAAAGTCATTTGAACAATGTGCATTGGGCTGAGGCCCCTTAAAGCATAGCACTTGAACATCCATGCGATTTTCCCTATGTTTGTTTCGTGTTTTTTTTTACGTTGTCACCTAAGTTTTATGATGTAGTAGGCCGATGTGAAATGGGTCCTACTGCGGTCGGCACATATGAACCTAGCTATAAAGTGAGCTTAGCCCGTAACCGGTTACGCTCCACTCTGACCGGCCGGCCAGACCAGAGCGCAGACCTGGACACCTGCACTAACGGCCGGTCAGACCAGAGCACAGACCTAGACACCTGTACTAACGGCCGGCCAGACCAGAGCACAGACCTGGACACCTGTACTAACGGCCGGCCAGACCAGAGTACAGACCTGGAACCTCTACTGACGGCCGGCCAGACCAGAGCACAGACCTGGACACCTGTGCTAACGGCCGGTCACACCAGAGCACAGTCCTGGACACCTGTACTAACGGCCGGCCAGACCAGAGCACAGACCTGGACGCCTGTACTAACGGCCGGTCAGACCAGAGCACAGACCTGGACACCTGTACCAAACGACCGGCTACGCTAAAGCACAGACCTGGACGCCTGCACCAAACGGCCGGCCAGGTGAGAGCAGACCTGGACTCCTGAACCAAATGGCCGGCCAGACTAGAGCACAGACCTGGACACCTGTGTCGGACGGCCGGCCAGATTAGAGCAAAGGCCTGGGCACATGTACCAAACGGCCGGCCAGACCAGAGTACAGACCTGGACACCTGTGCCAGACGGCCGGCCAGGCCAGAGCACGGGCCTGGACACCTGTACCAAACAGCCGGCCAGACTAGAGTACAGACCTGGACACCTGTGCCAAACGGCCGGCCCGGCTAGAGCACAGACCAGGACGCCTGTACCAAACGGCCGGCCAGACTACAGCACGGACCTGGACGCCTGTGCCGCACAGCACGCCAGTGAACGGTCCGCATGGTGTTCAGGCCTTTTCAAAATCGATCTGCGGGAGAATACGCCGGGCCTAAACAAATAAACGGACAGCCTGAAGAAAGGCTGGACCGTGCAAACTGCACGAGCGTTTACGGGAACACAAATCCAACCAAATTTGTTAGGCATTTTGTAACTGTGAGGGTCACGGCGTCCAATTCATATGCTATCGGGAATTAGTATCCTTTAAAGTACCCAAAAATGACCCTGCTCACAGCCGGCCATTTGAAAAGCAATGCTCGTGTACCGGCGGATAATTTCTGTCAGTGGACGTCCTGTCAAAGCATCACGAAAGGATAGCTTTCCTTCGCGCTGCCGTACCCTATCGGGATCGGTGACCGAATGTACTTGGAATGTACCTGGGTTCACCACCTTACTGTTCAGTCACATGTGTGATAACTTCCACATCTGTTGTCATGCGTACGACCACGCACACACCTCGGGCCCATATTGCATAATGTATTGGTGTTTTCGTACAAAAATAAGATGGAACATGCTGACCATTGGATGACGCAGTGGTCTCGACGACGGATGGACTCAGGAGTCGGCCAGTTCACCGAGCACAGTCCCGACCGCACATATGGGCGATGAGCTAGATGAACGCAGGTGAATGGGCTTGTGAGGATCGACCAGAACCCGGTCTGAGACGGCGCGGCGGTAGCTCGCGAGTACGTGGCGGAGAGTGCGGATGCCGGCGTCGAGGGATCGGCGGGTTCGGCGCCGTCGCCGCCCGCCCCCCTCCCTGCGCTGGCCACTGCAGCCGGACTCCTCGCAGCGGCAAGCAACCAGCGATAATGGGTCTATCACAGAAACAACATGTCATGAATAAAGTGTCGGTGGCCGCTGCGGACCAGCGCGCGACTACGTAGCAGCAGCACGTCGAGAGGTGCCGCCACCAAGAACCTGAGCGACCCCAGGCCTCCTCTATGACCCAGTTACCAGGCTCCCTGGCTGCCACGACTCCGAATGCCTCTCCACCGCGCGTCCGTCGGGTGAACGTGGTGCCCAGTGTCGGCGACAGCCCGGGCTCTGTCGACCGTCCGGACCGATATCTGGCCGCGCGCGGCGCAGACTCCTCGGTCCCGACCCAGAGATCTGGCCGCGTGCGGCGCAGACTCGTCTGGGCACACGGCCGGTGACTAGCGACTCTCTCCACTCTCCAGCTTCCTGGAGCCAGCTAATACGCCAGCGCCGTCTTCAGAGCTGCTCGTTTGACGATCCGCTTCTCCTCGCACTCGTTGCCCCACCAGCTGCTCTTGACGCACTCCACTTGCTTCTTCAGCACGAAGCACTTGGTCTTGACGACGTTGAAAAAGATCTTGCCGACCATGTTGGCGGCGCCGGAGCCGGTCATCTTTAGGCATGTGTGGAACCTGGCGACAAATCGGCACAGCGTCACGTCTGACATCCCTTTTGGCATGCAACGCCCAGTTCCGCAGCCAACGGTAAGCAGAAATCGATGATCAAACGCTCACAATGCATGGCTGAACAGCTGCTCGAGCTCAAACATAAGCAAGGAGGCACCTAGGCCCGTGTCAACAGCGGGGCATACCATAATCATTGACGGTCTGGGACGTGTCGATGTCCAGTATCGGACGAAAGCGGTCGGATTTTGACCCGCACGTGGTAAACACAGACCCGCTGCAGATATTCCCAGAACAAGCCCGGTCAAATTCCAAAATGTTCACCGCCCGCGTGCATGGGGGCAGTGTGGCCAGTTTCCGACACCTCACTTGAACGGCTGAGACAGCACCTTGTGAACAAACGGGGCGCAAAAATTATAACACGCAAAAGACGCCCGCAGAAACGAGCTTCGCGTATATCCTCAAACGGGTATTACATGAGCACGTTAATGGCCCCGATGCAGACGCGCCCTACAACACCAAATCACCAGGTTGTTTGCGCGAAGCCCCCAGATGCGAGAGCCCCGCACCTCACGTCGCGACATACATACCTCTCGTCACAAGCGCAGTGGTTGAGTGTGGAGATACCCCAATTGAAGAGGCCATACTTCTCCTCGAAGGAAGCGATCCAGTAGGGACATTTTTTATCGTGGTGCCGGCAGCAGCGGTCGGCACCGGCGTACCCTCCCAGCGTGTTGTACGTAGTGGCCGTGTAGCCCTTGCCGCACCACTTGGTGCCGGGCACGCGGAGCACGTCCAGGATGTCGCGCCGGTGTCTGAGGGTTGGGGTGCCCCGGTGTACTCAACCGCCCCTGACGCGCCAGCGCGCGCGGTGGACCGGAGGTGGAAGGGCGGAAGAGGCTGCTCAGGACGGCGGCACTGACGACAGGGGCCAGCGCCGCATCCAAGCGCCGGCGGTGGGGGGGGGGGGGGGGGGGGGGGGGGGTGCTGCAGAGGACTAGGTACGTGATCAGCGGCAGCCTACCTTGCTCGTCGACGGGCCACGTGTCGCGAGCGGAGCGATGTCCTACCTCCGGTCACATCGGCAGTGCGAAATGGTAAAGATGCGAAAGTTGAAGAGGCCGTATTTCTCCGAGAGGCCGAGTATGGCGTATGGGCAATAGTCGTGGGAGCGACAGCAGCGGTCGACCGTGTGCAGGCCTCCGACGTGCGACATGGAGAGGGCCTGGGTGCCGTCGCCGCACCACTTGGTGCCCGGGAAGATGAGGCGCAGGTCGCGGCGCGTCCTGAAACGCGACCAGCGGCGTCTGAGCCGCCCGCGCGCAGCCGCGCCGGCCGCACGCCGTACCTCCGCGCCCGTCGCCACCTCGAGACACGGACACAGCTCCGGAGCGGCGCATCGGCGGCACAGAGCGGCCTCCAGTTAAAGCGGGAAGAAGCGGTCATCCCGCCGGCCATAGGCTCATAGTGGCGACCCGGCGAACATCCGGCGTGGTGACGCCGGCGTGGTGGTGCCATCAAAGCCACACGAGTACCATGAAGCCTTCCGCATGCCAACGCTGCATTAGTAGGCGCCGATGGGACCGCAAGATCGCTACCCAATCGCTGATTCTGCCCAGCGGATGTTCTTCCTAGCTTCCGAAGAACCACGACAGATGGCGTTATCGAGACCCGGCCACCTTACGCCGATTCCGGCGCCATCAAAACATTAGTGCCCTAGTTTGACAAGCGTGAGCTTTGTAGAAGACGCAGTAAAACTTCGAAGCAGACCGACATCTGTAGAAACACTGTACAATCTATCTTGTTAATGCTGTGTAAGTATCCCGACACGGATAAAAACCAACTAGCCCGGAGCGTGAATACCAGGTCCCAAAGCGACGTAGCCGACATGCAGTGGACGCCTACCAGAAGCCGAGGTTACGGACCCAGACAGACTGACAGAGGAGACGGACCCGCCCGCATAGAGCGGGCCGGCAGGAGCATACTGGACGAAGGTGGCGGTCGTGAGGCGGGGCGGAGGTGAAAGGATAGTCCAGCCGCGCGCTGGCGCCGCTGCCGCCGTCAACACCAGCTCCGGCGAGGTGTTGCCAGGCGCTGGATAGCAGCCCGACACCACCCCGCCAGAGTCCGGCGTCGAGGACGGCACGGATCCACAGAGCACACACGGAACACATTGAGAGGCAGAAGAAGCGAAGAGGCGCTTGAACAACCCACACAAGAAGCAGGAGATCTGGGCCGCTGACAATTAACGCGGACTATGAGGTCAGGGCAAAGAGCCACAAAAGACCCCGCCACTGAGCACACACACAGCTCCCAAGTGCTGAACATTACGGGCAAACAAAAACAGTGACCGATTTTATGCCCCACAAACACGCAAATTACCATGCAGAAAGGCGAAAACCCAAGACACAGGAAGACTAGTTAGGCTGCTACAATTCATGTCCGCCGTTGAGCAGCCCTGTAAGCCTTTAGATGCTGCACGATATGCTGTTCTAGTTGGCGCCGGACTACTTCCTTAATGGACAACAGAATTCCTTCACCATATACAGCATATAGAAAAAGTGGGCAATTGTACTGCAAGCGCCTGAACAGATTCCTGTGCTGATTTGCGTTGAGCGTTGTGCGCTATTTTGAGCAGAGACGCGAGCGATAGCCCCGCCGTTCCGCAGCGGGGCCGCGCGGCCGCGCCGGCACCACCGCTCACCTGTGGATGAACTGCTCGGCGTCGGTCTTCTCAGCGGCGGAACCGTGCCGCTTCTTGTGCACCACCTTGCGGATGACGCGGTGGTACGCCTTGCAGGCCCGCTTCATCTCCTTGTAGTCGAGGAAGCCGGCGTACTCTTCCGGCGGCGCAGTCAGCAGGCGGAAGGTGACGTTGCGCATCGGCTGCTGCTCGTCCTGCTCATCCTGCTGAGCCAGACCGGCCGCCAGCAGCCGCGCGCGTTCGGCGTCCGCCTCAAACGAGCCGAGGAACGTGCCGATGACGTCTTTCCGTCGGATGTACTCGCAGTCCTTGAGCTCGCCTTGTGCCGTGAAGATGGACTGGATGAAGTGGCGTCCATCTGTCACCTGCCAGAGGTGGATGCCGCGCCTGCAACACAGGAGTGCCGGCGTCAGCGGAGAGTGCTGCGGGCCCAGCGCCGGCGAGCGCGAGTCACGCCCAGCCTCGAGGGTCCATGGCCTATGGGTGGGTTCAGGGACGGTCCACGGCCCCTAGTGTTTGGCCAGACCATGATAGGTCCTGGTCGCCAACACATTCATAAAGATATTTGAAATAAAATAGCAGCATCCTATACGCCCTTCGAAAGGACAAATTACGCTGGTGACCTGTTTTGAATATTTTCAGCGCATCGCAGCTCCAACCGCGTTTTGAACCATTTTTGAGTAAAAAAAGGATTACGCTGATTCCACACTACCGCCCTCCGTACCGACCCAGGAAATACCCCGGCCTGCCAGCGTGACCGCCTTCCGACACCAGACAGGCCCCGACCCGGGGGCGGACACCAGGCGCCGCACCGGACGCTAGGTGTCCGGTATTCACAGCTGGCACATGGCCGACTTCGGCACCGGCTGCACGTGCGGCACGCGCCGCCAGGTGGCAGACTTTCGCCCGCGCGACGGTGGTGTGACTGCCGAGGGGCGGAGCCAGCGCCCACCGGACCGGACCGGACCGGAGCAGTGCCGACCTTGCCAAGCCGCCTCCCCGGACCACAGCCCGGGCCGGCCCCCGCGGCTCGCACGGACAGGTACGCGCCGGAAAAGCGTCCGGTCAGTATTCGGTCGAGGACTCAGAGGTCCGAGGCGGGTAGAGGGAGGTCGCGACGGAGGCTCGCCGTTTGGTGGTGTCGGTAGTCAAGGACGGGCGTCGACAACGGAGGAACGGAACCGACGTCGGCCACGGAAGGATAGAACTGACGTCGGCAACGGAAGGACAGAACTGAAGGATAAAACTGACGTCGGCAACGGGAGAACAGAACTGACGTCGGCTACGGAAGGATAAACCTGACGTCGGCAACGGAAGGACAGAACTGACGTAGGCAACGGAAGGCTATAACTGACGTAGGCAACGGAAGGATGGAACTGACGTAGGCAACGGAAGGATAGCACTGACGTGGGCGACGGAAGGATAGAACTGACGTCGGCAACGGAAGGGAGGACCGGCAAAGAATGAGCGGCGTGATGATGGGGAAATGCGATATGAGACGATAGCAGGAGAAAGACAATCGAGAAAACTTATGTCGCGAAATGTGTGCTGAACCTGGGGCATTACTGCAAATGCGTGTCATACGGACTGATGTAGCCAGTCCACCTTTTCAGTAACACACAAAAAGACACGTCAGTGACTTCGATGGCTCCTATTGAATCACGCATAGGCTGCAACGCCCCGACAGACACTGGCCGATGTGAGAGCAGAAACAAGCGGCATACAAAACACTCCGCTGAACATACGCACGACCGGCAGTGTCCCTAATGAGTGGCAAGACGAACTGTCTCGTGAACGTGACGCACGACCGACACCCACCGCCCAAACGCCAACGGCGTCAGTGCAGAACGTGAGGGCGAGAGCCCCCGGTTGGAGGCGCTGCCAGCGTACTCACGTGATTTGGTCGGTCACCACCTCCATGGACGTCTGCTTGGCGTGGACCCGGTCGAAGCGGATGCGCACCTCCCTCTCGCCGTCGCCCAGGTAGTCGATGGCGATGAAGTTTTTGGCGGCCGCCGTTCCAACCAGCAGCGCCGCCAGCAGCGTCGCCATCCAGACCTTGCCCTGCATGACCGCCTCGGAGGTGCCGTAGCAGACCGTCGGAAGACAGATGCCCACGCCGCCTCCCGCCTCGCCAAAATGGGACGATCCCCCGGACGGCTAGACATTTATGCGCGGCCGCCAACGCACGCACGGTGGGCGGGGCTTAGGTGGTCCGATGCGACGCCGGCCGCTGGCGGCGCGGCCAGCCGATGACGTCACGACCGCGCCCCCGGCTGGCCGCGTGGCCAACGCCGGAGAATGCGGGATGAATGGCGAGGTCTGGCGCAGCGCGGCGCCGGGGGCGTCATAATAGCCTGCGTTCCACCCGGGCTGTTATGCCCGCCGCCAGCAGACCAAGGCCGTTGTCGTTCCAGACGTCCAGTAAGTGGCGCTGCGGCGGCGTCCTGCGAGAGCTGTTGTGCCTCCTAGGCGCCGATGGGGCGTTCTCAGCTGCCCTTCCTCCTTCAGCGCCGCCATCAGCGTGGAGTAGGAATTGGGGACGGAGAGAACGGGGAGGGGCGGAAGAGAAGATCCTTCACGCACTGTGTGCCGCACAGCGTATCTATCCACCGTATCTATCTATACGTGGTCCACGTGCCGTTTTTTTCGATGAGCGAGTACGGTTTTTGTTTGTCACGTTTGGCCCGGCCGCCTGTCCCAGCGCTAGGACGATGAATATGGGGGGGGGGGGCCCTTCATAGTGATATATATATATATATATATATATATATATATATATATATATGTGTGTGTGTGTGTGTGTGTGTTCACACTCCCTAAGCTTGTTCATATACGTGGTGTGCGGCTGTACGGCTTCGCTCATAATTCTGGGGGTCTGATCTCCGTGCGTGACCTGAGCAAACTGGCGACCACACTTTAGGCCTCCCTTTAATTTAACCGCTGACGAGCATGCAAGAGACGGTGTACTACCTCACTGCGTAGCAGGGATGCTAGCGGCGGAACCCCGGTAAGATGACGTTCAATGCCCCTATTGGTATGAAAACGCCGGTATTGTTCAAACCTGAGTTACTAAGAAAGAAGTTTCTGTCAGTGAGCGAATGTTTTCGCCACCATTTGCGATCGTCCCCAGTAAGTCGGTTCATGGCAGCGAATTGCCTCGATGCCTGTGAGTCAATACAGTGGACCAACGGGCCAACAGCTGCCATTAACAATGACACGTATAATGAATCCAAGCGATATGATTAGTGATGATAGACGTACTACCCTCAAGAAGATTTTTCATGGGGTTGATTTTTAGTGGGTACAGTCACTATCTCTAGACTATTGTGGGCCTGCGGTGGCCGCCCTTCGTGTTGGGATCGTAGGTAGGCGAAGCCATAGTCTCATCAGCTGAGCGCGTCGCAAAGCCCAAAAGGCTGGATCAATACGGGAATCCCCCCCCCCCCCCCCATCATTTCCACACGCACAACCAACCTCACCAACTAAATTTTACGATTTATAAATGTACTGAATCCTGCGAAATGGCTTTATGACCTCACTGCGTAGTAGTTGTTAACATTCAAAACATTATGCATTACTCAATGTCATGTGATAGGACGTAACTTAAAAACCCAGGCCGGAGCTTCATATGAATCATTAAGCCAGTCATGGCGCTTGTTGCTTTAAAGCAAACTGGGTTGAGGAATTCTCGTGATTTGGGTGTTAGCTTTATGATTTGTGCGCTTCGATACCACGACCCCATTCACGGCGCAGTGAGATGGCACACCTCCAGCGATGTGGCGGCGGCGGGGGAATGCTGGCAAAGTTGACGTGGCTGCCGGGATGGGCATCTTTCCACTGAGCGCCTGCCTCAAACTGGCGTGGCGTCATGGTCGACGTCGACGTTAGTGCTAAAATCGGACCGATCTTGAGAAAAGCTGGCAGGGCCGGTGCCGTGCTATGATGTTGCAGTAATTACACAATAACCATAAATAAATAACTACGCGTGGATGGAGAACCAAGTGCGGGAAACGTAATGTAGGCGTCTTTTCTTTCCGTGCAACGTTCTAGTTAATGTTACGTTTTCGACAGGTGTTACGCGCGGTTTTCCGTTATTTATGACTGTTCTTTTTTCGTTTGTTGTCCTTACGTTACCCTTTGGCGGCGTCTTGCACATTGGTCACAAGACGGTACGCGTGGAATTTCGCCTTTCAAGAGACATCGCTTGATTCGTTTGGTTGCGCCTTTTCAACTCTCTTGCTTTAACTCGCTACTCTCGGCGGCATTCCACCTGCTGGCTGTCTGCGTAGCTAGGAGGAGGGGCCTCTCATTTATCCGCAATGTTATCATGATCACCCGACGAATTTCTCACCGGCACAAAACGGCAATCAGGCATTTCCCGAGTGTCAGCGCGCAATGACTCAGATTCTGGAGGCATGAGGGAGAACAGGCAGTGGAAACCTACGCCTCACAGGGCCTCTGCATCCCACACGCGTTGGCCATATCTGCCGTGAAGTGACGTCAGCGTCTGCGACTCGAGGAACAGCGCACCCGCACGGCCGTCTTCCGGCGTCATCCGGCATTCCTGGACGCTGCCGTCAGCCCTTGAAACCCTCCGGCGATGCTGCACTCGCTCCCAGCGCAGAGCGCCCTCCATCAATGCTGGCC
>NW_023596545.1:15719358-15721858 GCF_011947565.3 Pollicipes pollicipes | reverse complement strand
GGCCCGGTCCCCACATCACGTGGATTTGCTGAGGCATCTTTTCTCGTCGGCTGCGCTTCCCCGCCTCTGACGCCGTCGAGCGGTAGCGGCGCGACCTGTGACTGGCCGAGATCAGTGACCTACGACGCCAACGACGCAGGCGACAAATCGATACTAGTTGGCTTACCACGCGGGCGGAGGGTCAGGAATAGAGTCACGAGGCTGCGAAAAACCCGACGTAAATAGGCTTAAACGTGAAACACGTTAAGAAGCCCAGATATGCCTCGTGGGCTTTTCGGCTCGGTGCATTGACGCAGACAGCAACCGCCTATAACCTCAGAGCAGCGCCTTATTCATTTGACCTTGGGCAGGTTGTACCACTTCCAACAATTGGCAGCTCCTCTACCTCGCGATAGACCAGAAATTTAATGTGTGGCTGCGTAGATACCTTGTACTGCCAGATGGTCTACAAATCAAACGATGAGCTTGCATTCTTAATTTGAACTTGCGCTGAATGGCAGCGAGGGTTCGGGACGCGGATGAGACGTACCAAACCACCTACCGGCGGGACTTCATCTATCGCTACCCCGAGGCACTTACAGCAAGCAGCCAACCCGTTTCCATGAAGAGTGGCAGTGTCAGCCCCTACATGAGTAAGCGGCCGCGCCGGCGGCTCCGGCGTGGTGGCGAGGCGGCCTCGCAGATCCGCCAGCTGCTTCCCGGTCGGAGTCTGACCGTGGGACCGGCGCCCGAGGCCCACAGAGCCGCGCGGACAGCGTCGGCGCGCGGCCCCGCCGACACCGACGACCGAGAGGTATCGGAGGAGCTGCACATCGACATGGCCGACGGGGAAGCCAGCGACTACAACAAATGGCTTATCGCGAAGCTGCCCGAGATCGTGGAGAAGTGCTGTCGCCAGCAGGAGGAGCCGCCGCGCGTAATCGAAGTGCTCCAGCCGCCCGTGCGGCGCAAGATCCGCATCAACGTGTCGTCCCACCCGCACCACGTGGCGTCCGCGCAAGACTCGAACCCCTCCGACGAGCCGGCGCAGGAGTTCGTCTTCGACGCCCAGAGGCTACGCCAGGTGCACCGGTCACGGCCACGGCGCCGACAGCGGGCCGCCGACGGTCAGCCGGAGCGGCATGCCGGCTCCTCCAGCACCACCTCACCCGAACGGCGCGACACTCAGCTCCAGGCGCCGCGCGACGTTGACGCCGCCGCCGGACTCGTGCGCCGCGTGCTGGAGGAGATGTTCGGGCCGCCACGGCCGGCGCACAGCGGCGACGGTCAGCCGAGGCTCGCCGCCGCCGAGACGGCTAGGTCCGGGCCAGCCGGCACCAGCAGCACTGCGTGTCAGACGACCCCGCGGCTGGCCGGCGCCGCGGCGGAGGCGGCCGTGCAGACGGACGCCGCCTGCCCGCCGCCGCCGCCTGGCCGTCCGCGCTCGCCGCGCGCGCCTGGCACCTCGCGGTGCATCCTGAACACGTTGACCGAGTCGAACCGGTTGCTCAGCCAGATGGCTGAGTTTTTCCGACGCGCCGAGCTGAGCGACCGCATCACACAGCGCGCCGACACCGAGCTCGGGGAGCGGACCCAGCCGTACGGCGACACGGCGCCCGGCGCCCAGCTGTCGGCGCCGAGCGCCAGCGAGCTGGAGCCGCGCCATGGCGCCAGCAGCGCGCCGCCCAGCGCCGGCGAGCTCAGCGTTCGGATCCGGCAGTACACAGGAGCGGCGGCGGCGGCCGACGAGGGCGTGACGCAGCGCAGCTGGGAGCGGCAGCAGGGGCTGGTCGGCGGCAGCTCGCCGCGCTCGGCCTGCTCCAGCAGCCGCTCCCAATGGGACAGTCCAGGGCAGCTGTCCCTGCACAGCGTGGACCGGCCGTACCGGCCGCTGGCCAGCCCGCCGCCGCCCGGTGCCGCGCCGGCCCGCTCATGCGGCCACCTGTCGGCGGCCAGTGCCGCCGGCGAGCCCCTCGGGCGAAGGCCGGCGCTCTGCTCGCACCGGATCGGCGCCGAGGACGTCGACAGCACCGACCTGCTGCTGAGCTACGACCCGTGGAAAGCCATCGAGAACGACTTCAAAACGCTGCTCACATGATTCGTTGTATTGAACGTCCGACTGATTCCGCTGATTATACACGATTAATCGCGTTACAATCTGTGCTACGCGATACACTCGAGCCCGTGCATTAAGCTCAGGTAAATATTCGTCAAAAATTACACAGCCCTTACGCAATCGAGTACCCGGTGAATCCATTAGCAACATACCCACATAATTGTACTAGATCCCTATAAGCTCGCGTATCCCATCGTTTTTCAAGAGTATAAATGCTTGGCACATCACGAAAGCCCATTCTGTCATGTGCTTAAGTACAGTATCTGAGGATTAGCATGGCACCCGTCGATTTGATGCCGATTGGAGGTGAAATTCTGCAGCCTCACGGCACCGGTGGCGTCTGTGCCGCCAGTTACTTCCACTGCCAGCGCCACTGAATCGGCTCGAACTTGAACAGATCTGGGT
>NW_023596545.1:15710418-15718755 GCF_011947565.3 Pollicipes pollicipes | reverse complement strand
TTACACAAATCGATACCCTGCTTGAGATTCTAGGCCACCTTACTTTGCCTCCAGCGGGTTGTGTTTACGACCGTCCACACCGGCTTCTGGGCGCCATGTGCTATGCGAACCCAATGGCAACAGCATCGGTCCTTACTATCTAGGTCGTCAATCGGCATGTCGATGAGCACAACAAATCAGAATATGCACGAATCGGTCGCATTTTCCTTGGGCTTATGTCATGAGAAGAACGCCACATATTACCGCTCACAGTATACTCCAAGTGGCGGCTCTACTACCAGCCATCAAATATGTGTGTCACGTGACGCGCTCGGCTCCCGAAGCACACCAAACATGTGGCGGTTCAGATTTCTGTACATGTACACCGAACCAACACAAGCCGCATCTGGTGCACACGATCCGTCTTGAGACAAGACTTGTGGTGGGCGGGCACGAGGCGGAGGGGCGGGGAGGGGCGTGTGGCGTTGTAGCGGCCGGCGCGCCCGCCCCAGCATCTGGCGCCCGTGCAGTTACGCTGCCGTGCCCCCTGCCCCTCCCCCGCGCCGTCCGTCTGGCTCTCCTCCCACGTCCTCGGCGTGACACTGCGTTCACGTGAGATGGAGGAGTTGGACGCCACGGTACCGGCAGCCGACGCTGAATCAGTGGTGACGACTCGGAAGTGGCGCTCGCACCGACCGCTTATCCAGTACGACGAAATGCTGCATTTATATGGGGAGATGCATATTGAAATCACGTCATGATCATGATCCCATGCAATTCCAGTCACGGCACGTGCCAGCATGGGCGGTTTCAATCCGAAACCTGCACATTGAGTTTTGGCCCGGTGCCGGGGCCAGCGGAGTTTAGTCTGTTTAGCCTGATGTTCTGATGCAATCTAAAATACATGTTCGGCACGTCGTTTCTTAGTGCTGGCCTAAGCACGAAGAAAAAGGCGCAGTCATAAATCGGATGGAATAAACATGCCAAACTCCGTCTGTCGCCTCTGTCTGCTTTTACTGCGGCTCAGTAAAACATTCTTTGCTGGGAACTTTCAGCAAAAATAAACAAACAATGCAAACAGACCCACATCTAAATAGCGTGATTTCGTTGCACTGTCCCCAGCGCTGCACGGCATTGTCTCGAGAGGCAGGTCGGTCCCCACTATTTCATTGTTCGCAATCTAGGTAACGGATATATGTATATATATATATATATATATATATATATATATATATATATATATACATATTTATATAAAAGTTGGGCCGTGTTAGCAGGTTTCGATTTGAGGGATCCATAAAACCGTCCGAGACACGTTTGGAATCAACGTCATTGTTTGAGACAGCAATTACGCATTGTCTTCTGACACAGGCATGGATGCACTGTTAATAAATATCATGTTAACACTGATGTAACAAATTATGTAACTGCCTCTGTAGGCTGTTTATGGAGACGAACGCAGCGTTACGGGTGAGACACTAACCAGGCCGTGAATGCGTGCCGGCCTTCACAGATCCAGCAGCTGACACA
This sequence comes from Pollicipes pollicipes, assembly GCF_011947565.3. Lineage (NCBI taxonomy): Eukaryota > Metazoa > Arthropoda > Thecostraca > Pollicipedomorpha > Pollicipedidae > Pollicipes > Pollicipes pollicipes. The sequence goes on along the minus strand of NW_023596545.1, from coordinate 15,717,246 downwards.
ACGACTGAACCGGTGTCTGAAAGAACTTCAAGAGGAGCGCGAGATCAACAAATCATTGCGGGAAAACCAGACAGGCTGGCAGGAACGGATCCAACAGCTGGAGACCAGCCTGAACAGCATGAAATCCGAGAAAGACAAGGTAAGCTTGCCGAACAGAAGCGAACTAGAAACATATGGGGACGGGGTGGTATGGGATGAGGATGCGAAGAAGGCGAATGCCTGCGGGCAGCTGGTGTTTGTGCTCGTGAGTCGCCCCCCATCTGAGCGGGCACCCGCGGTGCTCGCACCCGAAAACGTCGTGATGCCGATAAATCGCACGTTTACTCTTCGCGCGCGGAATGATTATACAAAAATTGCACCGCTCTCGGTTAGAATTACAGACCACGTATGACATTGTTGATCGTCAAGACAGGGCATTGGCTTCGTGACGGCTTGCAGGCGCCCCCGTTTGGACAGCTCCGTCTGGACCCTCAGTCTGAGGTCCACGTCTTGATCCACGCCTGTTGCTGTCGGCAACGTCCGCGGGGCTGGTTCCTGCCCTCTTGATTACCTCTATGGTGGTGCGTGCGTGCGTGCGTGCGTGCGTGTGCGTGTGCGTGTGCGTGTGCGTGTGCGTGCGCGTGTGCGTGTGCGTGTGTGTGGTTGTGTGTGGGTGTGTGTGTGGGTGGTACGTGGGCACATGCGTGCTTGCGTGCGTGTATGTATGTATGCGGACGTGCGTGTGTGGGTGCGTGCGTTGCGCTGTTAAAGAGCCGTTTAAGTTTGTGCTTAGATTGTTCGTCGGCATGTTACTATTGTCCTGGAAATTCCATGTAGGACGTCCTTTCATAACGTTGCCGCAGACCTAGCTGAGATATTGTCCAGTCGGTCGGTTTACGTTCTTTGTGTCTGGCTGTAAGAGCTTTCTCTTGTGTGGAGTGCTCCCACTGATCAATGCACCTAAACGTTATTCGTGGACGTTTTTGTCCGCCTTCCCAGCCATCCGACATGTCGAGATGTGCTCTTCAAGTTGTGCCTGTTGGTATGGATATCGTCTATCGTCCCCTGTCCCTGTGTAAGCTTGAGCTTGGCGCTGGCCGCCGCAGGAGGTATTGGACCTGAAGGAGCAGGTGCGGGACCTGATGTTCTTTCTGGAGGGCGCAGCAGAAGATCGCCAACGCGGCGCCCGATCTGCCAGCAAGAGCTGACCGAAGGCAACATCGTCGTGCCGGAGGGTACCGCCGGCCAAACCACCCGGTGCAAGACGAAAGAAACGCTAGCCGGCGACGTGTGTGTAACCTGTGATGCGCGAGTTCCGTGTTTGTAACTTATCCATCGTGACATGTTTGTGATCAAATGCTTTTACAATACGCCAGTGTCACTATCGTGTGCGACTGTGTGGGGAGCTGAAAATAGTTTGGAGATCAAAACAAAATCTATGTTTGTGATGAATAGAATTTTCGAGAATTCGTTTAGAGGCGGTAAAGAATGCGGGACATCGTAGAAGAATGTTTCACATTTGAAGATCTTGAAGCAAGCGTCAGACGTGATGAAACAAGCTCACTCATAACTATCGGTATACTTTTTAAGTGGAAATGACTGTCCTGGACTACACAATGCCCGGGTTAGTGAACATGCTCCTCGATGCGTCATGGTTTGATTACGTCAGCGTACCTTGCACGACATTAATTTAGAGCCAGTTGACCGTTATATCTGGAAATCGCACGCACGAACGCCAGACATGAACGCCTGGATTATTATGTTTTGGGGGCTTGATCGCCGCATGGGTCATGGAATGGCAAGATTTGAATGACCTTGCTGTGGCTCATGCATGCTAAGGTGACTGAAACACTCTCCCCGATATTCCTTCCTCCCTTGTCGCGGACGCGCAGCTCAAAAGTTAGAGGGGCTTCAGTCTTAAGAAGGGCAGTATTGTGAAGAGCACCGGAAGGTCTTCAAAATGGCTTTTTCAGTTCAAACCCCCAGATAAATGTGGAGCACTCCTAAGTATTCATGTTGTGATCACCCGTCATTCTTTCTCCAGTAATCAAGAAAGTCATTTGAACAATGTGCATTGGGCTGAGGCCCCTTAAAGCATAGCACTTGAACATCCATGCGATTTTCCCTATGTTTGTTTCGTGTTTTTTTACGTTGTCACCTAAGTTTTATGATGTAGTAGGCCGATGTGAAATGGGTCCTACTGCGGTCGGCACATATGAACCTAGCTATAAAGTGAGCTTAGCCCGTAACCGGTTACGCTCCACTCTGACCGGCCGGCCAGACCAGAGCGCAGACCTGGACACCTGCACTAACGGCCGGTCAGACCAGAGCACAGACCTAGACACCTGTACTAACGGCCGGCCAGACCAGAGCACAGACCTGGACACCTGTACTAACGGCCGGCCAGACCAGAGTACAGACCTGGAACCTCTACTGACGGCCGGCCAGACCAGAGCACAGACCTGGACACCTGTGCTAACGGCCGGTCACACCAGAGCACAGTCCTGGACACCTGTACTAACGGCCGGCCAGACCAGAGCACAGACCTGGACGCCTGTACTAACGGCCGGTCAGACCAGAGCACAGACCTGGACACCTGTACCAAACGACCGGCTACGCTGAAGCACAGACCTGGACGCCTGCACCAAACGGCCGGCCAGGTGAGAGCAGACCTGGACTCCTGAACCAAATGGCCGGCCAGACTAGAGCACAGACCTGGACACCTGTGTCGGACGGCCGGCCAGATTAGAGCAAAGGCCTGGGAACATGTACCAAACGGCCGGCCAGACCAGAGTACAGACCTGGACACCTGTGCCAAACGGCCGGCCAGGCCAGAGCACAGGCCTGGACACCTGTACCAAACAGCCGGCCAGACTAGAGTACAGACCTGGACACCTGTGCCAAACGGCCGGCCCGGCTAGAGCACAGACCAGGACGCCTGTACCAAACGGCCGGCCAGACTACAGCACGGACCTGGACGCCTGTGCCGCACAGCACGCCAGTGAACGGTCCGCATGGTGTTTAGGCCTTTTCAAAATCGATCTGCGGGAGAATGCGCCGGGCCTAAACAAATGAACGGACAGCCTGAACAAAGGCTGGACCGTGCAAACTGCACGAGCGTTTACGGGAACACAAATCCAACCAAATTTGTTAGGCATTTTGTAACTGTGAGGGTCACGACGTCCAATTCATATGCTATCGGGAATTAGTATCCTTTAAAGTACCCAAAAATGACCCTGCTCACAGCCGGCCATTTGAAAAGCAATGCTCGTGTACCGGCGGATAATTTCTGTCAGTGGACGTCCTGTCAAAGCATCACGAAAGGATAGCTTTCCTTCGCGCTGCCGTACCCTATCGGGATCGGTGAGCGAATGTACTTGGAATATACCTGGGTTCACCACCTTACTGTTCAGTCACATGTGTGATGGCTTCCACATCTGTTGTCATGCGTACGACCACGCACAGACCTCGGGCCCATATTGCATAATGTATTGGTGTTTTCGTACAAAAATAAGATGGAACATGCTGACCATTGGATGACGCAGTGGTCTCGACGACGGATGGACCCAGGAGCCGGCCAGTTCACTGAGCACAGTCCCGACCGCACATATGGGCGATGAGCTAGATGAACGCAGGTGAATGGGCTTGTGAGGATCGACCAGAACCCGGTCTGAGACGGCGCGGCGGTAGCTCGCGAGTACATGGCGGAGAGTGCGGATGCCGGCGTCGAGGGATCGGCGGGTTCGGCGCCGTCGCCGCCCGCCCCCCTCCCTGCGCTGGCCACTGCAGCCGGACTCCTCGCAGCGGCAAGCCACCAGCGATAATGGGTCTATCACAGAAACAACATGTCATGAATAAAGTGTCGGTGGCCGCTGCGGACCAGCGCGCGACTACGTAGCAGCAGCACGTCGAGAGGTGCCGCCACCAAGAACCTGAGCGACCCCAGGCCTCCTCTATGACCCAGTTACCAGGCTCCCTGGCTGCCACGACTCCGAATGCCTCTCCACCGCGCGTCCGTCGGGTGAACGTGGTGCCCAGTGTCGGCGACAGCCCGGGCTCTGTCGACCGTCCGGACCGATATCTGGCCGCGCGCGGCGCAGACTCCTCGGTCCCGACCCAGAGATCTGGCCGCGTGCGGCGCAGACTCGTCTGGGCACACGGCCGGTGACTAGCGACTCTCTCCACTCTCCAGCTTCCTGGAGCCAGCTAATACGCCAGCGCCGTCTTCAGAGCTGCTCGTTTGACGATCCGCTTCTCCTCGCACTCGTTGCCCCACCAGCTGCTCTTGACGCACTCCACTTGCTTCTTCAGCACGAAGCACTTGGTCTTGACGACGTTGAAAAAGATCTTGCCGACCATGTTGGCGGCGCCGGAGCCGGTCATCTTTAGGCATGTGTGGAACCTGGCGACAAATCGGCACAGCGTCACGTCTGACATCCCTTTTGGCATGCAACGCCCAGTTCCGCAGCCAACGGTAAGCAGAAATCGATGATCAAACGCTCACAATGCATGGCTGAACAGCTGCTCGAGCTCAAACATAAGCAAGGAGGCACCTAGGCCCGTGTCAACAGCGGGGCATACCATAATCATTGACGGTCTGGGATGTGTCGATGTCCAGTATCGGACGAAAGCGGTCGGATTTTGACCCGCACGTGGTAAACACAGACCCGCTGCAGATATTCCCAGAACAAGCCCGGTCAAATTCCAAAATGTTCACCGCCCGCGTGCATGGGGGCAGTGTGGCCAGTTTCCGACACCTCACTTGAACGGCTGAGACAGCACCTTATGAACAAACGGGGCGCAAAAATTATAACACGCAAAAGACGCCCACAGAAACGAGCTTCGCGTATATCCTCAAACGGGTATTACATGAGCACGTTAATGGCCCCGATGCAGACGCGCCCTACAACACCAAATCACCAGGTTGTCTGCGCGAAGCCCCCAGATGCGAGAGCCCCGCACCTCACGTCGCGACATACATACCTCTCGTCACAAGCGCAGTGGTTGAGTGGAGATACCCCAATTGAAGAGGCCATACTTCTCCTCGAAGGAAGCGATCCAGTAGGGACATTTTTTATCGTGGTGCCGGCAGCAGCGGTCGGCACCGGCGTACCCTCCCAGCGTGTTGTACGTAGTGGCCGTGTAGCCCTTGCCGCACCACTTGGTGCCGGGCACGCGGAGCACGTCCAGGATGTCGCGCCGGTGTCTGAGGGTTGGGGTGCCCCGGTGTACTCAACCGCCCCTGACGCGCCAGCGCGCGCGGTGGACCGGAGGTGGAAGGGCGGAAGAGGCTGCTCAGGACGGCGGCACTGACGACAGGGGCCAGCGCCGCATCCAAGCGCCGGCGGTGGGGGGGGGGGGAGGGGGGAGGGGGTGCTGCAGAGGACTAGGTACGTGATCAGCGGCAGCCTACCTTGCTCGTCGACGGGCCACGTGTCGCGAGCGGAGCGATGTCCTACCTCCGGTCACATCGGCAGTGCGAAATGGTAAAGATGCGAAAGTTGAAGAGGCCGTATTTCTCCGAGAGGCCGAGTATGGCGTATGGGCAATAGTCGTGGGAGCGACAGCAGCGGTCGACCGTGTGCAGGCCTCCGACGTGCGACATGGAGAGGGCCTGGGTGCCGTCGCCGCACCACTTGGTGCCCGGGAAGATGAGGCGCAGGTCGCGGCGCGTCCTGAAACGCGACCAGCGGCGTCTGAGCCGCCCGCGCGCAGCCGCGCCGGCCGCACGCCGTACCTCCGCGCCCGTCGCCACCTCGAGCACGGACACAGCTCCGGAGCGGCGCATCGGCGGCACAGAGCGGCCTCCAGTTAAAGCGGGAAGAAGCGGTCATCCCGCCGGCCATAGGCTCATAGTGGCGACCCGGCGAACATCCGGCGTGGTGACGCCGGCGTGGTGGTGCCATCAAAGCCACACGAGTACCATGAAGCCTTCCGCATGCCAACGCTGCATTAGTAGGCGCCGATGGGACCGCAAGATCGCTACCCAATCGCTGATTCTGCCCAGCGGATGTTCTTCCTAGCTTCCGAAGAACCACGACAGATGGCGTTATCGAGACCCGGCCACCTTACGCCGATTCCGGCGCCATCAAAACATTAGTGCCCTAGTTTGACAAGCGTGAGCTTTGTAGAAGCGCAGTAAAACTTCGAAGCAGACCGACATCTGTAGAAACACTGTACAATCTATCTTGTTAATGCTGTGTAAGTATCCCGACACGGATAAAAACCAACTAGCCCGGAGCGTGAATACCAGGTCCCAAAGCGACGTAGCCGACATGCAGTGGACGCCTACCAGAAGCCGAGGTTACGGACCCAGACAGACTGACAGAGGAGACGGACCCGCCCGCATAGAGCGGGCCGGCAGGAGCATACTGGACGAAGGTGGCGGTCGTGAGGGGGGCGGAGGTGAAAGGATAGTCCAGCCGCGCGCTGGCGCCGCTGCCGCCGTCAACACCAGCTCCGGCGAGGTGTTGCCAGGCGGATAGCAGCCCGACACCACCCCGCCAGAGTCCGGCGTCGAGGACGGCACGGATCCACAGAGCACACACAGAACACATTGAGAGGCAGAAGAAGCGAAGAGGCGCTTGAACAACCCACACAAGAAGCAGGAGATCTGGGCCGCTGACAACGCGGACTATGAGGTCAGGGCAAAGAGCCACAAAAGACCCCGCCACTGAGCACACACACAGCTCCCAAGTGCTGAACATTACGGGCAAACAAAAACAGTGACTGATTTTATGCCCCACAAACACGCAAATTACCATGCAGAAAGGCGAAAACCCAAGACACAGGAAGACTAGTTAGGCTGCTACAATTCATGTCCGCCGTTGAGCAGCCCTGTAAGCCTTT
>NW_023596545.1:15691714-15709418 GCF_011947565.3 Pollicipes pollicipes | reverse complement strand
GGGGGAGCATACCAATCATTTATGACATTGTCTGAATGAGTTCAGATGGACAAGGGTCCTGGCTCAAAGTTTTTCTGTTTTCATTGGTGTCATCTTTGTCACCATTGTCCTAGTTGACACCTCACTTCCTTGACAACATGTTAACTGTTGCTGAGCAAGCTCCAGCCACTCCTGATTCAGCTTGTTGGGTAGGCCTCATATTGCTGTCATACCCTGAAAACAGGGTTGCCATGACCATTTCTTTACAGCTGTGGCAGCACAAGGTCATGCTGGCAAATGGCCATCTCACGCTCGCCAGCATCTGGCTGTTGCCTCAAAACCGCTATGGTTGTCTGCACGTGGAACTTGGGCCTGTGGTCCACGAAAATTCCGAGGTTGTTTTTGGTACATACCACTGAGTTTTCGGGCCATTCATTAAGAACACCAGCTGTGGATTGGAGGCGCCGGTTTGTATTACCTTACATTTGAATGCGTTGAAAGATTGCTGTGGTCAAGTCCGGTCGACCAGTGTGCTCCGGCCACTTGACCATACAACAGGTCGATTTGTGAAGGAGACGCAGTCACGAGCCTCGGGACACAACACCACATTGTTATCATCTGTGAACATTTTCATCGCACGTAACACGTAAGCTGGTAAATCGTTTAAGGGGGGTGTTTTGCATTTGAAGATATGGAAGCAAGTATCATTGTGATGGCATAATCTTACTGATAACTACTGGTGTGTTGTTTAGTAAAAAAAACTGCTCACTACGCCATGATTTCTCTGTATAGTAAATATGATGCTCAAAGATCATTGCTTGATAAAGTCATCGCTCCTTACACAACATTTATTGAGAGCCAGTGGTAATAGGCTTATTTCTCAGAGACAAACAGGAGAATGGATATATATATATATATATATATATATATATATATATATATAATACAATAATGAATAATATATCTTAATATATAATAACAAGATTATATAATGAAAAGTATAATAATAATAAAAATCATAAAAGCCTTATTACGACGTCATGGATGCCGGGGTGACCTTGAAATAGTCCCCCCAAATTGTCTGCGCGTTTTCGCGGGCGTGTAGCTCAGAAACTAGAGGGGTTTAGATTTTAAGATGGATAGGGCTGTGAACTGCACCGAATCTGAACAATCTTCAAGATGGCTAGTTCAGTCAAAGCCCCATACAAATGTGGAACACTTCCTTTAACGAAAATGATGAACATTGTTGGTCTCAGCACCGATCGTTGAGGGTCTGTACTGAGACGCCGCTGCGGCGTCGGTCCGGTCACTTCGAGCCCTGACACTGCACTGGATGCCTCCGGTTCGTTAGGAAGCCCTGGTCCAGTGCAGGATATAACCTCTCAAACCCTCAGCATGGAGCTCGGAAAGCGGTCCGTTCAGAAGCGTGAATCGAATGTTGCCGGACCCCGCATTGCATGTCGGGTGTTTGCCGATGCACGCGGCATGAATGCTTGGCCCTCTATGGGAAGCATGCTGCCCAATTTCGTAACTGCACTGCGGTCTTAATATCATCTAAAGAAACGCAGTCTTTTCGCCCCCGCAAAGTTTTGGTCGCATGCCGTTCTTTAACACTCACCCTGATTCGCCGTTTTCATAACGCAGGCTGATAAGCGGGAGGAGGTCAGTGCGGCCCCCCTGCTGTTTCCAAGCTAAGAAAGTCAGAGCCTGGGGGAAAATATCAGTGGGTTAGTCTCAACGCGATCTCGCGATTAGTTATGGGCTTATGTTGCTAGACCAATAATTGGCAACATTATGTCTTTGTCACGGAATTCAAAAATCAAACATATTCACGAACAGCAGATGTATTCAACCATACATACCCATCTATACCAGGCCATGGTTCGTAGCGACAAAAAAACAAGCATACTTGTTTTTTGTTTGGTTTATGTATTTTGAGCATATATGTATGATGTATGACTCCGTCTACGTAACAACATCGGCCCGCGGAATCGTTAGTTTTTTAACATAAGCTTACAGTTTTGAACTTTGAATGTCACTGTTGCAAGTTGCGGAGTTGATGTGTCTCGGTGTTTGAGCTACGAAATCAATTCAGGTGACTGTATGCCATGTTTAACAGGCGTGCACGTCAGGCCGTGGTCGTGATCGAGGCCACCAGCCCCGGCAGTGCCGCTGAAACAGTGAGAAAGTGATCAACTTTGAAGGCCCAGCCTGGTGGTTACGCATTCTAAAAGCCAGTGTTTTCGAACTAGTCATATATTTGCATATGGTTATCTGTAGCAAGAACCACACTTATTGAACGTTTGTTAATGTCGGGTTATATTGAAACATTTAAATTGCAATCTCTTGGATGTGCTTGAACCTTCTGTAGCAATCAGGATTGAACACATCCAGGTTCCATGTCCTGTTAAATGGATTGCTCCGCATTTATCTGGGGATTTGAACTGGAATAGTTATCTTGAGGACCTTCCGATGCTGTTCAAAATCCTGCCTTTCTCGAGACTGAAGCCCCTGTAGTTTCTGAGCTAAACCCCCGCGAAAATGGGGAAAGGTGTATTAGGGGGAGTGTTTCAAAGTAACTTTGGCATTCATGACGTCATAGTAAGGTCATTCAAATCCTGCCGTTCCGTAATCCATGCGGCGATCAAGGCAAAAGAAAAATCGAAGCGTTCATGTCTGGCATTCGTGAGTGCGTTTTCCAGATATAACGGCCGTCCATTGGCTCGTAATCACTGTTGTGCAAGGCACAATGACTTAATCAAACCATGATGCATTGAGGACTATATTTACTAAACGGAGCATTGTACTGTCTATAGCAGGCTTTTCCACTTAAAGTATACCAGTATTTATAAGTGACCTTATTTCATCATATCTGATGCTTGGTTCAGTATCTTCAAATATGACCCGTTCCCTTTAACTTTATAACGGAACATGCCGCGATTGCGAAAAGCTACATGGCAGCGGTCGAAACCGGCCCGGATCCTGGTTGTTCGGCATCGCGGTGGCGTGAGGTTCCCACCAATCGCATCAGCAATATCGCGGGCATTGTCAGCACCGAATGATGCGGGGAGCGATGTCACGGTCACGGCCACGTGCTCGCGAGGGTGAACTGACCGACCCGTTTTTTTGGTTTTCGTTTGATTAAAGTGCTCCCACCTTTGGGGCATATTTCAAAAACATACTCCAGTGAAACCTCAGGACTAGTCTAATAACGGCACTGGATAGTGTCACTACAGCACCGTCAAGACGTGGTACAGATATCTATTTTGTTTATTTTCGCGCCCAAATTACGCGTGTCAGCGCTTAGTAAGAGCTTCCCCACACTCGCCACCACGGTCGTCTGACAGCCACCGTGCGCACCTCCGGTGCGAATAAAAGAACGCTTGTGATTGGCCCGGCGGGGATCATGTCATGCTCCCACTCCCAAAGCCGAAGTGCGCTGCGAAAAAAACGCTGTGGTAAACGCCAAAGGGGAGAAATCAGTCATACTATAACGTTTCGTTGAATTCGTGTGATGAAAGCTTCATGGTCTCATGCATTTTTGTCTAACTGAAGTGATGCAAACTTTCGTGACATGCATTACACAAACATTTTGACAAATGAGTGCGTTACAAACATTTCAGAACGCACACACTGGAAAAAGCAAGGCGAATTAAATGTTTTACCATCGAAGTGACGAGCAGGGAGTCGAATGAGGTTTCTCCGGCAGGGTCGGTTACTTCAAATCAAAGTTCATAATTGTCCAGATGGATTTCACGAAAACTAGTATTACCGATCAAATGGTACGCGTCTGATGTGACTAAATGAAAAGTCAAAAGAGGTGGGATGCTCCCTTTAAGGGTTGGTGTCAGATCTCGGCAGCAAGAGCAGATGGGACATAAAGCCGACTGCGTGATGTGTCTGTCGGTGTAGCTGTGACGTGGTGGGAGTGTCTGTCGGTGTAGCTGTGGCGTGGTGGGATTGTCTGTCGGTATAGCTGTGGCGTGGTGTGAGTGTCTGCCGGTATAGTTGTGGCGTGGTGTGAGTATCTGTCGGCGTAACTGTGGCATGGTGTGAGTGTCTGTCGGTATAGCTGTGGCGTGGTGTGAGCGTCTGTCGATGTAGCTGGGCGTGGTGTGAGTGTCTGTCGGTAATAGCTGTGGCGTGGTGTGAGTGTCTGTCGGTGCGGCTGTGGCGTGTGTGAGTGTCTGTCGAATGTAGCTGTGGTGTGTGTGTGAGTGTCTGTCGGTGCAGCTGTGGCGTGGTGTGGCTGCTGGTTGATTCTGGCGCCAGAACTTTAGCAAAATTTTCGCTTTTCTTTCGAATCGTATGTTTGTGTTTTAGCCCATTCAACCTCCCTGTTGGTTGTTAAGTATAAGTTTGCAGTTGTGCACCGTATGTAAACCTAAATGGATTCGTATGTTTTGTGTTACAGGCTACATAGAAGGCACATAGTGTTGCTCTCCGAAGTTCTGAATGAGAGTACTTTTAGCATGCATGGCTCTTGCAGCCATGCAATGTGAAAGCACTCGCGTCGATTGTAAGTGTGACGTACACTGAAGATCACAGGTTTGAGTTTCACCTCTGGCGCTGTCGATAATTGGGTTGCCCGAGCTAATCTTACCAGCAAGTACAATGAGACTGGGTAAGTATATATGGTTGAGACGTGTCATGAGTCATCAGTTAATGTTGCCAAAGCTTGTTGTGGTCATGGTCTAATTCATATTAAAGTGTGCGATTTGTTGTTTACTCATGCTCCGAATGGCTGTAGCAAAGGGCTCATCTTTCAACAAGGTAACGGTTTTGTAGTGATCGAACCGTCACCGAGTAATGCCCACATTCCCACCGTCAGCCGGCAGCCTCCCCGATCCCTGCCCGTTTCGCTTACATAACAAGGGACGGTCTTGTACGTGGTCATTACTTAAGACCTTTGCTTTTATGCTTTCGTTGGGTAACGGTTACCTTTAACGGGCATGTCAACGCATAGATTCTATGGGAAATGCTATTAGATCGTCATATTTCTTGCATCTAGAGCATCTGCATTGGGATCTAATCTGAATTGTGATTGTATGAATGTTTGTTGTGCCGTATAAAACGTTAAGGTTGTCGAATACTCTATTAGTTTACAACAACAACCTCAGCAATATTTTAGCCCCGTTTCGCACGTATTATTAATTTATGCGTCCATGCAGTCCTTTGTTGTGTAGAATGTCATCTTAAAGAATCACCTGCTCACCAGGTGGGATTTCCTTGAGGTGCAGACCAGCGGTGACTTCCCCGACACTGTTCAGGCCTACGCTGCTGGCCTGGCGGAAGCCAACGTCACCCGCCACATGATTGTCATGCACTGGAATGTGAGTATACTCTCCTAGCGCCACCGTCAGCTGTTGACCCGACGTGGTGCCAGCTATCCGCCTGGCATGTGGTGGTTGTCGAATGGGCTGATCGGCCGACAGCTACACGACCAGGGGTTCGGGACTTTGGACCACCTGTGATTTATTTTGGTTCACTCAAACTCGCCCGAGGGACCATCACGCTGGTAAGCAGCAAGATTTGTGTTGCGGCGGTGGACCGACGAGAGAGGTCACGACCCAGCAGACGCCTGTTGCGGCGGTAGATCGGCGAGGAGGGTCACGACCCAGAGCCTCGGCCATGTGGACGATGAGAAAACCTGAACTGATGGTGCTAGATGCCTTGGGGATCCACACAAATGGGTCAGATCAATGCATCTGAAAGTCCGTCCTCCGTGAAAGCCAAATGGGTTTGCCATGTTGAATGAACGCTCACTTATTTGTCTCGCGCTCACTGTCTCACAAATTGCATTGGCTGACCAAGAGTCTAGCCACCTCTGGCAATATCAGTCTACAAAAATAAATTGTAATGGCTTACAGCTATGCTCACTGACCAAAATACTTATAGAAAACCTACAACTATTTTTGCGCGAACTGCGGTGGTGGTGAGCCTGGTTAGACGCCCGTGTAGTTCCCACCGTCCAGTCTCGCTCGGCTTAGGGCGTGGCGTGTTTCGATCAAGACCGATCTCGAAAAAGCTGATGGCACTGGCCACTTCTTGGTCACATACTATCAAGACGTTTTCTGCTCGCCTACTGGCGCTGAGGGGGCCGACAGTGCCGGAACCGCTGACGATTTCCAGGCGGTGTATGTTCATATACCATACAATGTGGATTCGCATTTTTTATTAGCGTTGTTCGACAAAATCTGACATAAATTCCCAAAAACGTCAACAGCACCAAAGCCGTACGAGTGTCTGGTTTGTGCTCGGCTGCTCGTGACCGGCTGCACGCGTTGGCATGCATTTGCTAGTGCGATTGTCCATTTTCTCCCCCGTCAAACGGGTTTGACCTCACATTGCTGCGACGGCGAGATCTGTCGAGGTCTGGCTCCAGTCTGGACTTGCGATGTGCGTCCTTTCAAAATTGGTAAAGATCACGTTCATGCTAATGGAACGCGGAAACTTGCACGTTGTCCACATTGTGGTGCTGCACGAACATCAGGCTTGAGGGTAGATTCTGAAGAACAAAAAGCGTTCCGTATTGCTAAGAACCGCGCGAAGACGCGATGATTGGTTGCAGAACTGCTGGCTTGAAGGATGTGTGACGATCGGGGCGGGTCACTCAGGAGGAAAGTCGTCTTACTGTGCCAATAGCAGCCGCATGGACGGCAGCCGGTCTCGAAACCACGACATGTCGATTACAAACGAGATTCGACCTGCTTCTGTCACGGTCACTGCGTTTCCGTTTGTGGTTTTCAATCCGCCATTTGTGGTGTGGTTCGACACCAGGCAGTGACTCCTGCGTTGGCGCCGGCGAAGGCTGTCGTTAGGCGGCACAGGTGACGACGGGATGCTACATCACTGCGACAGCTGATTGTTCGTAAGCTGTCTTCGTAGGCAGTTGAGATTATCCTCCTCTTATTCAGCCTCTTTAAAATGTCACGCCTGCCTGGGTTTTACTGAACAAGACTTCATCGATAAGACAGTAGCTGTGCCATATTACTGGGAGAAAAACCGGGAGAATGGAGACATAGGTGCGTAGATATTACAGCAAAATGCTTTTATCGAAACGAATAGCTGATGCGAATGTCCACCTGTGCTATTCGTTTCGATAAGGACACATTACCGAAATATCAATGCATCTATGTCTCCATTCTCCTGGTTTTTCGCCGATGAATAAGGCCATTGCTGCTGTCTTATCTATGTGCATAATGTTCCTTGCAAATGCGCTTGACAACTTGACGAAGAAGACTTCACTATTGGTTTATTTCTTGAATACAGAGGTGGGCGATAGCGATCCGGGTTTTCAGCCCGCCGAGTGCGGGGCCAGTTGGGTGACACCTGAACTCCCGTGGCAATAGGGAAACGGTGCTTCGGTAGCGTTCTGGCCGTGGGAAGGGCGCAGCTGGACTACGTGTTTGCTCAACGGTGAGCCTGTGGGGTCTGCGAGGGGGGATGCACTGTGCACCATGGGACTGAGTCAGCTGAGGGTAGGTGTGGGACTTTGCACAGGCGCTCACCAAATGAGGAATTTACCTGGGTGCGTGACGCTGATTGATGGGTGAAGATATTTCAGGTTTGGGAAAGCTTATGTCATCACTTACTGGTGGCATTGTGGCAGTTCCTGTAGACGAGAACGAGAAATGCAGCTATTCTGGCTTCCTGAAAAATACTGGTCTTGTGTGCTGGAACGGGAAGGAATGGGACGGACGGGAAGGATATGGGACGGAAGTGCTGTTGGGCAACCACGTCCTGTGTCGCAATGTGTGCTCTTCGTGGCTGCTCGTGTTTCTTCTGTGACGGAAACAGCCGTTAGTAGCTAACATATTGTTATGCACTCGTGTTGGTATGCTTCTTACTGCAAAGCGCTCAGCATAAGTGCGACCTTGTGAGGCGTAGGCAATAACTGCTCCTCCAAATGACAGCTTCAAAACACTCCTGTGCATGCTTCCCAGTTGGTCATGCTGACGTCTGGTGCAGTTTCATCTGTACAAACCATTTATTTTGCGTGTTATCGACTGTTGCCTGCACCGCGTGGTGTGTGTGGATGTGGCCGGTGACAGACCTCCCATGACGGGGGTCACCGCTCGAGCGCCCTCCTCCCTCAGAACACGGTGTCTGTATTCGGTGTGTGTGGATGTGGCCGGTGACAGGCCTCCCATGACAGAGGTCACCGCTCGAGCGCCCTCCTCCCTCAGAACACGGTGTTTGGTTCGGTGTGTGTGTGTGGATTTGGCCGGTGACAGGCGTCCCATGACAGAGGTCACCGCTGGAGCGCCCTCCTCCCTCAGAACACGGTGTTCGAGTTTGGTGTGTATGTGGATTTGGCCGGTGACAGGCCTCCCATGGCGGGATCACCGCTCGAGCGCCCTCCTCCCTCAGAACACAGTGTCCGGGTACTGCCAGTGGCAGGGCCAGGAGATGTGCGACAAGCTCAACGGGTTCATCGAGGCCAATGACAAGTGGGTCCAGTCGATGGTGGAGCAGCACGGCGAGACAGATCCCTACTGGCACCAGGTGGGAACCGTCGTAAATGCCACACGCTCGTTCTTCTGCGCAAAATTCGTCTGCATGGAGTTCCAGAGTCCCTTTGTTTCGTTACGCCAACTAGCTGTGAGGCTCTGGCTTCGAGCACGCGCCACGGCGCCGCCGCGCGCCTGCCAACGGTTCGAACAGCAGCTGGTAGGCGGCGGCGCTGTTCTCGCGGACCGGCACCCTATGATGCGCCGCCAGATAACATGTGCACGACTCAGGCAGTGTGTTTTAACCGCTCTCTCAAGTGAGTGATGCATGCCTTTGGTTGACTGCGATGCACTGACAACAGCTCACTCAGGATTTTACATAAAACGAGTCAATCGGAAATGTACTGGCAACTACGCACCCCAAGATTGTACTGACAACGAAGTCACTCAAGATTGTACTGACAACGGACTCACTCAGGATTTTACGGTGGTAATCGCTGTTTTATGGACTGTGTGGTGGGTAGATTTAACTGTGTGTGTTTGTGTATGTTCTCATTGTTATTTTCCTTTTGTCGTGTGACAAAGGCGACGAAAGCCACTTTTGTGTGTATGCCCCAATAAATGGCATGGTATGCAGAGTAAATGTATAAATGGTAAATGATACGCGTGGTGCGCCATCGGTCACGCTACCGCCCCCCTCCCCCCTCCCCCCCCCCCCCCCCCCCGGAGGCTGCCAACTGCTGCGGTGACTGACGAGGACTGGCATGGCGCGCTATCGGTCACGTGACCGCCCCTCGGACGCTGCCAGCTGCCGTGATGACTGATGAGGACTTGAGAAGAGTGGCAGTAGACTCGGATGCCTGCATCTGCATCAATGTTTTGGGAAATTAATGTCGCGATAGCGACATTAATCTCTTTTAAATTAATTAAAAAGCGTTCTTCCTCGAAACGCTCCGTGGAGATCTAGGTTGGTTGAGTTTATAGCGTTTCTTTTTTTCGCGTCCACTTTTACTTCTATCAAGTCCACTTGTGTGACGCGCCTGCCATCCCACAGGTGGACCTGGTGAACCATCAGCTGAAAGGCTCTGAGGACGGCGTGGACCTGAAGCCGACCATTCAGGAGACCCTGGCGTCCGGCTCAGTGACCTGATCTTCGTCCCGTACGCCGTTATAGGTCATGTCCTGCTGCGACATCCACCCTGAGCGGGCCCCGCTCGGAGGGCCTGCCTCTGATGTCTCACTGCTCACTATCGGGCCGTTGTGTTTGGGTTCCTCATCGTCACGCTGTCGCAGCGTAGCTGTACCTGACGCTGCCTCAAAACACTGTAGAAGCAGTGCAGTCATGCGCTTGTCTTAATTTAGCGGTAAACATTGAGTCAGTCATTCTAGACGGGCGTTCTCGGTCCGGTGGCCCGGACAGTGACGTGCCGACTGCGGCGTGTACGCGGCGGGTGGCCCACCTCCCAGTCACCACCAAGATCGGACCAGCGCGTACCGCGGAACAGTGGCCGCCTGCTGTCACCCATGGGCAGCTGGGCGCTGCTTGTGTGTTGTCAGCGCTGGCATGCTTTGGCTCAACAGCCTGGACGTGAAGCAGCTGCACGCCATTGTGAAAATCCCCAACAGTCAGTGTTGTTGATTTGGACACAGCCAGCTCGCACCTGGTGGCACGTTCAGATGGGCGGCCGCGTCCGGTCCGGCCCTGGCAGCGGCTGCGGGAGCAGGGCTGGCGCTGACCTGGCCCGCGGTCCGCCCGTCACAGCTGGCTCAACCTGGCCGGCGACCTGGAGGACCTGGAGACGGCCCTGAAGGACCCGGCCGACCGGCCCGAGAACATCAAGGCCGACTTCGGCGGCCGCGTGCTGGGAGCCGGCCACTGTTCAGCGCTCATCAAGGTCCTGGCCGACGGCGAGGACCTGTACACATCCCAGGTCACCTGGAATACGTAAGCGTCTGTCCGGAATACCGACCTGGCTGCGTCACTGCTGAGGGAAACCTGTCGAATGAAACGGCTCGCCCAACAGGCTTTTGGATTTGACCCGTTGTCGTCATACACGCCACTAGGTGTGACCAATGGCCCTTTCGCGCAGATGGTCCGTTTGTTCTAGCGTGCTTGCTCTATTTATAAAGGCCTGCAGCTACCGAACCGATAATAACCGCTGTAACGGGGCCCCTCGGCTGCAGCGGGTGGGGTGGGCGAGACGTGCATCACACTATTAAGCCTAACGAGACGTGCATCACGCTGTCGAGTCTGACGCGCACGGCTCCAACTAGAGTTGCACACACACTCACACCCCATGCCCTTCCACCCCAGCCACTGTCCCATCCCCGCCTCGCGCCATCGGAAGCTAACCGTATCGCTGCGGCCGAGTGGCTGACATGGCGCGCCGCTCCAGGTACCAGAGCATGCTGCGGATTCAGAAGCGGTACGTGTTCGGGTACGGTCAGACGGGCGGCGCTGACAAGGCGGCCATCGCCGGCCGCGTCTCGTCGTTCTCCTCGTACCCGGGCACCATCACCTCGCAGGTGAGCCGCCGGCCAGCTCAGGTCGCCGCGCTCGGCGGCGCTGCCTGCCACTCGGCTGCGTCGCCAGCGCAGGCTGACCGGGGAGCCCCTGCCGGCCCGATGCCTGTGTGTGCTCTTGAGTGAGCTGTGGATGAGTCAGGCGCGAAGAGGTACTACCGAGACTCAGCCTGGCTGGCGAACGAATAGCAAAGGCTGACCGGGGAGCCCACTGCCGGCACCGATGCCCGTGTGTGCTCTCGAGTGAGCTGTGCTGCGTCAGGCGCGGGGAGGTACTTACCGAGACTCAGCCTGGCGGGCGACGAATAGCAAGGCGATGAAAGCAATGTGTTCCGTGCTCCGTTAGGACGACTTCTACGTGCTGTCATCGGGTCTGGTCACCCGGAGAACGACCATCGGCAACAACAACAACGACCTGTGGCACTTCATCAAGCCGGAGGGACAGGTGAGCGATGCTCTGCTGCTTCTGCAAAAACACCGGTCCTCTGCTCGTGTCCTCTGATCGGTTTTAGAGACTTTGCATCTGTGTTGTCGATCTTTTGTGCATTGTTTAAGTTAAAGAGGGCCGTAAATACTGCCGTTCGGATAGTCAAACGAGGTAGTCTGGACGTATTGACCTGCGTGCACAACTGCTCCGGGGTCCCTAAACGAGTGTCGGCCTAGCGATTGGGGACATGGGTGTATAACTCGATAGGTCGGTGGCCGGCCGCAGCCAAAGGCCACGTCCGCGACCGTATGCCAACGCGACGGGAGAGCGGAATGGAATGCCGGGAGGGGGGGGGGGGGGGAGGTCGCAGGTGGTGACCGGTCGCCACCGCCTGCCGCCAGGTGTTGGAGTGGGTCCGCGCCGCGGTGGCCAACAACCTGGCCACCGACGGCCAGGAGTGGACGTCCACCTTCTCGCGTTACAACAGCGGCACCTACAACAACCAGTGGATGGTGGTCGACTACAAACGCTTCAAGCGGGGAGACACAAGCCTGAGGCCGGGCGTGCTGTGGGTGCTGGAGCAGATCCCAGGCCACATCATGGCCGACGACGTCACCCACGTGCTGCAGCGGCAGCAGCAGTACTGGCCCAGCTACAACAGTCCCCTTCTTCCCCGCCATCTTCAACATGTCTGCAACCCGGCGCTGGTGGCCAAGTTCGGCGACTGGTTCAGCTACGAGCGCACGCCACGGGCGCTGATCTTCCGCCGCGACCAGGCGGCCGTCACAGACGTCGGTGGCATGATGCGCCTGATGCGCTACAACGACTTCAAGCACGACCCGCTGTCGGCCTGCGACTGCCAGCCGCCGTACTCGGCCGAGAACGGCATCTCGGCCCGCTGCGACCTGAACCCGGCCGACGGCACCTACCCGTTCGGCGCGCTGGGGCACCGCTCGCACGGCGCCACCGATATGAAGCTGACTACCACTAAGCTGGTGAGTGGCGCGACGAGCCGGCTGTGCACGGGGCTGGGGTCCGCACCCGCCGCCAATGGCATGCACCCGCCGTCGGTGGCACGCACCCGCCGTCGGTGGCACGCACCCGCCGCCGATGGCACGCACCTGCCACCGGCGTCACGCACCCGCCGCCGATGCCACGCACCCGCCGCCGATGGCACGCACCCGCCGCCAATGGCACGCACCCGCCGCTGCGTCAGATGGGCCCAGGCTGTGACGGCTCTCGAGCGAGGATTTCTCCCCCCGATGGCTGGTTTGGCGGCTGTGTGGTCACTGGCGGGGCTCGGATTCGGTGCCGCTTTTTAAGCCTTGACGTGGGATCGAGACGGAGCGAGATGAGTCCGCGTCGCCGCGCCTATAGGTCAGCCTATGGGGCGAGGTCGGCGGGGTGATCTGACCTGGCAAATCGGCCTGATCTCTCGTTGCGCATGCGCCGAGGGTGCGGTCTACGTCGCACGCCTGCTCAGAGAGCTGTCTTATGAATCTAGTTGTTCGTTCCTTCCTTCATTTTGCAGCTATTGTAAGGAGCGTCGAGGCCGAGACCGGGATGTCTGGGTCACGTCATTTGGACTATATTAAGTCCGAAATCCCGCTATTTCGCCTCGCTATCCTCCTATTCAACAATGTCTGAGCGTGGCATCAACGCAATATGACCAGTGCTGCAGGGTGCGTGGTCGCTGCTCCGGTACAACATGGCCGGTGCTGCTGGGTGCGTGGCCGCTGTTCCGGTACAATATGACCGATGCTGCTGGGTGCGTGGTCGCTGCTCCGGTACATATAACCGATGCTGCTGGTGCGTGGTCGCTGCTCCGGTACAATATGACCGGTGCTGCTGGGTGCGTGGTCGCTGTTCCGGTGCAACATGACCGGTGCTGCTCGTGGTCGCTGCTCCGGTGCAATATGGCTGGTGCTGCTGGGTACGTAGTTGCGGCTCCGGTACAATATGACCGGTGCTGCTGGGTGCGTGGTCGCTGCTACGGTACAACGTGACCGGTGCTGCTGGGTGCGTGGTCGCTGCTCCGGTACAATATGACCGGCGCTGCTGGGTGCGTGGTCGCTGCTCTGGTACCGGCGATGCCGTCTCGCCATTGTGCTGAGCCACACTGATTGTGGTTGATAACCAAAAGCGTAAGACGGCACCGTCGATGATGAATTATTTTGTTCGTTGCCTGTCTGGACAGTTGCTGGCGCCCTCTTGAGGAAGGCCATGACCGTCGCTGTTGTTGTGCCGTTGTTGTTTGGCGATGTGGGGCACAGGCTTTCCTATGTGCTTGGTTGTTGCTTCTGTCGCTCGTCTCTGCACCCTGCGCATCTCAGATTGCGTACTCGGCAGGAGACCCTCTGCACATTCTCGCTATACAGGCCCATTCAAAGCGCCCCCCCCCCCCCCCCCCATCCTACCCGCCCAGTTACGCCAGGCGGAGCTGGACGGAGGGGCCTATAGAAAATAATTGTATGTTTAATCCTATGTCCTTCAGAACTCCCACCTGACAAACATGAAATCGCAGTTTTATAAAGCCTCAACAGATGGCTCGCAGCATCGACCAGTTGGTTAGGCGCCAAACATTTAGCAAAGGCTCGTCGGCAAAGTTAGCTGCTGCGGTGCCGTTCCCAGCGTTCTTTCGTGTTAAGTTGACTACACTGCACGGAGATCGCAGCCAATCCAGGCCTTCAATTGAACAGAAGCCATGCCCAGTGACACGGTTTTGGCAGGTGGCACGATCCATCAGCGGGGGTGTCGCGCTAACGGTCGTCGGGTCTTGCAGGTACCTGGCATGGAGTTCATCTCCATCGCCGGCCCCACCTACGACCAGCAGCCGCCGTTCCAGTGGAGCAAGGCGGACTTCGCCGCCACTACGGCCGCACCAGGGTCACCCAGATCTGTTCAAGTTCGAGCCGATTCAGTGGCGCTGGCAGTGGAAGTAACTGGCGGCACAGACGCCACCGGTGCCGTGAGGCTGCAGAATTTCACCTCCAATCGGCATCAAATCGACGGGTGCCATGCTAATCCTCAGATACTGTACTTAAGCACATGACAGAATGGGCTTTCGTGATGTGCCAAGCATTTATACTCTTGAAAAACGATGGGATACGCGAGCTTATAGGGATCTAGTACAATTATGTGGGTATGTTGCTAATGGATTCACCGGGTACTCGATTGCGTAAGGGCTGTGTAATTTTTGACGAATATTTACCTGAGCTTAATGCACGGGCTCGAGTGTATCGCGTAGCACAGATTGTAACGCGATTAATCGTGTATAATCAGCGGAATCAGTCGGACGTTCAATACAACGAATCATGTGAGCAGCGTTTTGAAGTCGTTCTCGATGGCTTTCCACGGGTCGTAGCTCAGCAGCAGGTCGGTGCTGTCGACGTCCTCGGCGCCGATCCGGTGCGAGCAGAGCGCCGGCCTTCGCCCGAGGGGCTCGCCGGCGGCACTGGCCGCCGACAGGTGGCCGCATGAGCGGGCCGGCGCGGCACCGGGCGGCGGCGGGCTGGCCAGCGGCCGGTACGGCCGGTCCACGCTGTGCAGGGACAGCTGCCCTGGACTGTCCCATTGGGAGCGGCTGCTGGAGCAGGCCGAGCGCGGCGAGCTGCCGCCGACTAGCCCCTGCTGCCGCTCCCAGCTGCGCTGCGTCACGCCCTCGTCGGCCGCCGCCGCCGCCGCTCCTGTGTACTGCCGGATCCGACCGCTGAGCTCGCCGGCGCTGGGCGGCGCGCTGCTGGCGCAATGGCGCGGCTCCAGCTCGCTGGCGCTCGGCACCGACAGCTGGGCGCCGGGCGCCGTGTCGCCGTACGGCTGGGTCCGCTCCCCGAGCTCGGCGTCGGCGCGCTGCGTGATGCGGTCGCTCAGCTCGGCGCGTCGGAAAAACTCAGCCATCTGGCTGAGCAACCGGTTCGACTCGGTCAACGTGTTCAGGATGCATCGCGAGGTGCCAGGCGCGCGCGGCGAGCGCGGACGGCCAGGCGGCGGCGGTGGGCAGGCGGCGTCCGTCTGCACGGCCGCCTCCGCCGCGGCGCCGGCCAGCCGCGGGGTCGTCTGACACGCAGTGCTGCTGGTGCCGGCTGGTCCGGACCTAGCCGTCTCGGCGGCGGCGAGCCTCGGCTGACCGTCGCCGCTGTGCGCCGGCCGTGGCGGCCCGAACATCTCCTCCAGCACGCGGCGCACGAGTCCGGCGGCGGCGTCAACGTCGCGCGGCGCCTGGAGCTGAGTGTCGCGCCGTTCGGGTGAGGTGGTGCTGGAGGAGCCGGCATGCCGCTCCGGCTGACCGTCGGCGGCCCGCTGTCGGCGCCGTGGCCGTGACCGGTGCACCTGGCGTAGCCTCTGGGCGTCGAAGACGAACTCCTGCGCCGGCTCGTCGGAGGGGTTCGAGTCTTGCGCGGACGCCACGTGGTGCGGGTGGGACGACACGTTGATGCGGATCTTGCGCCGCACGGGCGGCTGGAGCACTTCGATTACGCGCGGCGGCTCCTCCTGCTGGCGACAGCACTTCTCCACGATCTCGGGCAGCTTCGCGATAAGCCATTTGTTGTAGTCGCTGGCTTCCCCGTCGGCCATGTCGATGTGCAGCTCCTCCGATACCTCTCGGTCGTCGGTGTCGGCGGGGCCGCGCGCCGACGCTGTCCGCGCGGCTCTGTGGGCCTCGGGCGCCGGTCCCACGGTCAGACTCCGACCGGGAAGCAGCTGGCGGATCTGCGAGGCCGCCTCGCCACCACGCCGGAGCCGCCGGCGCGGCCGCTTACTCATGTAGGGGCTGACACTGCCACTCTTCATGGAAACGGGTTGGCTGCTTGCTGTAAGTGCCTCGGGGTAGCGATAGATGAAGTCCCGCCGGTAGGTGGTTTGGTACGTCTCATCCGCGTCCCGAACCCTCGCTGCCATTCAGCGCAAGTTCAAATTAAGAATGCAAGCTCATCGTTTGATTTGTAGACCATCTGGCAGTACAAGGTATCTACGCAGCCACACATTAAATTTCTGGTCTATCGCGAGGTAGAGGAGCTGCCAATTGTTGGAAGTGGTACAACCTGCCCAAGGTCAAATGAATAAGGCGCTGCTCTGAGGTTATAGGCGGTTGCTGTCTGCGTCAATGCACCGAGCCGAAAAGCCCACGAGGCATATCTGGGCTTCTTAACGTGTTTCACGTTTAAGCCTATTTACGTCGGGTTTTTCGCAGCCTCGTGACTCTATTCCTGACCCTCCGCCCGCGTGGTAAGCCAACTAGTATCGATTTGTCGCCTGCGTCGTTGGCGTCGTAGGTCACTGATCTCGGCCAGTCACAGGTCGCGCCGCTACCGCTCGACGGCGTCAGAGGCGGGGAAGCGCAGCCGACGAGAAAAGATGCCTCAGCAAATCCACGTGATGTGGGGACCGGGCCAGCCGCCAAGCTCTCTCAGTCGGATATATGGATTGGGATCAGAGCCACCCTGTTTTGTGAAGTTGGTAGCTATACCGTTTTCAGCAATGGTAATGTGAGCTTCAGACCTGTATCACATCGATTTTGTATTCAAGCAATTCCCACTGCTTCTGTGGGAACGTCTTCGTCGATACGAAATCTGGTTTGCACAGTCAAACAACACAATCAATTGAACAATAGAGCAATTCATAACGCACCACGATGTGCGATGACGGGTATGGCGGGATGTACACGTGCAACAGTTGAAACATACCTGGGTGACATGAAGACAGTAGAATGAACCTATCGCGATTGTCTCCTGCAACAGCTTTCGGATTTCTAGATGAACATCCTGATTCCTCACACGTCTTACCATACTTAACATACCTTACCTTACATACCTTCTTACCTCACTTCTCACATCGCGCTAAAAATGCATATTTATTTCCGCAGCGATCTATTTCAGTGAAAGGTCATCATCCTCGGCAAAAAACCTGCGAATCACCACGACTATTGTTTGTGTTCATTTGTTGATTTAGCACATGGACATTCCGCAGTCAATATTTAGGACATAAACATTCCACAGTCAAAAACCCAATTACAGAAGCGGTCCAGTTTTAGAAACAATAAACATACGACGCACTCAAACGAAAAAACCTAACCAAACACCACACACACACACACACACACACACACCACACACACACACACACACACCACACACGCACCGCACGCACGCCACGCACGCACGCACGCACACACCACGCACGCACGCACGCACCACACACGCACGCACGCACGCACGCCACACACACACACACACACACGCACGTAGGCACGCACCGCACGCACGCACATCACCACACACACACACAACACACACACACACACGCACGCACGCACCACGCACCA
>NW_023596545.1:15663335-15690714 GCF_011947565.3 Pollicipes pollicipes | reverse complement strand
TGTGTGTGTGTGTGTGTGTGTGTGTGTGTGTGTGTGTGTGTGTGTGTGTGTGTGTGTGTGGTGTGTGGTGTGGTGTGTGTGTGTGTGTGTGGTGTGTGTGTGTGTGTGTGTGGTGTGTGTGTGTGTGGGTGTGTGTTGTGTGGTTGTGTGTGTGTGTGTGTGTGTGTGTGTGTGTGTGTGTGTGTGTGTGTGTGGGTGTGTGTGTGTGTGTGTGGTGTGTGTGTGTGTGGTGTGTGTGTGTGTGTGTGTGTGTGTGTTGTGTGTGTGTGTGTGTTGTGTGTGTGTTGTGGTGTGTGTGTGTGTGTGTGGGTGTGTGTGTGTGTGTGTGTGTGTGTGTGTGTGTGTGTGTGTGTGTGTGTGTGTGTGTGTGTGTGTGTGTGTGTGTGTGTGTGTGTGTGTGTGTGTGTTGTGTGTGTGTGTGTGGTGTGTGTGTGTGTGTGTGTGTGGTGTGTGGTTGTGGTGTGTGGTGTGTGTGTAGTGTGTGTGTGTGTGTGTGTGTGTGTGTGTGGTGTGTGTGTGTGTGTGTGGTGTGTGTGTGTGTGTGTGTGTGTGTGGTGTGTGTGTGTGGTGTGTGTTGTGTGGTGTGTGTGTGTGTGTGTGTGTGTGTGTGTGTGTGTGTGTGTGTGTGTGTGTGTGTGTGTGTGGTGTGTGTGTGGTGTGTGGTGTGGGTGGTGTGTGGGTGTGTGTGTGTGTGTGTGTGTGTGTGTGTGTGTGTGTGTGTGTGTGGTGTGGTGTGTTTGTGTGTGTGTGTGTGTGTGTGTGTTGTGTGTGTGTGTGTGGTGTTGTGTGTGTGTGTGTGTGTGTGTGTGTGTGTGTGTGTGTGTGTGTGTGTGTGGTGTGGTTGTGTGGTGTGTGTGTGTGTGTGTGTGTGTGTGGTGGTGGGTGTGTGTGTGTGTGTGGTGTGTGTGTGTGTGTGTGGTGGTGTGGTGTGTGTGGGTGTGTGTGTGGTGTGTGTGTGGTGGTGTGTGTGTGTGTGGTGTGTGGTGTGGTGTGTGTGTGTGTGGTGTGTGTGTGGGTGTGGGTGTGGTGGTGTGTGTGTGTGGGGTGTGGGTGTGGGGTGGTGTGTGTGTGGTGTGTGTGGGTGGGTGGGTGTGTGCTGGGTGTGTGGTGTGTGTGTGGGTGTGGTGTGTGTTGTGGTGGGGTGTGGGTGTGTGTGTGTGTGTGTGTGTTGTGTGTGGGTGTGTGTGGTGTGTGTGTGTGTGTGTGGTGTGTGTGTGTGTGGGTGTGGTGTGTGTGTGTGGTGGTGGGTGTGTGTGTGTGTGTGTGTGTGTGTGTGTTGTGTGGTTGTGTGTGTGTGTGTGCGTGGTGTGGTGTGTGTGTGTGTGTGTGTGTGTGCGTTGTGTGTGTGTTGTGTGTGCGTGTGTGTGGTGTGTGTGGTGTGTGTGGTGTGTGTGTGTGGTGTGTGTGTGGTGTTGGTTAGGTTTTTTCGTTTGAGTGCGTCGTATGTTTATTGTTTCTAAAACTGGACCGCTTCTGTAATTGGGTTTTTGACTGCGGAATGTTTATGTCCTAAATATTGACTGCGGAATGTCCATGTGCTAAATCAACAAATGAACACAAACAATAGTCGTGGTGATTCGCAGGTTTTTTGCCGAGGATGATGACCTTTCACTGAAATAGATCGCTGCGGAAATAAATATGCATTTTTAGCGCGGTGTGAGAAGTGAGGTAAGAAGGTATGTAAGGTAAGGTATGTTAAGTATGGTAAGACATGTGAGGAATCAGGATGTTCATCTAGAAATCCGAAAGCTGTTGCAGGAGACAATCGCGATAGGTTCACTTCTACTGTCTTCATGTCACCCAGGTATGTTTCAACTGTTGCACGTGTACATCCCGCCATACCCGTCATCGCACATCGTGGTGCGTTATGAATTGCTCTATTGTTCAATTGATTGTGTTGTTTGACTGTGCCAACCAGATTTCGTATCGACGAAGACGTTCCCACAGAAGCAGTCGGAATTGCTTGAATACAAAATCGATGTGATACAGGTCTGAAGCTCACATTACCATTGCTGAAAACGGTATAGCTACCAACTTCACAAAACAGGGTGGCTCTGATCCCAATCCATGTATCCGACTGAGAGAGCTTGGCGGCTGGCCCGGTCCCCACATCACGTGGATTTGCTGAGGCATCTTTTCTCGTCGGCTGCGCTTCCCCGCCTCTGACGCCGTCGAGCGGTAGCGGCGCGACCTGTGACTGGCCGAGATCAGTGACCTACGACGCCAACGACGCAGGCGACAAATCGATACTAGTTGGCTTACCACGCGGGGCGGAGGGTCAGGAATAGAGTCACGAGGCTGCGAAAAACCCGACGTAAATAGGCTTAAACGTGAAACACGTTAAGAAGCCCAGATATGCCTCGTGGGCTTTTCGGCTCGGTGCATTGACGCAGACAGCAACCGCCTATAACCTCAGAACAGCGCCCTATTCATTTGACCTTGGGCAGGTTGTACCACTTCCAACAATTGGCAGCTCCTCTACCTCGCGATAGACTAGAAATTTAATGTGTGACTGCGTAGATACCTTGTACTGCCAGATGGTCTACAAATCAAACGATGAGCTTGCATTCTTAATTTGAACTTGCGCTGAATGGCAGCGAGGGTTCGGGACGCGGATGAGACGTACCAAACCACCTACCGGCGGGACTTCATCTATCGCTACCCCGAGGCACTTACAGCAAGCAGCCAACCCGTTTCCATGAAGAGTGGCAGTGTCAGCCCCTACATGAGTAAGCGGCCGCGCCGGCGGCTCCGGCGTGGTGGCGAGGCGGCCTCGCAGATCCGCCAGCTGCTTCCCGGTCGGAGTCTGACCGTGGGACCGGCGCCCGAGGCCCACAGAGCCGCGCGGACAGCGTCGGCGCGCGGCCCCGCCGACACCGACGACCGAGAGGTATCGGAGGAGCTGCACATCGACATGGCCGACGGGGAAGCCAGCGACTACAACAAATGGCTTATCGCGAAGCTGCCCGAGATCGTGGAGAAGTGCTGTCGCCAGCGGGAGGAGCCGCCGCGCGTAATCGAAGTGCTCCAGCCGCCCGTGCGGCGCAAGATCCGCATCAACGTGTCGTCCCACCCGCACCACGTGGCGTCCGCACAAGACTCGAACCCCTCCGACGAGCCGGCGCAGGAATTCGTCTTCGACGCCCAGGGGCTACGCCAGGTGCACCGGTCACGGCCACGGCGCCGACAGCGGGCCGCCGACGGTCAGCCGGAGCGGCATGCCGGCTCCTCCAGCACCACCTCACCCGAACGGCGCGACACTCAGCTCCAGGCGCCGCGCGACGTTGACGCCGCCGCCGGACTCGTGCGCCGCGTGCTGGAGGAGATGTTCGGGCCGCCACGGCCGGCGCGACAGCGGCGACGGTCAGCCGAGGCTCGCCGCCGCCGAGACGGCTAGGTCCGGGCCAGCCGGCACCAGCAGCACTGCGTGTCAGACGACCCCGCGGCTGGCCGGCGCCGCGGCGGAGGCGGCCGTGCAGACGGACGCCGCCTGCCCGCCGCCGCCGCCTGGCCGTCCGCGCTCGCCGCGCGCGCCTGGCACCTCGCGGTGCATCCTGAACACGTTGACCGAGTCGAACCGGTTGCTCAGCCAGATGGCTGAGTTTTTCCGACGCGCCGAGCTGAGCGATCGCATCACACAGCGCGCCGACACCGAGCTCGGGGAGCGGACCCAGCCGTACGGCGACATGGCGCCCGACGCCCAGCTGTCGGCGCCGAGCGCCAGCGAGCTGGAGCCGCGCCATGGCGCCAGCAGCGCGCCGCCCAGCGCCGGCGAGCTCAGCGTTCGGATCCGGCAGTACACAGGAGCGGCGGCGGCGGCCGACGAGGGCGTGACGCAGCGCAGCTGGGAGCGGCAGCAGGGGCTGGTCGGCGGCAGCTCGCCGCGCTCGGCTTGCTCCAGCAGCCGCTCCCAATGGGACAGTCCAGGGCAGCTGTCCCTGCACAGCGTGGACCGGCCGTACCGGCCGCTGGCCAGCCCGCCGCCGCCCGGTGCCGCGCCGGCCCGCTCGTGCGGCCACCTGTCGGCGGCCAGCGCCGCCGGCGAGCCCCTCGGGCGACGGCCAGCGCTCTGCTCGCACCGGGTCGGCGCCGAGGACGTCGACAGCACCGACCTGCTGCTGAGCTACGACCCGTGGAAAGCCATCGAGAACGACTTCAAAACGCTGCTCACGTGATTCGTTGTATTGAACGTCCGACTGATTCCGCTGATTATACACGATTAATCGCGTTACAATCTGTGCTACGCGATACACTCGAGCCCGTGCATTAAGCTCAGGTAAATATTCGTCAAAAATTACACAGCCCTTACGCAATCGAGTACCCGGTGAATCCATTAGCAACATACCCACATAATTGTACTAGATCCCTATAAGCTCGCGTATCCCATCGTTTTTCAGGAGTATAAATGCTTGGCACATCACGAAAGCCCATTCTGTCATGTGCTTAAGTACAGTATCTGAGGATTAGCATGGCACCCGTCGATTTGATGCCGATTGGAGGTGAAATTCTGCAGCCTCACGGCACCGGTGGCGTCTGTGCCGCCAGTTACTTCCACTGCCAGCGCCACTGAATCGGCTCGAACTTGAACAGATCTGGGTGACCCTGGTGCGGCGTAGTGGCGGCGAAGTCCGCCTTGCTCCACTGGAACGGCGGCTGCTGGTCGTAGGTGGGGCCGGCGATGGAGATGAACTCCATGCCAGGTACCTGCAAGACCCGACGACCGTTAGCGCGACACCCCCGCTGATGGATCGTGCCACCTGCCAAAACCGTGTCACTGGGCATGGCTTCTATTTCAATTGAAGGCCTGGATTGGCTGCGATCTCCGTGCAGTGTAGTCAACTTAACACGAAAGAACGCTGGGAACGGCACCGCAGCAGCTAACTTTGCCGACGAGCCTTTGCTAAATGTTTGGCGCCTAAACCAACTGGTCGATGCTGCGAGCCATCTGTTGAGGCTTTATAAAACTGCGATTTCATGTTTGTCAGGTGGGAGTTCTGAAGGACATAGGATTAAGCATACAATTATTTTCTATAGGCCCCTCCGTCCAGCTCCGCCTGGCGTAACTGGGCGGGTAGGAGGGGGGGGGGGGGGGGGGGCGCTTTGAATGGGCCTGTATAGCGAGAATGTGCAGAGGGTCTCCTGCCGAGTACGCAATCTGAGATGCGCAGGGTGCAGAGACGAGCGACAGAAGCAACGACCAAGCACATAGGAAAGCCTGTGCCCCACATCGCCAAACAACAACGGCACAACAACAGCGACGGTCATGGCCTTCCTCAAGAGGGCGCCAGCAACTGTCCAGACAGGCAACGAACAAAATAATTCATCATCGACGGTGCCGTCTTACGCTTTTGGTTATCAACCACAATCAGTGTGGCTCAGCACAATGGCGAGACGGCATCGCCGGTACCAGAGCAGCGACCACGCACCCAGCAGCGCCGGTCATATTGTACCGGAGCAGCGACCACGCACCCAGCAGCACCGGTCACGTTGTACCGTAGCAGCGACCACGCACCCAGCAGCACCGGTCATATTGTACCGGAGCCGCAACTACGTACCCAGCAGCACCGGCCATATTGTACCGGAGCAGCGACCACGAGCAGCACCGGTCATGTTGCACCGGAACAGCGACCACGCACCCAGCAGCACCGGTCATATTGTACCGGAGCAGCGACCACGCACCCAGCAGCATCGGTTATATTGTACCGGAGCAGCGACCACGCACCCAGCAGCATCGGCCATATTGTACCGGAACAGCGGCCACGCACCCAGCAGCACCGGCCATGTTGTACCGGAGCAGCGACCACGCACCCTGCAGCACTGGTCATATTGCGTTGATGCCACGCTCAGACATTGTTGAATAGGAGGATAGCGAGGCGAAATAGCGGGATTTCGGACTTAATATAGTCCAAATGACGTGACCCAGACATCCCGGTCTCGGCCTCGACGCTCCTTACAATAGCTGCAAAATGAAGGAAGGAACGAACAACTAGATTCATAAGACAGCTCTCTGAGCAGGCGTGCGACGTAGACCGCACCCTCGGCGCATGCGCAACGAGAGATCAGGCCGATTTGCCAGGTCAGATCACCCCGCCGACCTCGCCCCATAGGCTGACCTATAGGCGCGGCGACGCGGACTCTTCTCGCTCCGTCTAGATCCCACGTCAAGGCTTAAAAAGCGGCACCGAATCCGAGCCCCGCCAGTGACCACACAGCCGCCAAACCAGCCATCGGGGGGAGAAATCCTCGCTCGAGAGCCGTCACAGCCTGGGCCCACCTGACGCAGCGGCGGGTGCGTGCCATTGGCGGCGGGTGCGTGCCATCGGCGGCGGGTGCGTGACGCCGGTGGCAGGTGCGTGCCATCGGCGGCGGGTGCGTGCCACCGACGGCAGGTGCGTGCCACCGACGGCGGGTGCGTGCCATTGGCGGCGGGTGCGGACCCCAGCCCCGTGCACAGCCGGCTCGTCGCGCCACTCACCAGCTTGGTGGTAGTCAGCTTCATATCGGTGGCGCCGTGCGAGCGGTGCCCCAGCGCGCCGAACGGGTAGGTGCCGTCGGCCGGGTTCAGGTCGCAGCGGGCCGAGATGCCGTTCTCGGCCGAGTACGGCGGCTGGCAGTCGCAGGCCGACAGCGGGTCGTGCTTGAAGTCGTTGTAGCGCATCAGGCGCATCATGCCACCGACGTCTGTGACGGCCGCCTGGTCGCGGCGGAAGATCAGCGCCCGTGGCGTGCGCTCGTAGCTGAACCAGTCGCCGAACTTGGCCACCAGCGCCGGGTTGCCAGACATGTTGAAGATGGCGGGGAAGAAGGGGCTGTTGTAGCTGGGCCAGTACTGCTGCCGCTGCAGCACGTGGGTGACGTCGTCGGCCATGATGTGGCCTGGGATCTGCTCCAGCACCCACAGCACGCCCGGCCTCAGGCTTGTGTCTCCCCGCTTGAAGCGTTTGTAGTCGACCACCATCCACTGGTTGTTATAGGTGCCGCTGTTGTAACGCGAGAAGGTGGACGTCCACTCCTGGCCGTCGGTGGCCAGGTTGTTGGCCACCGCGGCGCGGACCCACTCCAACACCTGGCGGCAGGCGGTGGCGACCGGTCACCACCTGCGACCTCCCCCCCCCCCCCCCCTCCCGGCATTCCATTCCGCTCTCCCGTCGCGTTGGCATACGGTCGCGGACGTGGCCTTTGGCTGCGGCCGGCCACCGACCTATCGAGTTATACACCCAATGGTCCCACTCGCTAGGCGACACTCAGTTTAGGACCCCGGAGCAGTTGTGCACGCAGGTCAATACGTCCAGACTGACCTCGTTTGACTATCCGGAACTGCAGTATTTACGCCCTCTTTAACTTAAAACATGCACAAAATATCGACAACACAGATGCAAAGTCTCTAAACCGATCAGAGGACACGAGCAGAGACCGGTGTTTTTGCAGAAGCAGCAGAGCATTGCTCACCTGTCCCTCCGGCTTGATGAAGTGCCACAGGTCGTTGTTGTTGTTGCCGATGGTCGTCTCCTGGGTGACCAGACCCGATGACAGCACGTAGAAGTCGTCCTACGGAGCACGGAACACATTGCTTTCATCGCCTTGCTATTCGTCGCCAGCCAGGCTGAGTCTCGGTAGTACCTCCCCGCGCCTGACTCATGCACAGCTCACTCGAGAGCACACACGGGCATCGGGCCGGCAGTGGGCTCCCCGGTCAGCCTTGCTATTCGTCGCCAGCCAGGCTGAGTCTCGGTAGTACCTCTTCGCGCCTGACTCATGCACAGCTCACTCAAGAGCACACACAGGCATCGGGCCGGCAGTGGGCTCCCCGGTCAGCCTTGCTATTCGTCGCCAGCCAGGCTGAGTCTCGGTAGTACCTCTTCGCGCCTGACTCATCCACAGCTCACTCAAGAGCACACACAGGCATCGGGCCGGCAGTGGGCTCCCCGGTCAGCCTGCGCTGGCGACGCAGCCGAGTGGCAGGCAGCGCCGCCGAGCGCGGCGACCTGAGCTGGCCGGCGGCTCACCTGCGAGGTGATGGTGCCCGGGTACGAGGAGAACGACGAGACGCGGCCGGCGATGGCCGCCTTGTCAGCGCCGCCCGTCTGACCGTACCCGAACACGTACCGCTTCTGAATCCGCAGCATGCTCTGGTACCTGGAGCGGCGCGCCATGTCAGCCACTCGGCCGCAGCGATACGGTTAGCTTCCGATGGCGCGAGGCGGGGATGGGGCAGTGGCTGGGGTGGAAGGGCATGGGTGTGAGTGTGTGTGCAACTCTAGTTGGAGCCGTGCGCGTCAGACTCGACAGCGTGATGCACGTCTCGTTAGGCTTAATAGTGTGATGCACGTCTCGCCCACCCCACCGCTGCAGCCGAGGGGCCCCGTTACAGCGGTTATTATCGGTTCGGCAGCTGCAGGCATTTATAAATAGAGCAAGCACGCTAGAACAACGGACCATCTGCGCGAAAGGGCCATTGGTCACACCTAGTGGCGTGTATGACGACAACGGGTCAAATCCAAAAGCCTGTTGGGCGAGCCGTTTCATTCGACAGGTTTCCCTCAGCAGTGACGCAGCCAGGTCGGTATTCCGGACAGACGCTTACGTGTTCCAGGTGACCTGGGATGTGTACAGGTCCTCGCCGTCGGCCAGGACCTTGATGAGCGCTGAACAGTGGCCGGCTCCCAGCACGCGGCCGCCGAAGTCGGCCTTGATGTTCTCGGGCCGGTCGGCCGGGTCCTTCAGGGCCGTCTCCAGGTCCTCCAGGTCGCCGGCCAGGTTGAGCCAGCTGTGACGGGCGGACCGCGGGCCAGGTCAGCGCCAGCCCTGCTCCGCAGCCGCTGCCAGGGCCGGACCGGACGCGGCCGCCCATCTGAACGTGCCACCGGTGCGAGCTGGCTGTGTCCAAATCACAACACTGACTGTTGGGGATTTTCACAATGGCGTGCAGCTGCTTCACTGTCCAGCTGTTGACCAAAGCATGCCAGCGCTGACACCACAAGCAGCGCCCGCTCTGGTGACAGCAGGCGGCACTGTTCCGCGGTACGCGCTGGTTCGATCTGGTGGTGACTGGGAGGTGGGCCCACCCGCCGCGTACCCGCCGCAGTCGGCACGTCACTGTCCGGCCACCGGACCGAACGCCCGTCTAGAATGACTGACTCATGTTTACCGCTAAATTAAGACAGCGCATGACTGCATGCTTCTACAAGTGTTTGAGCACGTCAGGTACAGCTACGCTGCGACAGCGTGACGATGAGGAACCCAAACACAACGGCCCGATAGTGAGCAGGAGACATCAGAGGCAGGCCCTCCGGCGGGGCCCGCTCAGGGTGGATGTCGCAGCAGGACATGACCTATAACGGCGTACGGACGACCTCAGGTCACTGACCGGACGCCAGGGTCTCCCGGAATGGTCGGCTTCAGGTCCACGCCGTCCTCAAGACCTTTCAGCTGATGGTTCACCAGGTCCACCTGTGGGATGGCAGGCGCGTCACACAAGTGGACTTGATAGAAGTAAAAGTGGATGCGAAAAAAAGAAAACGCTATAAACTCAACCAACCTAGATCTCCACGGAGCGTTTCGAGGAAGAACGCTTTTTAATTAATTTAAAAGAGATTAATGTCGCTATCGCGACATTAATTTCCCGAAACATTGATGCAGATACAGGCATCCGATCTACTGCCACTCTTCTCAGAGTCCTCATCAGTCATCACGGCAGCTGGCAGCGTCCGAGGGGCGGTCACGTGACCGATAGCGCGCCATGCCAGTCCTCGTCAGTCACCGCAGCAGTTGGCAGCCTCCGGGGGGGGGGGGGGGGGGGGGGGGGGAGGGGGGCGGTAGCGTGACCGATGGCGCACCACGCGTATCATTTACCATTTATACATTTACTCTGCATACCATGCCATTTATTGGGGCATACACACAAAGTGGCTTTCGTCGCCTTTGTCACACGACAAAAGGAAAATAACAATGAGAACATACACAAACACACAGTTAAATCTACCCACCACACAGTCCATAAAACACGATTACCACCGTAAAATCCTGAGTGAGTCCGTTGTCAGTACAATCTTGAGTGACTTCGTTGTCAGTACAATCTTGGGTGCGTTAGTTGCCAGTACATTTCCGATTGACTCAGTTTTTAGGAAAATCCTGAGTGAGCTGTTGTCAGTGCATCGCAGTCACCAAAGGCATGCATCACTCACTTGAGAGAGCGGTTAAAACACACTGCCTGAGTCGTGCACATGTTATCTGGCGGCGCATCATAGGGCGCCGGTCCGCGAGAACAGCGCCGCCGCCTACCAGCTGCTGTTCGAACCGTTGGCAGGCGCGCGGCGGCGCCGTGGCGCGTGCTCGAAGCCAGAGCCTCACAGCCAGTCCGCGTGACGAAACACAGGGACTCTGGAACTCCATGCAGACGAATTTTGCGCAGAAGAACGAGCGTGTGGCATTTACGACGGTTCCCACCTGGTGCCAGTAGGGATCTGTCTCGCCGTGCTGCTCCACCATCGACTGGACCCACTTGTCATTGGCCTCGATGAACCCGTTGAGCTTGTCGCACATCTCCTGTCCCTGCGACTGGCAGTACCCGGACACCGTGTTCTGAGGAAGGAGGGCGCTCCAGTGGTGATCCCGCCATTGCCGTCACCGGCCAAATCCACATACAAACCAAACTCGAACACCGTGCTCAGAGGGAGGGGGGCGCTCCAGCGGTGACCTCTGTCATGGGACGCCTGTCACCGGCCAAATCCACACACACACCGAACCCAGACACCGTGCTCAGAGGGAGGAGGGCGCTCGAGCGGTGACCTCTGTCATGGGACGCCTGTCACCGGCCCATCCACACACACCGAACCCAGACACCGTGTTCTGAGGGAGGAGGGCGCTCCAGCGGTGACCTCTGTCATGGGAGGTCTGTCACAGCCAAATCCACATACACCACGCGGTGCAGGCAACAGTCGATAACACGCAAAATAAATGGTTTGTACAGATGAAACTGCACCAGACGTCAGCATGACCAACTGGGAAGCATGCACAGGAGAGTGTTTTGAAGCTGTCATTTGGAGGAGCAGTTATTGCCTACGCCTCACAAGGTCGCACTTATGCTGAGCGCTTTGCAGTAAGAAGCATACCAACACGAGTGCATAACAATATCGTTAGCTACTACGGCTGTTTCCGTCACAGAAACACGAGCAGCCACGAAAGAGCACACATTGCGACACAGGACGTGGTTGCCCAACAGCACTTCCGTCCCATATCCTTCCCGTCCGTCCCATTCCTTCCCGTCCAGCACACAAGACCAGTATTTTTCAGGAAGCCAGAATAGCTGCATTTCTCGTTCTCGTCTACAGGAACTGCCACAATGCCACCAGTAAGTGATGACATAAGCTTTCCCAAACCTGAAATATCTTCACCCATCAATCAGCGTCACGCACCCAGTGTAAATTCCTCATTTGGTGAGCGCCTGTGCAAAGTCCCACACCTACCCTCAGCTGACTCAGTCCCATGGTGCACAGTGCATCCCCCCTCGCAGACCCCACAGGCTCACCGTTGAGCAAACACGTAGTCCAGCTGCGCCCTTCCCACGGCCAGAACGCTACCGAAGCACCGTTTCCCTATTGCCACGGGAGTTCAGGTGTCACCCAACTGGCCCGCACTCGGCGGGCTGAAAACCCGGATCGCTATCGCCCACCTCTGTATTCAAGAAATAACCAATAGTGAAGTCTTCTTCGTCAAGTTGTCAAGCGCATTTGCAAGGAACATTATGCACATAGATAAGACAGCAGCAATGGCCTTATTCATCGGCGAAAAACCAGGAGAATGGAGATATAGATGCATTGATATTTCGGTAATGTGTCCTTATCGAAACAAATAGCATAGGTGGACATTCGCATCAGCTATTCGTTTCGATAAAAGCATTTTGCCGTAATATCTACGCACCTATGTCTCCATTCTCCCGGTTTTTCTCCCAGTAATATCGTACAGCTACTGTCTTATCGATGAAGTCTTGTTCAGTAAAACCCAGGCAGGCGTGACATTTTAAAGAGACTGAATAAGAGGAGGATAATCTCAACTGCCTACGAAGGCAGCTTACGAAAGCTCAGCTGTCGCAGTGATGTAGCATCCCGTCGTCACCTGTGCCGCCTAACGACAGCCTTCGCCGGCGCCAACGCAGGGGTCACTGCCTGGTGCCGAACCACACCACAAATGGCGGATTGAAAACCACAAACGGAAACGCAGTGACCGCGACAGAAGCAGGTCGAATCTCGTTTGTAATCGAGATGTCGTGGTTTCGAGACCGGCTGCCGTCCATGCGGCTGCTATTGGCACAGTGAGACGACTTTCCTCCTGAGTGACCCGCCCCGATCGTCACACATCCTTCAAGACAGCAGTTCTGCAACCAATCATCGCGTCTTCGCGCGGTTCTTAGCAACACGGAACGCTTTTTGTTCTTCAGAATCTACCCTCAAGCCTGATGTTCGTGCAGCACCACAATGTGGACAACGTGCAAGTTTCCGCGTTCCATTAGCATGAACGTGATCCTTACCAATTTTGAAAGGACGCACATCGCAAGTCCAGACTGGAGCCAGACCTCGACAGATCTCGCCGTCGCAGCAATGTGAGATCAAACCCGTTTGACGGGGGAGAAAATGGACAATCGCACTAGCAAATGCATGCCAACGCGTGCAGCCGGTCACGAGCAGCCGAGCACAAACCAGACACTCGTACGGCTTTGGTGCTGTTGACGTTTTTGGGGATTTATGTCAGATTTTGTCGAGCAACGCTAATAAAAAATGCGAATCCACATTGTATGGTATATGAACATGCACCGCCTGGAAATCGTCAGCGGTCCCTGCACTGTCGGCCCCCTCAGCGCCAGTAGGCGAGCAGAAAACGTCTTGATAGTATGTGACCAAGAAGTGGCCAGTGCCATCAGCTTTTTCGAGATCGGTCTTGATCGAAACACGCCACGCCCTAAGCCGAGCGAGACTGGACGGTGGGAACTACACGGGCGTCTAACCAGGCTCACCACCACCGCAGTTCGCGCAAAAATAGTTGTAGGTTTTCTATAAGTATTTTGGTCAGTGAGCATAGCTGTAAGCCATTACAATTTATTTTTGTAGACTGATATTGTCAGAGGTGGCTAGACTCTTGGTCAGCCAATGCAATTTGTGAGACAGTGAGCGCGAGACAAATAAGTGAGCGTTCATTCAACATGGCAAACCCATTTGGCTTTCACGGAGGACGGACTTTCAGATGCATTGATCTGACCCATTTGTGTGGATCCCCAAGGCATCTAGCACCATCAGTTCAGGTTTTCTCATCGTCCACATGGCCGAGGCTCTGGGTCGTGACCCTCCTCGCCGATCTACCGCCGCAACAGGCGTCTGCTGGGTCGTGACCTCTCTCGTCGGTCCACCGCCGCAACACAAATCTTGCTGCTTACCAGCGTGATGGTCCCTCGGGCGAGTTTGAGTGAACCAAAATAAATCACAGGTGGTCCAAAGTCCCGAACCCCTGGTCGTGTAGCTGTCGGCCGATCAGCCCATTCGACGACCACCACATGCCAGGCGGATAGCTGGCACCACGTCAGGTCAACAGCTGACGGTGGCGCTAGGAGAGTATACTCACATTCCAGTGCATGACAATCATGTGGCGGGTGACGTTGGCCTCCGCCAGGCCAGCAGCGTAGGCCTGAACAGTGTCGGGGAAGTCACCGCTGGTCTGCACCTCAAGGAAATCCCACCTGGTGAGCAGGTGATTCTTTTAGATGACATTCTACACAACAAAGGACTGCATGGACGCATAAATTAATAATACGTGCGAAACGGGGCTAAAATATTGCTGAGGTTGTTGTTGTAAACTAATAGAGTATTCGACAACCTTAACGTTTTTATACGGCACAACAAACATTCATACAAATCACAATTCAGATTAGATCCCAATGCAGATGCTCTAGATGCAAGAAATATGACGATCTAATAGCATTTCCCATAGAATCTATGCGTTGCATGCCCGTTAAAGGTAACCGTTACCCAACGAAAGCATAAAAA
Organism: Pollicipes pollicipes; assembly: GCF_011947565.3. Taxonomy (NCBI): domain Eukaryota; kingdom Metazoa; phylum Arthropoda; class Thecostraca; order Pollicipedomorpha; family Pollicipedidae; genus Pollicipes; species Pollicipes pollicipes. The sequence continues at coordinate 15,676,681 of NW_023596545.1, read as the reverse complement.
GCAAAGGTCTTAAGTAATGACCACGTACAAGACCGTCCCCTGTTATGTAAGCGAACGGGCGGGATCGGGGAGGCTGCCGGCTGACGGGGGAATGTGAGCATTACTCGGTGAGGTTCGATCACATACAAAACCGTTACCTTTTGAAAGATGAGCCCTTGTTACAGCCATTCGGAGCATGAGTAAACAACAAATCGCACACTTTAATATGAATTAGACCATGACCACAACAAGCTTTGGCAACATTAACTGATGACTCATGAACACTTCTCAACCATATATACTTACCCAGTCTCATTGTACTTGCTGGTAAGATTAGCTCGGGCAACCCAATTATCGACAGCGCCAGAGTGAACTTCAAACCTGTGATCTTCAGTGTACGTCACACTTACAATCGACGCGATGCTTTCACATTGCATGGCTGCAAGAGCCATGCATGCTAAAAGTACTCTCATTTCAGAACTTCGGAAAGCAACACTATGTGCCTTCTATGTAGCCCTGTAATCACAAACATACGAATCCATTTAGGTTTACATACGGTGCACAACTGCAAACTTATACTTACACCAACAGGGAGGTTGAATGGGCTAAAACACAAACATTACGATTCGAAAGAAAAGCGGAAAATGTTTTAAGTTTCTGCGCCAGAATCAACCAGCAGCCACACCACGCCACAGCTGCACCGACAGACACTCACACCACACCACAGCTACATCGACAGACACTCACACCACGCCACAGCCGCACCGACAGACACTCACACCACGCCACAGCTATACCGACAGACACTCACACCACGCCACAGCTACACCGACAGACGCTCACACCACGCCACAGCTATACCGACAGACACTCACACCATGCCACAGTTACGCCGACAGATACTCACACCACGCCACAACTATACCGGCAGACACTCACACCACGCCACAGCTATACCGACAGACAATCCCACCACGCCACAGCTACACCGACAGACACTCACACCACGTCACAGCTACACCGACAGACACATCACGCAGTCGGCTTCATGTCCCATCTGCTCTTGCTGCCGAGATCTGACACCAACCCATAAAGGGAGCATCCCACCTCTTTTGACTTTTCATTTATTGTCACATCAGACGCGTACCATTTGATCAGTAATACTAGTTTTCGTGAAATCCATCTGGACAATTATGAACTTTGATTTGAAGCAACCGACCCTGCCGGAGAAACCTCATTCGACTCCCTGCTCGTCACTTCGATGGTAAAACATTTAATTTGCCTTGCTTTTTCCAGTGTGTGCGTTCTGAAATGTTTGTACCGCACTCATTTGTCAAAATGTTTGTGTAATGCATGTCACGAAAGTTTGCATCACTTCAGTTAGACAAAGATGCATGAGACCATGAAGCTTTTATCACACGAATTCAACGAAACGTTATAGTATGACTGATTTCTCCCCTTTGGCGTTTACCACAGCGTTTTTTTTTTTCGCAGCGCACTTTGGCTTTGGGAGTGGGAGCATGACATGATCCCCGCCGGGCCAATCACAAGCGTTCTTTTATTCGCACCGGAGGTGCGCACGGTGGCTGTCAGACGACCGTGGTGACGAGTGTGGGGAAGCTCTTACTAAGCGATGACACGCGTAATTTGGGCGCGAAAATAAACAAAATAGATATCTGTACCACGTCTTGACGGTGCTGTAGTGACACTATCCAGTGCCGTTATTAGACTAGTCCTGAGGTTTCACTGGAGTATGTTTTTGAAATATGCCCCAAAGGTGGGAGCACTTTAATCAAACGAAAACCAAAAAAACGGGTCGGTCAGTTCACCCTCGCGAGCACGTGGCCGTGGCCGTGACATCGCTCCCCGCACCATCCGGTGCTGACAATGCCCGCGATATTGCTGATGCGATTGGTGGGAACCTCACGCCACCGCGATGCCGAACAACCAGGATCCGGGCCGGTTTCGACCGCTGCCATGTAGCTTTTCGCAATCGCGGCATGTTCCGTTATAAAGTTAAAGGGAACGGGTCATATTTGAAGATACTGAACCAAGCATCAGATATGATGAAATAAGGTCACTTATAACTACTGGTATACTTTAAGTGGAAAAGACTGCTCTAGACAGTACAATGCTCCGTTTAGTAAATATAATCCTCAATGCATCATGGTTTGATTAAGTCATTGTACCTTGCACAACATTGATTGCGAGCCAATGGGCGGCCGTTATATCTGGAAAACGCACTCACGAATGCCAGACATGAACGCTTCGATTTTTCTTTTGCCTTGATCGCCGCATGGATTACGGAACGGCAGGATTTGAATGACCTTACTATGACGTCATGAATGCCAAAGTTACTTTGAAACACTCCCCCTAACACACCTTTCCCCATTTTCGCGGGGGTTTAGCTCAGAAACTACAGGGGCTCCAGTCTCGAGAAAGGCAGGATTTTGAACAGCATCGGAAGGTCCTCAAGATGACTATTTCAGTTCAAATCCCCAGATAAATGTGGAGCAATCCATTTAACAGGACATGGAACCTGGATGTGTTCAATCCTGATTGCTACAGAAGGTTCAAGCACATCCAAGAGATTGCAATTTAAATGTTTCAATATAATCCTACATTAACAAATGTTCAATAAGTGTGGTTCTTGCTACAGATAACCATATGCAAATATATGACTAGTTCGAAAACACTGGCTTTTAGAATGCGTAACCACCAGGCTGGGCCTTCAAAGTTGATCATTTTCTCACTGTTTCAGCAGCACTGCCGGGGCTGGTGGCCTCGATCACGACCACGGCCTGACGTGCACGCCTGTTAAACATGGCATACACTCACCTGAATTGATTTCGTAGCTCAAACACCGAGGCACATCAACTCCGCAACTTGCAACAGTGACATTTAAAGTTCAAAACTGTAAGCTTATGTTAAAAAACTAACGATTCCGCGGGCCGACGTTGTTACGTAGACGGAGTCATACATCATACATATATGCTCAAAATACATAAACCAAACAAAAAACAAGCATGCTTGTTTTTTTGTCGCTACGAACCATGGCCTGGTATAGATGGGTATGTATGGTTGAATACATCTGCTGTTCGTGAATATGTGTTTGATTTTTGAATTCCGTGACAAAGGCATAATGTTGCCAATTATTGGTCTAGCAACAAAAGCCCATTACTAATCGCGAGATCGCGTTGAGACCAACCCACTGATATTTTCCCCCAGGCTCTGACTTTCTTAGCTTGGAAACAGCAGGGGGGCCGCATTGACCTCCTCCCGCTTATCAGTCTGCGTTATGAAAACGGCGAATCAGGGTGAGTGTTAAAGAACGGCATGCGACCAAAACTTTGCAGGGGCGAAAAGACTGCGTTTCTTTAGATGATATTGATTAAGACCCCAGTGCAGTTACGAAATTGAGCAGCACGCTTCCCATAGAGAGCCAAGCATTCATGCCGCGTGCATCGGCAAACACCCGACATGCAATGCGGGGTCCGGCAACACTCGATTCACGCTTCTGAACGGACCGCTTTCCGAGCTCCATGCTGAGGGTTTGAGAGGTTATATCCTGCACTGGACCAGGGCTTCCTAACGAACCGGAGGCATCCAGTGCAGTGTCAGGGCTCGAAGTGACCGGACCGACGCCGCAGCGGCGTCTCAGTACAGACCCTCAACGATCGGTGCTGAGACCAACAATGTTCATCATTTTCGTTAAAGGAAGTGTTCCACATTTGTATGGGGCTTTGAGCTGAACTAGCCATCTTGAAGATTGTTCAGATTCGGTGCAGTTCACAGCCCTATCCATCTTAAAATCTAAACCCCTCTAGTTTCTGAGCTACACGCCCGCGAAAACGCGCAGACAATTTTTGGGGGACTATTTCAAGGTCACCCCGGCATCCATGACGTCGTAATAAGGCTTTTATGATTTTTATTATTATTATACTTTTCATTATATATATCTTGTTATTATATATTAAGATATATTATTTCATTATTGTATTATATATATATATATATATATATATATATATATATATATATATATATCCATTCTCCTGTTTTGTCTCTGAGAAATAAGCCTATTACCACTGGCTCTCAATAAATGTTGTGTAAGGAGCGATGACTTTATCAAGCAATGATCTTTGAGCATCATATTTACTATACAGAGAAATCATGGCGTAGTGAGCAGTTTTTTATACTAAACAACACACCAGTAGTTATCAGTAAGATTATGCCATCACAATGATACTTGCTTCCATATCTTCAAATGCAAAACACCCCCTTAAACGATTTACCAGCTTACGTGTCACGTGCGATGAAAATGTTCACAGATGATAACAATGTGGTGTTGTGTCCCGAGGCTCGTGACTGCGTCTCCTTCACAAATCGACCTGTATGTACTGGTCAAGTGGCCAGAGCACTGGTTCGACCACTTGACCACAGCAATCTTTCAACGCATTCAAGTGTAAGGTAATACAAACCGGCGCCTGCAATCCACAGCTGGCGTTCTTAATGAATGGCCCGAAAACGCAGTGGTATGTACCAAAAACAACCTCGGAATTTTCGTGGACCACAGGCCCAAGTTCCACGTGCAGACAACCATAGCGGTTTTGAGGCACAGCCAGATGCTGGCGAGCGTGAGATGGCCATTTGCCAGCACTGACCTTGTGCTGCCACAGCTGTAAAGAACCATGGTTCATGGCAACCCTGTTTTCAGGGTATGACAGCATCATATGAGGCCTACCCAACAAGCTGAATCAGGAGTGGCTGGAGCATGCTCAGTGACAAGTTACACATGTTGTCAAGGAAGTGAGGTGTCAACTAGGACAATGGTGACAAAGATGACACCAATGAAAACAGAAAAACCTTTGAGCCAGGACCCTTGTCCATCTGAACTCATTCAGCACAATGTCATAAATGATTGGTATGCTCCCCCACCTCCAATGGTATCGCCTGCCACAGTTGAGCCAATTAAATCTGGGCTTAATTTACACTGGTTTGACACAATGTTAGATGTCTCATGCTGTTCACATCCCTGAAATGTTGTTTCAGTAGTTTGACCATGAGCCCAAAGAGCCTGGGATTGACAGGCCAAGTGGCTGATTACATTCCTGATCAATTAACAGACCAAGTGGCTGATAACCTTCCTGATCAACTGACAGGCCAAGTGGCTGATTACATTCCTGATCACCATAAGCTAAGGGAAGGCACAACATGTTTAGCTTGTCTGATTGTGATGCTCTCAGGCACACCCTGGCAGTTACTGAATGGTTCCACACCTTTGCTGCGCTGGTTGAATTGGTGTTTGACTCAATCTGATTAGCACACCCAATTTGTTCATGCATGCCTCCATGAATACTGATTCAATTTCCTTAACAAATGATAGCATGCCCAAGAGCTCATGCAGCATGCATCAGTGAGCATCTATCCATATAAGGCAGCATCTAGACTTGAAAATGTGTGCAACACCAATGCGTTGGCATATCTAGCAAATCCTTTTCTTATATCTGCAACAAGAATCATGATTCTACAAAACGACAGCATTAGCCATCATAACAATCATGTTTTAAATAACCAACACAACACTGAGGGCAACTGCTGCATCTTTAACATATCACCTGCAAAAAACTGAACAGTGCTTTACAGAAGGAAGGAGTCAAAACTCTGCATTTCAAGCAAAACAGTGAAGACAATTTTTTTAAAGACACAATACACCATAAATCTCAGGTTACAGAGCCAATGTGTCAGCATCTGTGTGTCAGCATGATTTGATGTCTAGTGGGGAATGGGAATAGGTACCCAACAACGTGGGAAGAAAACAGTTGCAATAATGGAAATGTAACTGCCCTGGGATCCTTTAAGGCCTTTAATATCTTACCCTGTCAAACCCTGTCCAAAAGCTAATCCATGCCATTAATAAACAGCACAGAGAGAAATAACATTAATGCCCATACAGCCTGGACAAAATGATAATTATTCATCTACAAAACATATTAAACCAAAAAACAGTCTTGTAAACTTATCATTTCTATCTGAAGAACCCCTTACCCCAGCCTAAAAAGCAGAAGCACTGTCAGGGATCAGCATTTAAACATAATGTCATCAACAACAGGTGGTGTGGAAGACCAGGATAAAGAACCAGCACTTAGTTTGGAACCCTGAATCATTCAGGCCACATCTGAATTATCACAGGCATGGCAAGAACATGCTGTGTGACAGATGCAGCAGTGGCAACACCAATCACAGCCGGTGTGCCATAACCACATCACTGTTAGAGCAATGAGGGCTGACATAAGATATTAGTTCCACAGACTGTTGACAAAAAGTACAAACAATTAACTGTCCATTAAATCTAATGATGCTATGTGACAAAACACTATGACAAGTTTAATTTGCAGGACAGCAAAAGCCAATGATTGAATCATGTTGCAAGTTTTGCTTTCATAAACCACACATCCTCGGTGGAAGTGAATCTGCAAAAGAATCATTTCTTATAAGCAAATATTTAGCATTCGCATACAGCATATCGAGGCCTCTGATGCCTTGGGCTCGGATAGTTCGGTGTATAAGCGATGAAGGAAACAGGAAGATTCTTAGGTACCAAAACACACGAATTGATTGCAACAGCTTCTCACAGAACGAAATACCGCTCAGCGCTCACCAACCCACCACCGCGTCCCCCCGACGCACACAATTTACATAACTGCGCCAAACAAAGCATTCACCTTTCGGTCGCCAGCTGTCACAGCTGCGCAAATTTTGTGAGTTTGGGGAATGTGAACGCCACCGCCAAATTGACGATAGCCGAGAAGGAGCGATGGAAGGGTGACATAAGACATCAAATATACCCACAACCGGGCAGATTTTTTAATTCCCATTACATGTACCTCTATTTACAATGGGAAGCATACAAGGATGTGCAAAGGCGGCACCTCCACCAAACTTGGACGGTTAAAGCCAGGGGTGTAACTTTGGGTTTTTATTTGGAGCGGGGGGGGGGGGGGGGCGAACCCACAAGCCTTGTTCATCATAATTTCTTAGACGCATTTCTTCACGGACTTCGTGCTTTTTAATCTGCAGTTATCAGTTGGAGATGATTTGAGAAAAAGAGGTCTTAGCTTCTAGTTTTTCGGTATTATGAGTTCAATGTTATTATTTTTAATGGATGAGCTTCAATACACATGGTGTTACTGATTAGACGGCGTTATGTGTCTAAACAAGGATTACATTGACAGCACTTAATGTTTCGAGTTCTGCATATTCTCACGAGCTTGTCCCTTGAGGATGAGCACAAGACAGCGGGCGGGCGTTAGTTTTATTTTTATGTTCATAGACGTCTCAAAGCTTCCGAATACGCAATGAAATAATTTTCCATCTTGTTTTGGTTTCAAGACAGATTATTTGCTGCGGAACACCGGTGTCGATTTACATTCTTTTGTGAGGGCCCTTTCCCCCCCCCCCCCTGTTGTGCCGGGCCCCTCCCCCAATGTTGGCTTAGCCCCCCAATGTTTCTGGCCGGAATACTACAAAAAAACGTGGGTAAAAAATAATCATAACACAAAGGTCGTCTTCTTTGCTCTTTCTGCGCAGTGGCGTCTCCCACCACTCGCATAACAAAAAGTCACGGTTGCTCTCACCACCAGATACAAATCGCAACAGTTGAGCGGATAAACGATGCAATGAACTTCACATACCTAGCGCTATAAGACACGCAATGGTTTGTGAGGTTAAAGTGAGAGGCTCTGAAATGTGGGGATGACCTAAGTCCTTCACGGCTAGTCCCGTCCCCGTCCCCACAACCAAAATGCATGCCGCCCATGACCATCATAGAAGAACGCCATCGGCGCCCTAAGGTGGTCTCTAAAGGGGCGCCTTCACGTGCTGAACAGAATAGACGCGTGCGTCCCATGCATGCTCCCTAGATCCAACCCTGAATGACTTCTATACTGCTTAAATTAAAGACTTTATAAATTAATTTTATTTTAATTTATAAATTATGCAAAGATCAAAAACATATGTTGCGTTTAATCAAAATAAAGTGGGCTAAATCCGGTGAGAAAAAAAGTGAGGGGTTGGTTGTCGAGCCTTTAGGTTCGGCCCCCAAATAATTTACAAAAATTGACACCCCTGCTGGAGAAAAACCAACCACTACCAAGCCGCAGCAATTCCCTGTCGCAGTGAACACCGCGCGTGCGCACAAATGGTGCCGCTTTTAGCCCATACCAGGAGGCAGTGAGAAAGGAGCGATTTTGGGTAGCTGTTGGGCACCTCCGAGAAGTACCTGTCGCTGGAGCGTAAGACGATCTTTATTAAATGGTTCGATGGCAACAATCCATAAATCCAGAAATTCCATTACTTATCTATCATTTGTTTATTTATATATTCATTTAATTTATTTATTCATATATATTTATAAATTCCATTATATATGTATTCATAAATTCCAGAAATTGCTCACTGTTCTGTTTGTAATCGAACAATGTTATACAGCGGGGTAGATCCAGAAGGGGGGGGGGGGCATCCCACCCACCTACTTTGGCCGTCCATGAGGTTTTGGTGCCATGACGGGACTCCAAAATTTCATGGTGAAAGTGTGACAAAACCTTTATTTCGGGGCGCCGAAAGCTATACTTTTAAGGAAAATGTTCTAGGGGAGCCATGTTTTATTTTCCAGGGACACCCAATTCCACGGGTACCATAAGGCACGGGAAGAGGGCTTCTGCTAATTGTCTCCCAGGTAAAAAAGAAAACAAAGAAAACGAAAACTGCGATATCATGTCCAGCGTAGTGCACATGACTGAGCTAGTCACACTTTCAAAGCTCCGCGGTAGGTCCATGTTTGCTTGAGTTTTTCTTTTGCTTTTTGTTGTTGCTGTGTTAATGCTGCATGCTTTCAACTACACAATTTATATCTATGGTTGACTATAGTCTAACTTTCCGCAATTGTGGGAGTGTTTTGGCATTATTCAGAGATGATACAATTTTACAGGCCGCAGCAAGCTGCGTTATTTTGCTACGAAATGCTACGGGAAAATGGAAGAAAGGGTGATACAGCTCTTAGTCGTCTACATTCGGAAGAACCCTTGCAAAACTTGACGATCGACACCAGCCGACTAAACCGATCGCGATAATCGTCCGACCATGACCACCAACACCCCTCTCCCGCCCCCAAACGATCGAATGCGCCCAAGCATGCTATCAGATAGGCCCCCCGACAAGAGCGTAGGACACTCTATTCAAATAAGAACTATCCAACACCCAGCGTGGAGAGTCCGCAAAAGATCGAATGTACCCGATCAGGTCATAAGATGGCCCCCGACAGGAGCATAGGGCCCACATTCAACTATTTTATGTGCTCGGCCCCCCCCCCCCCCCCCAACAAGCCAGTGTGCCCGTGTGGATTAAAAGATGGGGCCCGACAGTATGTAGGGCCCTCCATCGAAAGTACCCAGGGCCCAATTTGGAGGGGCTCGAACAACCGAGTGTGCCCAACGGGTTAACAGATGGGCCCCCGACAAGAGTGCAGGGCCTTAAGCAAGTGGCAGAATTGGAAGGGCCCTAGACCAATGCAGACGGGTCATGAGCATATCGCGAGTGTGTCGGTAGGCTGACCGAGACCAATGTGAACGGCCCCTGAGCAACCGAGGATACCCCGGCAGGTTAACATATAGGCCCCTGGCTATAGCGTACATAGTCTTTCGGGCGAGCGGCAAAAATCCGTGAAATGCCCCTGATTGACATGAGCACCCCGGCAGGAAGGGCTCCAGCGACAGCCCAGGGCCCTCGCAGCAGATGCAAAAAAGTAAGTGCAAAGTGAAAGGCTCCTAAACGATCAGATTGACGCTGCAAGTGGGCATATAGGTCCACCGGAACCAGCATAGAGCTTCTGGAGAGCATAAGGAGTCTTATAATATCTCAGTCACGACCTTCTCAATCAGTGAAGAATAATTTTCGTCTACTCGCGGGCCCTTCACTTTTGCTTGCGACTGGTCGTGGACGCCTAGAAGCCCATAGATGTCCAAGGTTGCTGCATTTTGTGTTTTAAAAGTGCATCTGGTCGCCTGACTTTGGGCCCAAGGGGGCATGATCCCATATCTCCCCCCCCCCCTCTGGATCAGCCTCAGGTCCTTAGGTCCTGAGGGTCACGAGAGAATCTCTGGGCCCCGAGAGGCCGACGAGCAAGGGTCCGATCGGAAAGTTCGAAGGGCAAGCCGGGGGCTCATACGAAGAACCCGCCGGTAGGTCGGACCCTCAAACGACAGTCAAAGGACCTCTCGCACCGATCGGTGGTCTCTGGGATAGTGAGGATCTCTATGTCAGCCAGCTGACCGAGACCATGAATGTTGAACAGTCGGTTCTGAGCCGATCTGCGCCCTGGAGCCTTTTCCCAAGAAGGGTCTGGACCGGGGCCAGCAAATATCAATCAGAGAGCTCTTGCATTGATCGCTCCCCTAAAACAGTGAAGGGACGCTGTACTGATCAGGGGCTCACAAACCAGTGTTTTACGGGGGACCCCGTGTTGGCAGTGGGCACCAAGCCGGCCAGGGGCACATTGGCTGAACAGGAACAGGAGCAGGACCCCTAATGCCAAAAGGCATCTTGCGTTGTTCAGGACCATCTTGACAGTGTCAGGAGGCATGAGAAAGGACCATGCAAGTGTTCGCATTCACGATGAGACAACGGCCTGTTTCAGTCAGAGGTCCCAGCACTGGATGTAGGGGCCATTCGCAGCCGTTTCAGCAGGGTACCAGTAAGCCGAATTGGTGTCTCGGCGCCCATTATTTGACTCCCTGCGCCGGTAAGGGATTCTTTTGCGTCAGTGACAGCCCCTGTGTCAATCCTGTGCCAGATGCCCAGGTCAAAAGTCCTGCCGCATCAGGAATGGGACCGGTGTGTGATGAGGGACCTCTGAGGGTCTCAGCTAACGGATAAATGCGACAGCTCGGTTTCGGCGATTACGACAGGATTGGATTCCCTGTTGCCTTACCACCAGCAGCGACCCTTGGCTAACCGCGGTGCTCCTCTCCTACCATGACCGGCTGCGCCAATGACCACAGTTTAGGTCAACGCAGCCAATAGGAAGGGCTCGCCACCCCTTCGGCCCACGTTTTTACATCATTTTAAGCTCTTGAAAGAAAATTCAGAGCCAACTTTCACCTCACATGGGATGATACCTATAATAAAATAAATGACCATTGGGCAGATATGTGCGTAATACAGCAGCCCTAGCAGTCAAATATGTTCGTTATAAAGAAAAAAATGCAAATTGTAATCACAGGGCTGAAGTGTGAACAGAAATTAATTTTCAGCGGTACGCACACATGTAGCCGAATATTTACATGCAAAAGCCAGACGTGCAAACACATGGCTCCGTTTGGCGTACTTTAAAAAAAAACAGTTTTCATTAAAACAACTATCGTGTTTTACACTTTGATAGGCAATGCACGGAAATCTGAACGAATAACCGACGCATATTCCTGCTGCTAACAGCCCATTTAAGTCACTTTGAGATACGCCAAACAGTGCTCATGATAAAGGACCTTGGGGAAGGAAGTGAGGATAAAAGCAAAAATGTGTGCCTAACAAGACTGGGCGTGCCCCTTGACATATCTGATATAGTACTGACGCGACCAAACAAGAACATATGGAAAGTTCCAGATATACGAGACGACAATCTTTCTTCCTGGAGCGTGATGGTCGAGTGGTTAGCACCTTTAACTCCCACGTGGGGAGCCCCAAATTCAAAACCCTGCTGTTTCATGACCCCTGAGCGCTATTACAGCTGCTGCAGTCGCTGGCGCTCCATAAAAGGGTGCACAACGACGTGCGTCTCGTTTCCTTCTTTCTGATAATTTTCCCTCAGGTCGCAACGGTCATGCTTTGCGATGATTTTTTTCTTCGAATCGAAGATATTTCTACGTGATGGCCGCGCCACATACCTATCATCCGTTGGTCCCGGGTTTGTGGAATTTACACTGTTTGTGCATCACTCGAGTCACATTTCTCAATTAGACCTTAGACCATGCTTGTGCCACTTCAATGGCTCAAAACATGCAGCAAAAATTTGATTATTTCTTCAACAGCACAAAGGGCTTACATATTTGTGTTAACTGAGCGCGAGAACTTTTTACTACAATGGCATGTACCATATCAAGAATCCATGAATTTCACCAGTTTCGCCATTTTCTTCCACCATCACCCGTTGAATATTCGTACCATGACATATCATTTTAGTGGCATTACAATTTAACAATCGTGTACACGTGTTTTGCACTCAACAACTTACTGTATGTTTCGATTCCCCGCGGTGCCCACCCATTCTATCAGGGTGAGAAGCAGACGTCGCCTCAAAGTCCCAAAGCGTCGTTAAACCCCAATGACGCGCACACACACACACACACACACACACACACACACACACACACACACACACACGCACACGCACACGCACACGCACACACACATACACACATACACATACACACGCACACACACACACACACACACACACACACACACACACACACACACACACACACACACACACACACACACACACACACACACACACACACACACACACACACACACACACACACACACATTCACTGCCATCTTGGGCGACCCACAAAACACCTTTCTGCTGGTTGCGTGTTCGTAGGTTGATGATGGCCCGTCTGTCGAGTCGTGGTGCGCTTGACTTTGATGGTATTTAATAGCCAACTTTAACTCGTTTTGACATATCTTCTGTAAAATAATTTTGGAAGTATCCATTACTCTCTGGAAAAAAATGAACGTGCGCCACGTACATACGTATCTACGTATGTCTAGCCCTCCACGACGCGCAGAGGACGACAGCTTCCCAATTAGAAAATAGGGATCTGAAAACGACGTGGCCGACACACGGGGAGGTTTTGTGAGAGGACGTCAACACACGGGAGCGTTTTGTGAGAGGGGGGAGCCCACATACAGGACGTTTTGTGACAGGGGGAGGCTGACATACGGGGACATTTTGTGAAAAGAGGAGGCCGACATACGGGGACGTTTTGTAAGAGGAGGCCGACGTGCAGGGACGTTTTGTGAGAGGGGGAGGCCGACATGCGGGACGTTTTGTGGAAAGAGGAGGCCTACATACGGGGACGTTTTGTGAGAGGAGGCCAAAATACAGGAACGTTTTGTGAGAGGAGAAGGCACCAAGTTTCGGGCACCAAGTTCCAGTTCCAAAGTGAATCGAGGACCCTCCGTTGACGAAATCCTGAATCAGTCATTAATGATACACATAAAAACTGTAGAGCGTTCTTTTGGGCTTCCACTGTGACTGTGGGCCATTTATGGTTCGACTAGTCCCCTACGCAGCACAAGGCCGA
>NW_023596545.1:15622842-15662335 GCF_011947565.3 Pollicipes pollicipes | reverse complement strand
AGAGAGAGAGAGAGAGAGGTGCAACTGTACCCTTTCGGATTTACAAAACCAGGACGTTTCTAAGAAGCTGATGCGAACTGCTAACCTTTCATATGTGGTTACTGTGGCTACGCACATAAGCTTACAAAAAGATATGGTAAGTGTAGTGTACATATATATATATATATATATATATATATATATATATATAATATATATATATAAACGAGAGCATAGTTGACCATGACCCGAGAAGTTTTCGTATTTTCCCTCTCATGATGGCTTCCAAGACTCTGGCCCCCGAGTCATCTTGATAAGTCGACATCCATGGCTACCGTCATGGCTATTCCGGGGGGGGGGGGGGGGGGGCCCAGCGACATACCCCACCTGGCAGGGCTACGTCAGGGGTATGGTACACACTGTTTTGCCCCGCAGATTCGGTCAACAACTGGCGCCACTTCGTTGTTGCGGGCCGATCGGCTCGAGCGTCGGGCGAATCCGCATTCACCCCTGAGGCTCCGCTCGGCCTACTGGTCATGCTTGGTTCAGCAGCGGGAGGGGGAGGGGTTCCGGGCCCACGCTGCGCCGGGAAGCCCCGCCGATCCTGCACGTGTGGCGCGCAAAATGAAAAGTATGAAAATGTATGCCTACACCTGCTCAACACTCCCTCGCACTTACGCTTACATCGCTCGCTAGTGGGGTGGACCATCGCCTCCAGCCTCTTTTTGAAACATAATGATGATAACGTAAGTTGTCAAGCGTGTTTTCAAGGAACATTATGCATATAAGTAAGGTATATATACATATATGCGTGTCGAATTAAAAATAGCTGCTGACTCAGCATTGACGACCTTTTTACACATCGTCTTAGTTTTCGGGCTCGTGTTTTGAAAACAAAATAAAACGACATATGATAAAACACTTTGACAGCATACCCAGACAAGACATCAAACCAATCCTTCAAACAGTATGATCAAAATCAAATGACATCTGCCCACAAACAAGACGAAAAAGGTTTACGGGAAATTATCTCTCGACGTGCAAAAAACAAAAATGAGACATTGCCATTTATCATCTTAATAAAAATATAGTAGCTGAGAAAAAATACCTAGTTGGGCGCAAAATGACCCTAGAAGTTGACGCGCCCTGAAACCTCAATCATCATCATCCAAAAATTTCTAGCTTTCTTGTGAGAAACAGCTCAGATAACCCCAACAGACTAGTATGCACTAACGTGGCGTATCGATTCAAATGCAACATCGAAGGCTGCAAGCACGTTCCATGCACTACACTGGTGTGACCACAACACTCTCACGACGCCTGGCAATGCATTTGCGTGACGGGGCACCTCTGGACCACAGGCGTCATACCACCACGGGTCTCTGGAGAACCCCGCTGTGTTCCACGTCCCGGCCACGGCCAGATAACCTGTGCCCTGCGGACATGTGACACGTCTTCTGGACTGGTGACTCGCCCCCTATAGACACAACGAACTGAACTGACCACTAGACACTGAGTTCTGCAGCCGCCTCTCAGAGAATTCCAGGACTTGATTGTCGATGCAGCGTGATGACATTTAAAGGGAGTGTGCCACATCTATATGGGAGATTGAACTGAAAAAGCCGTCTTGAAGACCTTCCGGTGCTGTTCACAGCTGGTTTCGGGTAGAGTATTTCAAAGTCACCTTGGCATTCAGGACGTCATAATAACGCCATTCAAATTCTGTCATTCCATGCGGCGATCAAGGCCGCGATCATGATGCGGCGCTCTTGATGCAGCGATCACGGCGAAGAAAACATATTTTTAGAAGCGTTCATATCCGACGTTCGTGAGCACCATTTCCAGACATAACGGCCGCCAACTGGCTCTCAATCAATGTTGCGCAAGATACGATGGCGTAATCAAACCATGATGCATTGAGCAGCATATGTAATAAACGGAACTGCACTGTCTAAGAGAAACCTGTTCCACTTTAATAGTATATTAATAGTTATAAGTGAGCTTGTTTCATTATATCTGGTCCTTGCTTCAATATCTTCCAATGTGAAACATTTCCTTTAAGTTTGAAAAACTCACGAAGCCGCAGAGTTTAATTCGAGCTCCTTGGGAACGACAAGCGAAAGCAACCCAGTGACGTTATCAGAGTCTAATATCCCGGAACAGTGTACCATTCGGAAATTGTCATTCTTCATGTGAGTGGTGTGTCATTTGTCATTCCTTCGGCCACAGGCAGGGATTGCGGTGAAGTTTCGCGACATCAATCCGGACCCTTGGTTGATGATAATAGGCTACTGACGCAAATACAGACGTCGCCTCGGATTCGTATCACTTTCCATCGTCACTTGAAAACATCGAAATCTCACTCTGTTATTTGTATTTGCTTTGACTGCTCGTAGTATTTCTGACAACGGTGTCTCCAATTGGAATACCTCCCTGTGCAGCTGGAGTGGTTCAGTTGCAAGTGGAGGCGTAGCAAGCCCCTTCAGGAGCCGCCGACCTCTGCCACGTGCCGTCCTCGGCAGGACCCAGCCAAACACGCGCCGTGCCGGTCGCTAGGCCCGCTGACGGGGCCAGGTGGCCGGCGCCGACGCCGCCTTATCGGCCGCGCCAAACACACGTCGAACGTGGGACGCCGCCGCGTTATCTGTCCCGCACCGAGCCCGCCGTGGCCCAAAAACGCCAGGCAAATATGCAAACACTTCAGAGGAGGATGGGGCAATCCTGGAAGCTTGGGGGATGAGGCCACAGCTTCCACACACACGCACGCACACACGCACGTGCGCACGCGCGCACGCAACGTAACATGAATGCAAGGGTTAATGGAAATGACATTTCCTAGAAGCGCTTCCTCTGGTGAAAATTTCCACGTTTTAAGTTCTGAAGAACAACTAATGCTGCCTTCAACTCCAAATTGGGTAGACAACCGACACCATCAATCTGTTGAAATTTCTGACGGACACATCTCGATAAATAGCGGCCTAGGCTGCAAAGTGGAGGCAGGTAGGCCGTGACCACCTATTTGCAACTGACAAAGGGGTTTGCTTATTGTGCATACGCTGGCAACTGATTGGGCTTGTGCATTGCGTTCAATCGTTTGCATTATGTGGTAACCGTTGCAAGTTTTGTTTGTTGGGCTCCACTGTCCCAAAATTTCTGAATATGTAGCCTGCCATGGCCATTGAGAATAAAAAGCAAGATACACTGCAATGGTTTTCAACAATGGCATCGCTAATGTCAATAAAGCAGTCTGCTTACCGCAGGCAGCATTTCTTCAGTAAAACCATGACGGCCAATTGAATCACCAGCCTGGGACCGACCCGGAACGCACCGGAGTAGTGCGGCACAGTCTACGCAGAGTTTTGCGCTGCCAGCAGCCAAGGTTGGCTTCAAGACAACAAATCGGGTGGAAAACGCCAGATCAAAACACAAAATCGAGCGAAACACGTGGAACGAAAATAGTCGAAAGGGATAAAATTCGGATAGGAAAAGTGAAATGAGATAAATGCTGACAGGAATAATAACGGGGTAAAAGTGGACAACAAGAAATCCAAATAAGAAGAAAAGCAAAGGACAAGAAGTCACAAGCGATAAAAGGCGACGAGGATAAAAGCCGAATTGACCAAAATTTGAAAGGGATGAAATCTGCAGTTGTAAAATGCTGGAGAACACCTCGAAATGGCAAAAAGTCGACGGAGATAAAACTCGAATAACAAAATGTATACGGGCTTAGAGTCGATAAGGAAAAAGTAAATATTAAAAACAATTTACCGGCCAGAATTTGACATGGATAAGCGTCGATTGGGATAAAAAAGTAAACAGATAGTCACGTAGATATAAGACAGGAGAATCGTTATGATGTCACGGCTGGCGGGAAGGGCGCGATCGCCGACTGCACCCGTTCAACGCCCATGGATTCCATGGGTTTTGCCACCTCACATCCCTGGGTCCCCCAATGCGAACCCACCCCTGCTCACGCGACAAACGCTCCTGGCAGGAAGCCTTCGCAACCGAACCATACGCAGTGCGTCCTCAGTCAATCAGCTGGCCGATATCCTGTGGGTATCCTGCTTCACCCCGGCCATTTTCTGGGACTGACGCGAGAAACGCAGGCACCCATGGCGGGAGGCTGAGCACAGCGGCGCAGCGTTCGTCGCCAGTCTCGTTGTTCCGTTAGTCCAGGTGCTAGACCAACACGTGCCTAGACACGTCCCAACACGTCCCAATGTAGGCTCCTGGTTCCCACTTCTGAAGACAAGATCCTAGATGCATGGCTGTGGCTGATTATTTCATATAACTCATCCCTGTTTCTTCGACCCTATTGGCTGTTTTGCAAACATAGCACCTTGATTCCTGGTCTTCACTGGTTCTTTCACAATTACATATATGGATTTCCAGTTCTCACCGATTCCTTCACAAACATCGGAATTTTTGTTTCCATTGGCCTTCCAAAAACGCCAGAGACTGGCTACCTGTGGTTTGGTTTCCAGGGATTAACTGTTGTCCAGTTTTCCATCTCTGTCAACTTTTAATCATTTCGACCTTTTCCGATTCAACTTACATCCTCGTAAGCTTTTAGCAAGCCTTTAGTACTAGCTTAAAAATGTTCCAGCCTGTGTCCCCTGCCGATAGCCATTCCTTTTTACGTAGGTTGCTAAGTGCTTGCGTAGGTTGCTAAGTGGTTTACGTAGGTTGCTAAGTGCTAAGTGCTTGCGAGGAACATTGTTGACATAGAAAAGACAGAAGTGATAGCTATAGCTTAGTGAGCTTATGTAGGTGACAGCTTCTGCTCAAGGCATCTTGTCAAAATATCCACCCATCTATATCGTCATGCTCCTGGTTTTTTGTTCCGAGTAACAAGGCTATCACGACTGTCTTATCATTAGGGTTTTTTCCTTCCATTCGTTCCGATCCTGCTTTTAATTCTGTCGATCTTTTGTCGCTCGACCTTTTTTCGTCTGACTGTTTTCCATCGACTTTTTCCAGTCGGCTTTTTACTCGCACACCGCCAAGCGTTTGGGTGATTCTCACGCATCGAAACCGAGAGCGTTGTTGTGGCCCTCATCAGTGGGGATCATCTTACGTGAGGTGCGCCGCTGGTAGGTCAGTCCCTGGCAGACACAAACTCGTATGGAACTTATCATCCGGCAGATACACCGGGCAGATAGAGCGGATGCTCACATTATACTTACTAATACGCGTCGTAAATGTGATAACGAGGTGTTGGGGCGGGGACTTTTATGCATGAACGCCCCTGTTTTGAAATCGAGAACGTGCTGCATCACCGGCAGGGCTCACTCGTGGTCTGACCATCCACTCACAGCGCAGAGAAGAATTATTTTTGCACAATTCCGCCCACACGGCTGGGAATGAGCAGATTTATGTACCATTCCTTGTAGTTGTGGCGCATTGGCTGTTTCCTTAGAAGCCATGATGGCGTGCCAAATAATCATGCAATATGATGGCGACCATCGCTTGAGAGTGCCGCTCAGCGGTGTATCTCCCACCTGATGCATCGCAACACGGCTGTCGAGAACAAGGAACGACACGTTTTGGGTGGTTTGTTACAGAGAAAAACAGTACTGACGTCACGTATATTAATTTTGTCGAAGAAATCTGACCATGAACACAGCCCCAAACTTTCCTTTTTTCAATGTGTAATGAAATTGGTTGCTTGATGAGGACCGTGTAATCAGCACCTTCTCCCAAGCTGAAATTCGATAACCTTCACGAGCTTTCAATTCAAAATACAGAAATATCCCAAGCGCATGATCTTTCTCGCTAATATTACCTTGAAACACAAAGCACCGATCATGCGTTTGATCGAGATGACAATTTTGGTAACCCGTCCGGTCACAGCTTGACCCCTTTGACCTGTAAGGTGCACGTACTTCTCAACGATGGACTTAATACTATTTCCCGTAGCCTCTCCACGGAAATGTACTATGTACACTATTTTCTTGTTTGCATGCATCAGGCCCGCCATTCTGCATGAAACTGCCACCTATTTCTCTGTTTCCTATTTACGGTGACCACATCTGGCCTTCGTACTATGATGTTGTCTGTGAATTACTCCCCATACACTTCTCACAATGCTGCACTTTCACATGGGCTTGAAATTTAGAAACCAGTCTTCCGCAAAGCGATATCCTACCGCCCTGCTATTGTTTTAAAAAATATTTATTATCATTGACACCGTGAACACAAACTCAAGTTGGCGAAATTCGGGGATCAGTGTTTCATGGTGATTAGCTCAAACTTATCGGTTGCTCCCCCCCCCCCCCCACCCCTCTCAGCCGATGTCAGACGGTGACACCACTGTGTACGTCATATAGCTGTATGCAGCGTCCGGTATGGGCTCGTGCTCCCAGCGGTAGCAATCAGGCCGGCGTGGCCAGAGCATCACATCATCGCCTAGCAATCGCTGTTTACACGAGCCGTTGGTGACGCGCCTCGGGCCAGAAAACGGCGCTGCTGGCCGAGCCGGTCACCAGTGCAGGATGTCTTCAGGCCGGGCGATGCTGCTGGCGCTGGGGCTGGTGCTGGCCGCGGCCAATGCTGGCCGCCTTCAGGTGAGAAAGGTTCACAGAAGGTCGCGGTCCTCCGCCGCCGCCGCCGTCCGACGGACTGACTCCAGCTGGGGCTGCCCCCATGTGCGTGACAGAAGGCTAGACGTCAGACTCGGGAGTCGGAGACCGCTGGTTTGCATGTGGCGGGTCGGAGAGGTGCAGGATAGGGCCACCCTGGTGTTAGCGTTCGTGCTCCACGGCCACCTGCCTTAGAGCCAACTTTGGATTGTAAGTTGAGCTTGAATGAGCCGTGTCATTGATGCGGACCTGCTTCACACCGGTGCAGAGATATTCGTGCAGCGAGTTGCAGCAATTATCAAACTCGCGTTTTACAACAGGAGGACGCATGCTGCTCATTCCCTACATGTCAAACAAAGATCGTGGTAAAAGGGCGGTATATGATGTGACCACAGCCCGTAGGAAAAAAGGCATTGTGCTCAGGATATTTCAGCATTATGAGTTAAGCTTTCAGGTTTTCGATGAACTGTGGACCTTTTAATAACCAGGATGTATTGGTTAAACATTGCACTGCAAACACCCGTCAAATTAGCAGTACTCGACATGATAAGCCCAGATCGACATGTCAAGTGTTGTCCATATAACCAATGCTTGCACTATAACGTCGTTTAACTAATACCTCCTGGTATATTGAACGCCGGTTACTCAGCATGAGAACTCTGAACTCATGTGTGAATATTAGCCTGTCATGTTGGCAGGCAAGCAGCGAATTTATCCTAACCCACGCCAGACTTGGACTCCCTGATATCCCATTTCTTACCGATGACCAGAAAAAGTGGCGCAGAGCCCAGATATTTACAGGAACTGTTTCGCCGTCTTTGACACCTTCATCCTCTGTCAAAGCGTTGATGTATAGTTCTGATACGTTGGAGAACTCAAAATCAGTGACCCAGCCTGCTCAAACTTGGCTGCCTTCTGAGAACTGCCCTGAATTTCAATCCATTTTACGGGATGTTGGTGCCCAAATATTATATGTAGCATGACCTCTAACATATGGCATGATTATGCTACCAGGATGCTTATGACCTTGGCCAAAGTCCAAGTCACGACCTTTTATTGTAGTGAATGCTGTGAAAGCGAAACTGTGTGTAGGCTTGGGCCTCTCCCGGCACACGGCTATTTCAAGTACCAGGTACTCACGCCCTGCTTCTATAAATTGGTTAAATGCTTCTAGCTTTCCTGTATAATTTAAATACCGCTAGCATCTATAAAAGCGTTTAAAATGAAGGAACAGAGATCGGACAGAGAGGAGTCGAAATCTGGGTTTTTTCACTACCGAACAAATATACAAATCTCCTTCCCACCGAAGTTAGCAGTGCCCATAACTCTCCCCCCTCCCCCCCCCCTCAACGACCCTCAAGCGGTCGGGGTCTGTGAGTGTGCACGAGACCACGACAGTCGACAGCCCCGGGGGTCTGTGAGTGTGCACGAGACCACGACAGTCGACAGCCCCGGGGGTCTGTGAGTGTGCACGAGGCCACGACAGTCGACAGCCCCGGGGGTTTGTGAGTGTGCACGAGACCACGACAGTCGACAGCCCCGGGGGTCTGTGAGTGTGCACGAGGCCACGACAGTCGACAGCCCCGGGGGTCTGTGAGTGTGCACGAGGCCACGACAGTCGACAGCCCCGGGGGTCTGTGAGTGTGCACGAGGCCACGACAGTCGACAGCCCCGGGGGTCTGTGAGTGTGCACGAGACCACGACAGTCGACAGCCCCGGGGGTCTGTGAGTGTGCACGGGGCCACGACAGTCGACAGCCCCGGGGGTCTGTGAGTGTGCACGAGGCCACGACAGTCGACAGCCCCGGGGGTCTGTGAGTGTGCACGAGGCCACGACAGTCGACGGCCCCGGGATGATGAAATGCTCAAGTGAAACCAAAGGTACGAAACGACCAAGGGATTTCGAGGCGGCTAAACACTCCCCAGACACTCGGGAATGAGCAGCTGGGCGCGCTGAACCGAGGTGCCCCGAGCAGAATGACGGCATGCAGGTTGGTTGGGCATGCAGGAATGATTGTGAGGTCTGACCTAATCCATGACCTTTAGACGCTGCCGTGTGCGGGAGCCAGGATAACCTACGTATTAATGGTGACGTTTAAACCTGAGGACATATCAAATCGAATAGCTTTTCAGCGATGTCGTAAAACCCAAGGGCCGATGGATGGAGCTGAAACAGCGAAACCGGCCTTCACCGTATATGAGCCCGCAGTTGCCGGGTACCCGGACGGGCTCGACACAATCAAAGTAGTCAGGGAGCCTGCGACATGTGACAGGCTTTGACTCGATGGAGGAGACAATACACGACCAAGAGGGTCTGAAATGCCCGTGACCACCCGAACATATCTCGCATTAATACACGGTCAATATGTCCGGTGTTATTGATGTAGAAAACAGGGGCGGGGTGCAGTAGGGAACATTTTCATTTCGTTAAAACTGATAATCGGTCCTTTCTGATGCATGAAAAACTGACCTTTAGCAAAGATTCTTTACTTTTTCAGGGAACTTGTGCATTCCTGGCACTGAAGGTGATCTAGGGCCCCTGAATATGTGAATTGTCATGAATTGTCAATAATGGGCATTGCCATGGTCAGAAGATCTAAAGACATGATTGCATGCAATGTCCTGTTGGGGCCCTCATCGATATATCAGTAACAGTTGATAGATGATTCAACCTTTTGCGCCGTTCCAGCTTTGAGGCTGACGAGGCCACTGCCATGTTGGCGTGGTCACTGCCGTGTTGGCGTGGCCACTGCCATGTTGGCGTGGTCACTGCCGTGTTGACGAGACCAGTGCCGTGTTGATGTGATCACTGCCGTGTTGACGAGGCCACTGCCATGTTGGCGTGGCCACTGCCATGTTGGTGTGGTCACTGCCGTGTTAGCCGGCCGTGTCCGGCTCAGCGAAGCCAAACAAAGTTTTCGCTGTCTCACACTCGCAGAATAAAACTGGTCCACGTCAAAGCATGCCATTGTTTACGTCCAGTGGGTGACATGAGACCACCTGAATTCATAGCACCACACTTGAAGGCCGTGAACAGTCAATACAATTACAATTACAGCCGTCGTGCGCCCCGCTAGCATAGCCGGTCTGTAAAGGGCTCAGAACCCTGCGTGTCGTGACCTTTACAACGAAAAGGCTTCACGCCAAACACACTTGGTCGTTTTTATTCGTGTTGCAGCGATCTTTGCTTTTCCCATGGTATCCATGCTTTTCTCAATAAACCGTCTCTCTCTCTCTCTCTCTCTCTCTCTCTCTCTCTCTCTCTCTCTCTCTCTCTCTCTCCTCTCTCTCTCTCTTCTCTCTCTCTCTCTCCTCTCTCTCTATCTCTCTCTCTCTCTCTCTATCTCTCTCTCTCTCTCTCTCTCTCTCTTCCTTCTCTCTCTCTCTCTCCTCTCTCTTCTCTCTCTCTCCTCTTCTCTTCTCTCTCTCTCCCTCTCTCTCTCTCTCTCTCTCTCTATTCTCTTCTCTCTCCTCTCTCTCTCTTCTCCTCTTCTCTCTCTCATCTCTTAAGATAATTACACGCGCGTTTAGAATTTGACCGGGTGTGACCTTGACCTCTAATATCTCTTCTAAAGGTCCGGGTTTGTCTGAAGGTTACATTGCTTCCATAACCAGTCAATGACGTGATATATCAGCACTTATGTTCTCGCGCCGATTGACCAACAAAAAAAGTGCTCATTTCCAAGTACATATCGGTGAGAGCTGGTTGCCAGCATGCTACCGCGGAGACGTGATCGCGGCTAATAACATGGAAGGCTGAAAATTTGGGGTCATGCAAAACAAGCTTATCTGTACAAAACGCAGTGCCCTCCCCCGATGAGTACGAGAGATACTCCCCCCCCCCTCCGAGCGAAGCTGTCAAAATCAGATTCTTGGAGAAAGCCGTTAACTACCCGAGTATCTGCATGTGCGCGCCCAGTCCAGCATGTTGTTTTGTATTGTTCGAGTGTCGTCGAGTTCTCTTGCAGGGGCGCATCCAGCTCAGCTAAAAGTGTGTCCTCGCTGGTCACTCACCTTTCCTTCTAAAATCCCATCGAGGCAGGATAGATGTTCGGCTCAAATTTCCGAGCCACGATGTCACCAACGAGCTGTTGTGCCACCAGCTTGTTTGGTGCCGTGAATGTTGAGCTAACCAGCAATGTTCGAATTATTGGCATAGTTGCACGTCGCCGCTGTTTACCGGCATATTATCTTGCGAGGCGCAGCCCAGACGGTCCATGGCATCACCGTCTGGTAACGTCGCCGGCTGTTTAGCTGCTGCCGTTACAGTGTCTGGGTCTAATCTTGTCACGGACCAGGCTTGCGCCTCCCCCGCACCCACCGATGCAACGCGATACGGCGCTGGCTTACGTCACCACGCGCGGCGGCCGGCGTGCTGCCGGCCACAGGCCTGCTCGCAGTGTGAGCCCGGCGCGTCCAGTAACTCTGGAATTCTGCCAACTAGGGGAAGTGGTAGGGAAATGGAGGCGCCAACAGCTCTGAGAAATATGGCCAACGGAAGAAGCAAATTTATGCGTAATAAATGAGAAAATGTCTTACTTTGATCTTGCCCAAGGTAAGACACTTTCTGTCAAAGGGAACGGGCCTGCCTCACATTTCTAACTGTTTACTCAGACTGAGCAGAGCATCCTGCTCCAAGAAAAGAGAATCAGCAGCAATTTCTGAATACTGCATTATTGCCATTTCCTCGGTCATATTGTTATGAAACAAAGCACTGCCATCACGAAAGTTGCATTATCGCTCTTTCGGCACATATAACGCGCTAGTCATAGCATGGGGGCCAAAGCCAAAGGGCTCGACAGTGCAGGGGCGTAGTGAAAAAGCCCCTGGCAGAGAGACAAATGGCTGATGATCAGTTGGATATCCTACAACTTACTACGCATTTGATGAGTAATTTAAGTGATGTTTTGTTGGTCTTCTTTCCTTTCTAGTAGGCGTGAAGTTTACATGCAGCTGCGCGGTCGTAGCCTCACGAACTGTTCTTAATCGTTTTTCCTCCAAAGTTTGCAGTCACCGCACACAATAATCAACAGGGAGCTTAAATCAGCGAAATTCTGTGCATATTCTGTTCATTGCTTGAGTGGGTTTCTTGAGTTTTTTTCCCAAAGTGCTAGCCCACACTATGGGCAGTCGCTTGGGCCAAATTATTTCCCGGTATCAAACCAAACTCCAGCTGATCTTCACAGGAGCCATGGACACGTACCCCACCATGTCATATCCACTGCACACCCGGTGTTCTCGGTACGGAGCGCTCGGTCTTAGTTTCCATTCAGCACCGATCCCGACAAGCTCTTCGCATTCCATCCACGCATGTCGTGAATGCAGCCTTGTTCACTGCTGCTACCGTGCTCATCCGCTCTCCTGCCGGCCAGTAAGCTTAGATCTCACCAATCGGCGTCACTCCGCTTCAGCTGTGGGCCCCGGACCGCGCGCCCGGCTCAGGCACCCTCCCTCCTGCTCCGTCGGCGCTAACCCCCGTCCGCCCCAGCAGCTGACCGCCGCCTGCTTCCAGTTCCACCCGGTGACCCTGGACGGTGGCCTCGGAGCGCCAATCCAGGCCAGGGTTCTGCTGGACGAGGCACAACAGCTGGCGCTGGTGTCGGCCGGCTCCGGCCACGTTAGCCTGTACGACCTGAGGCAGGTGAGATGTGAGACCCGCCGCCCGCACAGCACGGGCTCGCGGCGTGACGTCAACATTGGCGCTGCGGTACAGCATCAGCAGACATGGGCGTCCGAGGGCCAACCAGACACCAGCACGCCTTCCTGGAAAGGCTCGATAATGAATGGAGCGACAGCACAGTACGGTTCGCGGGTGAAAAGCGCGCCACCAGTGCCGCATCTCCACGTATCGGGGTTTAGGAACCACCACCTCACACATGACAGGCTCGGTCACACGACTGTTGACGTCAAGGTAATGCAATTTTCTGCTGCTCACATTGAAGCGCAACACACATTGTAACTTTGCGAGGCCCACAAGTTACTCAATGTTAAGGTAGTTGTGTGCCTTTGGTGTCTACACCTGTCTTAAAAGAAATCAATTTGCGTCACTGTTCATAATTTTTTAATTCAAATGCTTCCATCAAAAATCGCATAGCACTTGATCTCTATTTACAGGAAACAAATTCATTTCAAAGCCCAAATTTCCAAATTATTATTGCTCATTTCGACTGAATTCATTTTTGGCTGTCTACAAAGCTCACATTTCAAAGAGAATCACAGCGTTTGCCTGAAGGGAGGCGTGGTTGGCCGGGCGCTGATTCAGCTTCGTGCATGCCACAGAGGGTGGCGGCCCATCTTAACGGTGACGACGGTGGCTGCACACTGGAGCCGCTCTCCGAGGCGTTCGTCGATGCTGAGGATCGCCTGGAGGCCATCAGACAACAGGCGTCCGCCCCGCGTCCGCGGACCCTCTTCACATGGACCGTAGATTCCGCAGAGCCTGAGGTAATATCAACCTATACCAACGGAGAACCGGGAGAAATCGCCTTGGATCTATAGGGTTCGCAAACATGAGAGCTCGCGGTGTATGGGACCCCTGTTTGCGCGTGACCAAGTTAACTATCATCTGGCGCACCATTTTGTGAAAATGTTGTGCCACACTACAACTGCTTGTCATATAAATGAGCAACGGATGCCACTGAAACGTGCACGTTGCAAGCAGAAATCCAGAATGGGTCGTGTTTTACAGCCTTGTTCGCTAGACATCGGCAATAATGCGGCAGTCTACATGGCTCTTAAGTCCCTTCAAAAGTACGAAACATAACGACTGAATGCGGCGGCTGGTTCGCATTAAGGAGCACGGCCCGCCTTAAGCGTCATCGCGCCTGAACGTGGCACCGACTCCTCCCCGCGTCACGCCTGTCAGACGAAGCGGCAGCTTGGCGAGCGGATGCTGCAGTTCTGCAACAGGAGGACCATCTCCTGGCTGTCCGAGGACGTCCCCTCCGCCCTTCACCGGCGACATCAGTCTGGCTGTGCTGCAACCAGCTGGCACGCAAGGCTACCATGGTCAGCGGTCGCCCTCGCTAGTCGCTCTTACCAGTCACTATCGCTATCCGCCCTCGCTAGTCGTTTTCGCCAGTCTCTATCGCTCTCGCTCGCTATTGGTCAGCTGGTCCCCAACATGAGCAGCGGGCGCCTGTTCGCCCCAGTGGGCTTCAAGCTGTAGGCGGTATCCTGTCCGTTTATGCGCGGTGTTTGCAGAATGTTCAGAGGAGTTCTTATTTTGCATTCACGTCGAGAATTATCCTAGGAGCATATTAAGCGTAGAATCGGCAGGTAGTCCTACACATCTAGGATGGGAGGAGGCCTTCATACTCATTTGGAGGCTGTGTCCGACAAAGCAGCTCCGGTTCTGTTTCTTTACTGTCAACGGTAGATAACCGCGAGCTCGTAAGAACACGTCAACAACGCATAGAATAGCAGTGCACATCTGCTTCACACACGGCCAATGAGCCTCGACCGGCGCCAGCGCGTCATGCTCGTATTGGAAGCGACGTGTGCGACAGACCCCAACCTGGGCCTGACCACGTCCGTGCGCTCCCGCAGCGAGGAAGCGGCGCGCTGCCGGCTGGACCGGCTACTCGCAGTCGTCCTGGAGCCATTTCGGTCAAGGCACCGGCTTTGGTCGGGCCATGGCCGTTCCCATGCGCACCGCCAGCCAAGTCAGTACGTATCCCAATGTCCACCCTGGCGCTCGCGCCGCACTGTCGACTAGATTCGCGCTCCGCTCTCAGCGACCGGCACCTTCCCTCGGCGGAAATTTGACTGCCGATGCAAGCACCACGGCTGTTGCACCAGCAGACAGGACCGGCCCCGTCAGCGACGAGTTTGTCTGGAAGGCAGTAAGCCTCGATAGGCCAAAGCACGGCGGAGGACCTGCACGCTGGAGCATTGTCTGTGATCACGTGATTAATTGGCTTCTTATCAGTGATTGCCCGCTTTTTCGCCGTTTGTCGCAATCTGGTGCAGGCTTGAGCTACCCGCCACGTGAGACGTCCACCACGTCGCGCCGCCGCCAACCGCCCGCCATCCTGACCATTCGCCCCTGTTCCGCAGGCGGGCGTCGCAGCGCCGCCGCCCTGACCGTTCGCCTCCGTCCCCCAGGCGGGCGTCCCAGCGCCGCCGCCCTGACCGTTCGCCTCCGTCCCCCAGGCGGGCGTCCAGCGCCGCCGCCCTGACCGTTCGCCTCCGTCCCCAGGCGGGCGTCCAGCGACGCCCTGACCGTTCGCAGTCCCCCAGGCGGGCGTCCCAGCGCCGCCGCCCTGACCGTTCGCCTCCGTCCCGCAGGCGGGCGTCGCAGCGCCGCCGCCCTGACCGTTCAACCCTGCCCCCCAGGCGGGCGTCGCAACGCCGCCGCCCTGACCGTTCGCCTCCGTCCCGCAGGCGGGCGTCATGGTGCCGGTGTCGGCCAGGCTTTCTCCGCGTCCGGCGACTGCGCTGGGTGCGTCGGAACCGGTGGCGGCGCCCGCGGCGGCTACGGCCCGCAGCAGACCACGGCCTTCGTGGCCGGCAGGCAGGCAGGCGGCGGCGCCTCAGCCGGTGCGCCCGGCCAGGGGAGAGCCATGGACCTCGGCAGCATGTTAAGGGGCCTGCCGGCGGGCGGAGCTGCCGCCACTGTGCCCCGCTGGCAGCCCGCCGGCGACGGCCGCGGCGGAGCCTGGGCGCCAGATGGTGCGGGAGGCCAGCCCGGAGTCGGTGTGGGACCTGGAGGCCAGCCTGGAGTCGGTGTGGGACCTGGAGGTCAGCCCGGAGTCGGTGTAGGACCTGGAGG
Organism: Pollicipes pollicipes; assembly: GCF_011947565.3. NCBI lineage: Eukaryota > Metazoa > Arthropoda > Thecostraca > Pollicipedomorpha > Pollicipedidae > Pollicipes > Pollicipes pollicipes. The sequence continues at coordinate 15,647,000 of NW_023596545.1, read as the reverse complement.
CCAGCCTGGAGCCGGTGACTGGTTTGGGCCTGGAGGTCAGCCTGGAGTCGGTGTTGGACCTGGAGGTCAGCCTGGAGTCGGGGTAGGACCTGGAGGCCAGCCTGGGGTCGGTGTAGGACCTGGTGGCCAGCCTGGAGCCGGTGACTGGTTTGGGCCTGGAGGTCAGCCTGGAGTCGGTGTTGGACCTGGAGGTCAGCCTGGAGTCGGGGTAGGACCTGGAGGCCAGCCTGGAGTCGGTGTAGGACCTGGTGGCCAGCCTGGAGCCGGTGACTGGTTTGGACCTGGAGGTCAGCCTGGAGTCGGTGTTGGACCTGGAGGTCGGCCTGGCGTTGGTGTTGGACCTGGGGGCCAGCCTGGAGTCGGTGTAGGACCTGGAGGCCAGCCTGGAATTGGTGTTGGACCTGGAGGCCAGCCTGGAGTTGGTGTTGGACCCGGAGGCCAGCCTGGAGTCGGTGTAAGACCTGGAGGTCGTCCTGGAGTCGGTGTTGGACCTGTAGGCCAGCCTGGAGTCGGTGTTGGACCTGGCGGCCAGCCTGGAGTCGGTATAGGACCTGGAGGTCAGCCTGGGGCCGGTGGCTGGTTTGGACCTGGAGGCCAGCCTGGAGTCGGTGTTGGACCTGGAGGCCAGCCTGGAGTCGGTATAGGACCTGGAGGTCAGCCTGGGGCCGGTGGCTGGTTTGGACCTGGAGGCCAGCCTGGAGTCGGTGTTGGACCTGGAGGCCAGCCTGGAGTTGGTGTTGGACCTGGAGGCCAGCCTGGAGCAGGTGTAGTACCTGGAGTTCAGCCTGGAGCCGTTGGAAGACCTGGAGGTCGGCCTGGACTACTCTATGGAGGGCCTAGAGGTCAGCCTGGACCCTTTGGAGGACCCGGGGGTCCGCCTGGGCCTTATGGAGGACCTGGGGTTCAACCAGGAGTCGGCGTTCCGGGATTGGGAGCAGGCGGACAAAGGTGCCTGATAGTGGTCTGCTTTGCAGTACAGCTTTGATCTTTGCTGTGCCAGCGGCCGACGGATGCAACGGGACGGCCAATCAAGTCGCCACCGTGCCAGGCCGTATCTCTGAATGCCAAAATCGTGCTGCTTCACGACGTCGTTAAAAATGTTACCGTAACCGTTGAGATCTTGATAACTGTGCTCAGTAATGTAACGGTCGAGACACCATTGATGCTTGTGGGACGAAACATGCCTGACTGATATTTTTATGGACGATGACCACAATAAAATCTGGGTATGGAGACAAGATAGTAAAGGAACAGAACATCTCGGAGGCAAACGGATACATTGCCAAAGGTTTCAGTGGCATAGTGACAGATCCATGCCGTGTTGTCCATAGAGTAGAGACCGCGTGTAACAGCGCACCATGCAGCACGAAGAATAGTGTCACCATGCACACAAAACAAAACCAGCATTGTCAGTCCAAGCAGTCACTTAAGATCGATAGACACCGGTTCGATCCCCATCCAAGGCGTTGCATTTTCTCGACGCTTCGAGTGCAAATTTTCGCTACGGGCGGCCGCGCCCCCACCTTCAGCGGAGCTTCTCAAAACAATCAGCACTTTATAGGGTGATAAAACGTCACGAAATTATTCCGTCGTTGCAAACTCCTCGGTGGCGGTGGCAGTGTTCACGAGGCGAGGCATGTCGTTGAGAGCTCCTCGGTGCTTTGGCGGTGGCGGTGTACACGAGACGACGTGGGCTCAGCGCGGAGTGTCGTGATCTGAACTCTGCAAACCATCGGCCGGTACCAAACAGGCCTTTCGAAAAGACAAGTTAGGGCACACGAGCTAGTGGCACAAGTGCAGATCAGTTCGAAGAACCCGCTGACGGTAGTCTGTTGGTTGCCTGTGGGTTGCCATGACGGTAGTTTGTTGGTTGCCTGTGGGTTACCTGTGACGGTAGTCTGTTGGTTGCCTATGCGTTACCTGTGACGGCAGTCTGTTGGCTGCCTGTGGGTTACCTGTGACGGTAGTCTGTTGGTTGCCGGTGGATTACCTGTAACGGTACTCTGTTGGCTGCCTATGGTTTACCTGTGACGGTGGTCTGTTGGTTGCCTGTGTGGCCTTCCATGAGTTACGCTGCACATGACGCGCAAGGGCTTATTTGAAGCGCAACAAAACGGTAACAAGAGAGCAAAGGCGTGATAATAGGGGTGCCATGGCATGGCACCCCGTCCTTGGGTGTCACGACACCCCACTTTCCCAGGATACTGAGCATTAACTCTACGACGTCGACGCATCACAACAATCGATTCCAAATTGGTTTTAGGCAAGCTTGCTCTGGAGAGCGTAAAATTATGCTCAGGTACGCCCGCAAATTGTGCCAAAATCTTTAAAAAGCAAACCAAAATCTGAATGTCGAGAACCTCTGGGTTTCACCAATGACGGAATACGCTCGTGATTTAGCTAGCGTCGGAGCTCAATTAGGGGTAAAACAGCCCATCCATTTGGCGTAAACGTTATGACGTTACAGCGTAACCAGGGGGCGGGGGGGGGCGGTGGCAGGTTTGCTCAGCGTAACAAGACCGTAACCAGAGGAGTTGAAAAATGACAAAAATGCGCGACATGCTTTATGGACAGCTCCAAAGTACACTTGCCTCGCAAGACAATAGCCAGCACTCTGCGCTATCGGGGAAGCCTTCCTGACCTTCGGAGTGGTATTACAGACGGACATATGTCATACTTCCTGAGTGGTATTACTGACGGACATATATCATACCTCCTGAGTGGTATTACTGACGGACATATATCATACCTCCTGAGTGGTATTACTGACGCATATATCATACCTCCTGAGTGGTATTACTGACAGACATATATCATACCTCCTGAGCGGCATTACAGACGGACGTGTATCATACCTCCTGAGTGGTACTACTGACGGACACATGTCATAACTCCTGAGTGGTATTACTGACGGATATATATCATACCTCCTGATGGTTACTGAGACATATCATACATACTGATGGTTTAAAGAGCGGACGTGTATCATACCTCCTGAGTGGTACTACTGACGGACACATGTCATAACTCCTGAGTGGTATTACTGACGGATATATATCATACCTCCTGAGTGGCATCACAGACGGACGTGTATCATACCTCCTGAGTGGCATTACAGACGGACGTGTATCATACCTCCTGAGTGGTACTACTGACGGACATATGTCATAACTCCTGAGTGGTATTACTGACGGATATATATCATACCTCCTAAGTGGTATTACTGACAGACATATATCATACCTCCTGAGTGGCATTACAGATGGACGTGTATCATACCTCTTGAGTGGTAGTACTGACGGGCATATGTCATAACTCCTGAGTGGTATTACTGACGGACATATATCATACCTCCTGAGTGGTATTACTGACGCATATATCATACCTCCTGAGTGGTATTACTGACAGACATATATCATACCTCCTGAGTGGCATTACAGACGGACGTGTATCATACCTCCTGAGTGGTACTACTGACGGACACATGTCATAACTCCTGAGTGGTAGTACTGACGGGCATATGTCATAACTCCTGAGTGGTATTACTGACAGACATATATCATACCTCCTGAGTGGCATTACAGACGGACGTGTATCATACCTCCTGAGTGGGACTACTGACGGACACATGTCATAACTCCTGAGTGGTATTACTGACGGATATATATCATACCTCTTGAGTGGTATTGCTGACAGACATATATCATACCTCCTGAGTGGCATTACTGACAGACATATATCATACCTCCTGACTGTCATTACTGACGGACATACATCATACCTCCTGAGTGGTATTACTGACGGACATATATCATTCCATGCAGCGTCGTACCACGGTCGCCTGTCGTATCCCCCCTTGCTGTGGCACTGAACTCACTGGAAATCCTTCGTCTGCTGTCATTTCGAAATGGATGCAGGGACCACACCTCGGTGCGGACCACAGGCTATTCGCAAATAGCATTAATGAGGCAAATTTCGTCTTCGCGTTGTGAGTACCCAACCCTGAGGTAGACGCGTTCCCGCAACTCAGTGGTCGTGGGTTCGAGACACGAGCTCTCTCTGGTTGGCCCACGATAGCCGACGTGACGCGTCCCTGCGCGGCAGCGACCGTGTTGGCTTGTACCACGAAACTGTTGGAAAACTACGGCATCTTTGATTAAAAGCCACAGCTAGGCTTCGCGCTCACTACGCGATTCCGTTTTCCTTCCTTCCAAGTCTTGACGCTGAACTCCCGGCCAAAACATATGCCAGTTCAACGGACCATGCGTGATTCTCGTCACCACATTCCAGAGCACGACAGCCAATACATCAAACTCCGCAAGCCGCTATATAAAAAGACTTCGGTAGACACACACATCCAATGGTATGCACTGTAGGCGAGTTCGCATGCGACAAATGACGTTGAGACCGGGGAGCGGCCTGACACCTACCCCGCGCCGGACACCGCGGGTGTCCCCTCAACAGGCGGCGTCCGGCCGGCGTCCAGCAGCCGCCCATTCAACACGACGGCCCAGGCCGCCCACAGCGACACATGAAAGCTCTGGGTTGCCGGCCTCCGCGGCGGGTGGGAACCACCTCCCTCTTTGAGCCAACGTTCCGTTCTGGGCTCAGTGGCGGCCGCCGCCGCAGCGGGTGGGAACCACCTCCCTCTCTGAGCCAACGTTCCGTTCTAGGCCCAGTAGCGGCCGCCGCCGCAGCGGGTGGGAACCACCTCCCTCTCTGAGCCAACGTTGCGTTCTGAGCTCCGCAGCGGCCGTCGCCACTGCGGGTGGGAACCACCTCCCTCTCTGAGCTAACGTTCCGTTCCGAGCTCAGCAGCGGCCGCCGCGGCCGCCTCACAGCGTTGCGCCGTTGGCGTTAGCCTTCTGGCCGCGGTAGTTGAAGTGCTTGCGCATGCGTACGATGCAGCCGTGCAACTTGATGGCGGTGCCGAGACTGAGCTTGAGCAGCGAGCGCAGATCATCGCGGGTCAGCAGCAGCAGCGACTCGCCGTCAATTTCCTGGCATGCGGAGGACAGACGCGGGTCAGAGGCCACGGGTCACAAGCAAGACAGGGAATACAGCACCCGGATCATACAGCACCTCCGCAGGTCAGAGGTCACGGAGTCAGACACCACAAATCGCGGGCGGGAAGGAGCACACCGCACCCGGCCCATACAGTACGCCCGTGCTGGGTCCACGGCACACGAGGTACGCCTCCGCGATTGCATCCATTTCGAGACCGGCGAATCAGTGTTGGAATGGGGCGATTCTTCACACGAGTGTACGATCCTCGCGGTTCGTTGAAGAGCCGCCCCGTTTCCACCTCGTGTGGGGATACGGTCTTCACCCTCATGGATGTGCCCAGCCTCCGTCTGCAGACTCCCAGACGGCATCGACGGCGACCAGGTGCCATCCAGCCTCACCACTGGCACCGCTCAGTACCAGCAACAGGGCCGTTGCCCTCCAACCCCACCCCACCTTCCCCCACCGATGGGAAACTGCTCCCATTCCGGGGCACAAACGTTAACACCCAGAGCGGCTAAGGCGGGATGCGGCAAACACGGCAGCGAGCAACTGTTTAGATGACTTCAGCAATCCTCATGAAGACCTGGCGGAACTGGCGGGGCTGGCGGGGCTGGCGAGGCTGGCGGGGCTTGCGGGGCTGGTGGGATTGGCGGGGTTGGTGGGGCTGGCGGGGCTGGCGAGGCTGGCGGGACTGGCGAGGCTGGCGGGACTGGCGGGGCAGGCGAGGCTGGCGCGACTGGCGGGGCTGGCGAGGCTGGCAGGGCAGGCGGGACTGGCGGGGCTGGCGGGGGTGGCGGGCGTGGCGGGGCAGGCGGGGTTGGCGGGGCAGGCGGGGGCAGGCAGGCTGGCGGGACTGGCGAGGCTGGCGGGGCAGGCGGGGTTGGCGGGGCAGGCGGGGCAGGCGGGGCAGGCGGGGCTGGCGGGGCTGGCGGGGCAGGCGGGGCAGGCGGGGCAGGCGAGGTTGGCGAGGCTGGCGGGGCTGGCGGGGCTGGCGGGGCTGGCGGGTGTGGCGAGACTGCCGTGCCCGTGCCGCACAAATGCTGCTCCATGTTCCTTCCAGTCCAGTTCAAAACGACGGCGAATACCACAGCATGGCTATAGCCACAGCATGGCTATAAGGCCTCCCCATCATCGGCCAGCGGACAGTGCGCCATCAGGTCAACACCCAAGACAGCCGTGCCTGGCGACAATGTACCGGCTAGCTGCCTGATAAGCCGAGCGCGCGGCACGGGCCATGATGTCGACTTCAGGGCAGTTCTGAGCACACCCGGCTTGGCAGTCACACGCGAGAGAGGCGCCGCTTGAGCTGTTCGTGTCGCAGCTGGATGCTGGCGCCGAACGATCGCACATACACGTAACGTCCAGTGCCGTCGAACCAGGCCATTCCAACGCTCGGTTGCCATAGCAAAGCTTGTTTTCCGGCCGAATTCTGATATGCGATGTTATCAGCAGCTGCCCGCCAAGTCACAGCAAAGGGCATCTGGGCCTAACTGTCAAGAGGGCCGTCACTCTCGCTTTCGACCACCGACCGCCGACCGTCGACACTTACGCAACAGCTACCAGCAGGCCATTCGAGCTGAGCACGACTGGTGACACCGTGGCGGCTACGTTTGGGTAAGTGAACCCCATCATGCACACAAAACACGATAATTTCACGCACATAACTACTCCAGGTACGCCTTATACCATACGTAACATACACATTTTCATACAAATCACGGTAACGAAAAAACAGGCGCAGAAATGGCATGATGCCCTCCGCCCTGTCCCTCCCCCCACACCCGTGAAACTCTTTCGATAGCGCCCCCTACCCCTCGCCCACCTGAAGAGGAGCCGGTGAACGGCGCTTTCAACCCACCACGTGATCGCCCCAGTCCCCCCTCCCCCGCCCGTGTAACTCTGTCGACAGCGTGCCCATCTGAAGAGAAGCCGATGACCGGCGCGCACAACCCACCTCATCCACAAACGTCTGCAGTCGCCGCGCGTCGGCGGCCGGCGGCGCGAACTGCTCCAGGAACAGGCGCACCATGTTAGCGCCCCAAAGGTGGACGGCACGGTGCTCCGCCAGGAACCGGTCCACGCGGCGCAGCAGCGGGCAGCGCGGCCATGCGGCGCGCACATCTGCCGGCCGACCGGGCACGAGCAGGTCAGGTCAGGTCAGGTCAGACCGGCGGGCCGGCACGGTCCAGTCTCGACAGTCGTAGCACATGCCAGTCCCACGTGCCGCGGGTGGCCGCCGGCTCCGCCATGGTGATGGACTCGAGCGAGTGAACGGCGACGGGAGCTCCGCCACTCGGCTTCCAGTGACAACGTCAGGAGCCGGAAACCCACCCACGATCGGACGCTGGTCACGTGACGCACGTCACGAGCGCGCGCCGGGAAGAGCGTCATCGGCTGACAAGAATAGCTCAGAGCTTTCAGCGCCTTTATGGCGGCAATATTGAAGAACTGGGAGCCTGGGAACCTTCACAGTCGCCGTGAGCCAAGTATCTGTACGTAGGGACACGCGCCGCAGTCACATACAGCTGACAGGGAAGCCTGAGGTATGGGATTCAATCCCCGCGGTTCCCGCCCTTCCTGCCAGGGTGGGAGGCAGGCAACGCCATATAGCCTCAGCAGCGGAGTAAAGTATAAAGCCCCAAGCACCCATACAGCCGATACAGGAGACAGCGACTTGGCTTCGCTCCTGGTCATGGTCCACAACTCCCTCCACACGGCAAGCTATGACCGCACGAACCTTGGACGGGTCGGTCCTTGCTGTCGAAGACGGAGTTAGAGACTTCGCTGGCGATGCTGCTCAGGTCTCGGTGCAGGTGGACACTTCCCCTGCTGCTGGGCGGTCCGCTGTCGGGGCGCGGGCCTCTCCAGGCTGCCGAAGCCCAACCGACCGTCAGGCGCCTCACGCCGGGTACCGCCCGGCCCGACCGTCAGGCGCCTCACGCCGGGTACCGCCCGGCCCGACCGTCATGCGCCCCACACCGGGTACCGCCCGGCCCGACCGTCAGGCGCCTCACGCCGGGTACCGCCCGGCCCGACCGTCATACGCCCCACACCGGGTACCGCCCGGCCCGACCGTCATGCGCCTCACGCCGGGTACCGCCCGGCCCGACCGTCAGGCGCCTCACGCCGGGTACCGCCCGGCCCGACCGTAAGGCACCTCACGCCGAGTACCGCCCAGCCCGACCGTCATGCGCCTCACGCCGGGTACCGCCAGACCAACCACACCACCCGGCTGGTGCGGCTTCACTCAGACAAGCGTTAACGCGCTCCTGACAATACTGCCGTCGCCTGATCACGGGCAATTGGTGAGCGCTTGACAACATACCCTAATATCCCGCTCACCAGTGGCTGGGAGCCCTGCCTTTCGGATCAGGTCCCAACTCGACCAGTCTTTCAGTTAATCTGGCATTCAACAGGGCTCCACAGTCCCCATTCGATTCTCTAGCACGACGTTCTGAGCCACACTACACCCCTGCATCCCTCTGTTGAATCCCTCCCCTCGCACGCCCGACTCTTTTCGCCCAGCCGTTCCCCACCCCGGAGCCAACACACCACCACCGACCGCCGCGCCCCCGCCGTCCGCCTCCCCAGCCCGTGCAGTACCTGGTGAGGTCGGGTTCCTCGGGCAGTTCGGAGGTGAGCCGGTCAGCGGCCTGGTGACGCCGCTCGGCGTCCTCCACGTACGGACAGTCGGCAACGCACTCGTGGCGCCGGTAGCGCGGCCCAGCGGCGTGGCCGAGCCCCGTGCAGTGGGCGGTGCCGCAGCCGGCGGCGGCCCGCTGCACGGCCGTCACTGGCGGCGTCAGCGGGTGGCCGACGCGGTGGCACCAGCCGGGCGCGTACAGAGCGCCGCCGTCGGCCGGCACCCACTGGTCGCGGTCGGCGCCGCAGCCGTCCGGCCGGAGTCGCACCAGGCCGTGGCGCGTCACCTCCACCACGTGCATGACACGCACCAGCGCCGGGACCTGGCGGACGGAGGCGGGGGCTAGGTCAGGCGGCGACAGCGCGTGGGATCGCGGCCACGAAGTGCTCGGGTGCACAAAGCTGCTACTTGACTGCCCCCCCCCCCCCCCTCCGCGAGTCTATGACTGACCCACATCAGGACATAATACAGTCGGCGGAACGGCAGCTCGGCGAGGTAACAGCTGTGTAAAATGTCGGCACGCGTCTACCAACGAGCCGTGGACAGGCGCCACAGACTCCCGGCGTCGCGCCAGCGCAACACACACCCTCGAGTCGACAGCCTCCAGCCGCATGCCGGGCTGGAGCGGCGGCGCGGGCCGGGCGCGGAAGAGGCGCGCCGGCGCCGGCAGCGAGCGCGTCTCCACCAGGTGCGACTGCCAGCTGAACGGCCGCGCCTCGGGACCTGCCGACGGGCGTGACCCGGTCAGCACCACTGGACACAGCTGACCTGACACACCCGGCCTCGGTGCTCCACCGGCCCGGTCAGCGCCACCCGACACAGCTGACCTGACACACCGGCCTCGGCGCTCCACCGGCCCGGTCAGCGCCACCGGACACAGCTGACCTGACACACCCGGCCTCGGCGCTCCACCGGCCCGGTCAGCACCACCGGACACAGCTGACCTGACACACCCCGCCTCGGCGCTCCACCGGTCCGGTCAGCGCCATCCGACACGTTCGGGTCATGACAGGACACAGCTGACCTGACACACACCGGCCTCGGCGCTCCACCGGCCCGGTCAGCGCCACCCGACACAGCTGACCTGACACACCCCGCCTCGGCGCTCCACCGGCCCAGTCAGCACCACCCGACACAGCCCGGCCTCGGCGCTTCAACCGGCCCGGTCGCACACCGGGACACAGCTGACTGCACACCCCGCCTCGGCGCTCCACCGGTCCGAGTCAGCGCCATCGACACGTTAGGGTCATGAAAGGACACAGCTGACCTGACACACCCCGCCTCGGCGCTCCACCGGCCCGGTCAGCGCCACCCGACACAGCTGACCTGACACACCCCGCCTCGGCGCTCCACCGGCCCAGTCAGCACCACCCGACACAGCTGACCTGACACACCCCGCCTCGGCGCTCCACTGGCCCGGTCAGCGCCACCCGACACAGCTGACCTGACACACCCGGCCTCGGCGCTCCACTGGCCCAGTCAGCGCCATCCGAGACGCACGGGCCACGGCAGGACACAGCTAACCAGACACATCCCGGCCTCGACACTGTTCACGTACTGGCTGTCAGTACACAAGGCGCTAGTAAAAATTTCATCATGTTTTGCCGATATGACTTTGAGTCACAGCCCATGATACACATAGATTGATGTTCAGACCTCGATCTCACAAACAGAGATTTCACCTGGGCTTTTTGCCTCAGTCATTTCACCAAATTGCATTAAAGAACTTAACCGAGTCAACACGGGCCCACCCTGGTCGCCCGGCGCTCTAAGCCAGCTGCCAATGAATGCCATCAACAACAGCGCCGTTTCAGGCTGCAGTCCAGCACGGCTCCCACAGAGCCGTGCTGGCGTTGTCCGGCGCCCCCCCCCCCCCCCCCCCACCGCAGATGGCCACCTGGCGCAGAGGCCGCGCGCCGCCAGCACGGTCCGGCGGTACCCACCGTCGGCTGGCAGCACGGGCAGGCCGTGCTCCTCGCCCCAGGCCACCGGCCGCACGCGCGGCGAGTCTAACTCGGCCCAGAAGCCGGGCGGCGCCGCCGCGCCGTCGAACTCCACCAGGAATTGGAAGGCGCGCACCTGCGCCACGCGCGCCGGCCGCATGTGGCGCGGCTCTGACACGTCCGCCGCCTCCAGCCGGTGGCCCACGTGCAGGTCCGACGACACCTGGCGGGGAACGCCGAGACCAACTAGTGATGTTGCGGAGCGCCGGACACGTGGGTGATGGGCTGGGGGGGGGGGGGGGGGGGCGGGAAGGTAACCGCAGGCCGAGGATGACGCGAATATGAAGAAAACGGGTCGACAAACCACACGTCGAATTATTAAATCGAGCTGAGGTACAAGTGAATCCTATGTGCCGGCCATGCTTCACGCGTGCTTGAGGTCACAATGGCTTTATGGATGAGCAATGCAGCATTCTCGTGCACATTTGCATTTGCGGGGTTCGCATTCATTTAAAAAGTGGCCACAAAATAGGTATTTGTTAAGGGAGACAATAAATAGACGACACTTGAGGGGCTACATGCTCCCAACGTCGGCAACAGCCGCGAGCGAGGCGGCGCCAGAGGAGCTGCCGTCTGTATCGGCACCACCTCCCGCTCTCCCGCCCTTCCGCTGCCCCGCACACCGGAGCCACCCAGCGGCGGCGGCGGCGGCGGCGGGCTGACCCTCACGCCACGTACCCGCTTGAAGGGTGACTCGAGATCGTCGAGACCGGAGAAGCAGCGGTCGGGCGCAGCCTGGGCGCCCTGCTGGCGCAGGTACGCCGGCCAGCTGAAGGGGCCGACGTGGCCGCGCGGTGGCCGCACGCTGCAGGCGGGCGCCCAGTGCCGCTCCGTCCAGCCGCACGGGAACACCAGCCGAGACGACGCATCCGTCCAAAAGTCGAAGCGCACGCTGTACCCGTCAAAGTGCACCCGCAGCCGGCTCCCTGGCGGACATGGCGTCGTGACGTCAGAGGCGTGACGCCACGTGCGCCGATCGGGACGGGGTGGCGTCACGGAGAGCTTATCACCGCCGTGCAGGTGACGTTACAGAGTCGCTGTTGAAGCGCACCGGCGGGTGAGTGGGTTATCAGGCTTGTGTTGATTGATATTATAGTCTCTGTCCTGGAGACACCGCCACCTAATGACAATATCAGCCAGGCATGCAGGCAGAAGAATCTCAGGCACCCATGTCGGTGGCATTACACTTGTGTCAAAATTTCGCCACACGCGTCATCGTCAAATTCCAAAGCATGACAAGTACGGTAATTCATCCGCCTATGTGTCGTGGGCCGGTATCTCAGATGGTCGGCACTTGCTCAAGTGCAGCTGATGACAATCCCTCCCCGGCCAATTGGTCTTGCAGGGTCCGCCACAGACCCCGCCAGGGATCGACGACATGGCGCACCGCGGACCGGCTGCGCCAGCGGCTGGCCCTGCCACCGCCGGAGGGCCGCCGCACGAGGCGCAGGTCATCACTCACCGACCACCTCGGCCACCGTGCAGGCGCAGATGAGTTCCGGCCGCGCCGGGTCGACCGCCTCCAGCCGCTGGCCCGGCAGGAAGCGGGCCGCTTCTGGCAGCTCCGGCCCCAGCTCTGGCGCGGCGCGCGCCGCCGGCACGCTCCGGCTGAGCGCCCTCAGGTACCGGGACCAGGAGAAGCTGCCGCCGCCGTACACCAGCGGCGGGCTGTCCTGAGGGGCGGCGCGGGAGCTCGTCACAGAGGCGCCCACTGAGCCGGGTACTGGGAGACGGTACGACATCGCTGCACCGCTGCACCACACACACAGCGAGCGGCCAGCGACCAGCGGCCAGCGGCCAGCGGCCAGCGGCCAACGCCAGCAAGCCACTGACTGATGGTGATCCCAGCAAACTTGGTGGTGTGTTGATAAATGACACATCCGTGACAAGCATGTTGCCATTTTTAGCGAGAGACCGGAGGGAGAGTGAAGGGAATGGGAGGAAAGCTGGGGCGGAGGAGAGAGGTGGAAGGAGAGGCGAGGAGAGCAGAGGAGAGGAGAGAGGAGAGGGAGGCGGAGGGGAGATAGAAATACAGAAGATAGCAAGAAAAAAACGAAACGTGAACGTTGGTACAACTGTAACAATGCAATACCTGGGTATCTCGACTTACATCTACGGCGTGCGTGCGTGCGTGCGTGCGTGCGTGCGTGCGTGCGTGCGTGCGGTGTGTGTGTGTGCTTGTGTGTGTGTGTGTGAGCAAGCATACCTCATGGAGCTTTTTCCATGGTTTCACATCTTTTTCGTCTTCTTCCTCAACGTCTGCCAATTTCCTTTTCTTTTTATCGGCAAGCTCGGCTCTTTTTTTCTTTATTGCAGCGCGGCCCGCCGCAACGTCATGACAAACCTGGAAAAGAGGCCAGAGTCAGGCCAGAATGTTGGTAATGCAAACATAGTGAAACTAAAGGTTAGGGGAGAGGGGAAAAGGCCGCAAAGGGGAAAAAGCGCAGCCGGATATATGTTCCAAAGCACAATGGAGAGGCATTTCACATCGTTAGTTACGGGGTAACCAATCCATAGCTACTGGTTTTTAATGTTCAATCGATAGCTTTTACGCATCATAACTTCAAGGCACTTGTCCAAATAAGAGAAATCTCAATAGATCTAGTGTAGCTTGAGAAGAGGTTTAGGAGGCACGTTATGGGTGAATAGTCTACGTGATAACAGGTTCCGCGATCCTGTGTGAGGTGTACAGGACGCTTTAAACAGTCTGGGATAATTCGACAAAAACAAGGTGTGCTTAGTGGTCAATTTGGTTCACAAAACATGCATACACATCATCATGGACAAGCATGCATCATAACACCTTACACGCAAGCACCATACTGGAGCGTGCTTCAGCCATGAGGTGCTTTCAGGAATCTGCTTTGCTGCTATCGCTGCGACCGACACCTTGCTGCGCAGGTGGCCGTGCTTGTCCCCGCCCACCTGTGACCCGTGTGTGCCGCCTCGCTGGCCTCACCTTGCCACAGAAGGCGCCGTCGGCGTAGAAGTCGGCCGGCTCGCCGAAGCAGCCGCAGTTGGAGCAGCAGCAGAGAGCGCCGGGCTGACGACGGCCCGGGACGGCGGGGACGGCCCCCGGAGCCGCCTGGCCCGGCGCCAACCCGCCCTCGGCCTCCGTGTCCGCCACCTCCACCACACCGAGCTCGCTCAGGTACAGCTGCACAGCAGGGCGGCCGCCAGTTAGCCACACGTGAGGCGCATCGACAGTGCGGGTGCCTGAAACTCTCGGGTCAACGGAAGACGACCGCTCACGCCGGTCGGGAGCGCATCCTCGCGCCGTCTCCTCGGAGGTAGTAAAAATAAAATGCTGTTCGCAATTATACTACAATTATAAAAAGGTAACATCGGCCTGACCGCTTCTGGTTCCAAGGGTATAACACCACAGACACCACCACTCAAAGACCATGCTACCCAAGCTCTCCATAGCCAGCTGAAGCCCGGGGTCAATCCAAGGTCAGCTCTCGCACCTGCGTCTCATTCAAACCGGATGACTTGAGGCGGACGAGGTCAGCGAAGCCGGCCCGGTTCCACATGAGGCCGTCGTGCGTGCAGAGATCCTGCACCAGCTCCTCCAGCTGCGCAACGGTGGAGATCGTCTTCCTCTCGGGGCTGATGCTGGGCGAGCGCGCCGGCGCCGGTGCCGGTGCCGGTGCCGCCGGTGGCGCCGCGCACGGCTCGGCAGCGGGCGGCGACGCCGGCGCCGACTCGGCGGCGCGCAGCAGCGGCCGCAGCACGTCCTTGCGCCGCCGGCGCCGACCCTCGGTCGGCTGCGGCGGGGTCGCGTCCTCCGGCGCCGCTCCGACAGCCGCTGCAGTCGCCAGCGAGCCGTCCTCGCTCGCTGCCTGCTCCGCGGGCTCATCAGCGCCCGTCGGCTGCGGTTGCGGCTGCGACTGTGGCGAAAGCGGCAGCGGCTCCTCTCGGGACGGCGGCGCTGTCTGGTCCGCGTCAGAGTCGCCGGCGGGCGCACCGCGTAGGATGCCGGCGAGCAGGGGCGAGTCGGCGCCGGTGGCGTCCGGATCGGCCGGCGCCGCCGCGTCGCTCTCCACCTGCTGCACCAGGCTGTCGATGGTGCGCTCGGCCGACGAGCGCGACTCGGCCTCGTCGTCCACCGAGTCGAAGATGGCGCTGACGGCCGCCTGCAGCGCCCGGTCGACGCTGGAGCTGGGCGCCGGCGCCGCCACCGCCGCCGCCTCGCCCTCCGTCCAGGCGGGCGCGTCGCACACCTCCACGGCCGTCTCGCTGGCCGGAGGTGGCGGGCGCACAGTGTGCAGCGGCACGCTCAGCCCGCCGGCGGCCGGTTCCAGCCGCGGCTGCAGCACACGCACCGCCGCCGGACAGTCGAGCGGCTCCAGCGCCCCGCTCGACACCACGCTACCGTTGGCGATGCGCACGTTGATGACTTTAGCGCGAGGCGGCTGTGGCGGCGGCCGAGCAGCAGGTGGCGGCCGGACGGTGGGTGGCGGCGCAGCGGCGGGCGGCGGCGGCGCAGCGGCAACGGTGGCGGCGGCGGCGACGGGGGACGGCGCCCGCACCACTGCCGGCAGGATGCGGCGCGGGGCCGCCGACGGCGGCGCCTCGCCCGGCCCGGCCGGTGTCGCCGTCACCGGCTCGCCCGGCTTCCTGAAAAGCACGATCCGCTCCTTGCCGTCGACCAGCTTGACCTGGGCGCGCACGCCAGCGAGGCTCAGCTTCTGCACGACGGCGGTCGGCGGCAGGGCGCTGAGCGGCGACGGATGCGGCGGAGGTGGTGGCGGCAGTGGCGGCGTCGGAGGCGGGGGCGGCGGTGGCGGAGGCGGCGGCGGCGGGGTCGGCGGCGGGGGCGGCGGTGGAGGCGCCGCGCCGCGCAGCGCCGGCACAGCCGAGCGGGAGGGCGTCAGCCGCGGTGTGGAGATGACGGGCAGAGGTCCATCGGTCCTAGTCACCGCCCTCCTGAGGCACAATGACCGGTGAGTACCATAGTCAGGCGGTCACGGCCTCACAGGAGCTGAAGCGCACGCGCCAATACGCCACGCCCGGTGCGGCGTATACCGTGCCTTACGGGGGGGGGGGGGGGGGGAGGGAGCAATCTTGACATGTGCTCGGTAATTCCTGGTCGAATTTGGTGCACCGATCACCTACACAAAATCTTACGTTTTTGGAATGCAATTTAACGCCGAGTTTTTGCGATTTTTGATGGCGCAACAGCTGACGGCCGAAATCGCATTTTGGCGTTGCAATCTCCTGCGTAAATTACGCCTGAGTTTGGTATTAGCTCTGCGGGGGTGATAGGGACATCAAATCCAAGCAGGGACTACCGGCCGCATGTCAAAATTATTGTTAGCCCACGCACGGAACGGTCTAACGTGGCGTGGCGAGGAGCGCGCGTACACACCACGTGGACGCGATGACGTTGCACACGAATAAGACGGGTGGAGCAGAGAAGACAAATGCTCCGCATGTCCTGCTTCCAGAAAACAGTTAATGATAAATCAGACCATTGAGCATGCGCCGGATTGGTGCCGGATGCCTAATCACAAGATGAAATGACTACTCAATGTGACACGTCGTCACGCCACTAATCTGACCTCTTGGCGCAACTTTCAAAACGTTATCAGAGGCCATTTACTGGGCCTACAAGGGCATTTACTAAGCAAAACAAGGGCAGCAACTTCAGAAACATTCCATATCCAGCACCCCGCACCTTTCAGACAGGGAATGTATAACAAATTAACTTACTTGGAGCCGACCACGATCACTTTCTTGGCCACGATCTTATTTCCAGGTTCCAGAGCGGGTGCCAATGGCTGAAACAGACGCGTAATTTGTTTGCCTCGGCACGTTGGAGATAAACGTGTACAGGACAACGCAGGCATGTTTCAACGATAGCGACGCATCTGGTCCAGGAGGTAATCGGACTATCCCAACCAATCAATAAATAAACAATGCAAATCAAATAGTTACCGTAATCGTAACTCACAAACGTACTCATAAGTAATGGGCGGGCCTGTGGATAACGCGCGTTTTAAATGTCTTCGAGACCAGATATTCAGTTCCCTGCCAACACTCGTGGCAACGTACTTAAGTCTCAGTGACAATACGCGAAGTTCGAGCAGGCAGGAGGAAGTGATCAACACACAGTAAGCGAATAGCTTTACATTTAGGGTCGCAGCCAATTTAAGTTCCCTGGCAGTCTGACATGTTGGCAGGTGCTTGCTGACGTATGGTCGTGCACTGCCATGTCACCTGGGCACATGGTAACCTTCAATGAAAATCCTGACAAATCAGTAACTTAACGCATTTCTCAGCCACGTCCATCTGAACTATGACAGCCCATTTAAGCTGACCTTGGCACGAGCCCGGCCTCGTCGGCGTTGACGAGCGCGGCGGGCGCCCGCAGCTGCCGCGGCGCCTACCAACCTTTGGCTTGACGATGACCACCTTGGAGGGCCGGGCGCGCTGAGCCGTCTGGGCAGAGCTGCCCAGGGTCACCGTCCCAGAGCGACCAGGGGCCATCGGGCGGACCGGCGGCGCGGCAGCCGACGCCGTCTGCAGGCCAACAGGCCTCACCTGACCCGCCGCCCAGGCCGCCCTGCCCAGCATGGAGGTCATATTCTGACCAGGAGCCGTCGGTATTTGGCCAGGAGTTGCTGTTATTGTGCCGGCAACGGTCCTCTGACCGGCAACGACTGTTGTCTGACCAGGCCCAACTGTCGTCTGACCGGGAGCAACTGTTGTCTGGCCGGGGGCAACTGTTGTCTGACCAGGAGCAGCTGTTGCCTGACCGGGAACCGCTGGCATCTGGCCGGGAACCGCAGACGCCTGACCCGGAGTTGCTGTCATTTGACCCCGAGCTTGTGTCTGGCGGGGAGCCGCTGTCGGAGCCGTCTGCCCCGAGCCCGCCGGTGGCCGGCCGTGCTGGGGAGAGCCCGGCGCCGTCTGGTCGGCGCTGGACGACGGTCGAGAGCAGACGGAGACGGTGCGACAGTGGGCCGATCCCGGCGGCGCCACGGGGAAGGCCGCGGCCGCCACGTCCGGCCGCGCCGTGCCGTTCAAGGACGCTGACACCTGGTCAGGGCTTGAGGCGCCGGCCGAGGTCAGCCAGCTGCTCTCCACACACTCCAGCTGTGGATGGAGCATTGGGTTGTTAGGAGCCACTGGCAGCTCGGCCACTCATACTAACCATGGCAGGAGAGATATTATGGCCAGGCATATTAGCTGAGCTCTGTACTGATCACAAATGGTTGTACTGCTGTGTCATGTTCTTTACAAATTTAAGTCACCAATCATGTTCCTATCCCTATTAGGATATAACAGCTCATACCAAATCATGAACTTTCTTTCCAGTCTGGATATATTTTCTCATCAAAAGGACAACTTGGTTAATATTAGAATAACATAAAAGTATAACTTCTGGGGTAAATATCTATTGGAAGAGATACCTCACATCCCAGTGCAAAAGGTTACATCTTGCATAAATTTAATCACCATCATTTTTAAGATGACTATATGGACTGCTCAATACTTAGATGACTGCTCACACCCCCCCCCCCCCCCCCCCTATCCTGCACTCACCTGTTGGCCCACTTGCATCACATCTTCCAAGTCACTCAAGCTTGCTGGAAGCTCCAGCCGATTTGAGCTCAGAAATGACAAGTCAGCTAGGTCATCATCCATAGCCTGGAAATAAGTTACCTATATGAAGCACATCAGCATCTGGCATTTGCTGAAATACTTCTCCTGAACAATTCATATGACAGGACTTGAGCCTTTTTTTCCTCTGAATAGCAGATCTAGCCCTCCACCAGCGTAAAGTGACTTTGACACAGCTGACACCAGTGCTTTACCACATGGTTGTGCAATGAATTGCCCTTATATTATATGTGGGAGTAAATATGACCCCAAATAGCCTGATACTCCCTGGGCTGATGTTGTCATTTGTACACCAACAACTTAACCACAAGCACTATTGGCAGGTGATTGCTTCACAATATCTGTTACTGATGCACTCAGATTTGAGGAAGTGAGGATGAGGTACAAACATATTCTGCAAAGCTGCATATTTCATGCACCTAAATGCCAAAACAACTGTTTTGCATTGAAGACTGCAACTCTGTCACATTTCTTAGGCATGTGCAAAGGGGTGCTGTGCCAGTCATCACATCATGAGAGCATGTCATGCAGCAGCCATAAGCAGTGCTATGAAAATATGAAATGAAATAATCAACAATACATTACATTTGGTTTCATTATTACCAATAAATGCTCTCAAGCAAATTTTTCTTTACTAAATTTGCTTTACATTTCTTCACATTTCAAAAATGGTTATAAGCTGCCTAACTTGGACGACCCTGGGATGGCATGACCTGGCTGCCTCTCCCCTGCCTTTTGATCTGACTCTGAGCTTATCACAAAACACAATTTTAGCATTCTTTCCTATCTAATTCTAGCTTTCTAGCTGTCTAGCAGAAACCATGCATATACACAATGTTATGTGCATATGACTATCAACAGCATGCATGCCATCATGAGACATCATCCCTGTGGTCACTTAATGCCATGGACTATGTTTCTTTTCTATGTGTATTCTATACTATGTATCTATTCTCAGAAAAATCATAGGAGAAGACTTCCACATCATCAATCTTTGAATCCTGACCAACATTGTGACTAGTTGACCATTTAGGCATGAACTGTTGTTTTATCAGATTTTGAGAAAGGGTTATGCATTGGACCTTATTATCATATTGATAAAAATAGGTAATACTATTATCACAAGTTTGGAACAAAACAGCCAAAAACCATGTTTTACCACACAATGATATCAACACAGTTGAATTCAGTTTTAAAACTATGGAATCTATAAAATACAATATCACAAATCAACAGAAAATATCAGGAACCATGAAACATACTGTGCTTCAAGTTCCAATATCAGGAACCATTAACATACTGTGCTTCAAGAAATGTCACAGATCCAAACAGTATTTCAGACAAGGACAAGGCCAGCATGTAATTCAGAACAGCTTTTAGGATGGAGTAAGTCATGCTATTGTAGGCCTTGCTGGTAGATTGCATACCAGCCTGAGTTTACTTGCTCAAAAACTTAATCCTGTAAACACAGGCTACAGAGTTGTAGTTTGGGCATACAACGATGCGACACAACAAATGAAACTGGTGTTATATGGTTATTCGGTGTGCGACGGCCGAATAACACTAGGGGACTCAGAATGCAGTTCAAAGTACATCCTTGGAAACGGGATCGTCGTAAAATGTAAAAAAACGGACCGGTGAGCGCGAAGGTAAATTGGATAGGTACTACCAAGACCCAACAGCGAGCGCGAGACAAGAGAAATTACAACTAAAATTCATAGAAAAGTGAAAATAGTTACCGCCGTGCCCCCACTCGCAACACCACCCTGCCCCCAGCTACCCGCGGTCCAAAGCGGCCCGGAGGATCTGTGTATATGGCAGCAATGCTTCGTAGTAGGATACACGAGAATACACACGGAGGATAGCGGGCAGCACTGGGTAGCACAACGGGCACACTGCGTACGAGCCTTGATTGGGTGGTATTCTTCGTACACGGTCGTCAATAATTGGGGACGGTGAAGAGGGGCCCGGTCGGCCCACCGGAGCCGACTGTCAAAGACATGCTGGGGGGCATGAGGGTGCGAAGGACTGGCTGTAGGCCACATAAAGAATCACGGCCCGTAGGGTCGTTACGTGAAATATCAGTCGCAGGTCCTCTTGCACCGTTTTAGGAAATCCTGAGACAATGCGGGTGTCTAAGTCATTCAGAGACCACGAGCACCGCACAGTCGGCTCAATATCCATTTGAGCCCTTAAAACCCATTTCCTAAGCAGAAACGAGGCCAGGGTACGCAATTTGCAATGTTCGGGGTTTCTGCCACGATGAGGGGCTCCTGTGTCGATTAGGGGCCACAGTGTCGGATAGGGGCCCTGTGGCGGTAAGCGACCCCGAGTTGGAGCGGTGTTTGAGGGGGCTCAAAGAGGCGTCAAAGGGTTTCTCGAGACCAATGATCAAGGGCCCGTTGGGATGGCTGAAGGGTCCGAAGGGCTGGCTGTAGGTCACATTAAAGACCCCAACCCAGACCCAGATAGGGACCCCTGAAACAGAGCGCTCCTATATTTCGGTCAGAGATCACAAACAACGAACAGTCAGCACCGTGTTCGTCTGAGCGCTAGGGGCCCATTTCCCAAACCAGGACAAGGCCAGGCCCGAGATCAACATTGGTCGGGCCCCTGTATCGTTTAGGGGCATCCAGTGCATAACAGCGCATTCTCTGTCAACAAGGGGCCTCGCGTCGGTCAGAGAAAGATTTGTGGATAAGATAGGGACGGGAGCCCGAATGGCTGAGGGTCTCTTGCGTTGGTCGGGGCGACAGGCTGGCGACGTCAACTAGCCCCAGCAGCTGAATGAAGCCCAGATAACCCGGCCGTAATCTCGGTGGGCAAAGATAGCGGTGGGTTAGGTTGCAGTTTTCGCAAAACCGAACGGCGTTGGCTACCGCAAATAACGCTAGGGGCGGGTGCCGAACGCGCAACAATAACCATACATGGTCATTGCTTTTTACGATATAGATTTTACTACATAGTAAAATCATGTTTCTAAATGTTTTTCAAAATTTATTTGTACAGTTCAAAGATAACGCTAGGCGAATATTTTTACAGCTTTGGAGATGTTCTCTGGACGAATTAACAGTTAAAGCAACACAGAAAAATATAAATTTTACCTTTACTCTAGCAATTCCACAACCAGATTCCAGCATCACTTCACGGTGCCGTAAAGACCAGTACGTTATTGTCATCAATCTAAAAACGGCACAGATGAAATGTAGCCCCGGAATATCTCTAAACATACGTTTTGGTGTCCAAAAACGTTCAAAAGTACTTCTTTCATATGCGTCGCTATTTTCGTCCAACTGTTGGCCACGGCCTAGTGTAAGCCACGAAACTGGCGCTGCGCGACCTAAGAAGACTGCAACGCCTGACGTCGAGTTTTTTTTTGTTTCTAAGATATGCAAGCGCACATGCTAAAAACTGCGTTACTAATTTGTAACACTGATCAATTCTGACTGAATATTGCAGATATCTAGACAAGCATGAAGCATGACCTGGCGACGTTAATGCAACTTGTTGGCCGATTTTGATCTTCAATCTACGTTCGCAGAGTCCTTGCTACTTCTGGAGAACCCAGATAGAAATCCTGACGAAGTTTCTGAGCTCTATCGGCTTAAAAAGAGTCCACTTAACCATTATAAAACGAAGAGCGCCGGCGGTTTATTTCATGCGGTCAATTATCGCGTGATATGGTCAGTATATATATATACAGGGGCGCATTCAGAGGGGGTATGGGGCCATGACCCCCTCGGGCCCCGAAGATGCTCATTGACTCCAAAGGGGCCCATAGCCGGCCGTAAAGGTGCAGTTTTTAAATTAAAACAAAAAAAAACGCGACAAATTCGAACATTTCTGGATTTTCAAGCGACCACGAACAGTTCCAAGCAAAGGTGAAAGGTCCACGAGAAGTAAAGAAAGATCCTCAATGATTGAAAAAGTTGTGAATTAGAAATTCTAAGCCTGACTGCATGGTCTAGTGGCCCTTTGCTGTTTCTGAGGACTTATATGCCCACGCGCAGGGTCATTCCGATCGCTAAGGAGCCTTCCATGCTGCCTTTGATTTCTTTGCATTTGCTCGGAGGGCCCTGCGCTGTTGCTGGGCCCTTCCCGCTTGCGTGCCAGGGCACTCCTGTCATTCAAAGGCCCTTCCACGGGTTCTTTCCATTCGCCAGAAAGGCTCTGTGTACTACAGCCGGGGCCCCATATCTTAACTTGCCGGAACACGCTCGATTGCTCAGGAGTCCTTTACGTGGGTCTCGGTTAAACTACGAACACACTCGTGATGTGCTCAGTAACCCTCTGCATTGGTTTCGGGCGTTTTCAATTCTCTGTCACTTGCTTAAGGCCCTACGTTCTAGTCTGGGGCCCATCTGATAGCCTGCTTGGGCACACTCGGTCGTTCGGGGACCCCTCCACACTGTTCCACGAGTTCTTTCCATTCGCCAGAAAGGCTCTGTGTAGTACAGCATGGGATGTGAGGACTTATATGCACTGGGTCTTGGGTACCTCTTATCTGAATGGGAGGGACCTACACTCTTGCGAGGGGGGTCTTATCTAAAAACTTGGTCAGGCACATTCGATCGTTTGGGGGCCCTCTTCGTTGGGTCTTGGGCACGTCCTATTTGAATGGGGGCCCTACGCACTTGCCGGTGGCCCCCTCTGTTCACTTCCTCGGCCATACTGGATTGTTCGGGGAGGGGGCTGCACATCGGGTCTTGGTGTTTGAATTTAGGACCCTGCGCTTCTATCGGAGTCATCTGATAATCTGCTCGGGTACACTCCATCTTTCAGGAGCCCACCGCACTGGACTTTGGATACTTCTTATTTGAATGGCGGGGCTTACGCTTTTGTCGGGCCCCTTCTGACAAGATGCTCAGGCTCATTCGACCGTCGGGGGACCTCTACATCTGGATATAGGTACTTCCTATTTCAATGGAGGCCCCTCCGCTCTTTGCGAGGCCCTATCTGTGAACCTGTTCTGGCGCACTCGATTATTCGGGGCCCTCTACGTATGTCGTAAGTATTTCATGTTTGAACAGAAGGCCCTAAGCTCTTATCGGGAGCCCATCTGTAAACTTACTCGGACGCACTTGATTATTCGGGGCCCTTCACATTGTGTCCTTGGTACTTCCTATCTGAATGGAGCGCCCCACGCACTTGTCGCGAACCGATCTGTTCGCCTACTCGGCCACAAGGGGTGTTCGTGGGCCCTGTCGGGGCCATCTGATGATCTGCTCGGGCACACTGGGACCATTCGGAGGCCCACTGCATTGGGTCTTAGGTACTTCCTATTTAAATGGAACGCCCTAGCTCTCGACGGGGACTCTATATGTCAACCTGCTCTGGCACACTCGGTCCTTTGGGGGCCCTCTACATTGGATCTTGGGTGCATTACGTTCTTGTTGGGAGCCCTATTTGTTAACCTGTTCCTGCACACTCGATCATTCGGGGGCCATCTACAATGGGTCTTGGGTACTTCCCATTTGAATAGAGGGGGGGGGGGGGTCCTGCGCTCGGGGGCCCTATATGTCAACCTGTTCGGACACACTCGATCGTTCGGAGCCGTACGCATCGTGTCGTGAGTATTTCTCATTTGAATTGATGGCCCTGTTTTCTTGGCGGGCCCCATCTCTTAAGCTGCTCGGGCTGGAAACGGGTGCAGAGGATGACTGGAGACGCGGGACCATGCCCCACGGACCATGCCAACGGGACCTTAAGGCTCCAAAGGGCCCCGCAACCGACCAAACGAACGGAGTTTTGTAGCAACAGAAACACAACAAAATTGAACGCCCGTGGGCCTACATACGAGAGCAATTGCCATTAAACGTAAAATGCTCACAAGCAAACGAAGTTGGTCGAGAGGGTGTTGCTTGAGGGGAATTTCG
>NW_023596545.1:15592095-15621842 GCF_011947565.3 Pollicipes pollicipes | reverse complement strand
GGGAGGGGCGCCCGGGCCGCAATGATCACTCGCTCCGAGTTCACGGCGCCAGACAGATCTTCGGAAACACCAGGCCAGTCGGTCAGACCGGTGGAACACTCCGCGGCTGCCGCCCTCACCAGACCCACCGCAGCACAGCTACCGAGCCTTAGTCCGACACGGCTCCTGCGTGACCCGTCGGCCCAGGCCACACACGACGTGTCCGTCCGAGCAGACCACGCACACGGCACTGCGGACGTCCGCCGCCAGGGCCCGTCGCCATTCTCCCCGTGCGTGCGCGCGAGCGTCACGCCGCTCAGTTCTCCAGGAACGAGACGTACTGCGTGAGCAGCGCCAGCGACTGCTGGCAGCTGGTGCCCTGGTGGAGGGGCGGCGCCGCTGGCCGCGGTCCCACCACCGTGCCGTCGACGGCCCAGCCGCGCTCCTGAGCCAGCCGCGCCACCTGCTCCGACGGCAGGCCGACGAACGCGGTCAGGTCGGCCAGCGTGATGGAGGTGTAGGCGCGCGCCACCAGCGCCAGCGCTCGCTCGCGGATCACGGCTGCGGGCCGCGATGGCGAACGAGGTCAGAGTCAGCTCACCCACATGACAGGCGCGAGCAGCGGCGTCGCAGCTGCCGGGGTCGTCACAGAACAACAAAAAAAACAAACAAACAACACAAAGAAACATACACGCGCCGCGCCGTGAGGCTATATTAATCGCAGCGGAATGGTCGAGTTGCGAGTTACGTCAGTGGTTCAGGAGCCATCATGGAATTACACCACACCTAGCGCTTCCCTAGGGCATGACTGTTTCAAATTCTCGATCGCGAGTTGAGCAGCTGCTAGCTGTCATATGCATGCTTTGGAAATATTCAAATATCCGCGTTCAGAATCAAGGTCGGGTCGCCACGCCAGCCTGCGTGCCTGTGTAACACAACACAGAATAAAAAAGGGAACGACCGGTGACATGCTGAAATGGGAAGGCTTTGCCTTCATAATGATCGTGATTTACAAAATTCCCACAAAAAAAAGAGTTCGCCCATATGCGTTCAGGCTTTTCGTCTTGAACCCCAAGCACGTTCTCGATGCGCTTCAGTGTGAGTATTTCCTAACCCGCGACTGCCCGGGAGAGGGGGTACAAGCAGCGCCCTGCCATCCCACATTTGGGTGTTTGATAGTTTGATACTGACTAGCTCGATTGTCGGCCAGTAAGGATCAGTCAGGGCCTGCTAGGGTCAGAACAGGGCATCTACGAGGTCACACGGAGGTACATGAGGGTCCACACCAGACCATATACGGGTCACGAAAACCAGTGACTTTTACGTGGTGTGACCAGAAAAACCTGAACAAATTTATTGGAATGTGTGACCTGACTCCGACCTCACATGCTTGACATGAGGTCTGTAGCCGCTGGCCAATCTTTGCGACCAGTAGTACAAGTGCTAGAATGCATTGACATCAGCAATATTTTTTTGTTGTGTTCTGCGAGCCCTGTGACGGCACCAGTCACGCAAAAGTGTCAGCTCGATGAATGCAAGATAGACTGACCGTGGCTTTCGATTGCCAACGGAAATTTGTCCAACTGACGGCTGGACGCTGAGATGCAAGGAGATTACTTCTGACCTTCAGGGCGGCCAAATATCCCAGCTGATGCCTGTTTAAGACGATCTCAACGGCGCCCTGCTGACCCCGATCTGCGTACGGTGCTAAGGATTTGAGAGGACGAACCCTCATACGGCGCGGAGGATGTGAGAGACCCGTACCCTCGAGTTCGCCGATGGCCTGCTGGAGGTACGCCGGCCACTCGCGACGCAGAGCCGCGTACGTGCCCGGGAAATTCTTGGTCCAGAGCTTCTGCCCCACCATCCACAGCGCCGCAAGCGTGCCGTCCGCCTCCTTGGCTGAGGTGGGCGCGCGCTTCCACAGGAACTTGGCGCTGCACCTGCAGTGAGATCAGAACACTTGTACCAGGGGTGCAAATTTGGCGTTTTGCAATGGAGGGGGGGGGGGAGGGGGCAAACCCATGAACTTTGTCCATCCTATATCCGAGACAGATCTTCACGAGTGTTGTCCACTTAACTCTGCGGTCATAGTCCTTAAGGTTCCGGTTCCCCAAGAGCTCTTGAGGATGAGCACGAGACAGTAGATGATCGTGTATATTGTATGTTTTCTGTACAGACGTCGTATAGCTTCTCTAAAAATTTAACGTACCCTCTCTGCATCCTGTTTTAGTTCAGAGACGGATCGTTTTCCTGGAAAAGAACATACCACTATTTGCCCCGTTCTTCGACGTTCCGCAAAGTAAACCTATTTGATTTTTGGTGAGTAATAACCTACATTTCCCAGGAGCGCCTAAGCCCAGGGGCAACTAAAAGGGTCTCGGACATTCATATTTAGCAGGAAACGAGTTTCTGGGGAATTGCAACATCTGTGGAGCTCCATTAACGAAATCATGAATCGGCCCATTTGGAGAAGGGGCACCAAAACTTTTAATTTCGCGGCACCAAAACATATATTTACTAACGGCAACAGTCCTAAATCGGCAATTGAAAGGATCACGAAACCTTCTTTGAGGGACACTACGATTTCTTTGCTTTCCATCTTGACCAAAGTTTGGTTGGACCCATTCCGAAAAAGAAACCACAAAACCTGAACTGTGCAGCATAACAAACGAAAACTTTTTTATTCCCGGGGGAAGCACAATACGTCCCAACACATTCATCTTTCAGAGACGATAAATTCCAGGGACACTCCAATGTTCGCGCCTTCCTATGGGCGAAATCCGGGACCGGCCTATTCGGTGGTTGGTCACCAAAACTTTTATTTTGTGGTAACATGACCTTCATTTCTAAAAGGCAAAAATCCAAGCGGGTCATTGAAAGGACCCCTACGTCTTCTTTTTCAAAGAGAACCAAAATCAGGGAGTACGCAATTCCTGCGCCTTTCACGCTAACAAATACTTAATAGTACTTCTCGTCGAAGAACCACCCGACGCCTTCATTTCGGGCATCACCTGTATTTTGAAAAGACATCTACTTTTAAGGGAGGAGCCACGTAAGCCTCCAAGCCCTTTAATTTAAGTGGCGTTCAACTTCACAGGGCACAAAAATTGCCCATCTTTTAACATCACGAAGAACCAAGGGAGCCCATTTCGATGGGACAACGACACGCAACCTAACTTTGGCCTTTGGGTTCCGAGGTCCCAAGGAGCCCTTGGGGCCCTGAGGGTGGGACGTTCCAGGGTCGGATCGAAGGGTCCGAAGGGTAAGCCAGGGAAATGAAGGGACCTCAGCCAGCGGGCAATACAGAACACTCCGTCCAGTGTCGGTCTTGGCCCTGGGGCCTCTTTCCCGAGTCAGGACAGGGCCAGACCTGCATTTTAATCCGAAAGATCGAGCATTGGTCTGGCTCCTGTGCTGATCAGGGGCTCACTGTGCCCAAAATGGACACTGTGAAAACACAACAAAGAGTGTCGGCAACAAGCCCAAAGCCGGCAATAGACACATTGGCTCACCAGGGACAGCAGCGGGACCTCGGACGTCAAAACGCTTTGGTTAGGACCTTCTTGACAATAACAGGCGACATGACAAATGATGATGCAACGATAAGCGCTCACAATGACACAGTGACCTGTGCCAGTCAGCGGTCGCAGGATCGAACGAAGTGGCCCTCCGCACCGTTTCAACCAAGAGGCAGAGACCGATAAGCCGAATTGGTGTCTCGGTGCCAATTATTGGACTTCCTGTTAAAGTAAGGGATCATTTTGCGTCGGCGACGTGTCCGTACGTCGATCCTGTGTCAGACACCCAGGTCAGAGAGCCCGACGCACCAGGGATGGGACCGGTGCGTGACGTATCCCTCTGGGGGCCTCCGGATCGACCCGGGCACCCCGGTCCCCGTATCGCCAGAATAGCACTTGCTATGTGCCCGGGCTGGGATGAGACAGCCCTTCAGCTCGTGCCCAGCAAAATACATCCGGGCGATTTTGAGACAGATTCTCGGGAAGAAATAATCCGTTAGAGCGTCACCAGCGGTCGAGATTACACCACAGCGTCACCAGTTCGTGGTGCTTTACATGCTAAGACAATATGAAAATATGATGGCAGTTGGGTGCAAAATATGAACGTTTTACATATTGCGTATTATGTATAAAACATGTTACATAATATGCTCCTTTTCCACGCTCGTACTATGCCAGGGGTGCTAGATCTATATCGATCTTCGAACACAAGATGATTTTACGTGCCGGAGGCGCAGTAAACCTAACATCCTTGTTTTTCATATCTAGCACTTCCATTGTTTACGTATCACTTGTGTCAAATTCCTCAATAAAAATGCAGGAAGTTTTGATACCCCTTCAAAATACTCAAAACATACAGCACAAGATTTGAAAGTTTCTATAGAAATGACACAAAACATGCCCTCATATTCCAGTGAACTGGCCACATGTTTGAGTTCAAGAAAGATCACGTTAAAGGTCAACGATTTTTAATAACTTCGCCGCTTTCTGCTGCCACTATCAACATTTCAACATTCGCGTCATGACGCACCACCCGAGTGGCGTCATGTGTACAACTGATTGGTTTTGTGTTCAGCCGCTCTCTTTGGGCCTCGATTCCCCGCGCAACCCGCCCTTTCTGCCAGGATGAGAGGCAAACGCCACCATGTGGTCACAGAAGCGTCGTAAAGCCCAGATGACGTAATAACATTCACTGTGAAATTGCTGACTTACTAAATGCAACTTTTTGGGGTTCTGTTTTATGTAAGCTATTGTGTATTGTTTTGTGCCATGCTTTGCTTTATTTCTGAATTGTGAGTACACACAAAATCTTAAATCATTTTTACTTTAAATATTTCATAGAGTATTGGGAGCCACATTCCACATTGTGAAGGTCTAGCCAAATATGGGAGCCCAGCACAACATTGGGGGGGGGGGGGGGGGGCACCTCCACATTGCAGGGTCATGCCCACCCACCCCCCCAAAAAGAGATACACAGTTCCACCCCTAACACTTGCATTCATTGTGGTGGAATGCTTTTTACTTAAAGAAGCAACAATAAGCAAAACATCAAAGGACAAACAGCGAGATGTCAAGGGCACAAGCTTCAGACAAATGAAGGTTGACCATTTGGTGATAGAACACACTCACATCCTCAGATTGGAAATGGGAAGGCCTCTATAATGCCTTTGAGACTGAGCATGACTTAAAGTGTCTGGAAAGCATTTGCCCCTGATTTTTGTATTGACAGTCACCACAAGTCACATTTGGACACTTGGACAAGAGCTCCCAAACTAAACACCAAAAAATCTGAAGGCAAGGCCATCTTGGTTCTGTGGAGGAAACAAACATAGCGGACAGCTCCCTGAATTACAAGGATAGATGTAGAGCACAATTTTCAAGCAGTATTGTGGTATGAGCAAATCATGTACTGATCTTAAGTAAAAGATCCATGAGCTTTGCTCAGATTTTGCAGTGAAAGATAATCAGATTTCTCAATATTTTTAGCATGTGTATAGTCAGGTCTGGTGTCAAGTTACATCCTTTTCAATGCATGCACCAATACATGCATCTGTGGTGGCTCTCAGGTACTTACAGATCAGGATGAATGATAACAATATGCATCAGTTAAAAATACAAGCATCAGTGGCAAAAGTGTGCAGTATGTGCACATAACACTTGTACTCACAGATCATTCTCCAGAAGATAGCAGGCCAGCAGTTTGGTATATACCTCAGGAGCTGCTATACCATCTGGAGACTAAAGACATAATTGCTGTATTTCTGGGAAAACAAGATATTTAATATGTACTACAGATTTGTTGTGTAGAATAAAACCACCATTTATAACATAAAAACACCATAACCATTATGCATATAGTTGAATGCATGATTTCAAACTATTGATATAAGTCAAGTTTTTGTTCCAAAGAACCATTTTCCTTCAGGTACCACATTAACAATGGCTAGCATGGGCAGGGAATGACCTTTGCATCTGACACATATGAAGGTGCAAAAAGCATTGACAGTGGCTGATTTAAAACTGTGGAAAGTTACAGAGATGCAATTGTCATATCTTACACATAATTCTTCTTTCTCCAGTTCTTTTC
Organism: Pollicipes pollicipes; assembly: GCF_011947565.3. Taxonomy (NCBI): domain Eukaryota; kingdom Metazoa; phylum Arthropoda; class Thecostraca; order Pollicipedomorpha; family Pollicipedidae; genus Pollicipes; species Pollicipes pollicipes. Next base: position 15,615,755 of record NW_023596545.1, on the reverse strand, counting down.
TTGTGCCTTCAAGGTCTGAAAGCATTACTGAGTGATCCTGGTGACCTTTGAGTGTTGAAACCTTTTCTGGAAGATAGAAGCACATCATCAAATTCTAAAGGCAATCAACCATCACAAACATCTGGAAAGTGAGAAGGTAGATGTGGTATGCATGCAACTAGCCTGTATAATACTTACATCTATGTGGTGACTAACATGAATCTGAGTTTACTTCTCATGGGATAAGAATAAAATTGTTGGGCTGGACTATTTCAAATAATATGGTCAATTTACTACTATAACACTGGCCCATATTATGCAAAATGATCAATATAAAATGACTACCTGTAAATGTAATACTGTTTTTGTGTCCTGTACATACCAAATACTTTTCAGATCCCAGTGATTCATTTTTATGCCAGTAAAAAACAACTCAGGTACATCTACCAGACAACTGAACACGCTCCACATTGCTGAAAATGTCCGGACAGCAATGATGCATAGCAAAAAATTCAGAACATGTTCATTAGAAATCAGGGTGTTAAGAATTTGCAACACAGCCACCACCAATGCCAGGGCATGGCTAGCGGTTCAGAGAATTTTGAAGTTACCAAGGCAATTTCTGACATATCACAATAATATAAATCAAACTGATGACAGTTTTACATAGAAAAGCTTGAAAATTCAGTACAATTTGACATGGCCTGAATTACACACACACAAGCCTCAGGTTAAGAGAAGTTTTGTATGCATGGAGTGCAGCAGATGGGCTCTTTGCGGATGGGTCTCTATATGTGTATACAACCCTGTTCTTGCGACACAACCACTAACCAGATGAAACTTATGAACATACGCATGGTAGCAGTTTATAAAATCCATGATAGCAAGTGCAGAAACTGGCACAACGTGTCACTGCACACCACAAATGTGGAATTAGGGTCAAAATGATAGACAACAAAATATTTATTTCAATGTAACACCCTTCGTTTTTATACGGCCCGCATATACAGCGCACAGTATGCATGTATCACATCCATAGCATATACTACCCCGCATCCGCCTCCACTAACCCTCCCTGCCTTAATCACGTACTTGTCACCGACTCCTGCCGCATCCCCCAAGCGTGCTTCCTCACGTATTTACTTCCCAAGCAAAACCGTACTCAAAATAGCGCAGGTGCTACCTCGGCATGTGTTACATTGCGTACCAAAAATATTAAACAGTCAGAAAACCTCCAAAATCTGTTTTGTTTCCATCGTGGAAGCATGCACGATTGCTAGTTGATTACACAATTGCCCGAAAGTCACAATGAGTAAGCTTCCGCACGTTTCAGCGCTGGGACCGACACCATTCGTAATCTTCGTGAACGACCTATCAGATCAAGTGCGAAGCATAATCAAAATGTTCGCGGATGACACCGAGGTCTACTCTCGTGTCCCGCGGCCCCCTGACTGACTCTCCTTTACAGGTCGACCTCGATGCCCTGGCTAAGTGATCAGAGGGGCGGCTACTCCCTTAAATTAACGAAGTACAAAGTTATGTGCATCGAGAACTGCAACCCGAGACTAGCCTCTTTCTTGAACGGTGCAGAGGCGGGCCCACCGACAAGGATCTCTGGGTCTTCGTGGATCATAGGCTTAAGCTCCACGTGCAGACGGCAGAGGCGATCTCGAAGGCCAACCAGATGCTGGCGGTCGTGAAACGGGCGTTTGCCGACGTTGGTGCTCATACGCTGCCACTGCTCTTCAAGGTCCTAGTACGCTCGTACTTGGAACATGGCAACGTCGTCTGGGGCCCCTACGGCAGACTGGACCGGAAGCGGCTAGAGTGGGTTTAGGGGCGAGCATCGCGTCTTGATCACGAAGTGAGCTACTGGCCATACCCTGAGAGGTTCCGACTCCTTCAGTTGCCCTCGCTTTACTACTGTCGTCGCATGGGGGACATGGACCTTACAGCTGTATCAGCTGCTTCACGTCACTGCGGGGGGAGGAGTTCCTGACCAGACACAACTCGGAGGTGACGAGAGGACACCATCAGAAGCTGAGATAACCTTGAGTTAGGACTCTCGTCAGTTGTAACTCGTTCAACACGTGGGTCGTTAACGATTAGAACGCTCTTCCACACCCGGTCGTACCGCCAACCTCAGTTGAACAGTTTAAATCTATGCTTGATAAGCACTAGGCGAACATCATTTTTGGCATTCCACACTGACTCCATTATTTGAGACTGTTGATTACTGGACCGGGGGCCTGCCGAGACCGGGACCGACAGGCCTAGTGGCGTATAATTCCTGATCATCATGAGGTAAGGTGAGGTAAGGTTTTCAGTAATTAGCTTTGCGAAGCCAGCTGCGCCATATTCACGATCGCTGTGCTCGGTCACGGCAAAAAAGTGGAGGTGGTGCCCGTGGAGTGGAGGGCCGCTGTCGGAGAAAAGGTGGGGAATTAGCGTTGAAAAATGTTATTACGGATACAATAATTTGTTGACACTGCGCGTAAGTCTTGAAACGGGCCGTAGGGATGTGCGTAGCTGTAACTTGCCGCAGCTAAAATCTGTTCTGCTTGTGCCGTGTTCAACCACACGGCGATGTTTGGCATCACGATGCCCATGCGATACTGTTGTGTTAAATTGTGACTGATTTGCAGGCACACTTAAGCATAAGATGCTGTCCACAAGCCCCTCTCCTCATAGTAGACGGTTTGCCTCACACTAGTTTTGAATGATTCTCAAACACATTTGAGTTAACAGTATGCTGCTCATCTCTGCCCATTTGCAATACTGTATGTATCAATGAGCATCTCTAGCGTCATTTATGGATTACAGGACTGCCAAGTCATGCTAAGTCCCACCTCCATGGGCTCTAGGGGTGGTCAATGGGTCCAGGAAGCCCTTGTCTCACCTTTGCCTATCATCTTTTCACAGTTTTCACTGCAGCTTGGTGTTGGTACCTGCTAATTCTAGAAAAATGTGCATCCTGCAAAAACTTAGGCTTGGTTTATTGTTCTTTTTAACACTTCCCTGTTAGCCTCTGAATGTTTTTCTATGTTGATAATTGTGTTTAAAAGGGTTTGCTGTTTACTGTATGGTTTTTGCTAGATGTGTTTAAGGTACCTCACAGCTAGCGCTCATATTGATTTGGGGTGAGTCAGAATGTATGAAAGGTGTGAGCCAGCCTTAAAGGCTTAATCAGATTTAGTTTGCACAGGATGATTGAAAGCAGTTTTGTGGTCAGAGTATATGCTCTATGTAAACAGCTTTATGTATCACATTTTGAATTAACTATAAAGTGAATGAAACACAAATAGGATTGCTTATAAGAAGATTTTGTGGTCCAGTCATGCTGTCAGTCACCTTAGATTTGCTGGGTATTATTGGAATTGATACCTAGTAGGCTAACAGTTTCAATACCAGATACAACACCTTGTAGTGTTATTCATATTCTAGTGTGGAAACTGTGGGAAGTTGCAATAAGACTTCTGTTACCTAGTGTGAACCTTAAAGCTCATATTCAGCGCTTGCCCGGTTTCCACATTTTTCACAGTGCTGATGGTAAGGGGGCCATGCAGTCCCCTGCTGTCTCCAAACTGAGGAAGTTGAAACACAGCTGAAATTACCAGTTGATTGGTTGAGTCAAGATCTGGCATTTGGTAATAGATTTAATACTGCTTGGTGTATAGCTGGCTCAATTATGCCAAGTCACAATCCAAATTTCCTGAAAATCTGGCTTTCAGCCTGACATGCACAAATGTACAAGACCATGCCTTGTAGGGCCACAAATCTTAGACAGGTGTGTTCCTTGTTCAATTCTTAGTACATCTGTGCAGTCTAATGTATTTTGGTCATATATTTGTGATGTCTAGCTCAGTTAAAGGGAATGCTCCACATTTGAGGATCTTAAAGCAAGCATCAAACATGCTGACATGGCTTACCTATATTTATTGGTATACTGTTAAGTGGAAAAGGCTGATCTAGACAACATGTTTTTTCATTTACTTTTAAGTAAATATGTTACTCACTACATCATTGTTTGATTACATCATCATACCTTGCACAGCATTGATTGAGAACCAATTGATGTCTGTGATATCTGGAAATTCTGCCCACAAATGCCAGCTGTGTTCTTGGCTTGTCACAACTTAATTATGTTCTTCCTGGCCTTGACCACTACTTGGCTTATCAAATGGCAGAATTTGAATGATTTTGCTGTATGAATGCTTAGACAACCTTGAAATGGTATCCCTGAAATAGTTTACACGCAGGGGGTGCATAGCGCAGAAACTAGAGGTGTTTCGGTCGAGTGCTATGAACTATACCAACTGATCATTAAGATAGCTATTTCAGTTTAAACCCCCATACAAATGTGGAACACTTCCTTTAAGCATGCGCTCGGGTGGAGGTGGGGTCAAATTGACCCCCCCCCCCAAAGGTTTTTCCAGAATGGTTTGCGAATGGAGTGGCGTAGCCGCACTAAATTTTGCATGGCTGTAGACAATTGAATAGCGGATTGTGTGGTGAAAACTTGAGATGTACCCTGTAACCTGTGGCGCCACCTGTGCTGACCTATGGCAATTCAAAGTCAGGCCATGGTTTCAGCAGAGCCAATTTGTAGGGAGACATTCAATCTGATGCATCAGCAGTGTTAGATGAAGCCATACATATCTGAACTGCCTTTTTAGACAACACAACAAATGAATGAGCAAATTGCATTGACCTAAGGTCAGGTATGAAGATCTCACCAAGGTCAAAGCCAACATGTTTTATTAGTCTAGGGCCTGCTGTATGGGGTAGTTTCTGGTGCTTATTTCGAATTTATTGATAGCAGGAACTGCATTTTACATCTTCCATTCACTTATTGGAGGTGAGAATAGGCCACTGACCTAAAGTGGCCCAGGTCAACATTTGGTTTTGGGAGCATGCTGCCTAGCATAATCTTTGTCACTTATTGAAATGCAAAACTCAGGGCAGTCTTGTATGATTTTGGTCGCCATGACTCAATAGGTTCTGGGGGTGCTTTGGAGACCAACTGGGAATTTGACCTTGTTTGACCTTATTTGACCAAAAAGTCATAACCTGGGAACCTCAAACTTTGATCTAAGCGAATTCATGTACAGGTCAACACACCCTGTGGATTTGGTGTCTCTAGCTCTCATAGTTGTCGAGATCTCAGGGGGGTCAAATTGACCCAAGCGAAGGGTGTCCAGCCGGCCACCTGGGCACGTGTTAATGTAACAGCGTCGGCCCACCGTGCGCGTTCCGCGGAATCGCCAGTTGCTGCCGCCCGCCTGTGCCGGCCGTAAATGTGCGTGTAGTCTCCTTCAAAAATCGCCGCTCCAAAAAATCCGATGGACACGTTTTTGCGTCAAAACACGCCCAATTGACGCCCCATGGGCTCCTGAAAATTGTGTTGCGAGTGCACAACATGCCGGAAATGTATCTTCAGAAAACCTTGTGGGGGAGGGTTGCGCCCCCCCCCCCCGACTCCTTCCTAAGAGGACGAGGGAAATTTGAGATACCTGTCAGCCCCGGCAGTGTTTTTTGTTTATTTCTTTACTTAAGCACTACTCTGACATTTTGGATCGGGCGTACTACTTTGCGTTCCACATTCCAGAGTCAGGAAAATAAGCTTGCTGATCCAGATCTTTCTGACCCCGTGAAAAAACATTTAACAGTTTCCTGGGGTGGGATCCATAAATTTGACTGTGTACTGGTAAATTTGACCATTGTTCTGGCTCAAATGTTCCATGCTAGATGGAAGGCTTACTTCACTGTCGCTTTGCTGCACTGCACCATGCAGATGATTGCATGCTCTATTGATTAGCATGACAGAAAGTTATTCTATAGTTTGGATCACTTGGATGGGACAACACCTTGTTAACAGTATGTGCTGAATAAGGCTCCTGGTCCTAAGTTGGCTGAAACCAATTATCAGCACACATCTTTATCGGTCAAAAGGCTACTGAAACTCTATGCAAGTGGCATGCTGTATGAGTGCTGTATATGTGATATGCTGTGTACATACCACATGGGTGATGTGCTGTGTACATATTGTACATGTCATATGCTGTGCCTTAAATGGCCTGAAATTGTCTCATAATGTCCCATTGGCTGACGATAGCTGAACTGCCCGCGACAATTATGGGCGTTTTTCCCATTGTATTTACCAGGTGTGATGTCAGTGTGGAAGGGAGGACCAGTGCCAGAGCACCTCACCACCTGACAGACACCTGCTGGCAACCATGGACGCGGCGGTGGGCGGAGAGACGTACCAGGTGGTGGGCACGGCCAGCCTGACCGGCCTGGAGGCCGCCCAGGTGGTGGTGGCTGACCAGCAGGGCATGCACTACATCACCGACGACGGCAGCGGCGGCGAGTGGTTCGTGGTGCAGCAGTGCGACCACCAGGTGGGCCCGGCGCGCGCCTCGGGAAGCCGGACGGTGATCTCGCCCCGGCGATCCTGGCTGCCGTGTTCAGCCGTGATGAGTTTAATCGCAGGTCGTGGTCTTTGGCGAGCTTGCCGGCTGCTTTGTGGAGCTTTCATTCACTCAGCGATTGTGTGTTCTGTCTGGTGCGCCGTATCTGCGAAGATCGTGCCGTCCATCTAACGTCCCAGCTGTCAGCACCTGGCGACGGAGCCGTGACACTGCGCATGCGTGGTGTGACCGTCAGGTGCTGGCGCCGCCCCCGGACGCCGGCGGAGGTCAGCTGGTGCCTGGGGACGCCGGCGGCGCCAGCGGTGCCCGCTGCATGGTGTGCCGCGCCGCCCTGGCCGGCCTGGCCGGCGGCTGGTCTGTGCAGAGCTGCTACACCAAGCACGGCCAGCAGGTGTTCCTTACCCTGCTGATGGACATCCTGCTGCCTGGCGGAGACGTGGCCAGGTCAGTGGTCGCGGCGGTAGTCGAGCCCACTCCTCCGCAGCACGCGGCTTTCATGCGAGTAGCTCCGTTAAGCGGGGTATCGTACTGATGACCACGTTAAATCCCGTTTGTCGACAGCAAGGCCAGAAAGGGACAGGCACTCGGGTGAGTCCGGTTCAAGGAAAATGCCAGCGTTTTCGCCATGTCTGGGACCGTGCGCATGCACGAAGTTACCATCACGTCCTCTGACTTCACGGCCTGTGGTCCTCCACTCACTGATGATCATTGACTACGGCAGAGTCGCTCTTCGGCGTAAATAGCCCTTTTTGGGCGAGCGAGGAGACCACGAGCTCACCAGTGACCGCACATCTCAGCAATATCATGGTCATCTCGCAAGACCAGTATCTCACCGCTACCACCGGTCATCTCCCTAGACAGTGTAACGGAGTGAAGTACTCCTGACCCCTGCAGCCTCGCTCGCCGAGACAGTGAGAGCTCCAGCAGGAAGGCGTGCTCCTTCAGACTCAAATGTTTCCGTGCGTGGGTGGGCTTGATGCAACATCCCACATGTCATGACCGATATCCGCGCAAGCGTGTGCATGTGCTTTTCCTATAAACATCGTAAACCCGGGCTGGGCTAGCCAGCACGCCGCGCACAGCGCCTGCCACCACACGTGTGCAGTGCCGGAGGTAGATGGCGCGGCGGGCTTCTCTCACCGGCCGCGACCGTCTCGTGCAGGGTGTCCGGCTGTGACGACCGCGTCTGCGATGGCTGCGCCTCGCTCCTGAACGAGGTGGACGAGTGCAGCCACAAGCTGCGCGCCGCTCGCCAGCAGATCCGCGACAAGTACAAGATGGCCGCGCTGGCCGCCGGCGACGCCGCCATGGCCCACCAGGTGGTGGCCGCGGCAGGTCAGTAGAGACGCTGGCGCTGGGGCGGCCTGCTCGCTGGTCTGATGACGGCTGTCGAACGCCCCCCCCCCCCCCCCGTGGTGTCGCAGTAATTGCGGGCTGTTGTGTACAGAGCGTGCGTTATAGAGAGAACTGAAACTTTTCGCAGTACTGTTCGATTTTTGTGACGGTGGTACGCTGATGGAGAGGATCGAAGTGGCCCTTTCCCAAACGATACCCTGCGTCTCGTAATCATCGGCTAGGTGAGGTAATGGCAAGGGATCTCACATCAGACCAGTTATTGAATAGCTTCCATCTGTATTACCCTGTGTCTGTCTGATGCCGTAGGTGTATGTTTGCCGGGCTCTGGTACCTTGCCAGCTCTGATGTGCTGTGTCCCACAGCCAGGGACGTCAGCGGCCAGAAGCACGAGGTCGCCCTACTGGAGGAGACGGATCTCATGGAGCAGGTGTGACGCCTTATCTGATAGGTCAGGCGCCTCAGGTGCCAGCTGGGGCAGGACGGAGGACGGTACCGGCCGATGCGGGCTGATATCCGTGTCCCAGTGTCATGATGTGTGGCCGTCAGCTGGCCTGTAGGGGACACGTGACGGCTGTCCTCCGTTATGTCCTGTCGCATCCACTGGTCCTTGTAGCATGTGAGGCGGTTTAGCCAGTCGTAATGTAACAATGTGGAGATGGGTGTAATAGTGCCAATTCATTAGTTGAAATGGCTCGACACAGTGGGGTGCTCCTGAGCTTGTGAACCCACCTACTGGTGTAACGCCAGTCGACGGGGATTGGCCTTGTTCCAGGTCGCTGGGAGCTCACCTGTTCAAGAGTCTCCTGCTAAGGCAGACGAGTTGCAGGTACAGTATATCCACAGCCTGACAGCTTGTTCTGTCTTTCTGTAACGTGATGAATTTCCCCTCTTAGACTGGCTTTAGTAATAGTTCGACGATGGCCCGGCCCCCAGCGGTACCACTGTTCTTCGGTCCCTTGTTCACACGGCCATGGCGCCGCCGCTCCACCGATGGCGGTGCTAGCCCAGCTCCCACTACTTCGGTCCCGGTCGCCTGCCGTCCCAGCTGCGCCGCCGCCGCCGCTGCTGCCCCCCCCCCCCCCCCCATCTCCCCCTGCTGACCCCGACCCGGGCCGTGCTGTTGCAGCCGGTGGAGGAGGCGTCTAGCGCCTCGCTGCGCCGAGCGACACTGCGCTGTCCTACCTGTCCGCGCCGGCTCAGGACGCCCGCTCTGCTGGCCAGCCACGCGGCCAAGTGCCGACCACCGGCCGTCGCCGACGTCGCCGACGTCGCCGCCGACGTGGCGGGCGGCGCCATCCCGGCCGACGTCGAGCCCCAGCTGTCCTGCCACTGCGGCGAGCAGTTCGGCACCGCCGCCCAGCTGACGCTGCACAAGCGCACGCGCCACTGGGACGCCACCAAGTACCTCTGCGACGTTTGTAACGTACAGCTGAAGAATCCGCGAGCGTTCGTCGAGCACATGCGCAAGCACGGCGAGACGCGGCCGTTCCGGTGCGACGAGTGCGACAAGCGCTTCACGCTGGCCAGCAGCCTGCGCACGCACCGGCGCTTGCACACCGGCGACAAGCCGTACCAGTGCGAGCTGTGTGGCCGAGCCTTCTCGCAGCACACCTCGCTGCAGAGCCACCGGCGCACGCACACCAACCAGCGGCCGCACGCCTGCGACGAGTGCGACCGCACCTTCCGCGAGACGCACGCGCTCAAGAAGCACAAGCTGATCCACTCGGGTGAGAAGCCGTACCGCTGCGAGCTCTGCGACCAGCGCTTCCGGCAGAAGGGCGTGCTGCAGCGGCACATACGCACGCACACGGGCGAGCGGCCGTACCGCTGCGACCAGTGCGACGGCGCGTTCATCGATTCTGGCGCGCTCAAGATGCACAAGATCCAGCACACGGGCCAGAAGCCGTTCTACTGTGAGCACTGCGGCAAGGGCTTTTCCGACTCGTTCTGGTTCAACAAGCACAAAATGTACCACAGCGGCGAGCGGCCTTTCCAGTGCGACGTCTGCCCCAAGGCGTTCACGGACGCACGCATCCTGCGCCACCACAAGAAGCTGCACTCAGGCGACCGGCCCTACATCTGCTACGTGTGTGGCGCGCGCTTCAGCAACTCGTCCCACCTGACGCGTCACAACCACATCCACACTGGCGCCAAGCCGTTCGGGTGCGACGTGTGTCGACAGACGTTCCGCGACAAGTCGACGCTGAAGCGACACCTGAAGACGCACAGTTGTCGCAAGACGCTCAGCTGTCCCGACTGCGCGCGCACCTTCCCGCGGCGCGACGCGCTGTTGGCGCACCGCCGCGAGCCGTGTGTGGATGCGCTGGCGCTGGCCGTGAGCGCCGCCGGGCCGCCGGGCTTCACGCACTCCGAGAAGCCGCTCTACAGCCTGAAGCCGCTGCAGCCGGAGCTGGCCGCCGACGGCGCCGTGCTGCAGCTGCAGCCGGTGCAGCCGACGCTGCCCGGCCTGCAGCAGCTGCAGCAGCCCCAGCAGCAGCAGCAGCCCCAGCCCCAGCAGCAGCCCCAGCAGCCTCAGCAGCAGCAGCAGGAACACCAGCAGCAGCCCCACCAGCAGCAGCAGCAGCAGCAGCAGCAGCAGCAGCAGCCTCCACAGCAGCACATGATGCAACAGTACTAGCAGCCGCACCCGGGGGTGGCACAGCTGTGGAGTGGCGAGGCGGGACGGCGTGCTGCTGCCGTCGGCGGACGGGTGGCACAGCTGTGGAGTGGCGAGGCGGGACGGCGTGCTGCTGCCGTCGGCGGACGGGTGGCGGCACCTCCGTGCCACCCTGTCATCATCAGTCATGCGTGCAGCTACAGAAGCTCGCCGAATTCTTACCCCAGCATGGTGGCCGCGACGTTTAAGTGTGGTCAACGTATCGGCACGCGCCGGCTGGTCGTTGATCTGATGTTTTTATACAGGCATGCGTCGCAACTGTTGACAAGACGTCTTTTGGTAGTGTGAATCCTTTACTCCCATCTTTCGTCTCGTAGTTGCCCTCAGTCGTGCGTTTTGCGATGTTTGTTTTTTCCGCGGGCGCTGCAGACATATTATTGAGCATCGTTTTTCAATAACACAGCAGCGTTGACATTGTTCGAATTTGGTACTAGCAGCCGTATCCGGGGGGTGGTACAGCTGTGGAATGGCGAGGCGGGACGGCGTGCTGCTGCCGTCGGATGAGCACTTTCGGGCGGTATGTTGCATCGCCAGCGAGTCCAAGTGCTGTTTCTTCTTCACAGAGACCGCGACAAACCGAGATCTCTTGAGAAATCCCTACGATCGGTGGTGCCTTTTCCTCACCGAAATGACCGGTGCCGGTGGGCCGGTGCCTTCCTTCCACACCCGTCCTGGCATGTCTCCCGCGTGCTGGGCCGAAAACTGCCCCAACAGCGGGCCGACCTGGGAATGCCCGATGTGCCCTCCTTACATGATGACCACCAAATAACGGCAGTCAGCGGCGCGCCTGTAGGCCGCAGTTATCATCAGCATGCCCCGCTGAGCCCGTGTGCACACGTATACTATGCTTCAGCACACACATACGCCTCTGTATGAGGACGGCTGGCCACTTCGTGCCGCCTGGTGTGCACAGCATGCGTTGCGCGCCGCTCAGTAATATCAGACTTGAGAACAAGGTGAGGCTTTATTCATACAGATTGACTCGCACAGTCACGGCCTTGGATGGCTGCTGTTTACACGAAAGTGATGTTCGAAGTCTGCCTGTCACTAAGGAAGTGAACCTATCAGCTGCACGAGAGCAACGACCTGACTTGGCCAGGTTTCGCAGCAAGCACGTGCGTTGATAACCGCGGAGCAGTTGGCAACTCTCTTGCCGTCCGTCTGGGCGCCTCTCAAAGCTCGATTTATGGGCTGGAACGGACGCGAGCCTAGTTGTCTGCAGTGGGAGGCTCGTACTTCAGGTTGAAGTTGAAGGACAGGCACCCGAGTAGCGTGGCGGGCGCCGACTTGGAGAACAGCGTTACGTTGCCGTGGTAGCCTCCCTGAAATGCGTCAGCGGGCGGGTTTGATGTGGAACGACGAAACAAAACGCGACCACCTTACTTTGACAGGAGTTTCTAGCAAGCTCTTTCTCTCCATTACCTCCGAGCAAGCCTGGCGCGATAGCAGCCAAGCATCTCGTGCCCGCAATTCTTCTGTCCCATGCAGGACCCCCGTCAGCAGAAGCAGCCGATGGAACGAAGCCCAACTCCACAGCCCACGCCAGTCCTGGAGGTCACGTACCGCGATGATCTTGTCGATGGCCTCTCCGAGGTCTGGCAGAGTGATCTTAAAGCCGTCAGACTGGTAATGTCCGGCCTTCAACACGCAGCCGCACGGTATGTCGGGTGGGAACAGCGGACAGAATACGTCCGGAAACTTGGTGATGTAGTCGCACATGTCCACGTCACTGCAACACAGAGTTTGGGTCTGCATGTGCGGGTGCATTTTTCGTATTTAGTGAACTGGCATTGGCCTGAGCATTAAACGGCGTCCCTCATAGGCTACAAGGCGTGATAGCCGACCAGCAAACCGCCAGTTATGAAGCAGAAGATGAATTGGTTTTGTTTGGCCATCAGCGGTATGTGCTCGAAGCCAGCGAGTTTGGTTTGTGACGGACCTCACGATCAGCGATGTGTGCTTGGAGCCAGCGAGTTTGGTTTGTGACGGGCCTCACGATCAGCGATGTGTGCTTGAAGCCAGCGAGTTTGGTTTGTGACGGGCCTCACGATCAGCGCTGTGTGCTTGAAGCCAGCGAGTTTGGTTTGTGACGGGCCTCACGATCAGCGCTGTGTGCTTGAAGCCAGTGAGTTTGGTTTGTGACGGGCCTCACGATCAGCGATGTGTGCTTGAAACCAGTGAGTTTGGTTTGTGACGGGCCTCACGATCAGCGCTGTGTGCTTGAAGCCAGTGAGTTTGGTTTGTGACGGGCCTCACGATCAGCGATGTGTGCTTGAAGCCAGTGAGTTTGGTTTGTGACGGGCCCCACGATCAGCGCTGTGTGCTTGAAGCCAGTGAGTTTGGTTTGTGACGGGCCTCACGATCAGCGATGTGTGCTTGAAGCCAGTGAGTTTGGTTTGTGACGGGCCTCACGATCAGCGCTGTGTGCTTGAAGCCAGTGAAGTCACATCGGAAGATTGCACAATGGGAGCTAATTTAAGCGCGCCTGAGTGCAGTATTCCCTGCTGATTGTCAACGACCAGATACCCGTTGTGTCTGGGGTCGTTCCAGCTCTGCGCCAAGTTGTGCTCCAACTCTAAAACGTCTCTGGGGAAGGAAGCTGTTGCTGGCGGGACGCCTCAAACACAAGTACCCGCGTCCTCCGAGACAGCAGCGAAAGCCCAAACCGGCTGTTCTTTTACCAGACACAAAAATCCCCAGAAATGACCAGACCTTTGCGAAGAGTCTTTGTGTCAGATGACCAGGACAGCTGAAGCCTTACCAGCTGCCGAGACCTTTCATGCAGGGCACCTCGATATCGTACGGATCCTCCTTGATCACTTCGACCTTGAGGATCATGTCATCGGGCCAGTCCGAGCGCAGGTCGCCCTGGAAGGCCAGGGTCATCGACCCCGGGACGATCACTGGGTCAGGCGACACTGTGGCGTCATGGAACACGGCCCCGGGTGTCAGACCTGCCGGCGGGGGACGGACGTCACAATCTGAAGTCACCGAACACCGCCCCGGGTGTCAGACCTGCCGGCAGGGGACGGACGTCACAATCTGAAGTCACCGAACACCGCCCCGGGTGTCAAACCTGCGGGCGGAGGCCAGACGTTACAATCTGGCGTCATTACCCCCCCCCCCCCCCCCCGGGCGTCAGACCCATATATATCTAATGCCATTAGATCGGTAGCACTTATGCTAAATTACAACCAGACGTGTGCAAATCGGAAGAGAGACATCGGCTGCTAAATGGTATAGACTCACAAGTAAAACAAACGAGGGTAAGCCGGGCGAGTTACGGGCAACCCAACCCAACGGTTCTCTTTTGAGAAACGCACGCGCCAATCAGCCGAGATCAACGCTTCGTTTGCTCACGTCGTACATGTCATCGTTAGCCATACCCCGCCCACTCACACATGCGGGTTTAGTTTAATGCCAAGCACAATGCCCTTCTTTGCGGACTGCACACTCTGGGTATAGCCGTTTCCACTCTGGTGGCATTATATTTCTGCGGTCAGACCTGCTGGCAGAGTTCATACACCACGATCTGACGGCATTGAACGCCGCCGCGGGCGTCACACCTGCCGACGGGGCTTCAGATAAGACGCCAGGCTCAGTCCACATGTACGCCGTCCGACCGACTGATGAAGGGAATGGTGTACAGACCCTGGTGTACAGAACCGGGTGTACAGAATCTGGTATACAGACCCTGCTGTACAGGGCCTGGTGTACAGACTTTGGTATTCAGACCCTGGTGCATAGACTCTAGTGCACAGACGCGCTGGTTGGCCATACACGCGTGGGGCACGGAAATGACGCACTAATTTCCCCGACGACATCGTTGGCCGCTTGTTCTGAATGCGTCACTGGACGTTACCGCCTGGGCCGCCTCGTCCACCACTGATTCCAGAGCTGAGCCGCCTCATCCACCACTGCTTCCAGAGCGAGCGACACGTCAATGGCCATCTCGGCTCAAGTCCTGCCACATGTGTCTGCAAGCACGCCCCCGAGCCGCCAGGACGCCGACTTACCGCAGTCTAGCGATACCCCGGCAGGCACGCCCCCGAGCCACTAGGACGCCGACTTACCGCAGTCTAGCGCTGCCCCGGCAGGCACGCCCCCTGGCCGCTAGGACGCCGGCTTATTGCAGTCTAACGGTACCCCGGCAGGCACGCCCCCTGGCCGCTAGGACGTCGACTTACCGCAGTCTAGCGATACCCCTGCAGGCACGCCCCCGAGCCGCTAGGACGCCGACTTACCGCAGTCTAGCGCTACCCCGGCAGGCACGCCCCCGGGCCCCCGGGACGCCGACTTACCGCAGTCCTTGATTTCGTTGGCGGTCGCCAACGAGGCCAGCAGCGTGACCGCGGCCAGGAGCATCATGTCGACCGCGCTGACCGGCCAGGCTCTCGGACTTGGTGGTACTGACGCTCCACCGATGCATTTATATCCGAGCCGGGGAACGGCAGCAGCTGCCGCGCGACGCTCGCACGGCCCGGGACTTTGACCAGCGGAACTCTGCTATCTCGACGGTTTTTGTTTCTCGAGCTCATTTGATGAGTTTTGAGCGCGCATGATAAGTATTCGCCGCTGATTCTGCTGCTTTGTGTAATGACTGGATAAGCTTGTATACATTGATGTCTGGTATATCGGATACGGAGCTGCTTTCACAGCAACCCTGCAGCCGTCTATCAACGCTCACGAGGGTGTGATGCTTTAAACACTCCGGTCATGTAGGTGCAGGAAAGTGTTATGTACAGGTGAGGTTTTCCCATGCGCCCTGCATAATAACAGCGTAAATCATCATTAAAGCTTTCACGGTGACATCACCACAGGAACCTGCAGGACAGCTGGCACAGGCGCTGCACAGGAAGCACAGGCGCTGCACAGGAAGCACATGAGCTGCACGGGAAACACAGGAGCTGCACAGGAAGCACAGGCGCTGCATAGGAAGCACAGGCGCTGCACAGGAAACACAGGACAGGACAGGACAGCCGGCACAGGCGCTGCACAGGAAGCATAGGCGCTGCACAAGAAACATAGGAGCCGCACAGGAAGCACAGGCGCTGCACAAGAAACACAGGAGCTGCACAGGAAACACAGGAGCTGCACAGGAGGCACAGGAGCTGCACAGGAAGCACATGAGCTGCACGGGAAACACAGGACGGGGCAGGACAGCCGGCACAAGAGCTGCCGCTGAAAGGAGACCGGTTACCCTGATCACAGCTCAGCTCCATACAGCAGAGCGCACAGGTAAGCAGTCTTCTGTGTCCTTTTTTCCCTGACGTACCTTAGATCGACTTCATCCAGCACGCTCCAAGCTCGATTCGACCACTCTCACGCACCCCACGCACACTAGGTATGGAAACGCTGGAGACCCCATTTATGAAGCGAATTCGCACATCCACCGACCGGCAGCGCGTCCGGCTATCAGTGACCTGGTATGGAACTGTGACTGTGCATAAATGGATGCACGAGTATCGTTCGCACGAAACACCAGATCTCTACGATCTCTGTGGAACAATGCATGTTACGACGATGGCTACCCTAGCTGGGGTCCATTTCGGTCGCCGCACCGACCGAAACCGGCCACGGACCGGCTCCAGTATGGAGTAGTCAGGGCGAGCGACGGCGCCTCGCAACAGGGCCGGGCTGAGGGGCAGCTCCGACGGCGGGCGGAAGCCTTCTGCCAGGCTTGTGTACGTCAGCGGCGGCACGCGGACGAGGGCGGGATCGACCCGCACTCTTCTGCCCCGCGGCAGCGCTCAGTGATGACGTCATGATGGCGGACCCGGCCTACAGTCCCCTGCCCGGCGGCGGCACTCAGTGATGACATCATGACGGTAGACCTGGCCTACAGTCCCCTGCCCGGCGGCGGCGGTCAGTGATGACGTCATGATAGTGGACCTGGCCTACAGTCCCCTACCCCGCGGCAGCACTCAGTGATGACATCATGACGGTGGACCTGGCCTACAGTCCCCTGCCCCGCGGCAGCACTCTGTGATGACGTCATGATGGTGGACCTGGCCTACACCCCCCTGCCCCGCGGCGGCACTCAGTGATGACATCATGACGGTGGACCCGGCCTACAGTCCCCTGCCCCGCGGCAGCACTCAGTGATGACGTCATAATGGTGGACCTGGCCTACAGTCCCCTGCCCCGCGGCAGCACTCAGTGATGACGTCATGATGGTGGACCTGACCTACACTCCCCTGCCCCGCAGCGGCACTCAGTGATGACGTCATGATGGTGGACCCGGCCTACAGTCCCCTGCCCGGCGGCGGCGCTCAGTGATGACGTCATGATGGTGGACCCGGCCTACAGTCGCCTGCCCGGCGGCGGCGCTCAGTGATGACGTCATGATGGTGGACCCGGCCTACAGTCCCCTGCCCGGCGGCGGCGCTCAGTGATGACGTCATGATGGTGGACCAGGCCTGTTGCACTGTTCTCACACGGCGGCTGTCACCAGCCAGCAGACGGTGCACAGGCTTGTGCTCGATTCAGTTTAGAATCAGAATCTAACCAGGAATCATGTGAAGGATGAACGAATCTTTTCCGCGAGTTAGCGTTGAAACGAGATGGGTTACAGCCATTCGGAGGTTACCATTAGTGAGCACCCACCGCCTCCACTCGTCGCTAGAAGAGCCTGCAGCCCGAGGCCAGCGGTAGGCATGCCGCCTGCCGCTGCGTATCGACCGCGAGGGGGGACGGGGACGGTGACATCCTCCACTCTACGCCACTTTCGAAGTTCTTTCGCATTTTGGACATTTTGTACTTTGAACACTATAAACTCTATGACCTTTTTGGATATTCTGTACATTGTACATTCTGTGCTTCGGAAATTGTGTGCTTTTGGACCTTGCGTACTTCGGACATATGAGCATCTCTACTCTGAGCCATTTTGGAAGTAATTTCTCATTCTGGACATTCTGTACCTTGGGCAATATGAACGCCCCCCGTCCGTATCATAGTGCCTAATGTACAGAATGTACGAGGTACAGAATAACCGAAGCCAGACTGTCCCATGTACGTTATGTTCAAGTTACAAATGCCCAGAGTGCACGTCGTCCAAAACACGCCAGGGTGTGGCGTATCACCGTTATGGACAGGCGGCGGCGTCCCAACCGCGCCGAAAGCGCGCACAGTCTACACCAGTGCGAGCACTACGCGCACGATGTCGGTGCGTCACATTGCGATAGATTTGATTCCCACACCGGAGCAAGCCGGCGCTAGGAGGGAAATGGGGCTGCCCATTACCGTAGCTCGCATTTCAATGGAACAATCTCTAGCCCGTCGCTTGTTTCGCTTGGTCGCATTTATGTGCACCATTTTCATCGGCTTTCGGCCACGTTCGCAAAGGCCAGTGTGAGTTGAAGCTTAGGTGAAGTCGTTATTTCTCGTCACCCTGAGTTATTTTAGGAGTTTAAACCGATTTTTTTTGACGAATAAGCATTGTTGTCCTGCGCCGTGTGTTTTGCTTTATGAATGATCCGCATGCTGAGTGAGATGCCAGAGATAGCATATAAATGATCCGTGAAATTTCGGCTGGCTGTTCAACAGTTTGAAGCCGTTCTCAGGGGCGGATGTAGGGACGTTAAGGTAACTATATCATGCCCTCTCCTAAGGTGGTGAATGTTGATACAAAATGACACATAGCTTGACTTTGCAGGATATTTAAAATAACTATGGTATCGTGATGTTACTGGCGTGCGCCTGAGTCCGTCCGTGCTCGCGCCGCCAGTGCTGCTGTACCTCGGTACTCCGCTGCCCCGACCGGCGGTGTACTGCCTGGGGCGCCGCCCGCAGGGGTCGGCGTCGCCTGCTCGCCTCGCGTGTTAAGACAGTTACCGTCTCACAGCGCTCGTGTCTGGTCTGAATGACGGAGGTCTGACTGAAGGGAGCGCGAGCAGATAGAACACATAAGACTTGAATACTGTCGCCATGGAAAGGTTGCGTCAGATGCTCCTTAATGTTACTGGGTGTCAGAAACTGTACCTATGCGTGCACGCGGCGCTCGTGCGCCGCCGGCGGTAGCGCGCCAGCGATTTGGCGGGAGCGCGGTTCGCATGAGGTGCGGTGTGAATGCTAGGCGCTTCGAACCTTCAAATCTTCGGCCACGGAAACATACACGGGGAAGAGATGACGTCGGTTGCTGGCGGCCGGCGGGGCCGCGTTTGACGTGCAAGGCCTCGCTGAACACGAGACGAGTGGAGCGTTGGACGCGCGCCGAGCTGCCGTGTAACGGAGGGACTAAAAGGCCGACCGAACCTGTTCACAGCCCCGTGCTCCGGGCCTATGACACTGATCGACACCAAACCTTCACTCTTCAATGTGCTGTAGTCGACATCCTATCCTACCCGGAAGATGGTGACATTGGGTCGGGTCAAAGGTCACCAAAACACCCGAAACCATAAAATTGGCTGCGGACTAAACCACCAGAATTGGTCCCACAAGCTCGTAGCATGGTGCTGTCCGCAGCAAATTTTTGTGGTTTTGGGTGCTTTTGGTGACCTTTAACCTGTCCCAAGGCCACCATATTCTTGAAAGGATAGCTTATCGACTAAGCGGCATCGAATGGTAAAAGTTAGTTGTCGACCGGTGCCACAGGCTCGGGGTACGATGCTGTTGATATATTTGGTCACCGTCCGCCTGGTGGATCTGCAGCAGCTGGCGGCCTTCTTCGGCACAGCAAGTTGACTCGCTGGGCCGAAATGCGTGCTCGTCTATGCCTTGGCCGCCTCCCTCGTCGGGAGGGGGGGGGGGGGGAGGGAGCGGTGTCGCGTCCGAGCGCGCTGAGGACGCACCAGCTGAGTATGCCCCGCTGTACCGTAGAACTCGTGCGTGAAGAGTGCTAGATATTTTCGATGTTTTGATCACTGTGACCGATTCTTGAGAATTAGATGGAAGGGGGGGGGGGGCACAGACTTACGTGCTCGCATACTGCCGGCGACATTTTGGCGAGAGTGCGGATCACGTTTGCATAGTGGTAACGCTTGTCGGCTGGATAATTTTATTCAAGAAAAAACTAGCCCAAGTTCGATTATTCTGAAAAACGAAGACCCCCTTTTGGGATATAGCTCTCCAAGCTGGCGCCTGGGCCGCGTCATGGGTCAGCCCTTGGGTCCCTCCACATTCCCAATAATGGAATGCAAGGTTGATGTACAAAGGCTGCTTGGTTGCCTGGTAGTGAGTAGGCGTCGTTACCTAAGCCAGGTGGAGGGCAGTCTGTGGGACGGGACGTGCTGCTCAGCTCATCTGTACCGCACGGCGGTGGTTACGAGAGGTCAGAGTGGCCGGGCACCGGTCAGCCAGCTGACGTCGACGTCAGGTCAGGCGGAGGGAGCCGGCTCAGGTCAGGCCGGAACGAGCTGGTGTCAGGTCAGGCGGAGGGAGCCGGCGTCAGGTCAGGCGGGGGAGCCGGCGTCAGGTCAGGCCGGAGCGAGCTGGTGTCAGGTCAGGCGGAGGGAGCCGGTGTCAGATCAGGCGGAGGGAGCCGGCTCAGGTCAGGCCGGAACGAGCTGGTGTCAGGTCAGGCGGAGGAGCCGGTGTCAGGTCAGGCGGAGGGAGCCGGCTCAGGTCAGGCGGAGGGAGCCGGCGTCAGGTCAGGCGGAGAGAGCCGGTGTCAGGTCAGGCGGAGGGAGCCGGCTCAGGTCAGGCGGAGGGAGCCGGCTCACGTCAGGCGGAGGGAGCCGGCGTCAGGTCAGGCCGGAGCGAGCCGGCTCAGGTCAGGCGGAGGGAGACGGCTCAGGTCAGGCGGAGGGAGCCGGTGTCAGGTCAAGCGGAGGGAGCCGGCACCGCATGGGTACCGACTGGTGAAGAGCTGCCAGAGCACCGCCCAGAGCGGCAATGACCATCTCCAAGCCATGGAAGGTGTCATCTAATGAGCAGAAATGATGGTAGAGCAGCTGCGGGATCTCCGTCATTGACTGCGGGATCTCCACCAATATGATAGACCAGCTGTGGGACCTCTATCAATGACTGCGGGTAGAACAGTGATGGTGGAGCAACTGCGAGATCTTCACCAACCTGCCTCAACGTCAACAGCATAGTTGTACGGCCTCATGATCATTCTCCCGATAGCGTTCAGCGTGTGTGTGTGGGGGGTGGGGGGGGGGGGGGGGAAGGGGAGTTATGCCGTAGGTGACTACATGCGGCGGCAGAGCGGCGCTGTTATTGTTTAGTCCGGAGGGTCATGCCACGACTTATTGGGAGGTGTGGCTTCGCAGTGCTCGACGCAGGACATTGTTTCAGGGTTCAGACGCCGGACGCAGGATGATGCTGACCGAGTCTCGCGTCATCGCGGGTGAGTCACAACCGAGACCCGGGCAGACGTCTGACGTTCCTCCCGCCCTGTGCAGGTCATGAGAGGTTGCGACATGACCTTGGCTTACGACCCCCCCGTCATCAACCGTCCATATCGGGACTCAACGACACGTTCAGCACCTCAGGTTATTCAGCGTCACATTCCTCCTCCCCCGCTGGTGATTGTTGTGGCGGGGAACACAGCTCTGAGACGGTAGCTCGAATCCAAGCCTGACCCGACCCAATGCAAGCGCAGGCGGACGCTCCTACAATGAAGCTAATCGACAAGTCGCCGGCGGATCGCTCGAGGTGGAAGGGGGAGAGGGGGGGGGGGCAAGCCGCCCCCAACCGCAGCACATAGTAAAGTTACGCAGGCACCTTGGTCAGATGGCCACTGCACTGCCAGCCGTGGTGCCCGCTGCCGCAGATATCACACACGATATGTTGACCCTGAACATCACCATAAGGCTGCACGGCTGCACTGGCTGCGGAACCCAAAAAGCCATTCATGAGAGTCGCTGCAGTAAACAATGTTAGAAATCATATCCGTCCCGTCCACCAGTGTCCGTCCCGATGGCTCGGGTGGCTACATGGCCTGTTCTCCAATTCACCCACCGGCGGTTGGGTGGGTATGCTTTAGGCGCCCGCTAGTTGACCTCGCCAGGTTTGGCTGCAGCTTGCGGTCATGTGATAGCGGCCGTAGCACTACGGGCCAGGTGAAGTTGGAAGGCAGGACGGACCGTGCCGAGCGTCCGCACGTTAACCTTTCACCACCCAATTCTACCGCCGACCTGAAATTGCCCGATCGAGTGGCAAACGTCGAGACTCACTGCCTAGTGTGAGCCTCTATCCCAGAAAACTGTTCATTCAAAAAGGTTCGAATTAAATCTAAAAACGATTCAAGGTAGAGAAGGAGATTAGAAACATACAAGCTAATCCGTCGCAGACCAATAGTCAGTCGAGTCCGGCTACGCCCGCATGAATACATATGGTTGAGTTTGTCACATTTCACACGCCATCCGAGCTGAGTTCACTCGGCGACCCGACGTACAACCTTGCAAGTTTTACATTCGGACTGTGAAAACGGCATTTCGCAACCAATCTCGCGTCCAAGGATAGTCACCGGGCATCGTTCCATGCATTGCAAAGTTTGTCTCAAGTCGATACACCTCTTCTATCCCTTTGGCACTTTAAGACCGTCGGTATTTCATGAAGAACCATTTAAGACGCGTTGAAGCGCTAACGGAACCGAATTCGGTCTAGTCCAGACAGCAGGGCTTGCGACAGCCCAGCACCCACATCCGTTTTGCTCCTTCTGTTTAATGGCCCTAGTCAATACGTCAGCTGTGAGCAGGAGAGTGACGCAGCTGTATCTGAGCAGCATGCGTCACCTGTCAGATGTGAGCAGGAGAGTGACGCAGCTGTATCTGGGCAGCCCGCGTCACCTGTCAGATGTCAGTAGGAGAGTGACGCAGCTGTATCTGAGCAGCATGCGTCACGTGTCAGATGTGAGTAGGAGAGCGACGCAGCTGTATCCGGGCAGCACGCGTCACCTGTCAGATGTCAGTAGGAGAGTGACGCAGCTGTATCTGAGCAGCATGCGTCACGTGTCAGATGTCAGTAGGAGAGTGACGCAGCTGTATCCGGGCAGCACGCGTCACCTGTCAGTAGGAGAGTGGCGCAGCTGTATCTGAGCAGCATGCGTCACGTGTCAGATGTCAGTAGGAGAGCGACGCAGCTGTATCCGGGCAGCACGCGTCACCTGTCAGATGTCAGTAGGAGAGTGACGCAGCTGTATCTGAGCAGCATTCGTCACGTGTCAGATGTCAGTAGGAGAGCGACGCAGCTGTATCCGGGCAGCACGCGTCACCTGTCAGATGTCAGTAGGAGAGCGACGCAGCTGTATCCGGGCAGCACGCATCACTTGTCAGATGTCAGTAGGCGAGTGACGCAGCTGTATCTGAGCAGCATGCGTCACGTGTCAGATGTAAGGAGGGGGTGACGCAGCTGTATCTGGGCAGCACGCGCCACCAGAGCCTCGCGGCGAGCTATCTGTGTGAGGGGCATCGCTTGGCACATCTGCGTCGACTCTCAGGGGACGGCATCAGCTGCCCAACTGCCGAGGCTCGATGCAAGCTCCGTCTACCTCATGAACCATTATTGTTCAGCACAGTATCTCATCGATGCAAACATAAGACGCTGGTATCTAAAACCGATCGCCTTAATCAGCACCGTGTGTATTCAAACTGCTTTATGACACGCACAAACGTGCATAACAGCAACTGCTGACAAGCAACAACCACCACCAAGTTCAACCTAGCATTACCAATATCAAGGATGGCGCCAGGGTGGCCTGCACGTCACATCACTTCACCTACAAGCTTGCACAAACTCACTCAATAAAATTCAGTAGGTGTCCGACGCTCACAACCTCTATATTCACAACAGCCTGCAGCTCATAATGTTTCCATACACAACATGCCACCTACAACATATTGAATATATAACATCTCATCGCCCGCCGTTAATGACACTTCATGACGTCATCACGTAGCCGACTGCAGCTTCAGACAGCCCACATTGAAGCCGTCGCCCTTACAGCCGCCAACCCTCGACAGGAGCTCCACCTTCTTCCGGTTGCACTTGGACGTCTGCAGCTCATAGAGGGTGCACAGGTTAAGCAGCACCGTCTCCTGCAAGAGCTCGGGACGGGAGAAAACGGCCGTCTCCAGCATGGTCACGGCGTCTGCCAGCCGGCCTTGGTACAGCAGGCACACCGACAGGTTGGTCAGCACCTGCAGGAACCACACCAATGTCAGGCAGCCGGCCCTAGTACACCAGCCGCATCACCGGGTCGAATAATACCTGCATCAGCGCACAACCGCACACTTCATAAAGGAGAACCCGCTCAGGCAGGTGTTTACAGGGAA
>NW_023596545.1:15562095-15587095 GCF_011947565.3 Pollicipes pollicipes | reverse complement strand
CAGCAGCACCCGGAAGTTAAACGGCACCAGCGAGCCGCGCCGTCCCCCGTACAGGTCCGGGTAGTACTGCGGCACAGGAGGCCCATCCCGGCTCAGCCCGCCGCCGGCGGCGCCCGACGGTGCAGACAAGCCGGCGGATGCTGGTCATGCTCAGCAGCGCGAAGTGGCCGACACTGGCCGACACTGACCTGGAAGAAGAGGTCTGCCGTGTCGAGGTCTCCCCAGGCCTCGGCCTCCTGCTCGGCCACCGGAAACAGGCGCAGACGCACGAGCAGCGCCAGCCGCGTGAACCACAGCTGAAACGGAGAACAATCCTCTGCTGACACGGCGGCCATCCACTGCTAGCGGCACAGCTGTCAGGACGCTGGTGCCGCCACGGCAGGGACGGCGACACAGCCCCTGTCCCGCTCCTCTAACTTCAAAATAAAACCCATCAAGTCCGGGGACTTTTTCAAAATTCGCAGAGAACGGAAATCAGTTTTTTTCGGCTCCGCACACCTCATGCCTCCCCTGACCACCCACCCGAACACAAATTTCGCCCCATCACCCGCAACCTCTGATGGCGCCACTGCCTTCGAGTAAGACGCAGCTACACGCGGGCAAAAGCCAGCTGTGAATGGTTAGACATTGCTGATAAAAAGACTGCAATTCAGCGGCATAAGGATAGCACAACACCAAGAACAGACTGGCGCAATCCATCCCATCAGCCTAACCGTAATATGGATCTCAGGGTCCCAGCTTTTCTGACAATGTCAGCGGCTCTAACGCACTGGTAAATGCTGGTCCAGCCCAAAACAGTGTCGGGAGCATAACTGAGGTCCACTGTTCTGCACAGTAGTGCACCGTGATATCCCTCCCCCGCCGCTTCCCGTATCTGCAGACCTGACGGCTTGCACTGACCTGTACCGAGTTGGCCGTGTGCTTGCTGACCTGGCCGACCCGGCCGTACCCCTGGCCGTAGTTGGTGAGCAGTCGGCCGGTGAGGTTCACCGCCGCGCGATAACAGCCCGCCTGTGCGGCCAGGTCAGTCGGGGTCAGCGCAGGTCAGGTTACTGGGCTGGAATTACACCACCAGCAGTCATCTGATAAGAACAAACCAGAACTCGGCCGCTTTTAAATCGCATCGTGTAGGCCTCCATGGACCCGAAGAAGGCAAATGTCCCCTAAAACCTCGCGCAATTGAAGACGACGGAGGAGCTGCAAAACCAAGCATTCTATGGCCCGGATGCTGCCGCCGTTCCAGTTCACAACACCCAGAAACCCAGCGATAAACAAGGGTTCGACGAGCGAGCCGCGCGGACCAGCGCCAGCGGGGCGCGGCGGCCGTCGGCCGGTCCCCGGGCGGCGCTGAGCGCCACCTGGATCAGCTGCCGGATGCCGCGGTCGTCTTGAGTCACGCTGTCGGCCGTCAGCACGGAGCGGCGGCGCGCCTCGGCCGACGTCATGTACTGCAGCATCAGCTCCGACACTGGGTCCGTCTGCGGCACAGTGCGGCACGCAGCTCAGCACGGCGCGCCCAAACCACGCGCCGCGACCTGTCTGAGAAGCGTTAGATTTCAGAGGTACCAAGAAGGTGGCGGCCATGGCGGCCTTCATCGAGCCTGAGGCCTGGAGAGGCCCTGAAATTCTTATTTTGAGTGATATTTCAACACAACCACTGACTTCTTTGCCATTTTACATCCCGGTCTTTTGACACGAGACAGTTGCGTTCAAGCATTATCCCATATACGCGCATGCAGCGCATACTTTCGTAGTCTCCCGACAAGAGCGGCGCTACATTGCCCTACAGTCTCGGACCAGCTTCAGAGGGCTCTAACGTCACCCGTCTGGCGGCCGCTCTCACCAGCTCGCTCTGCAGACTGCAGCCGGGCAGCGTCAGACTGTCGCGGCGCGGGTAGAACGTGCCCGGCAAACTCTGCGACATGGAGCTCAGCACGCGCTGGGTCTCCTCCGACGGCACCCAGGCGTCGAACTGGCGGTCCATCTGCCGGCGGAGCGCGCACCGGTCAGTCCGCCGCTCCAGCGGCCGTCCAGGAGCGGCGGGGTGGGCACCAGTCAGTCCGCCGCTCCAGCGGCCGTTCAGGAGCGGCGGGATGGGCACCGGTCAGTCGCGAGCAGGGGCATTCAAGGAGAAAACAGAGCACATCACATTCAGCATATCACAGGGCAGAGCACATCACATTCAAGGAGAAAACGTCAGACGCCACCATGGCCTCGCTGATTATCATCACTGATCAAAGCATCACTGTTGATTAAAGTTCTCAACAGATGTCCAGGAAGCTCCTCGTTAGCTCGATGTACGTGCCTAAAGTGTTGGCCAGCAGACAGGAGGCCCACCTGTGTTTGACAGAAAGGAGCTTCACCTCCGTGTTGGGCACACAGGAGGCTCACCTGTGTTGGGCACACAGGAAGCTCACCTCTGTGTTGGACAGACAGGAGGCTCACCTCCATGTTGGCCAGACATGAGCCTCACCTCTGTGTTGGGCAGACAGGAGGTTCACCTGTGTTGGGCAGGCAGCAGTCTCACCTCTGTGATGAACAGGCAGGAGGCTCACCTCTGTGTTGGGCAAACAGGAGGCGGTCAGCTCGCCGCTCATGGCCGGGTCGTCTGGCGTCACCGCCAGCTCCAGATCGGCGCTGGCCGAGCCGGACGGCAGACCCTCGAAGGGCGGCGCCGGCGGCGCCGGTGGCGTTACGTCATCTGTCAGCGGCACCTCCTCCTCGTCACCCTGCAGGGATACCGACCCCGGCGTCAGCGTCTCGGACCGGCCCGCAGCTGATCCTGGGCTGGTCGCTGCTTATCGGCCCTGTCCATCGGCGCTACGAGCGACCCCCAGAGACGCCGGCGCTGCACAATAGCGCCGCGATGACGTCCGTCACCAGAAGTTGACCCACAGCAGCTGGCAAATAGCTCGTGCCCTTGGAAACAAAACCGACGCACTGTGCAACAAGACTATATGCAGACATATTGCAGGCAAACAAATAAACAGGCAGTCCCACCTGAGCCTGTCAACAGGCAGCGCACGACAACACGCAAGAACGATCTGCATTCGCCAGGCGCTTTCAGAGACTTTCAGAGACCAGGCGCCACTCAGAGCTTAAACAAAGCAAGAACCGCAAAGAGCGGCAGCAAGCAGCACTGGGCGAATCACGACCGCGAACGTGTAAGCCGATGACACACGTCGCTTACCAGAGGACAGAGTATTCCTCTCCCAAGTGACGTCACCAACCTGGGCTGTGACGTCGCCAGCATCTCCGTCTGCGGTGTGAGCAGGCGAGGGAAGGTCCAGCTGGGGCGGAGTCGTGCCGTCAGATGCCGTCGCGTCGCCGGCCGACGCCTCTCCGGCGGCCTGGGGGCACGGGACCCGTTCGGTGCGCGGCCATTGGAGCCACGCCGCCCAGTCGATCAGCGCCGCCACGCTGCCGGGCGTGCTGATGCTGGCGACGACGACGGCCCGTCTCAGCCGTCTCCGACAGAGGCTCACCTCCGCGGGTGGCTCGGTCGGAGGCGGCAGAAACTCGGCTGATTTCTGCCCGCGGTGCGACATGGCGGGCGTGGGGACAGGTGATAAACTTGATTCGATTATTCGAAATGTGTGCTAGATTGGCGCCAACTTCTTTATGTGCATCCTGCCCCACTGGTTGTCAATGAAAAGGCTGACATTGACAAAGCGGACAGCTTTGGCAGTTGGTACTCACGTAACTCTGGAAGTACAAATCCACTGAATAGAACCCATTGAATGGAACTGTTCTTAAGCTCTACATCACCGCAGTCGAGATGGGAGAGGCAAGTCGGTGGAAGCTGTGCATGCACACAAATCCGTAATACAACACTTGGCATAGCATAACCTGCAGTGAAACAGCCTATCGCCCGCCCGAGATGGGCGAGCTGTGGTCTGGATGGCAGTGACGTAACCAAACGGCCGGTGCGAGCGCCGGGAGCAGGAGGGCGACCGTCGGTCGTCGGCTGGCCGGGCGCGGCCACCTACCTCGGGCTCTGCACACTGCACCTCGGCCACCAGCCGCGAGACCTCGTCCGCCGACTCGGGCCCGATGCTGAAGCGCGGCCGACGCTCCTCGTATTCGAGCGCCTCCTGGTGGCCGCCCGCACAAGGTCAGACTGGTTGGCACGCCCACAGATGGATGTCCGCCATGGCAGTAGTGGAAATGGTCACGACAGCTATACATTGGGCGCCATGCAGCCATAATACTTCAGGCGCACAACACCCTCACCGACATCAGAGTTTCGGCTTTATTCCACAGTTTATAACATGCAGTATGCAGTGGATCCATCAGCAGGAAATCACAATCAGGTCATCTGCTAGTCTTTGGTGTTTCGTGAAACATGTAATAACTGTTTGATGAGCAACTAGCATTTACCAATGACATTGAGACAGTTCCACACAAAACCTGCCCACCTCCAATATGTCAATGACTCACCCCCAGACTCCAACACCATCAGTGTGAAATCTGCCACCACCACAAACCTGTAATTCCTGTTTGAAGGTCTGCTCGACATTGGGCGCCATTTCCGACACCTGCAGAAGCTGCGGTGGCCCCGGCTGCGCCAGGTGCGCGGCTGGCGGCGGCGCCGCATGGGCCGACTGCGCCAGGTTCACCTGGCTGGCCATCACAGCTGACTGGTGGCCAGCATCCGTCAGCTGGCTGAACACGTCATCGTCCGCCTTCGGCGAGCCGAAGAACTGCCGCAGGGTGGGCGCCGGCGGCGGCTCTCCCTCGGACATGGCGGCAGACTTGCAGGATTAGCCGTGAATTGGAGCCTGAGACAGGGGATGCCATGTCATCTTGAGGTATCTAGCCCTTTTTGTGGGCATTGCTATGTTGACATGCCTATAACTATTGATATGACTATGACTGCTGGCATGACAACTGATGCCATGGCTATGACTGTTGACAAGACTGTGACTGTTGACATGACATGACTTTGATATGTCCACTGTTGACTATGCTGGCATGATATTTTTACCAGCCCACATCTGCATTTACTACATCACAACACATTCAATATTATTGAGAATCATGTTTGTTTCCACATTTGCTGTTCATTCATTTTACAATCCTGTTCATACATGAACATGTTTGGATGTATGATCATACAAACTATGTTCCTGGCATTGGTTCAAAAATTTATGTTTGCTGCAGATTATTGGTTCTTGAGAACACTACTTGCTGATAACATTGCAGTGGATTTACCTTTTACATAACTGATAGCAATTGACTACTTCAATGGGTATTCCCCAGTTACAGCATTCAACAGGTATTTTCCAGTTCCTGACAGCCTTAAATCATTTTAAGTGTTGTCTGATTTCTCTATGGAGAAAAGTCAACATAATTTCAACTTGCCTTGATAATTGCATTGATAAGACCCTGGGCAGGAATATATCAGCTTTCATACCACTGCCTCTCAAAAAAGAAAACAAACAGGACAAAAACCTGCATTTCAATTGAGCTGTATAGGTTGGGGGCTCAGGCAGCATTTATCATAAAAGTGAAATGGAATTGATTTGTATGCTATTACCTACATAAGAACTTGGCCAGTGGTTGTTTTAGACACAAAAGGCAATTCATCTATACATAGGCCAGCAACTGCCAAAAGCCTGCCTGCTTTAGTAACCAACTTAATAGAACAATGAACTAATTTTCAGAAATACTGCTCTAATTGTGGCTTACCACTTAATTCAAAATGAGATGTGGCTTAGACTGACCAAAGGATGCCATGCAACTTATTTTGCAATTCTTCCTAGTTAGGTTCAACTAGTGGCCTGATGTGGTTTTTCATACAGTTGTTTAGGAAAGCCTTCATGCAAACTTGCGAAATAAACAATAACTGTATGCATTCCTTCCAGAGCACAGAACTCAAATGCACCACCCATCCCCCTGGCATACAATTGGTTAATCACTGATAAACCATCATAGAATCCAGATGGCAGTTGTGCATAACAGACTATACACCTTACCCACATGACAAAATAGCCATGAACTGGTGCATGCCAAATGGTGTCACAAATATCATCAATGTCAATATCAAATAAATATACCAATAAGTTATATGCCTTAGATGTAGCTGTCAATGGGACAAATCTGAACATATGGAAGTTACAATTACCAGTTACTAACCTGTGGCATAAAATTGACCAAGTCTTGTGACCAAAATGCTTTCCTTTCATTTGAAGTCATACCACTTCATGAACACTTCTCATTGCACATGGCAGGAACAAACAATGTCACCAAACGTATAAGACCCCACTGGGCTGATGGGCTGATGCCTAGAAAGCAATGCAAACAAGACATAAAAAGGGAACGTCATTTAGACTGGCACGCTGCTGCTGGCCGCAACATCCATTTATGTCATGACAAGCTGCCCACTATTTGTCCCTACATATGTCGCATGAGTTTAGTACGACACCAAGTACCAGTGAGATCCCAACCAAACAATTCCTATAAATAAGAAAGGAGGCACGCCAGCGGACGTGTACTCACAACCCAACCGCTGTTTGGTGTTATTTATTCTAGTACGAAAGCCATCACGTCAAGCTGGTCTTTAAACACGGGTGGTGACGAATGACAAAATTTTGCAAAACCTCATAAAAAACAAAAACAAAAAAGCATCAATAAACACGGTCAGCGAAAAACCTGCGTTCATCTAGTGTAGCTACAAGGCATGTATAAGGCGCAATCCATGCTTCTTGCACTTCGTCAAATTTATTTGCCGCCCTCTGTGCCACTGTGACGCTTTTCAGGCCTAGCTTTTACGCCAGCCACTTGTACTGGAACTGGAGCGGGCAAGCCACTCGATCATTCGTACAGTTGGCAATCTATAAACGGCCCCTATAAAGCCGTTTGTGTTCGTAGCACTGGCACATTTACGTCGCAAATGATTGGGGGTGCCGGAAAAACCTCCAGGGGCTAAGAGCCAGGGGTGCATATCTCGTTACCTCACCTTAGCTTATCTTATGGTGACCGGGAATTATAGAGGGCCACTTGGCCTGTCGGTTTCGGTCCCGTCAAGCTCCCAGCCCGGTGACCAGTCTCAAATAATGGATAGATTCAGTGCGGAATGCCATAAATAATGTCAGCCCAGTGCATATCAAGCCTCGACCTAACTGTTCAATTGAGGTTGACAATTCGACCGAGTGTGGAAGAGCATTGCAATCGCTGACGACCCGCGTGCTGAATGAGGTACGACGGACGAGAGGCCCTAGCTCGAGATTTTCTTGCTTCATTAGTGTCCTCCCGCCATCTCCGAGCTGTCTGGTCCGGAACTCCCCCGACAGTGACATACCTCTGTGAAGCAACTGACGCACTGTAACCATGAACGCCAACATATGGTTGGTTACGCTGCAACCATGTAACTAACCATTTGTAACCATCATATGGCTCACGCCATTACAGTATATAAAAAGCTCCAACAAGTCACCCGATAATAATCGATCTTTATCGCTGCTACCAAATTGCTCAAAGATTCCGAGAGGATCGTTTGTGATAGCTTGCTACCAGCGTGCCTACCAGCTCTGCCATCATCCAAACACGGTTCCTTCCAAAACAATCCTGCACCACTAACCCTTCCTGCTTTCTCGAGCACTGCTGGACCTCAATCGCCTGAGGCAAACAGACTGACGCCATATACACAGATATTTCCTCGGCGTTCACCAGCGTCAACCATGTGTTTCTGCTGCACAAGTTTCGACTCTTTCGGAGTTACTGGTGTCGCGTACGACTGGCTTGACTCGCACCTGACCGATCGCGAGCGGCGAATCATCCTGAAGCGCAAGCAGTCTGGCTGGGTTCTGAGGACCGGGGACCCATCCGGTTTACCAGAAGGCAATATCTTAAGAACGCTGCTGTTGGCATACTTTGTTGCGGACCCGCCCAGCGGCACGGGTAGGTCCGCCAGAAGGCCAGCGCACCATGCACGCCGATGATGTGAAAGTCTACGGCTGCATTGAAAGCAGCGCAGACTGCGTCAGCCTGTAGTTGGACTTGGATCGTGTCTGCGACTGGTCGTGAACCTGGCAACTCGGCCTTGATTCATCAAAGTGCAAATTCATTTCCCTCACATTCCGTACCTGCCCTGTTGTCCATCAGTACACAAAAGACGGCCTCTATCTGGAAAGGTGTGACCAAACCGGTGACCTCGGCGTTCTGTTGGGCGCACAGCTCACTTTTGCATCACATGTCGACGCTGCGAGCGCCTAAGCTAAGAGAATGTTTGGATTGACCGCACGCAGCATGCAAATGCAGAGCTGCCCACGCCGAGTGCGTGGTGTGTTATGTGGAGCGGGGCTGCCATCACACTTCGCTCGATTTGAGCGACTCCAGCACAGGTTTCTCATGTGGCTGGCTGCAAGCACCCGGGATCAGTGCCCTTCTCTGGGTTATGAGGGCCTTCTCTCACATTTCCGCGTGCCATCAATCAAGGCACGATTCGTCCAGTCCGATCTCCTTATGCACAACATATTTCACCATCGGCTGGACTGTGCTCAGCTTACCACACTGTTAAGAGCTGGCGGTACCAGTAAGACGTTCGTACCGTACTAGTCTCTTCCACGTGCCGTCTAGAAGAGTCAGCACCGTAAAAACAGGATTCCCTGTCCGTATTTCTGTCACCCGCAGCCATCTTCTTCAGGATATCCCAACAGCTGACTTTTTCATCCGCTGTCATTCCTTTCCCATGCACGCAGGTTTGCCCGCAGTGTGGGTAGGTTCACCTCGTTGATCTGCTCTACAAAGCACTTGAGTAACTCTGCAAGCGTGATAGTCTGTATACGTGTGTTTGTGCGCGTATATGTATTGTTTTGAACTGATTGACTGCATCCGTAACTGGGGTACCTATTGAACCTGTGGGCTGCTTATGTGAAAGAATAAATAAATAAATAAACACAATAAAACCATGTCTCCCCTGCGACGACGTTAGTAAAGCAAAGTCAACTGGAGAAACCTGAGCCTCCCAGGGTATGGCCGATGCCCCACTTCGTGAACAATACGCATTGCTTGCCACTGAACCCGCTCCAGCCACTTCTGGTCCAGTCTGTCGTACGGGCCCCAGATGGCGCTGCCATATTCCAAGTACGGGCGTACTAGGATCTCGAAGAGCAGCGACAGCGTATAAGCATCAATGTTGGCAAACGCCCTTCCCACGACCGCCAGCACCTAGTTGGCCTTCGAGATCGCCTCCGCCGCCTGCACGTGGAACTTAAGCCTATGATCGACGAGAACCCCGAGATCCTTCTCGGTGAGATCAATCGTAATTCTGTGCCGTTAACACGCGCCCGGGTGGCCTGTTCGGTACCCTTCGCTCAGTTGAGAGTCAATTTGAGCCCCCTGAGATCTCATGAACTAAGGAAGCTAGGGACACCAAATCTACAGGGTGTTGACCGGTACGTTGACTCGCTTAGGCCAAGGTTTGAGGTTCCTGGGTCATGACCTTCAGGTCAAATAACGTCAAACAATGTCAAATTCCAGGTTGGCCTCGAAAGTGCCCCAGAACCTAGATAACTGTTTCCAAACAAAAAGGCACCAGCTCATTTAGGGTCAGCGACCTTTTTGACCCTTTGAAGGTCATGGTGACCAAAAACACACAAGACTACTCTGAGTTTTGCATTGAATACGCGACAAAGATTACAGTAGACAGCATATTCCTAAAAAACAAGATGTCGACCTGGGTCATCTCAGGTCAATGACCTATCCTGACGTCAAAGAGGTCAATGGAAGGTGCATTATGCGGTTCCTGCTATCAATAAATTCGAAATGAGCACCAGAAACTATCCCATGCAGAAAGCCCTAGAGTAATAGAACAAGTTGGTTTTGACCTTGGTCTGACCTTCATATCTGATCTTAGGTCAACGTAATTTGCTCATTCAATATTTGTGTTGCCTAAGAAAGCATCTCAGAGACGTATGCCTTCGTGAAACACCCCAGATTAAACAATTCCCTAGAAATTGCCTTCGCTGAAACCTGCCATAGGTCAGCGACCTTACAAGGTACATCTAAATATATTATATCAAACGACCTGCTATTTAATTGTCTACAGTTATGCAAAATTTGGCGCTGCTACGCCGCGCCGTTCGGAAAGCATTCTGGAAAAACTTTCGGGGGGGGGGGTGGGTGGTCAATTTGACCCCCCCACCCGAGCGCGTGCTAAAGAAATAGGTTAGTCTCGGGTTGCAGTTCCGATGTGCATTACTTTGCATTCTGTTGCGTTACATGGGAGCAGCTGCTCCTCTGACCACCTGGCCAGGTGTCGAGGTCCACCTGTAGAGAAGAATCAGTCGGGCCTCGATACACGACAGAGCAGATCTTGGTGTCATCCGGAACATCTGACTACGCTTCGCACTTGATCGGGTAAGCCGTTCACGAAGATGTAGGCTGTGCGATATTTAGATCGCTAAGATCGGATTGACCCCTGCAGCATCGCGAAATGGTGCTGGAGTCTGGTGGTGGAGTTGGAAGAGTAAGGATAGAATCTTCATTTTCTGTGTTGCTGTAACTGCTAATCGGACAGATTAACCACGGCGACCGCTTACCTGGTGTCGCTTGCAGCGGCCAGCGCCCTTCGGTTTTACGGAAGCTGCAACCCAGGCGATCGCAGTTGTTGCTCCCGAGATTGCGGGCGCACATGTTCGAGCCTTTTGATGTAATTTGTTTCTCTAATCGATTCCGCAAAGGAATGAGCGTCCTCAGGCAAACATCGGATAACCTTTTTCGCTTTTTAACTCATTTTGACCCACTCTTTTCAACAATGAAGATATCCCTTATTTACTTCTGGGCAAGGGGCCCCTTGAGCAGAGCACTAGGGGCACATTTCTGTTCCCGGTCAAGGGCTCAACGGCCGTTCCGTTGTATCGCGAGTATCTTCCGGCTGTCATTCCGATGTCACGGGACGGGATTCCCTGGTCGATCCGGAGGCCCCACAGGGACACATCATATCACCTTATGTTTCTCCCTGACGCGGGAGGTCCTCTGACCCGCGCACCTGACCACATATCAACATAGGAGCCCTCATTGACACAAACATATTTGAACGCTGCAGGTGTCCAATAACTATCACACAGGCTCCAATTACATACTTTTTTCTCGTTCTTCCGACATGGGCTTAGGAACAGGGGGGGGGGGGGCAGGGGGGCAGCGATGTTAACTGCCCCCCCCCCCCTTTTCAGATTAAGGTTGCATTTTGCTTACTTTTCCACTAAATTAAACGTGCATGCCGATTTACCTAGTTCACCAGCCATCTCCCTTAAGATGTGTCATATTTTTCGTTTGCTCATTGGCCATCACATAATGTTACAGCCACAAGATCGACGCCGCGCGGGCTGGAGACTGCAACGCCTGGCGTCGAGGCTGTTGTTGCCATGGCTTGCGAGCGCGCATGTTCAGGATCATATTACGTAGTTTTCTTATCAATAATTACTTCAGACAGGATCTTCAGCATTTAAGACGAACATGGGTTCGCCCCGTTAATACAAATTAGGAGCCCCACTTCATTTACAATCTACGGTCAAGCAGAACTCAATATCTGTGAGGAACACCAACAAACACGGAGCTGGAGTATATGCGACAATTATTAGACTACCTGCGGTGATCAGGGATGTTCGTTGCGTCAATGACGGTTCCAGTGTTGATCTGGGGCCAACTGCGCGGGTCAGATGGCCTCCCGCGTCAGGAATGGGAACAATGTGACATGACATATCCTTCTAATAGCCTCCGTATCGACCAGGAGATCCCGCCCCGTGTCACCAGAATGATAGCCACAAGGAAATTCACGATGGGACGGAATGGCCTTTCAACCCTTGACCGGAAACGGCGATTGTTATACTCAACCCTTGCCCGGAACTCAACCCTACCCTTGCCCGGAACGAAATAACGGGTCTCATTATTGTTGAGTAGAATAGGGGCCTCGTTGTTGAATGGGGTGGGGTCGAAATGAGACTAAAATAGCCAGCAGGGTCACGCCATGAGGATAAGGAAGAACTGGTGAAGGAATAACAGGAAATGACAGAATAATGAAAGGCGGGACGTAATAGGTATAACAGACCAGAACATAACAGAACATTGTGATAGGATGCGGAAGAACGGGGCCCGGCATGGCGGGACGAGACAGGACGTCACATATCTTGTTATATCTAGTTCTGCACCGTCCTTTGTGTTCTGTTCTTCCTTCTGCTCTGTTCCGTCTTGTCCTACCCTTTCCTGTTCTGCCCTGTCCTACCCTTTCCTGTTTTGTCCTGCCCCGTCCCGTACCGTCCTGTCCCGGCTACCTCCGCCCAGCCCGGTCTGCCATCTCGGTCCAGCATTTGTCCCCTTGATACGGATCGGTACCCCGGACGCCTCCGTCTCCAGTCCCGGTCAGATGCCGCGCTGCCATGCACTGCTTGTCCCTGTCGTGCAATGGTTGTTTCTGTCCCGCCTTGCCCCGTGTTTTCGGTGCGGTTTGGTGTATTCCCGAGAGACAAAACCGGGAAATAACATTTCTGGATGTCTGGAGTCTGGAAGATAGAAGACAGAAGACGGAAGACAGACAGGAAGACTCATGTCTCGCTTCTGCCCTGTCCTTTTCGGACCGATTCTGTTTGGCACAGTCCTGCTTTTCAGCGATGTCTTTTCCGGCAGTCTCCGATCAGGTCTGGTCCTGTTCTAGTCAGAGGTGTAGTTTCGCAAGAACTAAGGTGGAGTTGATCAGTGAGAAATGGCTAAGTCTACCGCCGAAGCGGTGTCCAGACAAAATTCAGATAAAAAGCGAACGAAAAAGTCGAAGGATCTAAAGGCTAAAGACATTAAAGTCGACAGGGATGGAAGTCTAATGGGAAAAAACGACAAAACGTCCACAGGCATAAAAATCAACAGGAATAAATGGCAAGGATAAAAGGCCGGCAGAGGTATAAGTTTAATTGGAGAAGGTTGAATCAAAAGTCTAAGGACTAAAAACCAGCAGGAAATAAGGGTGACAGAAAGCGCAAACACAAAAGAAAACAGACGAAAAGTGTCAATGAACAAGAGCCAGCAGCAAGTGCACGATGCACTCCTTAATGTTTATGACACATGATCGTTTTCATAAGCACAACTTGAAACTCCGGGTACTGACAAGATAATGGATGTTTGCTCCATAACATCATTTAGCTGTGAATGCTGGTATACTGGAGATCGACAATTCTGTACAGGAACACTGAACTCGTAATGCGGAACACAAGGGTGTGGTTTTGTGTCCAATTGGGAAGAAAGCGTGAGAGGGAAAAGGGATGTAGCCCCCCCCCCCCCCACCAACCCATTTTGCAGCCTTCGAATAACCGAAGACCTTCCGTGCTGATATAGCGAGCATCAAAGTTTTGTGTCTTGTAGGTGCCTCTAGAGCTTCATGATGCACACACAGGCCCACTGCCGCTACAGTCGGTGACAACAGGCACCGTCTGCTGCCCTGCGGCCGCCCCACGTGCCCACTCCTCTCCCTCTCTCCATCGTAAAAACACTGGGACACCGGAGCCGCGCGCCGCCGCTCGGCCGACGAGAGCCAGGTGGTGCTGCGAAACAACTGAAACCTGTACTGAAACTGTACAGTTCTGCCATTTGTACCCCATTTTGGACCACAAGCCTAGTTTGGCGTCGCTGTCGGCGCCAAACTCCACGGGCACGGGTGTTTTTATTACAAAGGCGAATCCAAAGTGAAATCTGGCGGAAGCAAACTCGGAATATATCGTACAGTACCGAAAACTGAATGCAAAGAGGGAACAGCCCTATAGTCAGACAAAACAGCTCACCTTCTTGGAGTATGAACTCTTGGCCCGCTCTTTGACTCTGCTAACGTGAGACTGCATCGCTGTAAGAAACAAACATACGCTTAAGGTTTCGGCGTCCTTGATGTTGAATAATGCATTCAAAGGCCTTTAAAACTGGTATCGACGTGCGTAAATGACCAACGGGGGAGCTCCCTTTTCCGCGTTGTCCTGCATCCTTCAGCTTGCCCCAGGGGTGTAGTGTTCTTCTGTTCGGTATGGGTTACGACCTAACAACTTGCAGTGGACCACATACGAGGAGAAACCATTATTTTGTGTAGTTTGAAAGCAGGTTAGCCACATTTCTGCTTAGCTCCCCCACCTCCCCTTCTTATCTGATTTTGCGGAACTACAACCCTCGGTTCGACCTGACACTTCGAGTAAGATGCTGAATGCAATGCCGTTTCTACTGCCAGCGCATACACAACACACACACACACACACACACACACACATACACACACACACACACACACACACACACACACACACACACCACACACACACACACACACACACACACACACACACACACACACACAATAGTTTCAGACGTCGACGCCGAACAGTCTCGTCAGCAGGTCGTTTTCCGAGTCAGCTGTGCCTTACGGCGTCAAATGGCTGAGTCACAGACCGCCCGCGTGCCGCGCCTGATGGTGCGGCAGTAGCTGTTGAGTGGACGCTTCCGCCGCCGCGGCGGGCACACGAGAGGCCGGCGGCTGGCTCACGAGAGGCTGGCGGCGGCGGTAGTCGGCAGCGACCGCGCCAAGCGGTCTGGCTAGCGTGATTACACATCCCGTGTGTCCTGCGGGCTCTAGCATGCAGCATATCTCAGCTTCATAGGTGCCAGCACAGATACTGCACCCTACCAGGCAATGTGTGATTCGATATCCTTGCGCTATGATAAAAGTTACTGCCTTTTGCATTCTTCTCCCCAGTTGAATCCACGCTGTGCGCAAAAGTAATTGCGCATTCGGTTCTGGATGCTATTGGTCACGGCATGAAAGAAAATCAAAACGTTGCTACATGGCGTGTGACACTGGGCAGGCCCTGCAATGATGGACATTGCTCAATGTCGTTGCTCAGTGCTCAACTTCAAGGTCTTCTAAGTGTAATGGTTCACTGGTATAATTTGGGTAAAGCTATCAAGCAATTGGTAGCACTACCGTGCTCGTTATGTAGCCGTTGTCGGCCATTACGTATCAACGGGTTCTGCGCAGCCAGCCATGTTTAGACCTGGTGAAAAGTGGGGTTGTTCTATTTTCTGCATTTCTACCACACAAGGAGCCCTTAGCCTCAGTTTTATGTAATTATTTGGTAGAATTTCAACTTTCATTAAAACGAAATAAACATTAATTCGAAGCCGAGTAAAACAAAGATTATACCCCACACTGATCACATCATGCTACACCTCATGAGCAAAGAAAACGTTCTGAAAGGAGACTATGTACTGTAAGACTGTGCACCTGATACATTTTCCAGACTCACTGAACCACAATTAAATAGAAAAAATACCGGATTAAAATGCATTAACATGACAAATAAATTGAGCATAGCACCCGAACAACATATGACTAGTTCTGTTTACAACGGAGCGGAGAAAAATTCCAGACATTAAAATACGCTCTGACATCCCATACCTAAAAATATATGGCATCGAAGGAACTGGCGCCCGCACAGATAACTCCGAACCGCTGGTTGAGCCAAAGGATGCCATACGGAAAATACGAACACAACAGAAAAGGTATTTTCAAAGATGGTTTCCGCGGTCAGCATCACCCTGGAGAAGACATGAATGATCGTTCCTGGCAGCACTGCACACGGTGCATGTAGAAAACTGGACGACGTTTATTAAAGACCATTTATCCCGACAAACTGAAATCAACACGAGCCGTTCGTCCTGTAAAACAACAGGAAAAATGGAAACACATCTATGCCGGATTTTGGCGCAAAACAGGCAGTTTGAAGGTTGAATGGGCGAGCACTCTTTGAATAACACAGCCACAAAAAAGTAACTGTTTACGGTAAACAAATTCGAGTTATGCGAGAGCTTACCACGTTTTATGGTAATGTTGGTTGAAACGTCAAAATAGGGACGCAATTAAAGTTATCTTCAGAGTGCTTAACAAGTTACGTAAGATGGGATATAAAAAAACCAGCCCCATGCGTTGAAATATCATGCTAAATCACGTGACTGAACAAAAACATGAGGGTAAATACACTTAGCCCGAGGTTATCGTTTCTTAACACGCGCCCGAGTGGCCCGCTAGATACCCTTCGCTCGGATGAGGGGGCCAATTTGACCCCCCTGAGATCTCGGGAACTAAGAGAGCTGGAGGCACCAAAATGTACAGGGTGTTTTGACCTGTACATGAGCTCACTGAAGTCAAAGTTTGAGCCTTCTAGGTTATGACCTTTGGGTCGAATAAGGTCAAACAAGGTCAAATTCCTAGTAGATCTCCCCCAGAACCTAGATAACTACTTTTAAGCAATAGGTCGCATGTTTATTCAAGGTCAGTGACCTTGTTTGACCTTTCGAACGTCGCTGTGACCAAAAGGACAGAAGACTGCTCTGAGTTTTGCATTTGAATAAGCGACAAAACTTACGCTAGGCAGCATGTTTCTAAGAAGAACAAACTGTTGACCTGGGTCATTTCAGGACAATGACCTATTCTGACCCGTAAAAAGTCCATAGAAGATGCATAATGCGGTTTCTGCTACCAATAAATTCGAAATGAGCGCCAAAAACTATCCCATACAGTAATAATCCCTAGAATAATAAACAGGCTGGTTTTGAC
The DNA here is from genome assembly GCF_011947565.3 of Pollicipes pollicipes. Classification (NCBI taxonomy): domain Eukaryota; kingdom Metazoa; phylum Arthropoda; class Thecostraca; order Pollicipedomorpha; family Pollicipedidae; genus Pollicipes; species Pollicipes pollicipes. The sequence goes on along the minus strand of NW_023596545.1, from coordinate 15,570,513 downwards.
ATTGTTTGACCTTGGTTTTGACCTTGTTTGATCTTGTTTGACGTCTATACCTGAACTTAAGTCAACATAATTTGCTCATTCAGTATTTTGTGTTGCCTAAGAAAGGATCTAAAAGATGTACGGCTTTGTCTAACACTCCGTTGTTGCACCAGATTGAACGATTCCCTAGAAATTTACTTCGCCGAACCTATGGCCTGACTTCGATCTGCCACAGGCCAGTGACCTTACAAGGTACATCTAAATTTTTGATACCTTACGATCCATTGTTGAATTGCCTACCGATTCTAACACTTGTTGCGGCTGCGCCGCGCCGTTCGGAAACCATTCTGTAAAAAACCTTCGGGTGAAAGGTCAGTTTTGACCCCCATCCGAGCGCGGGTTAACACGCGCTGGGGTGAGGGATTAACTGGGCCTCCCAAAGGTTCTTCCGAAATGGTTTCTAAACAGCGCGGCGTGGCTGCGCTAAATTTTGCATAGCTATGGACAATCAAATACTAGATCGTTTGGCGTCACAAATCTAGACGTATCTTGCAAGGTCACTGACCTATGTCGGGCCAAAGTCAGTTCATAGTCTCAGCAAAGTCAATTTCTAGTGAATTGTTCACTCTGGTCCAACAACGGAGTGTTAGACGAAGTCATACATCTCTGAGATGCTTTCTTAGGCAATACAAATACTGAATGAACAAACAACACTGGCCTTAGGTCATGCGTAAAGGTCAGACCAAAGTCAAACCAATCTGTTATATTACTCTAGCGCTTGCCGTGTGGGATAGTTTCTGGCACTTATTTAGAATTTTTGGATAACAGAAACCGCATTATACACCTTCCATAGACTTCTTAAAGGTCAGAATAAGTCACTGACCTAGAATGACCCAGATCAACATTTGTTTTTAGGAACATACTGCCTAGCGTAATCTTTGTCGCTTATCCAAATGCAAAACTCAAAGCAGTCGCATGATTTTGATCACCATGACCCTCAAAAGGTCAAACAAAGTCACTGACCTTGGATGAGCATGCGACCTTTTTCCTATAACAGTTATCTAGTTTCTAGAAGCCTCTTGGAGACCAACCTGGATTTGACCTTTTTCGACCTTATTTGACCCGAAGGTCATGACCTAGGAGGCTCAAACTTTGACCAAAGTGAGTTCACGTACGGGATAAACACTGCCAATTGGATGTCTCTAGCTCTCTTAGTTCCTGAGATATCAGGTGGGTCAAATTGACCGCCACCCGAACGAACGGTATCCAACCGGCCACCCGGGTGCGCGCTAAACGAGACTGTTTCCGTAATTGGGCCTTGGCCTGTAGAAAGCTTACAGCAAAATCAACAATAACCAGAAACAAACACATACCACGGCAGCAAGTGACGCCTTCCACACTCTTGAGGAATGAATGAAAAAGGAAGATCTGGACCGCAATCGATGGATGATGCAGAATTAAATGTTTAGGTCTCACTTCTTAACTTGGCACTTCATGATGAGCATTACAGATCTAGCGATGGACCACGGTCACACCTTATGGCGGTGGCAGAATGCTTAATGCAAATTACAAGTTGTTACTTCTTGACGTGACACTCTGTGATGAACATTATGCCGACATAACGTAAAAAGTTACCACAACGCCAGATAACTGAAGACAACAAAATCAATGAGTGATGACTGTTACGAAATCAGAACAACAGTTGCTGATTAACGGTCACAGGGTTTTCTCCATCCGGTGGGCGACCACGAGGAAGGTTTTTCGCGCGGAAAGTAAAGGTGTGTTTTGCCCCCCCCCCAAAATTTTTTTTTAGGGTACCCCTTTCCCCAAACCAAAGTCATTACAGCTTCCCATATATTGCTAAAATTCCGATCAAGGAGGCCCCCACAGCTGAGCTAGAAAGCAATACATAAGGCTCAGACGACCCCTTTTAGATCAAGAGGTCCGCTTTCTGGACCATTAAAGTCACGTCTATGAATAAGGTTTCCCATGCTTTAGATCAATACATCTAATCATCTGTTGAAGGGGTCCTTTTGTTGGTTCGGGAGGCCCCGTTACAAGCAAGGAGATCCCTGTTCGCAGTCATGACGCACCCTTTACATTCAGAAGGCCCTATTTCTGGAACAGGAGGCCCCCTTCATGCATCAGATGGCCACGGCTCAGATGGCTCGGTATCCTTGCCTTGGTCGGGCAATCAGTGTCTTGTATCGGGACAATGAGCCCCCTTGGCTAGAATTGGAGGCCCCATTCGTGAATCGGAAGCATCTTGTTCTGGATTAAGACTTCCCTCTATGCGTCAGGAGAGTCTTTTTGGATCAGGAGGCCTTGCTTAGGTTAGCGAGACCCTTTTCTGGAAAATGAGAAGGCTCCCATTCATAATTTTGTAATTTATAAGGGATCACCGGCCCTTGGTACCCGATATTCCTTGAATACAACACCGCCCCCCCCCCCCCCTGTGAACTAGTTCCATTTCGTTCAGAAGTCCACCTTAATTCGTGGACAGCCTCTGGGGCCATTATGGTGGGCCGTCTCTGGGGCCATGATCGTGGGCCGCCTGTGAGACCATGATCGTGGACCGCCACTAGGGCCATGATCGTGGGCGGCCACTGGGGCCATGATCCACACATTAACCCACGTCATGCTTTTACTGGGTGCGTCATAAATTTCGAGAGTTGTCATCCCCGCGCACAAGATATGCGTTCTACTCCCACCCCCCTTCTGACATACTGGGCAGTCTTTTAGAGATGAGAGACCAGGGGCATCACTTTGTATACTTTCGTGGAGGCGGCTGAGTCCTATAATACTGAGTTGAGGTCCCCGTAATGCTCCTCTAAGTCTTCTTAATGCATAGGAGCAGGGAGGGCATACTGGGTCAAACAAATATATAACAATTATTTGAGCTATTGGTAAAATAAGAGGTAGGTACATCAACGTATCACTATAAGTCACATGCTAATTTGGTATCAAATAGTGTCCTGTAGGAAGGTATCCTGTATCCTGTATAGTATCCGATAGGTATGCGATGTTTTGAATGACAAACTCCTTCATGCGTTAAGCCAATTTGCAAATGTTTGGCAAGTTTGTTAGATTATGATGCTTGGATTGGGATAGATAACAGTTGACTGCGATATGCGGCAGCTTTTAAAAGTACAGGGTGGCCCAGACAGCAATTGACGCATGTTTTCCCGAACAATGTAAAGGGCATTTATCGCATAATCCTAGCTGTGGTGGTTATACGAGGCGATCGGGGACAGCGCCAGTCATCAGTGATCCATTGCTATGGCGTTTGCTGTAAATCATATTGCATTCTAAGCTTTTAACAAAAGGCGGCTCACATGAACTTAAAATAGAAGTAAGCCACAAGCAATTTTAGCATTTAATGAACATCAAACAAGGTTTTTTATTATAACATCGAAGATGCAAATTCAAGCGACCGAAATCCGCAAAGAGTTCAGGTTTTGGGGTAGGTTAGGTCAACCTTTTCGACTGAGTCCCTTAGCTGGTTTGAGACAGTGCCATTCGTGTAAGGGGCCCGCAAAATTCTGACTGCATAATTTAGTACACAAGCTGATTTTGTGTTATTTGTAGACAGTACAAGGTGGTTTATTGATTCCAGCTCGAGGTGTGCACCCGTCCCTGCGAGAGGCAGGATGCAGGCGCTGCTCCGGCTGTCGGGGTCCGACACTGTGCACCCCGCCGCCGCCCGAGCTGCTCCGGCTTCCTGTTCCTCTGTTTGGCCGCCGCCTGACCTGAGGTGGCACCTTTCCGACGCGGCGTCTTTGCCAGACTGACACACGGCTTCCTGACCATGCTGAATTTGATATGATCTGACTTGTTTGCTACAGAATGACTGTAGGTGTATGTATTTAATGATGGCACATTTTCCGTGCATTATACTTTTGGGCGAGAGGCTGTTAGCACGCACTCGGGTGGGGGTCAAATGGATCCCCGAAGGTTTTTTTCGGAAGTTTCCGAACGGCGCGGCGTAGTCGCGCCAAATTTTGCATAGCTGTAGATTATAGAATAGTGGATCGTTTGGAAGCACAAATTTAAAAGTACATTGTAAAGTTGCTGACCTATGGCAGGTCAAAGTCAGGCTATGGTTTCAGCGAACTCAATTTCTAGGGAATCGTTCAGTCTGATGCAAAAACGATGTGTTAGACAAAGCCATACATCTCTGAGATGCTTTCTTAGACACACAACAGTTGAATGAGCAAATTACATTAAACTATGGTCAGGTATGAAGGTCGGACCAGGGTCAAACTAACCTATTTTATTTCTCTAGGGCTTGCTGTATTGGGCAGTTTCTGGTGCTCATTTCCAATTTATTGACAGCAGGAACTGCATTACATTTCGTCATGGACTTCTCAGAGGTCAGAATAGGTCACTCACTTCAAATGACCCAGGTCAACATTTTGTTTTTCGGAACGTGCTGTCGAGCGTGATCTTTGTCGCTTATTTAAATGCAAAACCCAGAGCAGCTTGCATGATCTTGGCCACCATGACATTCAAAAGGTCAAACAAGGTCACTGACCTTAAATGGGCATGCGACCTTTTGTTTAGAAACGGCTATCTAGGTTCTGGAGTCACTTTGGAGACCAGCCTGCAATTTGACATTGTTTGACCTCATTTGACCCGAAGGTCATAACCTACAAACCTTAAATTTGACCTAAGTGATTTCACGTACAGGTCAACACACCCCGTAAAATTGGTGTCTCTAGCCCTCTTAGTTCCCGAGATCTCAGAGGGAGGGGGGGGGGAAATTGACCCCCACCCGAACGAGGAGTATCCAGCCGGCCACCCGGGCGCGTGTTAAAGCCGCAGGTCAATTGCGGATTGACCTGGTAAAAGCATGCATCTGCATCTGTATGTAAATCATAGTTTGCAAAATAATCTATGCGTGACATGTCATAAACGTGACATGATTGCACGTGACGTATCATAAGCGTGAGGCCATGAATGCCTAACGTTGAATGACTGGTCGTGGCAAGCCCCCACCCGTCACGTCCGGGTTTAGCCGCTCCTCGTGCTCCACACCTCAAAACACACGAGGAGCGTCGTAAGTCCAGCTGCGGTCCAAGCCGTCCCACAAACCACCAGACCACAGCACATAGCACGTCTTTTTCTTCAGCTATGTCGTGACTCCACATTGCCCGTGACATGCCAAAAATTCTGTAGAAGTGGTAAGTGGTAGGCGGAGTGGAAAAAGGCCAAATAAATAAAACCGAATAAATCAAAAGGCACCGCACCTACGCGATGGATATCTAGGGTTTTCGCAAATGGTGAGCAGGGGCTGCGATCCTGACATGATCTCTGCATCACGTAATTCGATCAAACCTATTGTGAGCAGGGGCTGCGATCCCGACACGATCTCTGCATCACGTGATTCGATCAAACCTCTACACACAACAAACCAGAGCAGCACCCAGAAACAGATCAGAAATCAATCACCCACAGAAATCACACCAATCACAGAAATCACACCAGAAATCACCAATCACAGAAATCAACAAATCAGAGCAGCGCCAGAAACTATCCCATACAGTAATAATCCCTAGAATAATAAACGGGCTGGTTTTGACATTGTTTGACCTTGGTTTTGACCTTGTTTGATCTTGTTTGACGTCTATACCTGAACTTAAGTCAACATAATTTGCTCATTCAGTATTTTGTGTTGCCTAAGAAAGGATCTAAAAGATGTACGGCTTTGTCTAACACTCCGTTGTTGCACCAGATTGAACGATTCCCTAGAAATTTACTTCGCCGAACCTATGGCCTGACTTCGATCTGCCACAGGCCAGTGACCTTACAAGGTACATCTAAATTGTTGATACCTTACGATCCATTATTGAATTGCCTACCGATTCTAACACTTGTTGCGGCTGCGCCGCGCCGTTCGGAAACCTTCTGTAAAAAACCTTCGGGTGAAAGGTCAGTTTGACCCCCATCCGAGCGCGGGTTAACACACGCGCTGGGGTGAGGGGTTAACTGGGCCTCCCAAAGGTTCTTCCGAAATGGTTTCTAAAACAGCGCGGCGTGGCTGCGCTAAATTTTGCATAGCTATAGACAATCAAATACTAGATCGTTTGGCGTCACAAATCTAGACGTATCTTGCAAGGTCACTGACCTATGTTCGGGCCAAAGTCAGTTCATAGTCTCAGCAAAGTCAATTTCTAGTGAGTTGTTCACTCTGGTCCAACAACGGAGGTGTTAGACGAAGTCATACATCTCTGAGATGCTTTCTTAGGCAATACAAATACTGAATGAACAAACAACACTGGCCTTAGGTCATGCGTAAAGGTCAGACCAAAGTCAAACCAATCTGTTTTATTACTCTAGCGCTTGCCGTGTGGGATAGTTTCTGGCACTTATTTCGAATTTTTGGATAACAGAAAACCGCATTATACACCTTCCATAGACTTCTTAAAGGTCAGAATAAGTCACTGACCTAGAATGACCCAGATCAACATTTGTTTTTAGGAACATACTGCCTAGCGTAATCTTTGTCGCTTATCCAAATGCAAAACTCAAAGCAAGTCGCATGATTTTGATCACCATGACCCTCAAAAGGTCAAACAAAGTCACTGACCTTGGATGAGCATGCGACCCTTTTTCCTATAATAGTTATCTATGTTTCTAGAAGCCTCTTGGAGACCAACCTGGATTTGACCTTTTTCGACCTTATTTGACCCGAAGGTCATGACCTAGGAGGCTCAAACTTTGACCAAAGTGAGTTCACGTACGGATAACACATTGCCAATTGGATGTCTCTAGCTCTCTTAGTTCCTGAGATATCAGGTGGGGTCAAATTGACCGCCACCCGAACGAACGGTATCCAACCGGCCACCCGGGTGCGCGCTAAACGAGGACTGTTTCCGTAATTGGGCCTTGGCCTGTAGAAAGCTTACAGCAAAATCAACAATAACCAGAAACAAACACATACCACGGCAGCAAGTGACGCCTTCCACACTCTTGAGGAATGAATGAAAAAGGAAGATCTGGACCGCAATCGATGGATGATGCAGAATGAAATGTTTAGGTCTCACTTCTTAACTTGGCACTTCATGATGAGCATTACAGATCTAGCGATGGACCACGGTCACACCTTATGGCGGTGGCCAGAATGCTTAATGCAAATTACGAGTTGTTGCTTCTTGACGTGACACTCTATGATGAACATTATGCCGACATAACGTAAGAAGTTACCACAACGCCAGATAACTGATGACAAACAAAATCAATGAGTGATGAATGTCACGAAATCAGAACAACAGTTGCTGATTAACGGTCACAGGGTTTTCTCCATCCGGTGGGCGACCACGAGGAAGGTTTTTCGCGCGGAAAGTAAAGGTGTGTTTGCCCCCCCCCCAAAAAAAAATTTTAGGGTGCCCCTTTCCCCAAACCAAAGTCATTACAGCTTCCCATATATTGCTGAAATTCCGATCAAGGAGGCCCCAACAGCTGAGCTAGAAAGCAATACATAAGGCTCAGACGACCCCTGTTAGATCAAGAGGTCCGCTTTCTGGACCATTAAAGTCACGTCTATGAATAAGGTTTCCCATGCTTTAGATCAATACATCTAATCATCTGTTGAAGGGGTCCTTTTGTTGGTTCGGGAGGCCCCGTTACAAGCAAGAGTAGATCCTGTTCGCAGTCATGACGCACCCTTTACATTCAGAAGGCCCTATTTCTGGAACAGGAGGCCCCCTTCATGCATCAGATGGCCACGGCTCAGATGGCTCGGTATCCTTGCCTTGGTCGGGCAATCAGTGTCTTGTATCGGGACAATGAGCCCCCTTGGCTAGAATTGGAGGCCCCATTCGTGAATCGGAAGCATCTTGTTCTGGATTAAGACTTCCCTCTATGCGTCAGGAGAGTCTTTTTGGATCAGGAGGCCTTGCTTAGGTTAGCGAGACCCTTTTCTGGAAAATGAGAAGGCTCCCATTCATAATTTTGTAATTTATAAGGGATCACCGGCCCTTGGTACCCGATATCCTTGAATACAACACCGCCCCCCCCCCCCCTGTGAACTAGTTCCATTTCGTTCAGAAGTCCACCTTAATTCGTGGACAGCCTCTGGGGCCATGATGGTGGGCCGTCTCTGGGGCCATGATCGTGGGCGCCTGTGAGACCATGATCGTGGACCGCCACTAGGGCCATGATCGTGGGCGGCCACTGGGGCCATGATCCACACATTAACCCACGTCATGCTTTTACTGGGTGCGTCATAAATTTCGAGAGTTGTCATCCCCGCGCACAAGATATGCGTTCTACTCCCACCCCCCTTCTGACATACTGGGCAGTCTTTTAGAGATGAGAGACCAGGGGCATCACTTTGTATACTTTCGTGGAGGCGGCTGAGTCCTATAATACTGAGTTGAGGTCCCCGTAATGCTCCTCTAAGTCTTCTTAATGCATAGGAGCAGGGAGGGCATACTG
>NW_023596545.1:15526835-15561185 GCF_011947565.3 Pollicipes pollicipes | reverse complement strand
TCAAGATTTCACCGGCCACCGTGCTCCGCTACCAGACGGGCAACTGCTTCGAGTACAGCACGTTGCTGTGCTCGCTGCTGACTGGCGCCGGATATCGCGCGTACGTGGTCTCTGGGTACGCCGTACGCTCCGTCTGTCAGAAGGACATGGTGCGCGTGGTGTGCCCGGAGATGACGCACGTGGAGGAGGAAGCAACCAGCGAGGAGGCGGCGCCCGAGAACAAGTACCAGCTCAAGCCACCGAAGGAGCTGGTCAGCAAGTACGAGGCGATGATGGAGGAGCGCGTGCGTGAGGCGGCGCGCAAGCTGGAGCAGGAGCGGCTCGAAGAGGAGATCCGACAGATGAACGAGCACGAGAAGGAACCGCCGGACCCACTGTTTGGCATGCGCGTGCACGCGTGGGTGTTGGTGATGCCCGGTGATCGAGATATTACTGAGCCGTTCTTCATCGAGCCAAGCACGGGCGTGGGTAAGGGGATCCGCAGCCCGGACTACCTGGGCATTGAGTCACTGTGGAACCACCGCAACTACTGGATCAATCTGCAGTACTGCATTAATGGGGTCCGTGACCTGGAGTACGACCTCTTCAATCCCATACACTGGGAATTCCTGCTGCTGCGAGACGCCATGCGTACCCCGCACCCCGACGAAGTCGAGACCGATCTGGAGGAGGCCGTACTGGACGCAGACCGGCTGTTGGAGATGCCGTTTTCGTGGGTGGAGCGCCTGCAGGTCTCCAAGGCCAGGTACGACGAGCGCTTCCCATGTGGAAAGAAAGTGACGAACTTCTACCGATCGAAGGTGGAGGAGTTCTCACCGTACTCAATGAAGGACGGCGTGGTCAAACGACTTACCATGTACGAGGACTTTGGCTGCGAAACTGTTGTTTCTGTCAAGGAGACATATCTGCATCGTGCTGACCACCTGGTCAGCCGAGAGATCACACAGGAAACGGGCTGGGTGGAGGAGCGCTTCTCGGCCGGCCGGGAGGACGCCCTGAAGGAGCACCAGTATGCCGTGCTTGGCAACAACCCCGAAGACCGCCGCGTCATGCAGTACTACCACAAGGCTCGCAAGGACTGCATGGCGACGCGCACGGTGACCGAGGGTGGCGTCATCCAGGAGGACTTCATCGAGCGCGACGACAAGCTGTACCGACGCGAAACCCTGGTGGGCAGCATCCAGAAAAAGTTCGGACCCGCCTGCGCCACGCGCAAGCCCATCATCAGCATTACTGAGCGCATGCACCGGAACCCGCGCGGCGACGGCGACGACGGCGTCAGTCTGCGCACCTTCGACATCGCCGATGCCAAGATCAGCGTCGTGTTCCACGCGTGCCGCGGCAAGATCACGGCCGAGCGGCGTGAGTTCTCGAAGCCGCACCCGGACGACAAGGCGCGACTGGTGCCCATCCTGGAGGAGGCGGCCGCCTCCGGTTTCAGCACCGACCCCGAGGAGGTGCCGCCGCGTATGCTCGACCTCTACTACATGATGAAGGCGCAGATGGAGGACGAGGAGCGATCGGTGGCGGCCGTGCGCGAGGCAGAGGACGAGATCATCGAGCTGCTGAACGCGCGCCTGCAAGAGGAGGCTGCGCTCGACATGGAGTACAGCCTGTTCGACAGCGACTTACAGCCGCAGATCCGCACCGATCGCAAGGACCTGGAGGCGTTCCTGGCCGCCCAGTCGACGAGACTGGTCGAGAAGAACAAGGATCCGCTGGGGCCGTTCCTGGCGCGGCTGAACGCCACCGAGGCGGAGCTGACCACCGCCAACCGCTTCCAGCTACGTGACGAGTGCATGCAGAGCTTCCGGCAACGGCTCGTGGATAAGGCCAACCGGCTGCAGAAACAGTTCGAGGAGGAGACGGAGGCGCTGCAGTCGCGCCAGCGCTGGTACCAGCAGAACTACGTGGGCTTGACGGATGAAGAGGAGGAGCGCTACCTCACCTTCTGTCACGACACCATGTTCCGGTTACACGTCCTGGAGTTGCTACTGGAGAGACACAAGCAGATGGCGCCCGTGAAGCACCAGGCGCTGGAGATGAAGCTCCGCAGCGATCCCAGGATCTCCGGTGACGTCATCAAGGAGGAGGGGGAAGGCGGATCTTGAGCAATCTGACGTCACACACACGCGTGGGTTTCGTGACGTATCTCATGAATTACCCAAGAAGTGCTGCATCAGCGCACTCCATCAGGGGACAGGGGCGAGGGTTCTGACCGCGTTCTGGTTAACATGCCGTATGGTGCAGGTGAACCGATGGTGAGAGCCGTGTTACGGTCACCCTAATCGAACCAGCACAGCCGACGATTCGCCTGATCTCGTGGTAGTGGAGCGCTGTCCAGAGCTTGTTCAGTGACGACAGAGCCGCCGGCCAGCAACCGGCGCCAACTCCACCAAATACACTGTTGAGAGAGCAGTCTGACCTCTCACCAATGCACTGGCGACAGTGAATGGTCGCACACTGTCCTTTATTCAGTTCACGCCAATACAATATTCTTTACGATCTTAACACGCCAACAGGAGCCTTGAAAGAAAAGGAAAGCTTGCTCAAGAATACCGCCTTGGCCCAACATTCAAATCCTCATGTCTCTTTCATAACGAAAAACAAAGCTGATATTTCACGCCGCAGCTCCAGCCTGAGCATATATTCAATTCGCTAATGCAAAAGTAAGATACAAGTAGACCTCCATCACAGCATCTGGCGTCACGACGAACACCGCAACTCGGCGGCGTGTATCACGAGCACGCCACACTCGGCAGATGTACACGACAGTCGTCCTGCACGGCGCTCGACGGGGGGGGGGGGGGGGAGGGAGGGGCGCCCGGGCCGCAATGATCACTCGCTCCGAGTTCACGGCGCCAGACAGATCTTCGGAAACACCAGGCCAGTCGGTCAGACCGGTCGAACACTCCGCGGCTGCCGCCCTCACCAGACCCACCGCAGCACAGCTACCGAGCCTTAGTCCGACGCGGCTCCTGCGTGACCCGTCGGCCCAGGCCAACACGCGACACGCGCTGTGTCCGTCCGAGCAGACCACGCACACGGCACTGCGGACGTCCGCCGCCAGGGCCCGTCGCCATTCTCCCCGTGCGTGCGCGCGAGCGTCACGCCGCTCAGTTCTCCAGGAACGAGACGTACTGCGTGAGCAGCGCCAGCGACTGCTGGCAGCTGGTGCCCTGGTGGAGGGGCGGCGCCGCTGGCCGCGGTCCCACCACCGTGCCGTCGACGGCCCAGCCGCGCTCCTGAGCCAGCCGCGCCACCTGCTCCGACGGCAGGCCGACGAACGCGGTCAGGTCGGCCAGCGTGATGGAGGTGTAGGCGCGCGCCACCAGCGCCAGCGCTCGCTCGCGGATCACGGCTGCGGGCCGCGATGGCGAACGAGGTCAGAGTCAGCTCACCCACATGACAGGCGCGAGCAGCGGCGTCGCAGCTGCCGGGGTCGTCACAGAACAACAAAAAACAACAAACAAACAACACAAAGAAACATACACGCGCCGCGCCGTGAGGCTATATAATCGCAGCGGAATGGTCGAGTTACGTCAGTGTTCAGGAGCCATCATGGAATTACACCACACCTAGCGCTTCCCTAGGGCATGACTGTTCAAATTCTCGATCGCAAGTTGAGCAGCTGCTAGCTGTCATATGCATGCTTTGGAATATTCAAATATCCGCGTTCAGAATCAAGGTCGGGTCGCCACGCCAGCCTGCGTGCCTGTGTAACACAACACAGAATAAAAAAAGGGAACGACGGTGACATGCTGAAATGGGAAGGCTTTGCCTTCATAATGATCGTGATTTACAAAATTCCCACAAAAAAACGAGTTCGCCCATATGCGTCAGGCTTTTCGTCTTGAACCCCAAGCACGTTCTCGATGCGCTTCAGTGTGAGTATTTCCTAACCCGCGACTGCCCGGGAGAGGGGGTACAAGCAGCGCCCTGCCATCCCACATTTGGGTGTTTGATTAGTTTGATACTGACTAGCTCGATTGCCGGCCAGTAAGGATCAGTCAGGGCCTGCTAGGGTCAGAACAGGGCATCTACGAGGTCACACCGGAGTACATGAGGTCACACCAGACCATATACGGAGTCACGAAAACCAGTGACTTTTACGTGGTGTGACCAGAAAAACCTGAACAAATTTATTGGAATGTGTGACCTGACTCCGACCTCACATGCTTGACATGTGGTCTGTAGCCGCTGGCCAATCTTTGCGACCAGTAGTACAAGTGCTAGAATGCATTGACATCAGCAAATGTTTTTTTGTTGTGTTCTGCGAGCCCTGTGACGGCACCAGTCACGCCAAAAGTGTCAGCTCGATGAATGCAAGATAGACTGACCGTGGCTTTCGATTGCCAACGGAAATTTGTCCAACTGACGGCTGGACGCTGAGATGCAAGGAGATTACTTCTGACCTTCAGGGCGGCCAAATATCCCAGCTGATGCCTGTTTAAGACGATCTCAACGGCGCCCTGCTGACCCCGATCTGCGTACGGTGCTAAGGATTTGAGAGGACGAACCCTCATACGGCGCGGAGGATGTGAGAGACCCGTACCCTCGAGTTCGCCGATGGCCTGCTGGAGGTACGCCGGCCACTCGCGACGCAGAGCCGCGTACGTGCCCGGGAAATTCTTGGTCCAGAGCTTCTGCCCCACCATCCACAGCGCCGCAAGCGTGCCGTCCGCCTCCTTGGCTGAGGTGGGCGCGCGCTTCCACAGGAACTTGGCGCTGCACCTGCAGTGAGATCAGAACACTTGTACCAGGGGTGCAAATTTGGCGTTTTGCACTGGAGGGGGGGGGGGAGGGGGCAAACCCATGAACTTTGTCCATCCTATATCCGAGACAGATCTTCACGAGTGTTGTCCACTTAACTCTGCGGTCATAAGTCCTTAAGGTTCCGGTTCCCCAAGAGCTCTTGAGGATGAGCACGAGACAGTAGATGATCGTGTATATTGTATGTTTTCTGTACAGACGTCGTATAGCTTCTAAAAATTTAACGTACCCTCTCTGCATCCTGTTTTAGTTCAGAGACGGATCGTTTCCTGGAAAAGAACATACCACTATTTGCCCCGTTCTTCGACGTTCCGCAAAGTAAACCTATTTGATTTTTTGGTGAGTAATAACCTACATTTCCCAGGAGCGCCTAAGCCCAGGGGCAACTAAAAGGGTCTCGGACATTCATATTTAGCAGGAAACGAGTTTCTGGGGAATTGCAACATCTGTGGAGCTCCATTAACGAAATCATGAATCGGCCCATTTGGAGAAGGGGCACCAAAACTTTTAATTTCGCGGCACCAAAACATATATTTACTAACGGCAACAGTCCTAAATCGGCAATTGAAAGGATCACGAAACCTTCTTTGAGGGACACTACGATTTCTTTGCTTTCCATCTTGACCAAAGTTTGGTTGGATCCATTCCGAAAAAGAAACCACAAAACCAGAACTGTGCAGCATAACAAACGAAAACTTTTTTATTCCCGGGGGTAGCACAATACGTCCCAACACATTCATCTTTCAGAAACGATAAATTCCAGGGACACTCCAATGTTCGCGCCTTCCTATGGGCGAAATCCGGGACCGGCCTATTCGGTGGTTGGTCACCAAAAATTTTATTTTGTGGTAACATGACCTTCACTTCTAAAAGGCAAAAATCCAAGCGGGTCATTGAAAGGACCCCTAAGTCTTCTTTTTCAAAGAGAACCAAAATCAGGGAGCACGCAATTCCTGCGCCTTTCACGCTAACAAATACTTAATAGTACTTCTCGTCGAAGAACCACCCGACGCCTTCATTTCGGGCATCACCTGCATTTTGAAAAGACATCTACTTTTAAGGGAGGAGCCACGTAAGCCTCCAAGCCCTTTAATTTAAGTGGCGTTCAACTTCACAGGGCACAAAAATTGCCCATCTTTTAACATCACGAAGAACCAAGGGAGCCCCTTTCGATGGGACAACGACACGCAACCTACCTTTGGCCTTTGGGTTCCGAGGTCCCAAGGAGCCCTTGGGGCCCTGAGGGTGGGACGTTCCAGGGTCGGATCGAAGGGTCCGAAGGGTAAGCCAGGGGAATGAAGGGACCTCAGCCAGCGGGCAATACAGAACACTCCGTCCAGTGTCGGTCTTGGCCCTGGGGCCTCTTTCCCGAGTCAGGACAGGGCCAGACCTGCAAATGTTAATCCGAAAGATCGAGCATTGGTCTGGCTCCTGTGCTGATCAGGGGCTCACTGTGCCCAAAATGGACACTGTGAAAACACAACAAAGAGTGTCGGCAACAAGCCCAAAGCCGGATATAGACACACTGGCTCACCAGGGACAGCAGCGGGACCTCGGACGTCAAAATGCTTTGGTTAGGACCTTCTTGACAATAACAGGCGACATGACAAATGATGATGCAAAGATAAGCGCTCACAATGACACAGTGACCTGTGCCAGTCAGCGGTCGCAGGATCGAACGAAGTGGCCCTCCGCACCGTTTCAACCAAGAGGCAGAGACCGATAAGCCGAATTGGCGTCTCGGTGCCAATTATTGGACTTCCTGTTAAAGTAAGGGATCATTTTGCGTCGGTGACGTGTCCCTGCGTCGATCCTGTGTCAGACACCCAGGTCAGAGAGCCCGACGCATCAGGGATGGGACCGGTGCGTGACGTATCCCTCTGGGGGCCTCCGGATCGACCCGGGCACCCCGGTCCCCGTATCGCCAGAATAGCACTTGCTATGTGCCCGGGCTGGGACGAGACAGCCCTTCAGCTCGTGGCCAGCAAAATACATCCGGGCGATTCTGAGACAGATTTTCGGGACGAAATCATCAGTTAGAGCGTCACCAGCGGTCGAGATTACACCATAGCGTCATCAGTTCGTGGTGCTTTACGTGCTAAGACAATATGAAAATATGATGGCAGTTGGGTGCAAAATATGAACGTTTTACATATTGCGTATTATGTATAAAACATGTTACATAATATGATCCTTTTCCACGCTCGTACTATGCTAGGGGTGCTAGAGCTATATCGATCTTCGAACACAAGATGATTTTACGTGCCGGAGGCGCAGTAAACCTAACATCCTTGTTTTTCATATCTAGCACTTCCATTGTTTACGTATCACTTGTGTCAAATTCCTCAATAAAAATGCAGGAAGTTTTGATACCCCTTCAAAATACTCAAAACATACAGCACAAGATTTGAAAGTTTCTATAGAAATGACACAAAACATGCCCTCATATTCCAGTGAACTGGCCACATGTTTGAGTTCAAGAAAAATCACGTTAAAGGTCAACGATTTTTAATAACTTCGCCGCTTTCTGCTGCCACTATCAACATTTCAACATTCGCGTCATGACGCACCACCCGAGTGGCGTCATGTGTACAACTGATTGGTTTTGTGTTCAGCCGCTCTCTTTGGGCCTCGATTCCCCGCGCAACCCGCCCTTTCTGCCAGGATGAGAGGCAAACGCCACCATGTGGTCACAGAAGCGTCGTAAAGCCCAGATGACGTAATAACATTCACTGTGAAATTGCTGACTTACTAAATGCAACTTTTTGGGGTTCTGTTTTATGTAAGCTATTGTGTATTGTTTTGTGCCATGCTTTGCTTTATTTCTGAATTGTGAGTACACACAAAATCTTAAATCATTTTTACTTTAAATATTTCATAGAGTATTGGGAGCCACATTCCACATTGTGAAGGTCTAGCCAAATATGGGAGCCCAGCACAACATTGGGGGGGGGGGGGGGGGCACCTCCACATTGCAGGGTCATGCCCACCCACCCCCCAAAAAGAGATACACAGTTCCACCCCTAACACTTGCATTCATTGTGGTGGAATGCTTTTTACTTAAAGAAGCAACAATAAGCAAAACATCAAAGGACAAACAGCGAGATGTCAAGGGCACAAGCTTCAGACAAATGAAGGTCGACCATTTGGTGATAGAACAACACACTCACATCCTCAGATTGGAAATGGGAAGGCCTCTATAATGCCTTTGAGACTGAGCACGACTTAAAGTGTCTGGAAAGCATTTGCCCTTGATTTTTGTATTGACAGTCACCACAAGTCACATTTGGACACTTGGACAAGAGCTCCCAAACTAAACACCAAAAAATCTGAAGGCAAGGCCATCTTGGTTCTGTGGAGGAAACAAACATAGTGGACAGCTCCCTAAATTACAAGGATAGATGTGGAGCACAATTGTTAAGCAGTATTGTGGTATGCGCAAATCATGTACTGATCTTAAGTAAAAGATCCATGAGCTTTGCTCAGATTTTGCAGTGAAAGACAATCAGATTTCTCAATATTTTTAGCATGTGTATAGTTAGGTCTGGTGTCAAGTTACATCCTTTTCAATGCATGCACCAATACATGCATCTGTGGTGGCTCTCAGGTACTTACAGATCAGGATGAATGATAACAATAAGCATCAGTTAAAATACAAGCATCAGTGGCAAAAGTGTGCAGTATGTGCACATAACACTTGTACTCACAGATCATTCTCCAGAAGATAGCAGGCCAGCAGTTTGGTATATACCTCAGGAGCTGCTATACCATCTGGAGACTAAAGACACAATTGCTGTGTTTCTTGGAAAACAAGATATTTAATATGCACTACAGATTTGTTGTGTAGAATAAAATCACCATTTATAACATAAAACACCACAACCATAATGCTTATAGCTGAATGCATGATTTCAAACTATTGATATAACTCAAGTTTTTGTTCCAAAGAACCATTTCCCTTCAGGTACCACATTAACAATGGCTAGCATGGGTGGGGAATGACCTTTGTATCTGACACATATGGAGGTGCAAAAAGCATTGACAGTGGCTGATTTAAAACTGTGGGAAGTTACACAGATGTAATTGGCATATCGTACACATAATTCTTCTTTCTCCAGTTCCTTTCTTGTGCCTTCAAGGTCTGCAAGCATTACTGAGTGATCCTGGTGACCTCTGAGTATTGAGACCTTTGCTGGAAGATAGAAGCACATCATCAAATTCTAAAGGCAATCAACCATCACAAACATCTGGACAGTGAGAACATAGATGTGGTATGTATGCAACTGGCCCATATAATACTTAGATCTATGTGGTGACTAACATGAATTTGAGTTTACTTCTCATGGGATAAGAATAAAACTGTTGGGCTAGACTATTTCAAATAACATGGTCAATTCATACTGTCTCATTGTAAATCTATTTATATTTTTGTGCTATACTACTATAACACTGGCCCATATTATGCAAAATGATCAATATAAAATGACTACCTGTAAATGTAATACTGTTTTTGTGCCCTGTACATACAAAATACTTTTCAGATCCCAGTGATTCATTTTTATGCCAGTAAAAAACAACTCAAGTACATCTACCAGACAACAACTGAACATGCTCCACATTGCTGAAAATGTCCAGACAGCAATGATGCATAGCAAAAAATTCAGAACATGGTTATTAGAAATCAGGGTGTTAAGAATTTGCAACACAGCCACCACCAATTCCAGGGCATGGCTAGCAGTTAAGAGAATTTTGAAGTTACCAAGAAAATTTCTGACATATCACAATACTATAAATCAAACTGATGACAGTTTTACATAAAAAAGCTTGAAAATTCAGTACAATTTGACATGGCCTGAATTACACACACACAAGCCTGAGGTTAAGCAAAGTTCTGTACGCAAGGAGTGCAGCAGATGTGCTCTTTGCAGACAGGTCTCTAAATGTGTATACAACCTTGTTCTTGCAACACAACCACTAACCAGATGAAATTTATGAACATATGCATGGTAGCAGTTTTACAAAATCCATGATACCGAGTGCAAAAACTGGCACAACGTGTCACTGCACACCACAAATGTGGAATTAGGGTCAAAATGATAAACAAAATATTTATTTCAATGCAATACCCTTCGTTTTTATGCAGCCCGCATATACAGCGCACGGTATGCATATATCACATCCATAGCATATACTACCCCGCATCCGCCTCTACTAACCTTCCCTGCTTTAATCACGTACTTGTCACCGACTCCTGCCGCATCCCCCAAGCGTGCTTCCTCACGCATTTACTTCCCAAGCAAGAGCGTACACTCAAAATAGCGCAGGTGCTACCTCGGCATGTGTTACATCGCATACCAAAAATATTAAGCAGTCGGAAAACCTCCAAAATCTGCTTTGTTTAAATCGTGGAAGCATGACGATTGCTAGTTGGTTACACAATTGCCCGAAAGTCACAATGAGCAAGTTTCCGCACGTTTCAGCGCTGGAACCGACACCATTCGTAATCTTCGTGAACGACCTATCAGATCAAGTGCGAAGCATAGTCAAAATGTTCGCGGATGACACCGAGGTCTACTCTCGTGTCCCGCGCCCCCTGACTGACTCTCCTTTACAGGTCGACCTCGATGCCCTGGCCAAGTGATCAGAGGGGCGGCTACTCCCCTTAAATTAACGAAGTACAAAGTTATGTGCATCGAGAACTGCAACCCGAGACTACCCTTTTTCTTGAACGGTGCAGAGGCGGGCCCACCGACAAGGATCTCTGGGTCTTCGTGGATCATAGGCTTAAGCTCCACGTGCAGACGGCAGAGGCGATCTCGAAGGCCAACCAGATGCTGGCGGTCGTGAAACGGGCGTTTGCCGACGTTGGTGCTCATATGCTGCCACTGCTCTTCAAGGTCCTAGCACGCTCGTACTTGGAATATGGCAACGTCATCTGGGGCCCCTACGGCAGACTGGACCAGAAGCGGCTAGTGGGTTTAGGGGCGAGCATCGCGTCTTGATCACGAAGTGAGCCACTGGCCATACCCTGAGAGGTTCCGAGTCCTTCAGTCGCCCTCGCTTTACTACCGTCGCATAGGGGACATGGACCTTACAGCTGTATCAGCTGCTTCACGTCACTGCCGGGGGAGGAGTTCCTGACCAGACACAACTCGGAGGTGACGAGAGGACACCAATAGAAGCTGAGATAACCTCGAGTTAGGACTCTCGTCAGTTGTAACTCGTTCAGCACGTGGGTCGTTAACGATTAGAACGCTCTTCCACACCCGGTCGTACTCAGTTGTCAACCTCAGTTGAACAGTTTAAATCTATGCTTAATAAGCAATGGGCGGGTATCATTTTTGACATTCCACACTGACTCCATTATTTGAGACTGTTGATTACTGGACCGGGAGCTTGCCGAGACCGGGACCGACAGGCCTAGTGGCGTATAATTCCGGATCATCATGAGGTAAGGTGAGGTAAGGTTTTCAGTAATTAGCTTTGCGAAGCCAGCTGCGCCATATTCACGATCGCTGTGCTCGGTCACGGCAAAAAAGTGGAGGTGGTGCCCGTGGAGTGGAGGGCCGCTGTCGGAGAAAAGGTGAGGAATTAGCGTTGAAAAATGTTATTACGGATACAATAATTTGTTGACACTGCGCGTAAGTCTTGAAACGGGCTGTAGGGATGTGCGTAGCTGTAACTTGCCGCGGCTAAAAATCTGTTCTGCTTGTGCCGTGTTCAACCACACGGCGATGTTTGGCATTACGATGCCCACGCAACACTGTTGTGTCAAATTGTGACTGATTTGCAGGCACACTTAAGCATAAGATGCTGTCCACAAGCCCCTCCCCTCATAGTAGACAGTTTGCCTCACACTAGTATTGAATGATTCTCAAACACATTTGAGTTAACAGTATGCTGTTCATCTCTGCCCATTTGTAATACTGTGTGTATCAATGGGCATCTCTAGCATAATTTGTGGATTACAGGACTGCCAAGTCATGCTAAGTCTCACCTCCATGGGCTCTAGGGGTGGTCAATGGGTCCAGGAAACCCTTGTCTCACCTTTGCCTATCATCTTTTTGCAGTTTTCACTGCAGCTTGGTGCTGGTACCTGCTAATTCTAGCAAAATGTGCATCCTGCAAAAACTTAGGCTTGGTTTATTGTTCTTTTTAGCACTTCCCTGTTAGCCTCTGAATGTTTTTCTATGTTGATAATTGTGTTTAAAAGGGTTTGCTGTTTACTGTATGGTTTTTGCTAGATGTGTTTAAGGTACCTCACAGCTAGTGCTCATATTGATTTGGGGTGAGTCAGAATGTATGAAAGGTGTGAGCCAGCCCTAATTTAGTCAGATTTAGTTTGCACAGGATGGTTGAAAGCAGTTTTGTGGTCAGAGTATATGCTCTATGTAAACAGCTTTATATATCACATTTTGAGTTAACTATAAAGTGAATGAAACACAAATACTATTGCTTATAAGAAGATTTTGTGGTCCAATCATGCTGTCAGTCACCTTAGATTTGCTGGGTATTATTGGAATTGCTACCTAGTAGGCTAACAGTTTCAATACCAGATACAACACCTTGTAGTGTTATTAATATTCCAGTGTGGAAACTGTGGGAAGTTGCAATAAGACTGTTCTGTTGCCTAGTGTGAACTTTAAAGCTCATATTCAGCCCTTGCCCAGTTTCCACATTTTTCACAGTGCTGATGGTAAGGGGGCCATGCTGTCCCATGCTGTCTCCAAACTGAGGAAGTTGAAACAGCTGAAATTACCAGTTGATTGGTTGAGTCAAGATCTGGCATTTGGTAATAGATTTAATACTGCTTGGTGTATAGCTGACTCAATTATGCCAAGTCACAATCCAAATTTCCTGAAAATCTGGCTTTCAGCCTGACATGCACAAATGTATGAGACCATGCCTTGTAGGGCCACAAATCTTAGACAGGTGTGTTCCTTGTTCAATTCTTAGTATGTCTGTGCAGTCTAATGTATTTTGGTCATATATTTGTGATGTCTAGCTCAGTTAAAGGAAATGCTCCACATTTGAGGATCTTAAAGCAAGCATCAGACATATTGACATGGCTTACCTATATTTATTGGTATACTGTTAAGTGGAAAAGGCTGATCTAGACAACATGTTTTTTCATTTACTTTTGAGTAAATATGTTACTCAGTACATCATTGTTTGATTACATCATCATACCTTGCACAGCATTGATTGAGAACCAATTGATGGCAGTGATATCTGGAAATTCTGCCCACAAATGCCAGCTGTGAACAACTTAATTGTGTTCTTCCTGGCCTTGACCACTACATGGCTTATGAAAAGGCAGAATTTGAATGATTTTGCTGTATGAATGCCTAGACAACCTTGAAATAGTATCCCTGAAATAGTTTACACGTTGCGGGTACATAGCACAGCAAATAGAGGTGTTTAGGTCGAGTGCTATGAACTATACCAACTGATCATTAAGATGGCTATTTCATTGTAAACCCCAATACAAATGTGGAACACTTCCTTAAGCATGCGCTCGGGTGGAGGTGGGGTCAAATTGACCCCCAAAGGTTTTTCCAGAATGGTTTGCGAATGGGGTGGCGTAGCCGTGCTAAATTTTGCATGGCTGTAGACAATTGAATAGCAAATTGTGTGGTGAAAACTTTAGATGTACCCTGTAAGGTCGCTGACCTATGGCAGTTAAAAGTCAGGTCATGGTTTCAGCAGAGCCAATTTGTAGGGAAACATTCAATCTGATGCATCAGCAGTGTTAGATGAAGCCATACATATCTGAACTGCCTTTTTAGACAACACAACAAATGAATGAGCAAATTGCATTGACCTAAGGTCAGGTATGAAGATCTCACCAAGGTCAAAGCCAACATATTTTATTGGTCTAGGGCCTGCTGTATGGGATGGTTTCTGGTGCTTATTTTGAATTTATTGATAGCAGGAACTGCATTTTACATCTTCCATTCACTTATTAGAGGTGAAAATAGGCCACTGACCTTAAGTGGCCCAGGTCAACATTTGGTTTTAGGAGCATACTGCCTAGCATAATCTTTGTCACTACTGAAATGCAAAACTCAGGGCAGTCTTGTATGATTTCGGTCACCATGACTTTCAGTAGGTTCTGGGGGTGCTTTGGAGACCAACTGGGAATTTGACCTTGTTTGTCCTTATTTGACCAAAAGGTCATAACCTAGGAACCTCAAACTTTGATCTCAGTGAATTCATGTACAGGTCAACACACCCTGTGAATTTGGTGTCTCTAGCTCTCATAGTTGTCGAGATCTCAGGGGGGTCAAATTGACCCAAGCAAAGGGTATCCAGCCGGCCATCTGGGCGCGTGTTAATGTAACAGCGTCGGCCCACCGTGCGCGTTCCGCGGAATCGTCAGTTGCTGCCGCCCGCCTGTGCCGGCCGTAAATGTGCGTGTAGTCTCCTTCAAAAATCGCCTCTCCAAAAAATCCGATGGACGCGTCCTTTTTTGCGTCAAAACACGCCCAATTGACGCCCCATGGGCTCCGGAAAATTGTGTTGCGAATGCACAACATGCCGGAAATGTATCTTCAGAAAACCTTGTGGGGGAGGGTGGCGCCCCCCCCCCCCCCCCTCCCCCGACTCCTTCCTAAGAGGACGAGGGGAAATTTGAGATACCTATCTGCCTGGGCCGTTTTTGTATTGTTTATTTCTTTACTTAAGCACCACTCTGATATTTGGATCAAGCTTACTACTTTGCATTCCACATTCCAGAGTCAGGAAAATAAGCTTGCTGATCCAGATCTTTCTGACCCCGTGAAAAAGCCATTTGACAGTTTCCGGGGGTTGGATCCATAAATTTGACTGTGTGCTGGTAAATTTAACCATTGTTCTGGCTCAAATGTTCCATGCTAGATGGAAAGCCTACTTCACTGTCACTTTGCTGCAATGCACCATGCAGATAATTGCGTGCTCTATTGATCAGCCTGACAGAAAGTTATTCTATAGTTTTGACCACTTGGATGGGACAACACCTTGTGAACAGGATGTACTGAATGAGGCTCCTGGTCCTAAGTTGGCTGAAACCAACTATCAGCACACATCTTTATCAGTAAAAAGGCCACTGAAACTCTATGCAAGTGGCATGCTGTATGAGTGCTGTGTATGTGATATGCTGTGTACATACTACATGGGTGATGTGCTGTGTACATATTGTACATGTCATATGCTGTCGCCTGAAATTGTCTCGTAATGTCCCATTGGCTGACGATAGCTGAACTGCCCACCACAATTATGGGCGTTTTTCCCATTGTATTTACCAGGTGTGATGTCAGTGTGGGAGGGAGGATCAGTGCCAGAGCACCTCACCACCTGACAGACACCTGCTGGCAACCATGAACGCGGCGGTGGGCGGAGAGACGTACCAGGTGGTGGGCACGGCCAGCCTGACCGGCCTGGAGGCCGCCCAGGTGGTGGTGGCTGACCAGCAGGGCATGCACTACATCACCGATGACGGCAGCGGCGGCGAGTGGTTCGTGGTGCAGCAGTGCGACCACCAGGTGGGCCCGGCGCGCGCCTCGGGAAGCCGGACGGGGATCTCGCCCCGGCGATCCTGGCTGCCGTGTTCAGCCGTGATGAGTTTAATCGCAGCTCGTGGTCTTTGGCGAGCTTGCCGGCTGCTTTGTGGAGCTTTCACTCACTCAGCGATTGTGTGTTCTGTCTGGTGCGCTGTATCTGCGAAGATCGTGCCGTCCATCTAACGTCCCAGTTGTCGGCACCTGGCGACGGAGCCGTGACACTGCGCATGCGTGGTGTGACCGTCAGGTGCTGGCGCCGCCCCCGGACGCCGGCGGAGGTCAGCTGGTGCCGGGGGACGCCGGCGGCGCCAGCGGTGCCCGCTGCATGGTGTGCCGCGCCGCCCTGGCCGGCCTGGCCGGCGGCTGGTCTGTGCAGAGCTGCTACACCAAGCACGGCCAGCAGGTGTTCCTTACGCTGCTGATGGACATCCTGCTGCCTGGCGGAGACGTGGCCAGGTCAGTGGCCGCAGCGGTAGTCGAGCCCACTCCTCCGCAGCACGCGGCTTTCATGCGAGCAGCTCCGTTAAGCGGGGTATCGTACTGATGACCACGTTAAATCCCGTTTGTCCCGTTAAATCCCGTTTGTCGACAGCAAGGCCAGAAAGGGACAGGCACTCGGGTGAGTCCGGTTCAAGGAAAATGCCAGCGTTTTCGCCATGTCTGGGACCGTGCGCATGCACGAAGTTACCATCACGTCCTCTGACTTCACGGCCCGTGGTCCTCCACTCACTGATGATCATTGACTACGGCAGAGTCGCTCTTCGGCGTAAATAGCCCTTTTTGGGCGAGCGAGGAGACCACGAGCTCACCAGTGACCGCACATCTCAGCAATATCATGGTCATCTCGCAAGACCAGTATCTCACCGCTACCACCGGTCATCTCCCTAGACAGTGTAACGGAGTGAAGTACTCCTGACCCCTGCAGCCTCGCTCGCCGAGACAGTGAGAGCTCCAGCAGGAAGGCGTGCTCCTTCAGACTGAAATGTTTCCGTGCGTGGGTAGGCTTGATGCAACATCCCACATGTCATGACCGATATCCGCGCAAGCGTGTGCATGTGCTTTTCCTATAAACATCGTAAACCCGGGCTGGGCTGGCCAGCACGCCGCGCACAGCGCCTGCCACCACACGTGTGCAGTGCCGGAGGTAGATTGCGCGGCGGGCTTCTCTCACCGGCCGCGACCGTCTCGTGCAGGGTGTCCGGCTGTGACGACCGCGTCTGCGACGGCTGCGCCTCGCTCCTGAACGAGGTGGACGAGTGCAGCCACAAGCTGCGCGCCGCTCGCCAGCAGATCCGCGACAAGTACAAGATGGCCGCGCTGGCCGCCGGCGACGCCGCCATGGCCCACCAGGTGGTGGCCGCGGCAGGTCAGTAGAGACGCTGGTGCTGGGGCGGCCTGCTCGCTCGTCTGATGACGGCTGTCGAAGGCCCCCCCCCCCCGTGGTGTCGCACTAATTGCGGGCTGTTGTGTACAGAGCGTGCGTTATAGAGAGAACTGAAACTTTTCGCAGTACTGTTCGATTTTTGTGACGGTGGTACGCTGATGGAGAGGATCGAAGTGGGCCTTTCCCAAACGATACCCTGCGTCTCGTAATCATCGGCTAGGTGAGGTAATGGCAAGGGATCTCACATCAGACCAGTTATTGAATAGCTTCCATCTGTATTACCCTGTGTCTGTCTGATGCCGTAGGTGTATGTTTGCCGGCTCTGGTACCTTGCCAGCTCTGATGTGTTGTGCCTGGTACCTGGCCAGTTCTGATGTATTGTGTGTGGTACCTGGCTGGTTCTGATGTGTTGTGTGTGGTACATGGCCAGTTCTGATGTGTTGTGCCTGGTACCTGGCTGGTTCTGATGTGTTGTGTGTGGTACCTGGCCAGTTCTGATGTGTTGTGCCTGGTACCTGGCCAGTTCTGATGTATTGTGTGTGGTACCTGGCTGGTTCTGATGTGTTGTGTGTGGTACATGGCCAGTTCTGATGTGTTGTGCCTGGTACCTGGCTGGTTCTGATGTGTTGTGTGTGGTACCTGGCCAGTTCTGATGTGTTGTGTGTGGTACCTGGCCAGTTCTGATGTATTGTGTGTAGTACCTGGCCGGTTCTGATGTGTTGTGTGTGGTACCTGGCCAGTTCTGATGTGTTGTGTGTGGTACCTGGCCGGTTCTGATGTATTGTGTGTGGTACCTGGCCGGTTCTGATGTGTTGTGTTTGGCACATGGCCAGTTCTGATGTGCTGTGTCCCACAGCCAGGGACGTCAGCGGCCAGAAGCACGAGGTCGCCCTACTGGAGGAGACGGATCTCATGGAGCAGGTGTGACGCCTTATCTGATAGGTCAGGCGCCTCAGGTGCCAGCTGGGGCAGGACGGAGGACGGTACCGGCCGATGCGGGCTGATGTCCGTGTCCCAGTGTCATGATGTGTGGCCGTCAGCTGGCCTGTAGGGGACACGTGACGGCTGTCCTCTGTTAAGTCCTGTCGTATCCACTGGTCCTTGTAGCATGTGAGGCGGTTTAGCCAGTCATAATGTAACAATGTGGAGGTGGGTGTAATAGTGCCAATTCATTAGTTGAAATGGCTCGACACAGTGGGGTGCTCCTTAGCTTGTGAACCCACCTACTGGTGTAACGCCAGTCGACAGGGATTGGCCTTGTTCCAGGTCGCTGGGAGCTCACCTGTTCAAGAGTCTCCTGCTAAGGCAGACGAGTTGCAGGTACAGTATGTCCACAGCCTGACAGCTTGTTCTGTCTTTCTGTAACGTGATGAATTTCCCCTCTAGACTGGCTTTAGTAATAGTTCGACGATGGCCCGGCCCCCAGCGGTACCACTGTTCTTCGGTCCCTTGTTCACACGGCCGTGGCGCCGCCGCTCCACCGATGGCGGTGCTAGCCCAGCTCCCATTACTTCGGTCCCGGTCGCCTGCCGTCCCAGCTGCGCCGCCGCCGCTGCTGCCCCCCCCCCCCCCCCATCTCCCTCCCCCTGCTGACCCCGACCCGGGCCGTGCTGTTGCAGCCGGTGGAGGAGGCGTCTAGCGCCTCGCTGCGCCGAGCGACACTGCGCTGTCCTACCTGTCCGCGCCGGCTCAGGACGCCCGCTCTGCTGGCCAGCCACGCGGCCAAGTGCCGACCACCGGCCGTCGCCGACGTCGCCGACGTCGCCGCCGACGTGGCGGGCGGCGCCATCCCGGCCGACGTCGAGCCCCAGCTGTCCTGCCACTGCGGCGAGCAGTTCGGCACCGCCGCCCAGCTGACGCTGCACAAGCGCACGCGCCACTGGGACGCCACCAAGTACCTCTGCGACGTTTGTAACGTACAGCTGAAGAATCCGCGAGCGTTCGTCGAGCACATGCGCAAGCACGGCGAGACGCGGCCGTTCCGGTGCGACGAGTGCGACAAGCGCTTCACGCTGGCCAGCAGCCTGCGCACGCACCGGCGCTTGCACACCGGCGACAAGCCGTACCAGTGCGAGCTGTGTGGCCGGGCGTTCTCGCAGCACACCTCGCTGCAGAGCCACCGGCGCACGCACACCAACCAGCGGCCGCACGCCTGCGACGAATGCGACCGCACCTTCCGCGAGACGCACGCGCTCAAGAAGCACAAGCTGATCCACTCGGGTGAGAAGCCGTACCGCTGCGAGCTCTGCGACCAGCGCTTCCGGCAGAAGGGCGTGCTGCAGCGGCACATACGCACGCACACGGGCGAGCGGCCGTACCGCTGCGACCAGTGCGACGGCGCGTTCATCGATTCTGGCGCGCTCAAGATGCACAAGATCCAACACACGGGCCAAAAGCCGTTCTACTGTGAGCACTGCGGCAAGGGCTTTTCCGACTCGTTCTGGTTCAACAAGCACAAGATGTACCACAGCGGCGAGCGGCCTTTCCAGTGCGACGTCTGCCCCAAGGCGTTCACGGACGCACGCATCCTGCGCCACCACAAGAAGCTGCACTCAGGCGACCGGCCCTACATCTGCTACGTGTGTGGCGCGCGCTTCAGCAACTCGTCCCACCTGACGCGTCACAACCACATCCACACTGGCGCCAAGCCGTTCGGGTGCGACGTGTGTCGGCAGACGTTCCGCGACAAGTCGACGCTGAAGCGACACCTGAAGACGCACAGTTGTCGCAAGACGCTCAGCTGTCCCGACTGCGCGCGCACCTTCCCGCGGCGCGACGCGCTGTTGGCGCACCGCCGCGAGCCGTGTGTGGATGCGCTGGCGCTGGCCGTGAGCGCCGCCGGGCCGCCGGGCTTCACGCACCCCGAGAAGCCGCTCTACAGCCTGAAGCCGCTGCAGCCGGAGCTGGCCGCCGACGGCGCCGTGCTGCAGCTGCAGCCGGTGCAGCCGACGCTGCCCGGCCTGCAGCAGCTGCAGCAGCCCCAGCAGCAGCAGCAGTCCCAGCCCCAGCAGCAGCCCCAGCAGCCTCAGCAGCAGCAGCAGGAACACCAGCAGCAGCCCCACCAGCAGCAGCAGCAGCAGCAGCAGCCTCCACAGCAGCACATGATGCAACAGTACTAGCAGCCGCACCCGGGGGTGGCACAGCTGTGGAGTGGCGAGGCGGGACGGCGTGCTGCTGCCGTCGGCGGACGGGTGGCGGCACCTCCGTGCCACCCTATCATCATCAGTCATGCGTGCAGCTACAGAAGCTCGCCGAATTCTTACCCCAGCATGGTGGCCGCGACGTTTAAGTGTGGTCAACGTATCGGCACGCGCCGGCTGGTCGTTGATCTGATGTTTTTATACAGGCATGCGTCGCAACTGTTGACAAGACGTCTTTTGGTAGTGTGAATCCTTTACTCCCATCTTTCGTCTTGTAGTTGCCCTCAGTCGTGCGTTTTGCGATGTTTGTTTTTTTCGGCGGGCGCTGCAGACATATTATTGAGCATCGTTTTTCAATAACACAGCAGCGTTGACATTGTTCGAATTTGGTACTAGCAGCCGTACCCGGGGGTGGTACAGCTGTGGAATGGCGAGGCGGGACGGCGTGCTGCTGCCGTCGGATGAGCATTTTCGGGCGGTATGTTGCATCGCCAGCGAGTCCAAGTGCTGTTTCTTCGTCACAGAGACCGCGACAAACCGAGATCTCTTGAGAAATCCCCACGATCGGTGGTGCCTTTTCCTCACCGAAATGACCGGTGCCGGTGGGCCGGTGCCTTCCTTTCACACCCGTCCTGGCATGTCTCCCGCGTGCTGGGCCGAAAACTGCCCCAACAGCGGGCCGACCTGGGAATGCCCGATGTGCCCTCCTTGCATGATGACCACCAAATAACGGCACTCAGCGGCGCGCCTGTAGGCCGCGATTATCATCAGCATGCCCCGCTGAGCCCGTGTGCACACGTATACTATGCTTCAGCACACACATACGCCTCTGTATGAGGACGGCTGACCACTTCGTGCCGCCTGGTGTGCACAGCATGCGTTGCGCGCCGCTCAGTAATATCAGACTTGAGAACAAGGTGAGGCTTTATTCATACAGATTGACTCGCACAGTCACGGCCTTGGATGGCTGCTGTTCACACGAAAGTGATGTTCGAAGTCTGCCTGTCACTAAGGAAGTGAACCTATCAGCTGCACGAGAGCAACGACCTGACTTGGCCAGGTTTCGCAGCAAGCACGTGCGTTGATAACCGCGGAGCGGTTGGCAACTCTCTTGCCGTCCGTCTGGGTGCCTCTCAAAGCTCGATTTATGGGCTGGAACGGACGCGAGCCTAGTTGTCTGCAGTGGGAGGCTCGTACTTCAGGTTGAAGTTGAAGGACAGGCACCCGAGTAGCGTGGCGGGCGCCGACTTGGAGAACAGCGTTACGTTGCCGTGGTAGCCTCCCTGAAATGCATTAGCGGGCGGGTTTGATGTGGAACGACGAAACAAAACGCGACCACCTTACTTTGACAGGAGTTTCTAGCAAGCTCTTTCTCTCCATTACCTCCGAGCAAGCCTGGCGCGATAGCAGCCAAGCATCTCGTGCCCGCAATTCTTCTGTCCCATGCAGGACCCCCGTCAGCAGAAGCAGCCGATGGAACGAAGCCCAACTCCACAGCCCACGCCAGTCCTGGAGGTCACGTACCGCGATGATCTTGTCGATGGCCTCCCCGAGGTCTGGCAGAGTGATCTTAAAGCCGTCAGACTGGTAATGTCCGGCCTTCAACACGCAGCCGCACGGTATGTCGGGTGGGAACAGCGGACAGAATACGTCCGGAAACTTGGTGATGTAGTCGCACATGTCCACGTCACTGCAACACAGAGTTTGGGTCTGCATGTGCGGGTGCATTTTTCGTATTTAGTGAACTGGCATTGGCCTGAGCATTAAACGGCGTCCCTCATAGGCTACAGGGCGTGATAGCCGACCAGCAAACCGCCAATTATGAAGCAGAAGATGAATTGGTTTTGTTTGGCCATCAGCGGTATGTGCTCGAAGCCAGCGAGTTTGGTTTGTGACGGACCTCACGATCAGCGATGTGTGCTTGGAGCCAGCGAGTTTGGTTTGTGACGGGCCTCACGATCAGCGATGTGTGCTTGAAGCCAGCGAGTTTGGTTTGTGACGGGCCTCACGATCAGCGCTGTGTGCTTGAAGCCAGCGAGTTTGGTTCGTGACGGGCCTCACGATCAGCGCTGTGTGCTTGAAGCCAGTGAGTTTGGTTTGTGATGGGCCTCACGATCAGCGATGTGTGCTTGAAGCCAGTGAGTTTGGTTTGTGACGGGCCTCACGATCAGCGCTGTGTGCTTGAAGCCAGTGAAGTCACATCGGAAGATTGCACAATGGGAGCTAATTTAAGCGCGCTTGAGTGCAGTATTCCCTGCTGATCGTCAACGACCAGATACCCGTTGTGTCTGGGGTCGTTCCAGCTCTGCTCCAAGTTGTGCTCCAACTCTAAAACGTCTCTGGGGAAGGAAGCTGTTGCTGGCGGGACGCCTCAAACACAAGTGCCCGCGTCCTCCGAGACAGCAGCGAAAGCCCAAACCGGCTGTTCTTTTACCAGACACAAAAATCCCCAGAAATGACCAGACCTTTGCGAAGAGTCATTTGTGTCAGATGACCAGGACAGCTGAAGCCTTACCAGCTGCCGAGACCTTTCATGCAGGGCACCTCGATATCGTACGGATCCTCCTTGATCACTTCGACCTTGAGGATCATGTCATCGGGCCAGTCCGAGCGCAGGTCGCCCTGGAAGGCCAGGGTCATCGACCCCGGGACGATCACTGGGTCAGGCGACACTGTGGCGTCATGGAACACGGCCCCGGGTGTCAGACCTGCCGGCAGGGGACGGACGTTACAATCTGAAGTCACTGAACACCGCCCCGGGTGTCAGACCTGCCGGCAGGGGACGGACGTCATAATCTGAAGTCAATGAACACCGCCCCGGGTGTCAGACCTGCCGGCAGGGGACGGACGTCATAATCTGAAGTCACTGAACACCGCCCCGGGTGTCAGACCTGCCGGCAGGGGACGGACGTCATAATCTGAAGTCACTGAACACCGCCCCGGGTGTCAGACCTGCCGGCAGGGGACGGACGTCATAATCTGAAGTCACTGAACACCGCCCCGGGTGTCAGACCTGCCGGCAGGGGACGGACGTCATAATCTGAAGTCACTGAACACCGCCCCGGGTGTCAGACCTGCCGGCAGGGGACGGACGTCATAATCTGAAGTCACTGAACACCGCCCCGGGTGTCAGACCTGCCGGCAGAGGCCAGACGTTACAATCTGGCGTCGTTACCCCCCCCCCCCCCCCCCGGGCGCCAGACCCATATATATCTAATGCCATTAGATCGGTAGCACTTATGCTAAATTACAACCAGACGTGTGCAAATCGGAAGAGAGACATCGGCTGCTAAATGGTATAGACTCACAAGTAAAACAAACGAGGGTAAGCCGGGCGAGTTACGGGCAACCCAACCCAACGGTTCTTCCAATCCCAGATCAACGCTTCGTTTGCTCACGTCGTACATGTCATCGTTAGCCATACCCCGCCCACTTACACATGCGGGTTTAGTTTAATGCCAAGTACAATGCCCTTCTTTGCGGACTGCACACTCTGGGTATAGCCGTTTTCACTCTGGTGGCATTATATTTCTGCGGTCAGACCTGCTGGCGGAGTTCATACACCACGATCTGACGGCATTGAACGCCGCCGCGGGCGTCACACCTGCCGACGGGGCTTCAGATAAGACGCCAGGCTCAGTCCACCTGTACGCCGTCCGACCGACTGATGAAGGGAATGGTGTACAGACCCTGGTGTACAGAACCTGGTGTACAGAATCTGGTATAGACCCTGCTGTACAGGGCCTGGTGTACAGACTTTGGTATTCAGACCCTGGTGCATAGACTCTAGTGCACAGACGCGCTGGTTGGCCATACACGCGTGGGGCACGGAAATGACGCACTAATTTCCCCGACGACATCGTTGGCCGCTTGTTCTGAATACGTCACTGGACGTTACCGCCTGGGCCGCTTCGTCCACCACTGATTCCAGAGCTGAGCCGCCTCATCCACCACTGCTTCCAGAGCGAGCGACACGTCAATGGCCATCTCGGCTCAAGTCCTGCCACATGTGTCTGCAAGCACGCCCCCGAGCCGCCAGGACGCCGACTTACCGCAGTCTAGCGATACCCCGGCAGGCACGCCCCCGAGCCACTAGGACGCCGACTTACCGCAGTCTAGCGATACCCCGGCAGGCACGCCCCCTGGCCGCTAGGACGCCGACTTACCGCAGTCTAGCGCTACCCCGGCCGGCACGCCCCCGGGCCCCCGGGACGCCGACTTACCGCAGTCTAGCGATACCCCTGCAGGCACGCCCCCGAGCCGCTAGGACGCCGACTTACCGCAGTCTAGCGCTACCCCGGCCGGCACGCCCACGGGCCCCCGGGACGCCGACTTACCGCAGTCCTTGATTTCGTTGGCGGCCGCCAACGAGGCCAGCAGCGTGACCGCGGCCAGGAGCATCATGTCGACCGCGCTGACCGGCCAGGCTCTCGGACTTCGTGGTATTGACGCTCCACCGATGCATTTATATCCGAGCCGGGGAACGGCAGCAGCTGCCGCGCGACGCCCGCACGGCCCGGGACTTTGACCAGCGGAACTCTGCTATCTCGACGGTTTTTGTTTCCCGAGCTCATTTGATGAGTTTTGAGCGCGCATGATAAGTATTCGCCGCTGATTCTGCTGCTTTGTGTAATGACTGGATAAGCTTGTATACATTGATGTCTGGTATATCGGATACGGAGCTGCTTTCACAGCAACCCTGCAGCCGTCTATCAACGCTCACGAGGGTGTGATGCTTTAAACACTCCGGTCATGTAGGTGCAGGAAAGTGTTATGTACAGGTGAGGTTTTCCCATGCGCCCTGCATAATAACAGCGTAAATCATCATTAAAGCTTTCACGGTGACATCACCACAGGAACCTGCAGGACAGCTGGCACAGGCGCTGCACAGGAAGCACAGGCGCTGCACAGGAAGCACATGAGCTGCACGGGAAACACAGGAGCTGCACAGGAAGCACAGGCGCTGCATAGGAAGCACAGGCGCTGCACAGGAAACACAGGACAGGACAGGACAGCCGGCACAGGCGCTGCACAGGAAGCATAGGCGCTGCACAAGAAACATAGGAGCCGCACAGGAAGCACAGGCGCTGCACAAGAAACACAGGAGCTGCACAGGAAACACAGGAGCTGCACAGGAGGCACAGGAGCTGCACAGGAAGCACATGAGCTGCACGGGAAACACAGGACGGGGCAGGACAGCCGGCACAAGAGCTGCCGCTGAAAGGAGACCGGTTACCCTGATCACAGCTCAGCTCCATACAGCAGAGCGCACAGGTAAGCAGCCTTCTGTATCCTTTTTTCCCTGACGTACCTTAGATCGACTTCATCCAGCACGCTCCAAGCTCGATTCGACCACTCTCACGCACCCCACGCACACTAGGTATGGAAACGCTGGAGACCCCATTTATGAAGCGAATTCGCACATCCACCGACCGGCAGCGCGTCCGACTATCAGTGACCTGGTATGGAAGTGTGACTGTGCATAAATGGATGCACGAGTATCGTTCGCACGAAGCACCAGATCTCTGTGATCTCTGTGGAACAATGCAGGTTACAACGAGGGCTACCCCAGCTGAGGCCCGTTTCGGTCGCCGCACCGGCCGAGACCGGCCACGGACCGGCTCCAGTATGGAGTAGTCAGGGCGAGCGACGGCGCCTCGCAACAAGGCCGGGCTGAGGGGCAGCTCCGACGGCGGGCGGAAGCCTCCTGCCAGGCTTGTGTACGTCAACGGCGGCACGCGAACGAGGGCGGGATCGACCCGCACTCTTCTGCCCACGGCAGCGCTCAGTGATGACGTCATGATGGCGGACCCGGCTTACAGTCCACTGCCCGGCGGCAGCACTCAGTGATGACATCATGACGGTGGACCTGGCCTACAGTCCCCTGCCCCGCGGCAGCACTCAGTGATGACGTCATGACGGTGGACCTGGCCTACAGTCCCCTGCCCCGCGGCAGCACTCAGTGATGACGTCATGACGGTGGACCTGGCCTACAGTCCCCTGCCCCGCGGCAGCACTCAGTGATGACATTTTGACGGTGGACCTGGCCTACAGTCCCCTGCCCCGCGGCAGCACTCAGTGATGACGTCATGACGGTGGATCTGGCCTACAGTACCCTGCCCCGCGGCAGCACTCAGTGATGACATCATGATGGTGGACCCGGCCTACAGTCCCCTGCCCGGCGGCAGCACTCAGTGATGACATCATGATGGTGGACCTGGCCTACAGTCCCCTGCCCGGCGGCGGCGCTCAGTGATGACATTATGACGGTGGACCCGGCCTACAGTCCCCTGCCCCGCGGCAGCACTCAGTGATGACATTATGACGGTGGACCCGGCCTACAGTCCCCTGCCCCGCGGCAGCACTCGGTGATGACATCATGACGGTGGACCTGGCCTACAGTCCCCTGCCCGGCGGCGGCGCTCAGTGATGACGTCATGATGGTGGACCTGGCCTACAGTCCCCTGCCCCGCGGCGGCACTCAGTGATGACGTCATGACGGTGGACCCGGCCTACAGTCCCCTGCCCCGAGGCAGCACTCAGTGATGACGTCATGATGGTGGACCCGGCCTACAGTCCCCTGCCCGGCGGCGGCGCTCAGTGATGACGTTATGATGGTGGACCAGGCCTGTTGCACTGTTCTCACACGGCGGCTGTCACCAGCCAGCAGACGGTGCACAGCGCCGGCTTGTGCTCGATTCAGTTTAGAATCAGAATCTAACCAGGAATCATGTGAAGGATGAACGAATCTTTTCCGCGAGTTAGCGTTGAAACGAGATGGGTTACAGCCATTTGGAGGTTACCATTAGTGAGCACTCACCGCCTCCACTCGTCGCTAGAAGAGCCTGCAGCCCGAGGCCAGCGGTAGGCATGCCGCCTGCCGCTGCGTATCGACCGCGAGGGGGGACGGGGACGGTGACATCCTCCACACTACGCCACTTTCGAAGTTCTTTCGCATTTTGGACATTTTGTACTTTGAACACTATAAACTCTATGACCTTTTTGGATATTCTGTACATTGTACATTCTGTGCTTCGGAAAATGTGTGCTTTTGGACCTTGCGTACTTCGGACATATGAGCATCTCCACTCTGAGCCATTTTGGAAGTGATTTCTCATTCTGGACATTCTGTACCTTGGGCAATATGAACGCCCCCCGTCCGTATCATAGTGCCTAATGTACAGAATGTACGAGGTACAGAATAACCGAAGCCAGATTGTCCCATGTACGTTATGTTCAAGTTACAAATGCTCAGAGTGCACATTGTCCAAAACACGCCAGGGTGTGGCGTATCACCGTTATGGACAGGCGGCGGCGTCCCAACCACGCCGAAAGCGCGCACAGTCTACACCAGTGCGAGCACTACGCGCACGATGTCGGTGCGTCACATTGCAGTAGATTTGATTCCCACGCCGGAGCAAGCCGGCGCTAGGAGGGAAATGGGGCTGCCCATTACCGTAGCCCGCATTTCAATGGAACAATCTCTAGGCCGTTGCTTGTTTCGCTTGGTCGCATTTATGTGCACCATTTTCATCGGCTTTCGGCCACGTTCGCAAAGGCCAGTGTGAGTTGAAGCTTAGGTGAAGTCGTTATTTCTCGTCACCCTGAGTTATTTTAGGAGTTTAAAACGATTTTTTTGACGAATAAGCATTGTTGTCCTGCGCCGTGTGTTTTGCTTTATAAATGATCCGCATGCTGAGTGAGATGCCAGAGATAGCATATAAATGATCCGTGAAATTTCGGTTGGCTGTTCAACAGTTTGAAGCCGTTCTCAAGGGCGGATGTAGGGACGTTAAGGTAACTATATCATGCCCTCTCCTAAGGTGGTGAATGTTGATACAAAATGACACATAGCTTGACTTTGCAGGAAATTTAAAATAACTATGGTATCGTGATGTTACTGGCGTGCGCCTGAGTCCGCCCGTGCTCGCGCCGCCAGTGCTGCTGTACCTCGGTACTCCGCTGCCCCGACCGGCGGTGTACTGCCTGGGGCGCCGCCCGCAGGGGTCGGCGTCGCCTGCTCGCCTCGCGTGTTAAGACAGTTACCGTCTCACAGCGCTCGTGTCTGGTCTGAATGACGGCGGTCTGACTGAAGGGAGCGCGAGCAGATAGAACACGTAAGACTTGAATACTGTCGCCATGGAAAGGTTGCGTCAGATGCTCCTTAATGTTACTGGGTGTCAGAAACTGTACCTATGCGTGCACGCGGCGCTCGTGCGCCGCCGGCGGTAGCGCGCCAGCGATTTGGCGGGAGCGCGGTTCGCATGAGGTGCGGTGCGAATGCTAGGCGCTTCGAACCTTCAAATCTTCGGCCACGGAAGCATACACGGGGAAGAGGTGACGTCGGTTGCTGGCGGCCGGCGGGGCCGCGTTTGACGTGCAAGGCCTCGCTGAATACGAGACGAGTGGAGCGTTGGACGCGCGCCGAGCTGCCGTGTAACGGAGGGACTAAAAGGCCGACCGAACCTGTTCACAGCCCCGTGCTCCGGGCCTATGACACTGATCGACACCAAACCTTCACTCTTCAATGTGCTGTAGTCGACATCCTATCCTACCCGGAAGATGGTGACATTGGGTCGGGTCAAAGGTCACCAAAACACCCGAAACCATAAAATTGGCTGCGGACTAAACCACCAGAATTGGTCCCACAAGCTCGTAGCATGGTGCTGTCCGCAGCAAATTTTTGTGGTTTTGGGTGCTTTTGGTGACCTTTAACCTGTCCCAAGGCCACCATATTCTTGAAAGGATAGCTTATCGACTAAGCGGCATCGAATGGTAAAAGTTAGGTGTCGACCGGTGCCACAGGCTCGGGGTACGATGCTGTTGATATATTTGGTCGCCGTCCGCCTGGTGGATCTGCAGCAGCTGGCGGCCTTCTTCGGCACAGCAAGTTGACTCGCTGGGCCGAAATGCGTGCTCGTCTATGCCTTGGCCGCCTCCCTCGTCGGGGGGGAGGGAGCGGTGTCGCGTCCGAGCGCGCTGAGGACGCACCAGCTGAGTATGCCCCGCTGTACCGTAGAACTCGTGCGTGAAGAGTGCTAGATATTTTCGATGTTTTGATCACTGTGACCGATTCTTGAGAATTAGATGGAGGGGGGGGGGGGGGGGGGGCACAGACTTACGTGCTCGCATACTGCCGGCGACATTTTGGCGAGAGTGCGGATCACGTTTGCATAGTGGTAACGCTTGTCGGCTGGATAATTTTATTCAAGAAAAAACTAGCCCAAGTTCGATTATTCTGAAAAACGAAGACCCCTTTTGGGATATAGCTCTCCAAGCTGGCGCCTGGGCCGCGTCATGGGTCAGCCCTTGGGTCCCTCCACATTCCCAATAATGGAATGCAAGGTTGATGTACAAAGGCTGCTTGGTTGCCTGGTAGTGAGTAGGCGTCGTTACCTAAGCCAGGTGGAGGGCAGTCTGTGGGACGGGACGTGCTGCTCAGCTCATCTGTACCGCACGGCGGTGGTTACGAGAGGTCAGAGTGGCCGGGCACCGGTCAGCCAGCTGACGTCGACGTCAGGTCAGGCGGAGGGAGCCGGCTCAGGTCAGGCCGGAACGAGCTGGTGTCAGGTCAGGCGGAGGGAGCCGGCGTCAGATCAGGCGGGGGAGCCGGCGTCAGGTCAGGCCGGAGCGAGCTGGTGTCAGGTCAGGCGGAGGGAGCCGGTGTCAGATCAGGCGGAGGGAGCCGGCTCAGGTCAGACCGGAACGAGCTGGTGTCAGGTCAGGCGGAGGAGCCGGTGTCAGGTCAGGCGGAGGGAGCCGGCTCAGGTCAGGCGGAGGGAGCCGGCGTCAGGTCAGGCGGAGAGAGCCGGTGTCAGGTCAGGCGGAGGGAGCCGGCTCAGGTCAGGCGGAGGGAGCCGGCTCACGTCAGGCGGAGGGAGCCGGCGTCAGGTCAGGCCGGAGCGAGCCGGCTCAGGTCATGCGGAGGGAGACGGCTCAGGTCAGGCGGAGGGAGCCGGTGTCAGGTCAGGCGGAGGGAGCCGGCACCGCATGGGTACCGACTGGTGAAGAGCTGCCAGAGCACCGCCCAGAGCGGCAATGACCATCTCCAAGCCATGGAAGGTGTCATCTAATGAGCAGAAATGATGGTAGAGCAGCTGCGGGATCTCCGTCATTGACTGCGGGATCTCCACCAATATGATAGACCAGCTGTGGGACCTCTATCAATGACTGCGGGTAGAACAGTGATGGTGGAGCAACTGCGAGATCTTCACCAACCTGCCTCAACGTCAACGGCATAGTTGTACGGCCTCATGATCATTCTCCCGATAGCG
This sequence comes from Pollicipes pollicipes, assembly GCF_011947565.3. Taxonomy (NCBI): domain Eukaryota; kingdom Metazoa; phylum Arthropoda; class Thecostraca; order Pollicipedomorpha; family Pollicipedidae; genus Pollicipes; species Pollicipes pollicipes. Next base: position 15,531,073 of record NW_023596545.1, on the reverse strand, counting down.
TTCAGCGTGTGTGTGGGGGGGTGGGGGGGGGGGGGGGGGGGGGAGGGGATTTATGCCGTAGGTGACTACATGCGGCGGCAGAGCGGCGCTGTTATTGTCTAGTCCGGAGGGTCATGCCACGACTTATTGGGAGGTGTGGCTTCGCAGTGCTCGACGCAGGACATTGTTTCAGGGTTCAGACGCCGGACGCAGGATGATGCTGACCGAGTCTCGCGTCATCGCGGGTGAGTCACAACCGAGACCCGGGCAGACGTCTGACGTTCCTCCCGCCCTGTGCAGGTCATGAGAGGTTGCGACATGACCTTGGCTTACGACCCCCCCGTCGTCAACCGTCCATATCGGGACTCAGCGACACGTTCAGCACCTCAGGTTATTCAGCGTCACATTCCTCCTCCCCCGCTGGTGATTGTTGTGGCGGGGAACACAGCTCTGAGACGGTAGCTCGAATCCAAGCCTGACCCGACCCAATGCAAGCGCAGGCGGACGCTCCTACAATGAAGCTAATCGACAAGTCGCCGGCGGATCGCTCGAGGTGGAAGGGGGAGAGGGGGGGGGGCAAGCCGCCCCCAACCGCAGCACATTGTAAAGTTACGCAGGCACCTTGGTCAGATGGCCACTGCACTGCCAGCCGTGGTGCCCGCTGCCGCAGATATCACACACGATATGTTGACCCTGAACATCACCATAAGGCTGCACGGCTGCACTGGCTGCGGAACCCAAAAAGCCATTCATGAGAGTCGCTGCAGTAAACAATGTTAGAAATTATATCCGTCCCGTCCACCAGTGTCCGTCCCGATGGCTCGGGTGGCTAGATGGCCTGTTCTCCAATTCACCCACCGGCGGTTGGGTGGGTTCGCGTTGCTTTAGGCGCCCGCTAGTTGACCTCGCCAGGTTTGGCTGCAGCTTGCGGTCATGTGATAGCGGCCGTAGCACTACGGGCCAGGTGAAGTTGGAAGGCAGGACGGACCGTGCCGAGCGTCCGCACGTTAACCTTTCACCAACCAATTCTACCGCCGACCTGAAATTGCCCGATCGAGTGGCAAACGTCGAGACTCACTGCCTAGTCTGAGCCCCGATCCCAGAAAACTGTTCATTCAAAAAGGTTCGAATTAAATCTAAAAACGATTCAAGGTAGAGAAGGAGATTAGAAACATACAAGCTAATCCGTCGCAGACCAATAGTCAGTCGAGTCCGGCTACGCCCGCATGAATACATATGGTTGAGTTTGTCACATTTCACACGCCATCCGAGCTGAGTTCACTCGGCGACCCGACGTACAACCTTGCAAGTTTTACATTCGGACTGTGAAAACGGCATTTCGCAACCAATCTCGCGTCCAAGGATAGTCACCGGGCATCGTTCCATGCATTGCAAAGTTTGTCTCAAGTCGATACACCTCTTCTATCCCTTTGGCACTTTAAGACCGTCGGTATTTCATGAAGAACCATTTAAGACGCGTTGAAGCGCTAACGGAACCGAATTCGGTCTAGTCCAGACAGCAGGGCTTGCGACAGCCCAGCACCCACATCCGTTTTGCTCCTTCTGTTTAATGGCCCTATTCAATACGTCAGCTGTGAGCAGGAGAGTGACGCAGCTGTATCTGAGCAGCATGCGTCACGTGTCAGATGTGAGTAGGAGAGCGACGCAGCTGTATCCGGGCAGCACGCATCACCTGTCAGATGTCAGTAGGAGAGTGACGCAGCTGTATCTGAGCAGCACGCGTCACCTGTCAGTAGGAGAGTGGCGCAGCTGTATCTGAGCAGCATGCGTCACGTGTCAGATGTCAGTAGGAGAGCGACGCAGCTGTATCCGGGCAGCACGCGTCACCTGTCAGTAGGAGAGTGACGCAGCTGTATCTGAGCAGCATACGTCACGTGTCAGATGTCAGTAGGAGAGCGACGCAGCTGTATCCGGGCAGCACGCGTCACCTGTCAGATGTCAGTAGGAGAGTGACGCAGCTGTATCTGGGCAGCACGCGTCACCTGTCAGATGTCAGTAGGAGAGCGACGCAGCTGTATCCGGGCAGCACGCGTCACCTGTCAGATGTGAGCAGGAGAGTGACGCAGCTGTATCTGGGCAGCACGCGTCACCTGTCAGATGTCAGTAGGAGAGTGACGCAGCTGTATCTGAGCAGCATACGTCACGTGTCAAATGTGAGTAGGAGAGTGACGCAGCTGTATCCGGGCAGCACGCGTCACCTGTCAGTAGGAGAGTGGCGCAGCTGTATCTGAGCAGCATGCGTCACGTGTCAGATGTCAGTAGGAGAGCGACGCAGCTGTATCCGGGCAGCACGCGTCACCTGTCAGATGTGAGCAGGAGAGTGACGCAGCTGTATCTGGGCAGCACGCGTCACCTGTCAGATGTCAGTAGGAGAGTGACGCAGCTGTATCTGAGCAGCATACGTCACGTGTCAAATGTGAGTAGGAGAGTGACGCAGCTGTATCCGGGCAGCACGCGTCACCTGTCAGTAGGAGAGTGACGCAGCTGTATCTGAGCAGCATGCGTCACGCGTCAGATGTCAGTAGGAGAGCGACGCAGCTGTATACGGGCAGCACGCATCACCTGTCAGATGTCAGTAGGAGAGTGACGCAGCTGTATCTGAGCAGCATTCGTCACGTGTCAGATGTCAGTAGGAGAGCGACGCAGCTGTATCTGGGCAGCACGCATCACCTGTCAGATGTCAGTAGGAGAGTGACGCAGCTGTACCTGAGCAGCATGCGTCACGTGTCAGATGTAAGGAGGGGGTGACGCAGCTGTATCTGGGCAGCACGCGTCACCTGTCAGATGTCAGTAGGAGAGTGACGCAGCTGTATACGGGCAGCACGCGTCACCTGTCAGTAGGAGAGTGACGCAGCTGTATCCGGGCAGCATGCGTCACGTGTCAGATGTAAGGAGGGGGTGACGCAGCTGTATCTGGGCAGCACGCGCCACCAGAGCCTCGCGGCGAGCTATCTGTGTGAGGGGCATCGCTTGGCACATCTGCGTCGACTCTCAGGGGACGGCATCAGCTGCCCAACTGCCGAGGCTCGATGCAAGCTCCGTCTACCTCATGAACCATTATTGTTCAGCACAGTATCTCATCGATGCAAACATAAGACGCTGGTATCTAAAACCGATCGCCTTAATCAGCACCGTGTGTATTCAAACTGCTTTATGACACGCACAAACGTGCATAACAGCAACTGCTGACAAGCAACAACCACCACCAAGTTCAACCTAGCATTACCAATATCAAGGATGGCGCCAGGGTGGCCTGCACGTCACATCACTTCACCTACAAGCTTGCACAAACTCACTCAATAAAATTCAGTAGGTGTCCGACGCTCACAACCTCTATATTCACAACAGCCTGCAGCTCATAATGTTTCCATACACAACATGCCATCTACAACATATTGAATATATAACATCTCATCGCCCGCCGTTAATGACACTTCATGACGTCATCACGTAGCCGACTGCAGCTTCAGACAGCCCACATTGAAGCCGTCGCCCTTACAGCCGCCAACCCTCGACAGGAGCTCCACCTTCTTCCGGTTGCACTTGGACGTCTGCAGCTCATAGAGGGTGCACAGGTTAAGCAGCACCGTCTCCTGCAAGAGCTCGGGACGGGAGAAGACGGCCGTCTCCAGCATGGTCACGGCGTCTGCCAGCCGGCCTTGGTACAGCAGGCACACCGACAAGTTGGTCAGCACCTGCAGGAACCACACCAATGTCAGGCAGCCGGCCCTAGTACACCAGCCGCATCACCGGGTCGAATAATACCTGCATCAGCGCACAACCGCACACTTCGTAAAGGAGAACCCGCTCAGGCAGGTGTTTACAGAGAACCTGGTCAGGCAAGCGTTTACAGAGAACCTGGTCAGGCAACAAGCGTTTGCGGAGGAGAACCCGCTCAGGCAGGTGTTTACAGGGAACCTGGTCAGGCAGGCGTTTACAGAGAACGCGCTCCGGCAGGTGTTTACAGAGAACTTGGTCAGGCAGGCGTTTACAGAGGAGAACGCGCTCAGGCAGGTGTTATCAGAGAACCTGGTCAGGCAGGCGTTTACAGAGGACAACCCGGTCAGTCGGGTGTTTACAGAGAACCTGGCCAGGAAGGCGTTTACAGAGAACAACCCAGTCAGACGGGCGTTTACAGAGAACTTGGTCAGGCAGGCGTTTACAGAGGAGAACTCGCTCAGGGAGGTGTTTACAGAGAACCTGGTCAAGCAGGCATTTACAGAGGACAACCCGGTCAC
>NW_023596545.1:15414335-15521835 GCF_011947565.3 Pollicipes pollicipes | reverse complement strand
CCGGTCTGAGACAGAGCGGACGCCCGGCGGCTCGCCACCACGTCATCCGGCCGCTAGCTCGCCTTATCCGTGTATCTCGTGATCAGCGTCCTGCCAGACCAGTGCACCACCTGCTCAGCGCCCACCCTAATCAGCGTCTCGCCTGCTCAGCATTCCGATCGGCAGTCTCGCTTGATAGCTATCTCGCCGCGACCCGAGTCAGTCTCCCCGCCCAGCGTCTCGCCGGTGAGTGAGGGCGGGGGCGGGCTCACCTGCTGGCAGACGGCGTGGATCTGGTAGAGCCGGTCTAGGCTGGCTTGGTAGTGGGCGCTGTAGCGCGGTAGCTCCGCCAGCAGCACCCGGAAGTTAAACGGCACCAGCGAGCCGCGCCGTCCCCCGTACAGGTCCGGGTAGTACTGCGGCACAGGAGGCCCATCCCGGCTCAGCCCGCCGCCGGCGGCGCCCGACGGTGCAGACAAGCCGGCGGATGCTGGTCATGCTCAGCAGCGCGAAGTGGCCGACACTGGCCGACACTGACCTGGAAGAAGAGGTCTGCCGTGTCGAGGTCTCCCCAGGCCTCGGCCTCCTGCTCGGCCACCGGAAACAGGCGCAGACGCACGAGCAGCGCCAGCCGCGTGAACCACAGCTGAAACGGAGAACAATCCTCTGCTGACACGGCGGCCATCCACTGCTAGCGGCACAGCTGTCAGGACGCTGGTGCCGCCACGGCAGGGACGGCGACACAGCCCCTGTCCCGCTCCTCTAACTTCAAAATAAAACCCATCAAGTCCGGGGACTTTTTCAAAATTCGCAGAGAACGGAAATCAGTTTTTTTTTTCGGCTCCGCACACCTCATGCCTCCCCTGACCACCCACCCGAACACAAATTTCGCCCCATCACCTGCAACCTCTGATGGCGCCACTGCCTTCGAGTAAGACGCAGCTACACGCGGGCAAAAGCCAGCTGTGAATGGTTAAACATTGCTGATAAAAAGACTGCAATTCAGCGGCATAAGGATAGCACAACACCAAGAACGGACTGGCGCAATCCATCCCATCAGCCTAACCGTAATATGGATCTCAGGGTCCCAGCTTTTCTGACAGTGTCAGCGACTCTAAGGCACTAGTAAATGCTGGTCCAGCCCAAAACGGTGTCGGGAGCATAACTGAGGTCCACTGTTCTGCACAGTAGTGCACCGTGATATCCCTCCCCCGCCGCTTCCCGAATCTGCAGACCTGACGGCTTGCACTGACCTGTACCGAGTTGGCCGTGTGCTTGCTGACCTGGCCGACCCGGCCGTACCCCTGGCCGTAGTTGGTGAGCAGTCGGCCGGTGAGGTTCACCGCCGCGCGATAACAGCCCGCCTGTGCGGCCAGGTCAGTCGGGGTCAGCGCAGGTCTGGTTACTGGGCTGGAATTACACCACCAGCAGTCATCTGATAAGAACAAACCAGAACTCGGCCGCTTTTAAATCGCATCGTGTAGGCCTCCATGGACCCGAAGAAGGCAAATGTCCCCTAAAACCCCGCGCAATTGAAGACGACGGAGGAGCTGCAAAACCAAGCATTCTATGGCCCGGATGCTGCCGCCGTTCCAGTTCACAACACCCAGAAACCCAGCGATAAACAAGGGTTTGGCGAGCGAGCCGCGCGGACCAGCGCCAGCGGGGCGCGGCGGCCGTCGGCCGGTCCCCGGGCGGCGCTGAGCGTCACCTGGATCAGCTGCCGGATGCCGCGGTCGTCTTGAGTCACGCTGTCGGCCGTCAGCACGGAGCGGCGGCGCGCCTCGGCCGACGTCATGTACTGCAGCATCAGCTCCGACACTGGGTCCGTCTGCGGCACAGTGAGGCACGCAGCTCAGCACGGCGCGCCCAAACCACGCGCCACGACCTGTCTGAGAAGCGTTAGATTTCAGAGGTACCAAGAAGGCGGCGGCCATGGCGGCCTTCATGAGCCTGAGGCCTGGAGAGGCCCTGAAATTCTTATTTTGAGTGATATTATAGTGAGTGATATAGAGTATATAGTGAGTGATATATAGTCTCCCGACAAGAGCGGCGCTACATTGCCCTACAGTCTCGGACCAGCTTCAGAGGGCTCTAACGTCACCCGTCTGGCGGCCGCTCTCACCAGCTCGCTCTGCAGACTGCAGCCGGGCAGCGTCAGACTGTCGCGGCGCGGGTAGAACGTGCCCGGCAAACTCTGCGACATGGAGCTCAGCACGCGCTGGGTCTCCTCCGACGGCACCCAGGCGTCGAACTGGCGGTCCATCTGCCGGCGGAGCGCGCACCGGTCAGTCCGCCGCTCCAGCGGCCGTCCAGGAGCGGCGGGGTGGGCACCAGTCAGTCCGCCGCTCCAGCGGCCGTTCAGGAGCGGCGGGATGGGCACCGGTCAGTCGCGAGCAGGGGCATTCAAGGAGAAAACAGAGCACATCACATTCAGCATATCACAGGGCAGAGCACATCACATTCAAGGAGAAAACGTCAGACGCCACCATGGCCTCGCTGATTATCATCACTGATCAAAGCATCACTGTTGATTAAAGTTCTCAACAGATGTCCAGGAAGCTCCTCGTTAGCTCGATGTACGTGCCTAAAGTGTTGGCCAGCAGACAGGAGGCCCACCTGTGTTTGACAGAAAGGAGCTTCACCTCCGTGTTGGGCACACAGGAGGCTCACCTGTGTTGGGCACACAGGAAGCTCACCTCTGTGTTGGACAGACAGGAGGCTCACCTCCATGTTGGCCAGACATGAGCCTCACCTCTGTGTTGGGCAGACAGGAGGTTCACCTGTGTTGGGCAGGCAGCAGTCTCACCTCTGTGATGAACAGGCAGGAGGCTCACCTCTGTGTTGGGCAAACAGGAGGCGGTCAGCTCGCCGCTCATGGCCGGGTCGTCTGGCGTCACCGCCAGCTCCAGATCGGCGCTGGCCGAGCCGGACGGCAGACCCTCGAAGGGCGGCGCCGGCGGCGCCGGTGGCGTTACGTCATCTGTCAGCGGCACCTCCTCCTCGTCACCCTGCAGGGACACCGACCCCGGCGTCAGCGTCTCGGACCGGCCCGCAGCTGATCCTGGGCTGGTCGCTGCTTATCGGCCCTGTCCATCGGCGCTACGAGCGACCCCCAGAGACGCCGGCGCTGCATAATAGCGCCGCGATGACGTCCGTCACCAGAAGTTGACCCACAGCAGCTGGCAAATAGCTCGTGCCCTTGGAAACAAAACCGACGCACTGTGCAACAAGACTATTTGCAGACATATTGCAGGCAAACAAATAAACAGGCAGTCCCACCTGAGCCTGTCAACAGGCAGCGCACGACAACACGCAAGAACGATCTGCATTCGCCAGGCGCTTTCAGAGACTTTCAGAGACCAGGCGCCACTCAGAGCTTAAACAAAGCAAGAACCGCAAAGAGCGGCAGCAAGCAGCACTGGGCGAATCACGACCGCGAACGTGTAAGCCGATGACACACGTCGCTTACCAGAGGACAGAGTATTCCTCTCCCAAGTGACGTCACCAACCTGGGCTGTGACGTCGCCAGCATCTCCGTCTGCGGTGTGAGCAGGCGAGGGAAGGTCCAGCTGGGGCGGAGTCGTGCCGTCAGATGCCGTCGCGTCGCCGGCCGACGCCTCTCCGGCGGCCTGGGGGCACGGGACCCGTTCGGTGCGCGGCCATTGGAGCCACGCCGCCCAGTCGATCAGCGCCGCCACGCTGCCGGGCGTGCTGATGCTGGCGACGACGACGGCCCGTCTCAGCCGTCTCCGACAGAGGCTCACCTCCGGGGTGGCTCGGTCGGAGGCGGCAGAAACTCGGCTGATTTCTGCCCGCGGTGCGACATGGCGGGCGTGGGGACAGGTGATAAACTTGATTCGATTATTCGAAATGTGTGCTAGATTGGCGCCAACTTCTTTATGTGCATCCTGCCCCACTGGTTGTCAATGAAAAGGCTGACATTGACAAAGCGGACAGCTTTGGCAGTTGGTACTCACGTAACTCTGGAAGTACAAATCCACTGAATAGAACCCATTGAATGGAACTGTTCTTAAGCTCTACATCACCGCAGTCGAGATGGGAGAGGCAAGTCGGTGGAAGCTGTGCATGCACACAAATCCGTAATACAACACTTGGCATAGCATAACCTGCAGTGAAACAGCCTATCGCCCGCCCGAGATGGGCGAGCTGTGGTCTGGATGGCAGTGACGTAACCAAACGGCCGGTGCGAGCGCCGGGAGCGGAGGGCGACCGTCGGTCGTCGGCTGGCCGGGCGCGGCCACCTACCTCGGGCTCTGCACACTGCACCTCGGCCACCAGCCGCGAGACCTCGTCCGCCGACTCGGGCCCGATGCTGAAGCGCGGCCGACGCTCCTCGTATTCGAGCGCCTCCTGGTGGCCGCCCGCACAAGGTCAGACTGGTTGGCACGCCCACAGATGGATGTCCGCCATGGCAGTAGTGGAAATGGTCACGACAGCTATACATTGGGCGCCATGCAGCCATAATACTTCAGGCGCACAACACCCTCACCGACATCAGAGTTTCGGCTTTATTCCACAGTTTATAACATGCAGTATGCAGTGGATCCATCAGCAGGAAATCACAATCAGGTCATCTGCTAGTCTTTGGTGTTTCGTGAAACATGTAATAACTGTTTGATGAGCAACTAGCATTTACCAATGACATTGAGACAGTTCCACACAAAACCTGCCCACCTCCAATATGTCAATGACTCACCCCCAGACTCCAACACCATCAGTGTGAAATCTGCCACCACCACAAACCTGTAATTCCTGTTTGAAGGTCTGCTCGACATTGGGCGCCATTTCCGACACCTGCAGAAGCTGCGGTGGCCCCGGCTGCGCCAGGTGCGCGGCTGGCGGCGGCGCCGCATGGGCCGACTGCGCCAGGTTCACCTGGCTGGCCATCACAGCTGACTGGTGGCCGGCATCCGTCAGCTGGCTGAACACGTCATCGTCCGCCTTCGGCGAGCCGAAGAACTGCCGCAGGGTGGGCGCCGGCGGCGGCTCTCCCTCGGACATGGCGGCAGACTTGCAGGATTAGCCGTGAATTGGAGCCTGAGACAGGGGATGCCATGTCATCTTGAGGTATCTAGCCCTTTTTGTGGGCATTGCTATGTTGACATGCCTATAACTATTGATATGACTATGACTGCTGGCATGACAACTGATGCCATGGCTATGACTGTTGACAAGACTGTGACTGTTGACATGACATGACTTTGATATGTCCACTGTTGACTATGCTGGCATGATATTTTTACCAGCCCACATCTGCATTTACTACATCACAACACATTCAATATTATTGAGAATCATGTTTGTTTCCACATTTGCTGTTCATTCATTTTACAATCCTGTTCATACATGAACATGTTTGGATGTATGATCATACAAACTATGTTCCTGGCATTGGTTCAAAAATTTATGTTTGCTGCAGATTATTGGTTCTTGAGAACACTACTTGCTGATGATAACATTGCAGTGGATTTACCTTTTACATAACTGATAGCAATTGACTACTTCAATGGGTATTCCCCAGTTACAGCATTCAACAGGTATTTTCCAGTTCCTGACAGCCTTAAATCATTTTAAGTGTTGTCTGATTTCTCTATGGAGAAAAGTCAACATAATTTCAACTTGCCTTGATAATTGCATTGATAAGACCCTGGGCAGGAATATATCAGCTTTCATACCACTGCCTCTCAAAAAAGAAAACAAACAGGACAAAAACCTGCATTTCAATTGAGCTGTATAGGTTGGGGGCTCAGGCAGCATTTATCATAAAAGTGAAATGGAATTGATTTGTATGCTATTACCTACATAAGAACTTGGCCAGTGGTTGTTTTAGACACAAAAGGCAATTCATCTATACATAGGCCAGCAACTGCCAAAAGCCTGCCTGCTTTAGTAACCAACTTAATAGAACAATGAACTAATTTTCAGAAATACTGCTCTAATTGTGGCTTACCACTTAATTCAAAATGAGATGTGGCTTAGACTGACCAAAGGATGCCATGCAACTTATTTTGCAATTCTTCCTGTTAGGTTCAACTAGTGGCCTGATGTGGTTTTTCATACAGTTGTTTAGGAAAGCCTTCATGCAAATTGCGAATAAACAATAACTGTATGCATTCCTTCCAGAGCACAGAACTCAAATGCACCACCCATCCCCCTGGCATACAATTGGTTAATCACTGATAAACCATCATAGAATCCAGATGGCAGTTGTGCATAACAGACTATACACCTTACCCACATGACAAAATAGCCATGAACTGGTGCATGCCAAATGGTGTCACAAATATCATCAATGTCAATATCAAATAAATATACCAATAAGTTATATGCCTTAGATGTAGCTGTCAATGGGACAAATCTGAACACATGGAAGTTACAATTACCAGTTACTAACCTGTGGCATAAAATTGACCAAGTCTTGTGACCAAAATGCTTTCCTTTCATTTGAAGTCATACCACTTCATGAACACTTCTCATTGCACATGGCAGGAACAAACAATGTCACCAAACGTATAAGACCCCACTGGGCTGATGGGCTGATGCCTAGAAAGCAATGCAAACAAGACATAAAAAGGGAACGTCATTTAGACTGGCACGCTGCTGCTGGCCGCAACATCCATTTATGTCATGACAAGCTGCCCACTATTTGTCCCTACATATGTCGCATGAGTTTAGTACGACACCAAGTACCAGTGAGATCCCAACCAAACAATTCCTATAAATAAGAAAGGAGGCACGCCAGCGGACGTGTACTCACAACCCAACCGCTGTTTGGTGTTATTTATTCTAGTACGAAAGCCATCACGTCAAGCTGGTCTTTAAACACGGGTGGTGACGAATGACAAAATTTTGCAAAACCTCATAAAAAACAAAAACAAAAAAGCATCAATAAACACGGTCAGCGAAAAACCTGCGTTCATCTAGTGTAGCTACAAGGCATGTATAAGGCGCAATCCATGCTTCTTGCACTTCGTCAAATTTATTTGCCGCCCTCTGTGCCACTGTGACGCTTTTCAGGCCTAGCTTTTACGCCAGCCACTTGTACTGGAACTGGAGCGGGCAAGCCACTCGATCATTCGTACAGTTGGCAATCTATAAACGGCCCCTATAAAGCCGTTTGTGTTCGTAGCACTGGCACATTTACGTCGCAAATGATTGGGGGTGCCGGAAAAACCTCCAGGGGCTAAGAGCCGGGGGTGCATATCTCGTTACCTCACCTTAGCTTATCTTATGGTGGCCGGGAATTATAGAGGGCCACTTGGCCTGTCGGTTTCGGTCCCGTCAAGCTCCCAGCCCGGTGACCAGTCTCAAATAATGGATAGATTCAGTGCGGAATGCCATAAATAATGTCAGCCCAGTGCATATCAAGCCTCGACCTAACTGTTCAATTGAGGTTGACAATTCGACCGAGTGTGGAAGAGCATTGCAATCGCTGACGACCCGCGTGCTGAATGAGGTACGACGGACGAGAGGCCTAGCTCGAGATTTTCTTGCTTTCATTAGTGTCCTCCCGCCATCTCCGAGCTGTCTGGTCCGGAACTCCCCCGACAGTGACATACCTCTGTGAAGCAACTGACGCACTGTAACCATGAACGCCAACATATGGTTGGTTACGCTGCAACCATGTAACTAACCATTTGTAACCATCATATGGCTCACGCCATTACAGTATATAAAAAGCTCCAACAAGTCACCCGATAATAATCGATCTTTATCGCTGCTACCAAATTGCTCAAAGATTCCGAGAGGATCGTTTGTGATAGCTTGCTACCAGCGTGCCTACCAGCTCTGCCATCATCCAAACACGGTTTCCTTCCAAAACAATCCTGCACCACTAACCCTTCCTGCTTTCTCGAGCACTGCTGGACCTCAATCGCCTGAGGCAAACAGACTGACGCCATATACACAGATATTTCCTCGGCGTTCACCAGCGTCAACCATGTGTTTCTGCTGCACAAGTTTCGACTCTTTCGGAGTTACTGGTGTCGCGTACGACTGGCTTGACTCGCACCTGACCGATCGCGAGCGGCGAATCATCCTGAAGCGCAAGCAGTCTGGCTGGGTTCTCAGGACCGGGGACCCATCCGGTTTACCAGAAGGCAATATCTTAAGAACGCTGCTGTTGGCACACTTTGTTGCGGACCCGCCCAGCGGCACGGGTAGGTCCGCCAGAAGGCCAGCGCACCATGCACGCCGATGATGTGAAAGTCTACGGCTGCATTGAAAGCAGCGCAGACTGCGTCAGCCTGTAGTTGGACTTGGATCGTGTCTGCGACTGGTCTTGAACCTGGCAACTCGGCCTTAATTCATCAAAGTGCAAATTCATTTCCCTCACACTCCGTACCTCTCCTGTTGTCCATCAGTACACAACAGACGGCCTCTATCTGGAAAGGTGTGACCAAACCCGTGACCTCGGCGTTCTGTTGGGCGCACAGCTCACTTTTGCATCACATGTCGACGCTGCGAGCGCCTAAGCTAAGAGAATGTTTGGATTGACCGCACGCAGCACACAAATGCAGAGCTGCCCACGCCGAGTGCGTGGTGTGTTATGTGGAGCGGGGCTGCCATCACACTTCGCTCGATTTGAGCGACTCTAGCACAGGTTTCTCATGTGGCTGGCTGCAAGCACCTGGGATCAGTGCTCTTCTCTGGGTTATGAGGGCCTTCTCTCACATTTCCGCACGCCATCAATCAAGGCACGATTCGTCCAGTCCGATCTCCTTATGCACAACATATTTCACCATCGGCTGGACTGTGCTCAGCTTACCACACTGTTCGAGCTGGCGGTACCAGTAAGACGTTCGTGCCGTACTGGTCTCTTCCACGTGCCGTCTAGAAGAGTCAGCACCATAAAAACAGAATTCCCTGTCCGTATTTCTGTCACCCGCAGCCGTCTTCTTCAGGATATCCCAACAGCTGACTTTTTCATCGGCTGTCATTCCTTTCCCATGCACGCAGGTTTGCCCGCAGTGTGGGTAGGTTCACCTCGTTGATCTGCTCTACAAAGCACTTGAGTAACTCTGCAAGCGTGATAGTCTGTATACGTGTGTTTGTGCGCGTATATGTATTGTTTTGAACTGATTGACTGCATCCGTAACTGGGTACCTATTGAACCTGTGGGCTGCTTATGTGAAAGAATAAATAAATAAATAAACACAATAAAACCATGTCTCCCCTGCGACGACGTTAGTAAAGCAAAGTCAACTGGAGAAACCTGAGCCTCCCAGGGTATGGCCGATGCCCCACTTCGTGAACAATACGCATTGCTTGCCACTGAACCCGCTCCAGCCGCTTCTGGTCCAGTCTGTCGTACGGGCCCCAGATGGCGCTGCCATATTCCAAGTACGGGGGTACTAGGATCTCGAAGAGCAGCGACAGCGTATAAGCATCAATGTTGGCAAACGCCCTTTCCACGACCGCCAGCACCTAGTTGGCCTTCGAAATCGCCTCCGCCGCCTGCACGTGGAACTTAAGCCTATGATCGACGAGAACCCCGAGATCCTTCTCGGTGAGATCAACCGTAATTCTGTGCCGTTAGCACGCGCCCGGGTGGCCTGTTCGGTACCCTTCGCTCAGTTGAGAGTCAATTTGAGCCCCCTGAGATCTCATGAACTAAGGAAGCTAGGGACACCAAATCTACAGGGTGTTGACCGGTACGTTGACTCGCTTAGGCCAAGGTTTGAGGTTCCTGGGTCATGACCTTCAGGTCAAATAACGTCAAACAATGTCAAATTCCAGGTTGGTCTCGAAAGTGCCCCAGAACCTAGATAACTGTTTCCAAACAAGAAGGCACCAGCTCATTTAGGGTCAGCGACCTTTTTGACCCTTTGAAGGTCATGGTGACCAAAACCACACAAGACTACTCTGAGTTTTGCATTGAATACGCGACAAAGATTACAGTAGACAGCATATTCCTAAAAAAACAAGATGTCGACCTGGGTCATCTCAGGTCAATGACCTATCCTGACGTCAAAGAGGTCAATGGAAGGTGTATTATGCGGTTCCTGCTATCAATAAATTCGGAATGAGCACCAGAAACTATCCCATGCAGAAAGCCCTAGAGTAATAGAACAAGTTGGTTTTGACCTTGGTCTGACCTTCATATCTGATCTTAGGTCAACGTAATTTGCTCATTCAGTATTTGTGTTGCCTAAGAAAGCATCTCAGAGACGTATGGCTTCGTGAAACACCCCAGATTAAACAATTCCCTAGAAATTGCCTTCGCTGAAAGCTGCCATAGGTCAGCGACCTTACAAGGTGCATCTAAATATATTATATCAAACGATCTGCTATTTAATTGTCTACAGTTATGCACAATTTGGCGCTGCTACGCCGCGCCGTTCGGAAAGCGTTCTGGAAAAACTTTCGGGGGTGGGGTGGGTGGTCAATTTGACCCCCCCCCACCCGAGCGCGTGCTAAAGAAATAGGTTAGTCTCGGGTTGCAGTTCCGATGTGCATTACTTTGCATTCTGTTGCGTTACATGGGAGCAGCTGCTCCTCTGACCACCTGGCCAGGTGTCGAGGTCCACCTGTAGAGAAGAATCAGTCGGGCCTCGATACACGACAGAGCAGATCTTGGTGTCATCCGGAAACATCTTGACTACGCTTCGCACTTGATCGGGTAAGCCGTTCACGAAGATGTAGGCTGTGCGATATTTAGATCGCTAAGATCGGATTGACCCCTGCAGCATCGCGAAATGGTGCTGGAGTCTGGTGGTGGAGTTGGAAGAGTAAGGATAGAATCTTCATTTTCTGTGTTGCTGTAACTGCTAATCGGACAGATTAACCACGGCGACCGCTACCTGGTGTCGCTTGCAGCGGCCAGCGCCCTTCGGTTTTACGGAAGCTGCAACCCAGGCGATCGCAGTTGTTGCTCCCGAGATTGCGGGCGCACATGTTCGAGCCTTTTGATGTAATTTGTTTCTCTAATCGATTCCGCAAAGGAATGAGCGTCCTCAGGCAAACATCGGATAACCTTTTTCGCTTTTTAACTCATTTTGACCCACTCTTTTCAACAATGAAGATATCCCTTATTTACTTCTGGGCAAGGGGCCCCTTGAGCAGAGCACTAGGGGCACATTTCTGTTCCCGGTCAAGGGCTCAACGGCCGTTCCGTTGTATCGCGAGTATCTTCCGGCTGTCATTCCGATGTCACGGGACGGGATTCCCTGGTCGATCCGGAGGCCCCACAGGGACACATCATATCACCTTATTTTTCTCCCTGACGCGGGAGGTCCTCTGACCCGCGCAGCTGACCACATATCAACATAGGAGCCCTCATTGACACAAACATATTTGAACGCTGCAGGTGTCCAATAACTATCACACAGGCTCCAATTACGTACTTTTTCTCTGTTCTTCCGACATGGGCTTAGGAACACGGGGGGGGGGGGGCAGGGGGGCAGCGATGTTAACTGCCCCCCCCCCTTTTCAGATTAAGGTTGCATTTTGCTTACTTTTGCACTAAATTAAACGTGCATGCCGATTTACCTAGTTCACCAGCCATCTCCCTTAAGATGTGTCATATTTTTCGTTTGCTCATTGGCCATCACATAATGTTACAGCCACAAGATCGACGCCGCGCGGGCTGGAGACTGCAACGCCTGGCGTCGAGGCTGTTGTTGCCATGGCTTGCGAGCGCGCATGTTCAGGATCATATTACGTAGTTTTCTTATCAATAATTACTTCAGACAGGATCTTCAGCACTTAAGACGAACATGGGTTCGCCCCGTTAATACAAATTAGGAGCCCCACTTCATTTACAATCTACGGTCAAGCAGAACTCAATATCTGTGAGGAACACCAACAAACACGGAGCTGGAGTATATGCGACAATTATTAGACTACCTGCGGTGATCAGGGATGTTGTTGCGTCAATGACGGTTCCAGTGTTGATCTGGGGCCAACTGCGCGGGTCAGATGGCCTCCCGTGTCAGGAATGGGAACAATGTGACATGACATATCCTTCTAATAGCCTCCGTATCGACCAGGAGATCCCTCCCCGTGTCACCAGAATGATAGCCACAAGGAAATTCACGATGGGACGGAATGGCCTTTCAACCCTTGACCGGAAACGGCGATGTTATACTCAACCCTTGCCCGGAACTCAACCCTACCCTTGCCCGGAACGAAATAACGGGTCTCATTATTGTTGAGTAGAATAGGGGCCTCGTTGTTGAATGGGGTGGGGTCGAAATGAGACTAAAATAGCCAGCAGGGTCACGCCATGAGGATAAGGAAGAACTGGTGAAGGAATAACAGGAAATGACAGAATAATGAAAGGCGGGACGTAATAGGTATAACAGACCAGAACATAACAGAACATTGTGATAGGATGCGGAAGAACGGGGCCCGGCAGGGCGGGACGGGACAGGACGTCACATATCTTGTTATATCTAGTCCTGCACCGTCCTTTGTGTTCTGTTCTTCCTTCTGCTCTGTTCCGTCTTGTCCTACCCTTTCCTGTTCTGCCCTGTCCTACCCTTTCCTGTTTTGTCCTGCCCCGTCCCGTACCGTCCTGTCCCGGCTACCTCCGCCCAGCCCGGTCTGCCATCTCGGTCCAGCATTTGTCCCCTTGATACGGATCGGTACCCCGGACGCCTCCGTCTCCAGTCCGGTCAGATGCCGCGCTGCCATGCACTGCTTGTCCCTGTCGTGCAATGGTTGTTTCTGTCCCGCCTTGCCCCGTGTTTTCGGTGCGGTTTGGTGTATTCCCGAGAGACAAAACCGGGAAATAACATTTCTGGATGTCTGGAGTCTGGAAGATAGAAGACAGAAGACGGAAGACAGACAGGAAGACTCATGTCTCGCTTCTGCCCTGTCCTTTTCGGACCGATTCTGTTTGGCACAGTCCTGCTTTTCAGCGATGTCTTTTCCGGCAGTCTCCGATCAGGTCTGGTCCTGTTCTAGTCAGAGGTGTAGTTTCGCAAGAACTAAGGTGGAGTTGATCAGTGAGAAATGGCTAAGTCTACCGCCGAAGCGGTGTCCAGACAAAATTCAGATAAAAAGCGAACGAAAAAGTCGAAGGATCTAAAGGCTAAAGACATTAAAGTCGACAGGGATGGAAGTCTAATGGGAAAAAACGACAAAACGTCCACAGGCATAAAAATCAACAGGAATAAATGGCAAGGATAAAAGGCCGGCAGAGGTATAAGTTTAATTGGAGAAGGTTGAATCAAAAGTCTAAGGACTAAAAACCAGCAGGAAATAAGGGTGACAGAAAAGCGCAAACACAAAAGAAAACAGACGAAAAGTGTCAATGAACAAAAGCCAGCAGCAAGTGCACGATGCACTCCTAAATGTTTATGACACATGATCGTTTTCATAAGCACAACTTGAAACTCCGGGTACTGACAAGATAATGGATGTTTGCTCCATAACATCATTTAGCTGTGAATGCTGGTATACTGCAGATCGACAATTCTGTACAGGAACACTGAACTCGTAATGCGGAACACAAGGGTGTGGTTTTGTGTCCAATTAGGAAGAAAGCGTGAGAGGGAAAAGGGATGTAGCCCCCCCCCCCCCCCCCACCAACCCATTTTGCAGCCTTCGAATAACCGAAGACCTTCCGTGCTGATATAGCGAGCACCAAAGTTTTGTGTCTTGTAGGTGCCTCTAGAGCTTCATGATGCACACACAGGCCCACTGCCGCTACAGTCGTGACAACAGGCACCGTCCGCTGCCCTGCGGCCGCCCCACGTGCCCACTCCTCTCCCTCTCTCCATCGTAAAAACACTGGGACACCGGAGCCGCGCGCCGCCGCTCGGCCGACGAGAGCCAGGTGGTGCTGCGAAACAACTGAAACCTGTACTGAAACTGTACAGTTCTGCCATTTGTACCCCATTTTGGACCACAAGCCTAGTTTGGCGTCGCTGTCGGCGTCCACGGGCACGGATGTTTTTATTACAAAGGCGAATCCAAAGTGAAATCTGGCGGAAGCAAACTCTGAATATATCGTACAGTACCGAAAACTGAATGCAAAGAGGGAACAGCCCTATAGTCAGACAAAACAGCTCACCTTCTTGGAGTATGAACTCTTCGCCCGCTCTTTGACTCTGCTAACGTGAGACTGCATCGCTGTAAGAAACAAACATACGCTTAAGGTTTCGGCGTCCTTGATGTTGAATAATGCATTCAAAGGCCTTTAAAACTGGTATCGACGTGCGTAAATGACCAACGGGGGAGCTCCCTTTTCCGCGTTGTCCTGCATCCTTCAGCTTGCCCCAGGGGTGTAGTGTTCTCCTGTTCGGTATGGGTTACGACCTAACAACTTGCAGTGGACCACATACGAGGAGAAACCATTATTTTGTGTAGTTTGAAAGCAGGTTAGCCACATTTCTGCTTAGCTCCCCCCACCTCCCCTTCTTATCTGATTTTGCGGAACTACACCCTCGGTTCGACCTGACACTTCGAGTAAGATGCTGAATGCAATGCCGTTTCTACTGCCAGCGCATACACAACACACACACACACACACACACACACACACATACACACACACACACACACACACACACACACACACACACACACACACACACACACACACACACACACACACACACACACACACACACACACACACACAATAGTTTCAGACGTCGACGCCGAACAGTCTCGTCAGCAGGTCGTTTTCCGAGTCAGCTGTGCCTTACGGCGTCAAATGGCTGAGTCACAGACCGCCCGCGTGCCGCGCCTGATGGTGCGGCAGTAGCTGTTGAGTGGACGCTTCCGCCGCCGCGGCGGGCACACGAGAGGCCGGCGGCTGGCTCACGAGAGGCTGGCGGCGGCGGTAGTCGGCAGCGACCGCGCCAAGCGGTCTGGCTAGCGTGATTACACATCCCGTGTGTCCTGCGGGCTCTAGCATGCAGCATATCTCAGCTTCATAGGTGCCAGCACAGACACTGCACCCTACCAGGCAATGTGTGATTCGATATCCTTGCGCTATGATAAAAGTTACTGCCTTTTGCATTCTTCTCCCCAGTTGAATCCACGCTGTGCGCAAAAGTAATTGCGCATTCGGTTCTGGATGCTATTGGTCACGGCATGAAAGAAAATCAAAACGTTGCTACATGGCGTGTGACACTGGGCAGGCCCTGCAATGATGGACATTGCTCAATGTCGTTGCTCAGTGCTCAACTTCAAGGTCTTCTAAGTGTAATGGTTCACTGGTATAATTTGGGTAAAGCTATCAAGCAATTGGTAGCACTACCGTGCTCGTTATGTAGCCGTTGTCGGCCATTACGTATCAACGGGTTCTGCGCAGCCAGCCATGTTTAGACCTGGTGAAAAGTGGGGTTGTTCTATTTTCTGCATTTCTACCACACAAGGAGCCCTTAGCCTCAGTTTTATGTAATTATTTGGTAGAATTTCAACTTTCATTAAAACGAAATAAACATTAATTCGAAGCCGAGTAAAACAAAGATTATACCCCACACTGATCACATCATGCTACACCTCATGAGCAAAGAAAACGTTCTGAAAGGAGACTATGTACTGTAAGACTGTGCACCTGATACATTTTCCAGACTCACTGAACCACAATTAAATAGAAAAAATACCGGATTAAAATGCATTAACATGACAAATAAATTGAGCATAGCACCCGAACAACATATGACTAGTTCTGTTTACAACGGAGCGGAGAAAAATTCCAGACATTAAAATACGCTCTGACATCCCATAACTAAAAATATATGGCATCGAAGGAACTGGCGCCCGCACAGATAACTCCGAACCGCTGGTTGAGCCAAAGGATGCCATACGGAAAATACGAACACAACAGAAAAGGTATTTTCAAAGATGGTTTCCGCGGTCAGCATCACCCTGGAGAAGACATGAATGATCGTTCCTGGCAGCACTGCACACGGTGCATGTAGAAAACTGAACGACGTTTATTAAAGACCATTTATCTCGACAAACTGAAATCAACACGAGCCGTTCGTCCTGTAAAACAACAAGAAAAATGGAAACACATCTATGCCGGATTTTGGCGCAAAACAGGTAGTTTGAAGGTTGAATGGGCGAGCACTCTTTGAATAACACAGCCACAAAAAAATAACTGTTTACGGTAAACAAATTCGAGTTATGCGAGAGCTTACCACGTTTTATGGTAATGTTGGTTGAAACGTCAAAATAGGGACGCAATTAAAGTTATCTTCAGAGTGCTTAACAAGTTACGTAAGATGGGATATAAAAAAACCAGCCCCATGCGTTGAAATATCATGCTAAATCACGTGACTGAACAAAAACATGAGGGTAAATACACTTAGACCGAGGTTATCGTTTCTTAACACGCGCCCGGGTAGCCCGCTAGATACCCTTCGCTCGGATGAGGGGGCCAATTTGACCCCCCTGAGATCTCGGGAACTAAGAGAGCTGGAGGCACCAAAATGTACAGGGTGTTTTGACCTGTACATGAGCTCACTGAAGTCAAAGTTTGAGCCTTCTAGGTTATGACCTTTGGGTCAAATAAGGTCAAACAAGGTCAAATTCCTAGTCGATCTTCCCCAGAACCTAGATAACTACTTTTAAGCAATAGGTCTCATGTTTATTCAAGGTCAGTGACCTTGTTTGACCTTTCGAACGTCATTGTGACCAAAGGCACAGAAGACTGCTCTGAGTTTTGCATTTGAATAAACGACAAAACTTACGCTAGGCAGCATGTTTCTAAGAAGAACAAACTGTTGACCTGGGTCATTTCAGGACAATGACCTATTCTGACCCGTAAAAAGTCCATAGAAGATGCATAATGCGGTTTCTGCTACCAATAAATTCGAAATGAGCGCCAGAAACTATCCCATACAGTAATAATCCCTAGAATAATAAACAGGCTGGTTTTGACATTGTTTGACCTTGGTTTTGACCTTGTTTGATCTTGTTTGACGTCTATACCTGAACTTAAGTCAACATAATTTGCTCATTCAGTATTTTGTGTTGCCTAAGAAAGGATCTAAAAGATGTACGGCTTTGTCTAACACTCCGTTGTTGCACCAGATTGAACATTCCCTAGAGATTTACTTCGCCGAACCTATGGCCTGACTTCGATCTGCCACAGGCCAGTGACCTTACAAGGTACATCTAAATTTTTGATACCTTACGATCCATTATTGAATTGCCTACCGATTCTAACACTTGTTGCGGCTGCGCCGCGCGGTTCGGAAACCATTCTGTAAAAAACCTTCGGGTGAAAGGTCAGTTTGACCCCCATCCGAGCGCGGGTTAACACGCGCTGGGGTGAGGGGTTAACTGGGCCTCCCAAAGGTTCTTCCGAAATGGTTTCTAAACAGCGCGGCGTGGCTGCGCTAAATTTTGCATAGCTATAGACAATCAAATACTAGATCGTTTGGCGTCACAAATCTAGACGTATCTTGCAAGGTCACTGACCTATGTCGGGCCAAAGTCAGTTCATAGTCTCAGCAAAGTCAATTTCTAGTGAATTGTTCACTCTGGTCCAACAACGGAGTGTTAGACGAAGTCATACATCTCTGAGATGCTTTCTTAGGCAATACAAATACTGAATGAACAAACAACACTGGCCTTAGGTCATGCGTAAAGGTCAGACCAAAGTCGAACCAATCTGTTTTATTACTCTAGCGCTTGCCGTGTGGGATAGTTTCTGGCACTTATTTCGAATTTTTGGATAACAGAAACCGCATTATACACCTTCCATAGACTTCTTAAAGGTCAGAATAAGTCACTGACCTAGAATGACCCAGATCAACATTTGTTTTTAGGAACATACTGCCTAGCGTAATCTTTGTCGCTTATCCAAATGCAAAACTCAAAGCAGTCGCATGATTTTGATCACCATGACCCTCAAAAGGTCAAACAAAGTCACTGACCTTGGATGAGCATGCGACCTTTTTCCTATAATAGTTATCTAGTTTCTAGAAGCCTCTTGGAGACCAACCTGGATTTGACCTTTTTCGACCTTATTTGACCCGAAGGTCATGACCTAGGAGGCTCAAACTTTGACCAAAGTGAGTTCACGTACGGGTAAACACTGCCAATTGGATGTCTCTAGCTCTCTTAGTTCCTGAGATATCAGGTGGGTCAAATTGACCGCCACCCGAACGAACGGTATCCAACCGGCCACCCGGGTGCGCGCTAAACGAGACTGTTTCCGTAATTGGGCCTTGGCCTGTAGAAAGCTTACAGCAAAGTCAACAATAACCAGAAACAAACACATACCACGGCAGCAAGTGACGCCTTCCACACTCTTGAGGAATGAATGAAAAAGGAAGATCTGGACCGCAATCGATGGATGATGCAGAATGAAATGTTTAGGTCTCACTTCTTAACTTGGCACTTCATGATGAGCATTACAGATCTAGCGATGGACCACGGTCACACCTTATGGCGGTGGCAGAATGCTTAATGCAAATTACAAGTTGTTGCGGCTTGACGTGACACTCTATGATGAACATTATGCCGACATAACGTAAAAAGTTACCACAACGCCAGATAACTGATGACAACAAAATCAATGAGTGATGAATGTCACGAAATCAGAACAACAGTTGCTGATTAACGGTCACAGGGTTTCTCCATCCGGTGGGCGACCACGAGGAAGGTTTTTCGCGCGGAAAGTAAAGGTGTGTTTTGCCCCCCCCCCCCAAAAAAAAAAAATTAGGGTGCCCCTTTCCCCAAACCAAAGTCATTACAGCTTCCCATATATTGCTAAAATTCCGATCAAGGAGGCCCCCACAGCTGAGCTAGAAAGCAATACATCAGGCTCAGACGACCCCTTTTAGATCAAGAGGTCCGCTTTCTGGACCATTAAAGTCACGTCTATGAATAAGGTTTCCCATGCTTTAGATCAATATATCTAATCATCTGTTGAAGGGGTCCTTTTGTTGGTTCGGGAGGCCCCGTTACAAGCAAGGAGATCCCTGTTCGCAGTCATGACGCACCCTTTACATTCAGAAGGCCCTATTTCTGGAACAGGAGGCCCCCTTCATGCATCAGATGGCCACGGTTCCGGCTCGGTATCCTTGCCTTGGTCGGGCAATCAGTGTCTTGTATCGGGACAATGAGCCCCCTTGGCTAGAATTGGAGGCCCCATTCGTGAATCGGAAGCATCTTGTTCTGGATTAAGACTTCCCTCTATGCGTCAGGAGGGTCTTTTTGGATCAGGAGGCCTTGCTTAGGTTAGCGAGACCCTTTTCTGGAAAATGAGAAGGCTCCCATTCATAATTTTGTAATTTATAAGGGATCACCGGCCCTTGGTACCCGATATTCCTTGAATACAACGCCGCCCCCCCCCCCTCCCCTGTGAACTAGTTCCATTTCGTTCAGAAGTCCACCTTAATTCGTGGACAGCCTCTGGGGCCATGCTGGTGGGCCGTCTCTGGGGCCATGATCGTGGGCCGCCTGTGAGACCATGATCGTGGACCGCCACTAGGGCCATGATCGTGGGCGGCCACTGGGGCCATGATCCACACATTAACCCACGTCATGCTTTTACTGGGTGCGTCATAAATTTCGAGAGTTGTCATCCCCGCGCACAAGATATGCGTTCTACTCCCACCCCCCTTCTGACATACTGGGCAGTCTTTTAGAGATGAGAGACCAGGGGCATCACTTTGTATACTTTTGGGGAGGCGGCTGAGTCCTATAATACTGAGCTGAGGTCCCCGTAATGCTCCTCTAAGTCTTCTTAATGCATAGGAGCAGGGAGGGCATACTGGGTCAAATAAATATATAACAATTATTTGAGCTATTGGTAAAATAATTGGTAGGTACGTCAACGTATCACTATAAGTCACATGCTAATTTGGTATCAAATAGTGTCCTGTAGGAAGGTATCCTGTATCCTGTATAGTATCCGATAGGTATGCGATGTTTTGAATGACAAACTCCTTCATGCGTTAAGCCAATTTGCAAATGTTTGGCAAGTTTGTTAGATTATGATGCTTGGATTGGGATAGATAACAGTTGACTGCGATATGCGGCAGCTTTTAAAAGTACAGGGTGGCCCAGACAGCAATTGACGCATGTTTTCCCGAACAATGTAAAGGGCATTTATCGCATAATCGTAGCTGTGGTGGTTATACGAGGCGATCGGGGACAGCGCCAGTCATCAGTGATCCATTGCTATGGCGTTTGCTGTAAATCATATTGCATTCTAAGCTTTTAACAAAAGGCGGCTCACATGAACTTAAAATAGAAGTAAGCCACAAGCAATTTTGGCATTTAATGAACATCAAACAAGGTTTTTTATTATAACATCGAAGATGCAAATTCAAGCGACCGAAATCCGCAAAGAGTTCAGGTTTTGGGGGTAGGTTAGGCCAACCTTTTCGACTGAGTCCCTTAGCTGGTTTGAGACAGTGCCATTCGTGTAAGGGGCCCGCAAAATTCTGACTGCATAATTTAGTAGACAAGCTGATTTTGTGTTATTTGTAGACAGTGCAAGGTGGTTTATTGATTCCAGCTCGAGGTGTGCACCCGTCCCTGCGAGAGGCAGGATGCAGGCGCTGCTCCGGCCGTCGGGGTCCGACACTGTGCACCCCGCCGCCGCCCGAGCTGCTCCGGCTTCCTGTTCCTCTGTTTGGCCGCCGCCTGACCTGAGGTGGCACCTTTCCGACGCGGCGTCTTTGCCAGACTGACACACGGCTTCCTGACCATGCTGAATTTGATATGATCTGACTTGTATGCTACAGAATGACTGTAGGTGTATGTATTTAATTATGGCACATTTTCCGTGCATTATACTTTTGGGCGAGAGGCTGTTAGCACGCACTCGGGTGGGGGTCAAATGGATCCCCCGAAGGTTTTTTTCGGAAGTTTCCGAACGGCGCGGCGTAGTCGCGCCAAATTTTGCATAGCTGTAGATAATAGAATAGTGGATCGTTTGGAAGCACAAATGTAAAAGTACATCGTAAAGTTGCTGACCTATGGCAGGTCAAAGTCAAGCTATGGTTTCAGCGAACTCAATTTCTAGGGAATCGTTCAGTCTGATGCAAAAACGATGTGTTAGACAAAGCCATACATCTCTGAGATGCTTTCTTAGACAACACAACAGTTGAATGAGCAAATTACATTAAACTATGGTCAGGTATGAAGGTCGGACCAGGGTCAAACTAACCTATTTTATTTCTCTAGGGCTTGCTGTATTGGGCAGTTTCTGGTGCTCATTTCCAATTTATTGACAGCAGGAACTGCATTACATTTCGTCATGGACTTCTCAGAGGTCAGAATAGGTCACTCACCTCAAATGACCCAGGTCAACATTTTGTTTTTTGGAACGTACTGTCGAGCGTAATCTTTGTCGCTTATTTAAATGCAAAACCCAGAGCAGCTTGCATGATTTTGGCCACCATGACATTCAAAAGGTCAAACAAGGTCACTGACCTTAAATGGGCATGCGACCTTTTGTTTAGAAACGGCTATTTAGGTTCTGGAGTCACTTTGGAGACCAGCCTGCAATTTGACATTGTTTGACCTCATTTGACCCGAAGGTCATAACCTACAAACCTCAAAATTTGACCTAAGTGATTTCACGTACAGGTCAACACACCCCGTAAAATTGGTGTCTCTAGCCCTCTTAGTTCCCGAGATCTCAGAGGGAGGGGGGGGGGGAAATTGACCCCCACCCGAACGAGGAGTATCCAGCCGGCCACCCGGGCGCGTGTTAAAGCCGCAGGTCAATTGCGGATTGACCTGGTAAAAGCATGCATCTGCATCTGTATGTAAATCATAGTTTGCGAAATAATCTATGCGTGACATGTCATAAACGTGACATGACTACACGTGACGTATCATAAGCGTGAGGCCATGAATGCCTAACGTTGAATGACTGGTCGTGGCAAGCCCCCACCCGTCACGTCCGGGTTTAGCCGCTCCTCGTGCTCCACACCTCAAAACGCACGTGGAGCGTCGTAAGTCCAGCTGCGGTCCCATCCGTCCCCCAAACCACCAGACCACAGCACATAGCACGTCTTTTTCTTCGGCTATGTCGTGACCCCACACTGCCCGTGACATGCCAAAAATTCTGTAGAAGTGGTAAGTGGTAGGCGGAGTGGAAAAGGCCAAATAAATAAAACCAAATAAATCAAAAGGCACCGCACCTACGCGATGGATATCTAGGGTTTTCGCAAATGGTGAGCAGGGGCTGCGATCCTGACTTGATCTCTGCATCACGTAATTCGATCAAACCTATTGTGAGCAGGGGCTGCGATCCCGACACGATCTCTGCATCACGTGATTCGATCAAACCTCTACACACAACAAACCAGAGCAGCACCCGTGAAAGGCGCCGGCTGCCGTCAGCGTCTGGGCCCGGTCGGAGCCGGAGCTCTCCGAGGACCGAGCCCGGTCGGAGCCGGAGCTCTCCGAGGACCGAGCCCGGTCAGAGCCGAAGCTCTCCGAAGACCGAGCCCGGTCGGAACCGGGTTTTTTTTGAGGACCTGGTCCGGCCGGAGCCGGGGCGCCGTCCGAAGACCTGGCCCGGCCGGGGCCGATCCTCCGAGGACCTGGTCCGGCTGGAGCCGGCTCTCCGAGGACCTGGTCCGGCCGGAGCCGGGGCGCCGTCCGAAGACCTGGCCCGGCCGGGGCCGATCCTCCGAGGACCTGGTCCGGCTGGAGCCGGCTCTCCGAGGACCTGGTCCGGCCGGAGCCAGCCCTCCAACAACCTGGTCAGCCGGATCTCCAAGGACCTGGCCCGGCCGGCGCGGCCGGGCGCTGCTACGCGGCGGTCTGTTTGTTCGGACCACGTGACCCCGCTCTGTGTCGTCGCTAGCCGCGGCGCGTGCCGGGAATCGCTCACATGGGGGGAGGGGGCAGAGGGGCCGCAGTCGCTGACCGAGCCAGCCGGGCGGCGGGAGAGCCTGTGCTGGCGAGGAGCGGACGACAGGATACTAAGGGGCAGGAGAGCGCCGGAAAGGCATTGCAGCGGCAGCGGACTTGAGGTCGAGCTGGCGAAGCCGGTTGGGGTGCGTCGTACCGAAGGACAGTGACCGACAGTGATCGGCAAGAGTGTGGCGTCAAGAGGACGGCACTAGCCGATCAGGGGGTAAAGCAGCACGTCGCTCGCAATTTATACGGAAACCGGCGGTGGGACAACGCCCCATCCAACCAAAGAAATCGGCCACAGACGGTGTCAGTCCTCATTGGAGGTGTTCAATCTAGCGCGACATCAGTGAGAAGCTCGAGTGTGTGTCTCTCCAACAGCCCAAGGCGTGACGTCACCCAGCACCCAGTCGCCGACGATCAGCTCGCTTTAATATCCCGCCGGCACGGTACGTATTGGTTGGTCAGGTGAGGACCAGTTTCAAGGTCACCTTGCCCTCCCTTCAGATTAGAACCAAGCAACATAGCTCTTCTGGATTTTGTTGAGCGTCGATGCCAGCCGTGGTACGTGAGGCTGTGACAAAAACTATGTGTGGCGGAAGGTTCTCGGCTAATGAACGCATGACAAAATACCGTCAAAAGATCGCCAGCATGGTTTCGCGAGAAGAAAGCTGTAGCTGCGGAGCAAAACACCACGTGACCAAATATGAAAACGCTTCTATAAAAAGGAGGAAAGGGAAGGTAGTGCGACATAGGAACCTGAAAGGACAGTTGAAATAACCGTGGCTGCAAAACGATATTGAAAAGACTGCCAGGGATGGTGAGAAGAATAAATATCCATACTGGTGATGTCGTCGGGGAAAACGATGATAACTGACAACATAACTGTGATCTAACATAAAATAATCCGGCTTATTCAAACACAACACAGATTAGCCGGCTCAAAACGAGCCTGAGACCTTTTACCATATTCGATTTCTTTTAAATATGCCGTTCTGTCCCGCGACATTTACATTTTGTGATCTGCAATCACAGCGAGCCTTTACCATTATGATATGCAGCCTGTACACTCTTCCATAAGCTGTGCGTTGCACTGACAGCATCTTCCGTAAAAGTTTTTACACCCAACTCAGAATGGTAATATGGTCAGTTCCTTGTGCTTTTAGGGTTCCGAAGTGTAATTGCTTGTGCTCTTGGAGGCAGTTTCCTGTGATTTAATGGAAAACCTTACGCAAATACCATATTCGCAAAGCTATCATCTCTCCTTAAGAATTGTGTTTTATTGAACTCAGTATTGGACCTGGTTTTAGAAGGTCATTTCGCGACTGCGCTAGCCCCATTAAATGGTCTTCAAGCCTTATTGCGAGTTTGTTGCAAGTTTGTTGGAAAGAGTAAAGGTTCTATCAACCTTTTTTCAGGATTGCATTCCAGAATCACTCCCATCATGGAGCAACAAACTAGAAAAGATGGACTGTTTTCGTGCATAATTACCAATACAACGTCGATTACTTCATTTTTGTGATTCCATGCCACTCATGCATACTGCCAGGATGTTTATTTTCCCACCTACCCATGACTCGTGGAGCATGAATAAAACTGTGAGCATGGGTAAACAACGACCATGATTAACAAGAAGGCCCACTGGTAGTCAGTCCACCACAAAATGACTCCATGAGACCGATCGTACTTCAACGAGCCGCTCAGTGGCCTGTGTGGCTTCTCCGCCCCTGTCGCCTTCTGTTGTATACAGACGTGAGCACCGTTCCCAGCGCTGACAGATGACCTGCCCATGTACCGTCAGCGGCGACGTATGCGCTGACAGATGACCTGCCCATGTGCCGTCAGCGGCGACATATGCGCTGAACACCGCATCGTCTTCCCTCTCTGTGCCGATCACCGCCATGTCCACCGTTCTGTCATCGTCTGCACGATGACAGTGAGGTTTCCGCCACTGTAACAGTGATCTCCGCTGTTGTGACAGTGATCTCCGCCGTTGTGACAGTGATCTCTGCCTTGTGACATTGGTCTCCGCCGTTGTTACAGTGATCTCCGCCGTTGTGACAGTGGTCTCCGCCGTTGCGACAGCTTGGTCACCGCCGTTGTGACAGTGGTCTCCGCCGTTGTGACAGTGGTCTCGGCCTTGTGACATTGGTCTCCGCCGCTGTTACAGTGGTCTCCGCCGTTGTGACAGTGGTCACCGCCGTTGTGACAGTGGTCTCCGCCGTTGTGACAGTTGGTCACCGCCGTTGTGACAGTGGTCTCCGCCCTGTTCGCCCAGAGTCGGGCCAACGCTCGCCCTCCGGTTCGCCCCGCCCACGTCCACCTTGCCGCTCTGCTGACCAGCGGCGCGTCTTCCCCTCCGGCAGCCGCGGCACCATGGCTCGCCTCGTCTCAGAGCTGGACATCCAGCAGTTCGCCATGGACGGCGTGGTCTGCCTGCGCGGCGTCTTCTCCCAACACTGGGTGGACCTGGTGCGACGCGGCATCGACGCCAATATGGCGGCGCCCAGTCCGTTTGGAGAGAGTCTGAAGGTGGGCAGTGGCGCTTCTGACCGGACGGGACTGGCGCTCATATGGCACCACTCTCATACAGTGCGCGCGCGCGCGCGCGCGCGCGCGCGCGCGTGTGTGTGTGTGTGTGTGTGTGTGTGTGTGTGTTGTGTGTGTGTGTGTGCGCGCGCGCGCGCGCGCGTGTGTGCGGGTATGTGTTTATGAGGCACGTTCTTCAGGAGGAGACCGAGAAGTAAATATAGAGATGTGTGAACACATGAAATATAGACATCTACAGTAGCGAACGTATGTGGATTGATCACACATCTGCCAACCGATAGGTAGATTTAAGATTCAAGGCAAACCCCCAACTTGCTACGATTGCTAAATTTTCAGCTCATTATCTTCTCAATACTACACCGTTCCCTCGCAAAGACCTACCTGTACCAATATCCGACTTGAAACATAAATCTTGATCGGAAATGAAAATGGCCTGCTTTGAAACCCCTGGCGAGGAGGTAAATATAACCTATGCGACCGTTTGGTAAGCTTGTGCTGCGTATCTGGGCCTTACGATATTTTCTGTTATCATGCAGCGCTCATATACACAAACTGATGCAACGTGGAGTCACCACAAGCTGCCCAGTGCCAACAGACAGCATGCATTTCTCCCAACGCGCACGTGGATGGAGGCGGGTATCAATTTGTAAATTTTATATTTTATAGTGACGCGCAGTGAGACAGTTAGGGACACAGCTGTAGAAACGAGTAAAATGACTGGGGTATGCGTACATTCCAGCTGCATCTACCATCCATTAGCCGTGGACAGTTACACACATCTCCATCAGGAGAGGTGTCAGTAGCTGCATCGGGCATCAAGCGCGTGCACAATCTCTTGACGCCTCGTCGAAATCACATCCGATGATCGTTCAAATCATACATTCGATGACTACGATAACAGCTGGCATTAAAACGATCACATATTTTGCTTTGCTATGTCAATGCCGCACTGACACAACGCGGTACTTTGTCTAATTCTGCAACCTGACACCAATCCCATTCTTCCTTAGCGCAGCTTTAGGTCATCGGTGGTTTCAGCAACTCGGTAAGATTTGAGACATTCCAGACCAATCCGAACTGAACTGCATGCCGAAGCTCAAGCTACACGCGTTTACGGCTCTGATTTACCGTTCTCCCCGACTCTGACTGAGACTCGGATCTTCGTATTCACGGCACATTGGTTTGTCTTTTTACCACTCCTCATTTCGATATTTGCCATCCGCATGTCAAGGCAGACATTACCCAGGCTGACAACACTCAGGAGCGGGTAGAAAGGCATCAGGAAGGCTGTGCACCGCACTAGACATCCACACAGTGCAGGAGGGCGCACGCCTATCATAGTCAATTATTATTTGGTATGCAACAGCATTAGCCTTTAATATATTTAGTCTATAACAGCGTTAAGGAATTTAAGAATTTGCGCACTCCAGTGCAAGGGTTGCGTCACAGAAATGGCTGGCTGGGAGAGCCCCGCCCGCCGCTCCCGTCCTACGCGCCTTAGTACCAACATGCAGAGCCTCGTGATGTGACGGGACGGCGTCCCGAGCGGCGCAGTGCATGACGGTGCTGCACCACGCCGAAGCCGGTCGTGCCATCTCAGTTACCCTGACGTCGACTGGCACAGTCCCGCGCAGAACGGACGCGCGCGCGCGCCAGTACCGTCTGGCGCACAGCAGACCAGCGCACCCTCGTCTGGAACTGTTTACGGAGCTTAAGTTCACTACGCTGGCGGACGCGGCCTGGATGAAGGGGATACTGGGAGTCGTTAGAATTCAAGGCCGTTTGGTACAGGGTTGTAGTGGCTGGTTTGTTTGACGCATCCCGCCTTTTAAAGAGTGTTCCACATTTGTATAGAGTTTTGGACTGAAAAAACGATCTTGAACGTTATTCGGTGCAGTCCACAGCCCCGTTCTGTTGAGGCCTAAGCTCGTTTAGTTTCTGAGCTGCATGCCCGCGAATATGTGCAGGCTGTTTCGTGCAGACTATTAACGTCTTTCCAATCCTGACATTCTATGGACCATGTGGCGATTAAGGCCAATAAATATGTAATTACAGAGTCGGTCATATCTGGTGTTCGTGAGCACGATTTGCAGATAAAACGGTCGTCAATTGGTTTCCAATCAATGCTGTGCAAGGTACGGTGACGAAAGCAAGCACTGACGTACTGAGGAACATATCAACTAAGTAGAGAAATTGTGTTGTCCAGAGTAGTCTCCTCCAATTAATGGTATGCCAGTAGTTATGTGAGCTTATTTCATAAAATCTGATGCTTCAATAGCTTCAAACCGAAATTAATACAAAGTACCCGAAATTAGATAGCTGGGATGCTGATACTTTTCTCCTTGACGCGTGTGAGATTGGGAAGGCTACTCGTTTGTGGTTTACTAATCTCCTGCCTTGATTTTGACGGCTGAAGCGAGTAAGTTGCCTCCCGCAGCAGCAGTAACGGAATGCGTTTTGAAGCAATATCTTAAGCTGTTGTTTCGTTGGCGGCGTACTGTCCGATACGCTGGCGGAGCATCTGCGAAGGCAGTTTCACAGTTGGTGTTGGAGATTGTGCACCATGCCGTCCAGATGTCGGCACCAAATATCGATGAAAGTGCCATTCAACAGGCACGCTTACCGCGAACGAGAATCAAGTAAAATGAACCTTGTTGCCAGGAAGCAATGCCGAACAAATTTTGTGTGACCGATGCATAAAAATATGATGCTCGGGCACCTATTTATAAACATTCAACGACCTTTAGTTCGGCATGCCGGAGTCGATGTGAAACATCTTGTGGCCGGCCTCCGACGTTATCGGAATGGTAAAGGTTAGCGCTATGTGCATCACGGTGTTAACAAGTGATGCGAATATGCGTGGATCATGTCGTCGAGAATATGAGGTCTCATTTACCTCGTCAAGATAGGCCGGCGGTTCATTAACGCGCCATCTGCCTCTGGCCACACCAGGATAACGAGAATGAGGGGGCCTACTTCGACGACTACTGCAACTGGGAGAAGATCCCCGAGTTCAAGAATTTCATCATGGAGTCACCGGCTGCCGAGATCGCCGGGAGGTTGATGGAATCTCAGGTCAGTACGGCTAACACGATATCGGGTCAGGTCATGTCGGCTTGGAACAGAGCGCAGGTCGGCGGAGATGAACTGGTGACAGCCGGCTAGCGAAAGCCGTGATTGTTTTTATTGAGTCGAGGACGCACTTGAAGCTGGACCGGTGCCCAGCTGCCATGGCCGGATGCCAGCTCCCTCCTCGCATCTGGTGTGGCTCACGGTTCATATTCATTATAGATCCCCGCTCGTGATCAAGCTTTGTGAATTTGCTTTAATACCGGCCAGGTAGTGACAACATCGAGCTCATTAGGCCTCATTAGGGAACACAAAACGGGAGGATAAAAACTTTCCGATCTTTGTTTCAAGTTGTAGCCGACCTTAGTAACACTACTCAAGCACACCTTGTTGGCTTTGGTCATGTGCCTCGGCGGGATTTCATGTCAGGCATGCAGCATCCATGTTATAGTTCGCTTGCAATGTGTTCGCGACGCATGGGTTAAGCGACACTGAGGTGCACATACGTGCCCGGGTCCATGTTGTTAATATCAGCCGACCGCTTGCCGCAGTGTTCGCTCATATGCTGACCAAATTCTCCTCGTTCAGAGGTGCTACCGAAACATAACGTTGATGCACTCGCCATTGGCACGTCGTCCCCAACCGTATGAAGACGACTTTATTGAGCCGTGCTTTGGCAGAATCGGAGGAGGGGATGAGGAGAACAGGTCGCCTGCGGAGCAATGTCTCTGCGCCAGTTATGGCGCGTCCCAGGCCTCCCTTTGGTTCGTCCACTGATCGCTGACAGTAGTGTGATTGCAGGAAGCCGCTATTTACCACGAGCACGTGCTCAACAAGGAGCCGGGAACGGCCAAGCGCACCCCGTGGCACCACGACCAGAGTTACTACCCCATCGACGGCTCCAAGGTATGATGGGGGGGGGGGGGGGCGCGTCGAGCATCCCCTGCAGCGAGCTCTCGTCATACGTGCCCGTGACTCAGCTGCCACTCAGCGCTCATTCTATAGTCGTCGTTCACCTCTGAAGTCTCCTGGCTTTCAGGGCTGCCATACTGAAGTCTCCTGACTCTCAGGGCTGCCACACTTCTTGTCTTCAACCTGTCTCTTCTGTTTTCTTCCGCTTCTGTGGTCCTACTGTGCATCAATTACCAAAAGTTGAAACGTCCTATTTGGATCACTCTAGTCCTGTTGATAGTGTTGTCCTCCTTTTGTTAGGACTGTCAGGTCCTTTAGTCTAGCTCTGCCTTTCAGACCTGATGACTGACAGACCTGATGACTGATGACTGACTGCGGTACCCAGCGCTGTACCCCGGTCCGCTCATTGTGGTACCCCGGTCCCCAAGGCGCGGTAACCCACCTCCCTCGGCTGGCCGCCAGGTATGCAGCATCTGGATGCCGGTGGACCCGGTGCCGCTGGAGACGGCCATCTCGTTCGTGCGCGGCTCGCACCTCTGGAACGCGTGGTTCTACCCGCGCAAGTTCGCCACCGAGCAGCGGTACCCGCTGAGCGACGGCTCCGGAGCCGTGCACCGCCGGTACGAGGACGTACCCAGCGACGAGATCGACAGCGGTCAGCACGAGCTGCTGGCCTGGCCCATGGAGGTGAGCGGGGGGGGGGGGGGATCTCACCAGGCCCATGGAGATGTACGGGGGCTCACTGGATCCTTTGAGATGAACGGGGCCTCACTGGGCCCATGGAGGTGAGCAGGGTCTCACCAGGCCTATGGAGGTGAGAGGGGGTCTCAATGGAACCATGGAGCTGAGCGATGTCTCACTGGGCCCTTGGAGGTGAGCAGGGTCTCACCGAGCGCATCGAGGTGAGCACGGCCTCACGGGGCCATGACGGTGAGCAGGGTCTCACCGGGCCTATGGAACTGAGAGGGAGGGGGACTCACGGGGCCCATGCAGATGACCGGAGGTCTGACCTGGTACAACGAAGTGACGAGCAGAGCCAGAGCGATTCATTCACGTATGGGATAGCACTGTTGTGCACATCTAGCGCGGTGTGGCTTTGCATGCTGCAAATCTCCAGATATATGCGTGCTCCATATATATATATATGCACAATAGTCTCACTTAGTTCATGCAAACCAAAACATTTTATCGGAGTAATAGGGGTTACAATACTTAACGTGATCCATAGAGGTGAAGGCTTCAAGGAACTCTCTCTTCCGTGATGTGCGCAGTTGAAAGACTGGTGAGAAAACGGTCCGCATCTGGTCCATGATAGGTGTGGAGATTTGTTTTAAAAATTTCTTACCGCCATCACATATGTTTATCGCCATGGGTAGTGTGCCGTGTCAAGCCGTGTCAAGCCGTGCCGTGCCGTGCCGTGCCGTGCCGTGCCGTGCCACCCTCCGGGCGGTGGACCGCACGGAAACGAGCCCCGCTGACCGTCTCTTTTGTACAGTTGAACCCTGTCCTGAACAGTCGCGATGCCCTGATGCATGGTTTGTGGTGTCCGCTGGCTCAGCTGGCAACCTGATGAACTGGTCAGACCGTAGTCCGTGAACGGCTCATCTGAGCCGATGAGGTGACAACACTCTCGTGTCCGGGCCACGTAACGCAGCGGGAGAAGCGGTGAACACAGCCCGAACGCTTCACAGCGGCGGAACGGCAGAAATGTAGTTCGGTCAAGGAAGGTATAACATCGACAGCCACCTCATCGGTCTCACTGGAGAGGAGCGAGCTGTTTATACCAATGTAGCGTGTGGGAGCCATGTGGGCTGGCATCAGTGGACGTTATGACTGATGATGATCACATTTAAGGTGTTGAGTACTCCAATATACCTCGCCTTTGGTTCTTTCAGTCCAACGAAGCATACGGCGCCGAGCCAAAGAGCCATGCAACAAAAACGACATAGTTGCCTTTCTCTCTTGACTCCGAAATCTCACGCACTTGGCCTGAGGCAAGGGGCGTGTTCTCCCAGCCCACCTGACTCCGCGCTTTATTGATTGCGTCTTATTTATGAGACCAGATGTGTCCAACATGCACTTGGTAAGCGCTGCCCGCATGTGTATGCACTGTCGGCCTGCTTCGTCGTTTGGGGAAACATATTTCGACCGCTCTGGCACACATCAGCCTACGTGACGGCGTGTTAGTATACAGGGAAACATTGCTTACATACCACCTTCCCCGTGATGGTAGCAATCTCGGATGACCTCGCATGCCAAGATCATTACCACCAGACACTCAGGAAGCACACCACATATGGCGATGTCACCATACCGGCGGCCCTTAAAGCTCAAAACTTGAAGCGTTACGTCCAACGTGCGGCCACATTCAGGAGCATGACATCCAGTCCTAGGTTTAATGCTATTTAGCCCATGAAGTGTCGTGTTCTGAACGAGCTGCATCCAGCGTTTTTGCCGCTGGCCTTTGATTCCAGCCGGGGGACTGCATCGTCTTTCACATGAAGACTGTGCACGGCGCTCCTGGCAACGCTTCTCAGTCGTCCCACCGGCGCGTGCTCTCCACGCGCTGGCTCGGTATGTCACTTGGGGCGTACCTAACATGACGTGAGGTGATTTGATATGACCTGAACCGGCCTGACCTGACCTATCCTAACCTGACCTAACCTAATGCAGGCTAAGCTAACTTTATCTAACATTACCGTGCCTTACGAACTACTGCTGTGTGGAGTCAGTTTGCAGCGAGCAGTTATGGGGTACTTAGCGGGTGATGAAGGACACGACAATCAAGCATCAGCATAGTAGTAGCTGCCCCAAACCTAGGAAAAAGCATAGGCGCCAGTTGCTGTGCAGTGAAACTACCAAATGGTCGAAAGCCACGGCCACCTAACGCTAACTTCCCACCCTCTCCTTCGAGCGTGCGCAGAACCCCGACAGCACAGATTTCTCAGCGCTGTGATCAATGTTATCCAATTCAGCACCAATAGCGCATCTAGCCCACCGATTCAGTTCCCGCAGAAACGGGCAGAGTTTGATTTTGTGGCGACGCTCCCGAAAAGTGAGCTCTTGAGAGACATTTGTTTAGCTTCCATACAGCTCGCAGCCAGTGCCTGCGGATTTCCCCCGGGGCTTGGAGTCCAGCACGCAGCTGATCCCGGGACGTGTTGTTTACGCCGCGGGTCTGGCCGTTCCAGGCGACGACACCGTGATTACAACTCGGCCTTGGGACGTCTCGCCTCCGCTGCTAGCGCCTCTCAGGCCCGGCGACCGCGCCATATCCAAGTACTTTCCTGTCATCTGGCGGCGGACCGAGCAACCTGAAGTTTCTCTGAAGCCCGGCAGCCACGTCGGAGCGATGCGGGAGGCGGACGCTCTGCACCTATGACAACCATGGATCAGCTCGAGGAAAACATATTCACAGGGCGTAGCATCTGATGGCTATCACTCCTTTTAGCTATGATGTTATTATTGAAAGAAGCGACACGAATTAAAAAGTACTGCATGCGTCACTAAATTCACACATTTTGTTCAGCAGAGCTTGATATTTAGTTCCGTTTTTATTCACTTATCGTTATGCACCTCGTTCACTCATATTGCGCTCTTATTCCGGAAAACAGATTATCACACAGCTGAAGCCAGAATTAGACGCCTGCTATCATAGCCGAACCCACTGACCTTACGCAGCGCCTTCTCGGGGACCAATTGTAGTCAAATAAAGCTGGGTGGCTAACGCGGCGACGTGGACTGTGCCGTCGAGACCCATCAGTCTTCATCAGCGGCCACCGCGACTGCGCCAGGCCATCTGGGCCTGATCGCAGGCGGACGGCAGAGGTCAGGGGACACGACGTTGAGCGCTTCTAGTCAGGCAGTGCCTGGGGGGGGGGGGGGGGCAGAGGTCAGGGGAAGCGACGGTGGACGCTTCTAGCCAGGCAGTGCCGGCGGGGGGGGGGGGGACGACAGAGGTCAGGGGAAGCGACGGTGAGCGCTTCTAGCCAGGCAGTGCCGGGGAGAGGGGGAGGGGGGGGGCAACAGAGGTCAGGGGAAGCGACGGTGAGCGCTTCTAGCCAGGCAGCGCCGGGGGGGGGGAGGGGCGACAGAGGTCAGGGGAAGCGACAGCGGGTGCTTCTAGCCAGGCAGCTGTGCCGTTGCGTGCAGATGTTGGGTGTCGAAGCTCGCCTGTTGGTGGCGGCGCGAGTGACCGTGTTTGGCCCGGTCTTCTGTTTACGTCGCATTAGGGGAGTGGGCTCGAATCGGACTCACTGCTGGCGTGGCTGATGTCAGTTTTGATTCAGAAGAATGCTTTGAAGGCATCGCCGGAATCTGACGCTGAATCACTAATGCATATTGGTAGGAGTTTCCTTACTTATTCTGTCGCGTAGATCATCTGGTTCCAGAGGCGTTGTGATCACTGGTTTACTGGGAGCAGCTTGTTGCGCGAACACTTAACAATTTAAAAAGTCCAAGCCACAAATTTGATGTCCATTGTGTCGTTGCCCAGAACTTGAAAACCGTGCTCACCTAGCAACATCAGCTGAGGCCGTTCTGAGACGCCGCAAAAGGTCCAAGGAGACACAGCGGTGTGTTGAAAAGGCTCTCTGCCCTTCCCTCGGTCATGGCCGAGCCCCCAGCCCCTCGACTACCGTGGGGACGGGGCTCTCCGCCGGTCCGACCGCACAGCGCATTCCCGTGCCCGCGGCCGTGCCTTTCTCGTATGCTTTCCTCCTCTTCCCTGCAGTAGCAGCCCGACAGTCCAATCCCCGGACATACCCTGCTGGCCCTGCCCCGCTCCCCGTTCTGTTCCCTTTTCTTGGCATGGCGAAGGCTGTATAGGAGACAGGGCCGGAGACGCTCGGACGGAGCATTGGTAGGGGTTACAAGGGGCTTAAACACGAAATGGTCGAATCTCAGTGATGTCTGAACGGATTTCCATCCATACAAATTCTTTGCGCAGCTTCATTTTTTTCGGAGACAGTGATGCCACGATATCACACCTTATGACGTCAATTTAAAAGAAATGAGCATTGACAGAAGAAAAGACTATCAAAGTTTTCGACAGCATAGTAAACATAAGGTAATAAACCACTTATTGTTGGTACGGTGCCGGAAACGACTAGATGAAAAGCGTAAAATATGGCAATTGACGTCATACTAGTGTGCCCCGCGACCCTTAGCTCTTGTCTCCAATGCGCTCATCAAACAGCCACATACGCGTGCGCGCTTGAGGTGTGCGCACCATCGCTCGGCGGGATTTGCTGGGAACCCGGAGCGTTTGGGATTAGACGATAGAAGATCTCGTCCAACCACGCTTGTTTGCCCATTGACAATAAAGACCAGGTTTTCTTAGCCGCATATTGTGCTCGGGGAAGGCCCAGACGCATACTCCTAAGATACCATATCAATCACGTCAAAAATGAGGTGTAGATATGATGTGTGTCTCTTCGAGGATATGCGGAAACACCTCAGAGGACACACGGTCAACAAACATGGCTCCAGCTGTGTTTTGCTGAAAACTTGCGATTTTGCTGCCGACAGAGTGTGGCAGGCAATGACGTCACGGCATGGTAGGTAACCAATTATTGGGAAGACTGGTTTGGTTCATACCAGCAATGTCTGCATATTCCTGTTTTTCGACTTGGAGGGAAAAAATGTCTACTGTTGGTGTAAGGGAACTCTGTTTTTCTTTTACTGGCAGTATTCACAGCATGCCCCAGTTTTGTATATACCGAGGGCTGTATATGGAACTTGCAGTAGGTAGCGAAGCGGTGTAGATTTGAGTTAGCCCGTTGCTTGTGGCTTTTTCGGTGTCCAACTCCTGTTTACAATGCGAATTTGTCCAGATAACACGGAAGATACATCGCTACATTTGCTTCCCTCACGTCAAAGGGATCTCAACCGTTGAACGTGCCAGCGCTTATAATAGAGTGAATGTGCAGGAATACAGTTTTAAGGCACCGTGTATAAAAGATAAGTTAACTATAAAATTGTTACGAAGCTAACTTTCAGATTATATTTTCTTGAATAGGCTGGAGGAACAGGCTGTGGGCCCACAAAGGGCAGTTGAGAGACAGCCAAGCAAACTTTTCGCCCTCTGTCCCCGCCGGATGGACGGAGATACCTGTAACGAGCTATGCAACGCTATGACACGGCCGTCGGCGGCTTCAGTCGAAGGAGAAATATGACCCTATGATGAGAGTCGGACGCTGGATGGCATCCCCTGCCACTCGCCGGGCACAACTCCGCCACTCGCTTTTATGCCACCGGCACTAGCTAGTTCTTTATCTTCACAGTCGAAACAAATGTCATGATGTCTGCATGCGAGGATATTCTCATGGTACTAATGCAGAACAAAGCTGCTGATATGACACATGCAAGTCTGTACACGAAATATACTTGGACCGTTGGAATCATCGTTACGTTCACTGTTTGCAAATGCATCATGACATGCTAGGAGCGTTAAATTTACGGCACACAGTTGCTTTGAGTCCGGCTGCTGGCTAACT
This sequence comes from Pollicipes pollicipes, assembly GCF_011947565.3. Classification (NCBI taxonomy): domain Eukaryota; kingdom Metazoa; phylum Arthropoda; class Thecostraca; order Pollicipedomorpha; family Pollicipedidae; genus Pollicipes; species Pollicipes pollicipes. Next base: position 15,486,007 of record NW_023596545.1, on the reverse strand, counting down.
GAAACCAAGCCATCACGTGACAGACATATTCATACTTTGAGAGACGTCCCTGATTACTGCACTCAGTCAGTTTTAATCGGGGTTTTATTCAATGCTCGGAACAACATATGCGTGACCGGGGTGCGTGATAAAATATTACAACGGCATAGGATGGTAACAGCTGCAACGGGGGCATCGGGTGGTAACTGAGCTGCAACAGCGGCGCCGGGTGATAATTGAGCTGCATCAGCGGCATCGGGTGATAGCTGAGCTGCAACAGCGGCGCCGGGTGATAATTGAGCTGCAACAGCGGCATCGGGTGGTAACTGAGCTGCAACAGCGGCGCCGGGTGATAATTGAGCTGCAACAGCGGCATCTGGTAGTAACTGGGCTGCAACAGCGGCGCCGGGTGATAATTGAGCTGCAACAGCGGCATCAGGTGGTAACTGAGCTGCAACAGCGGCGCCGGGTGATAATTGAGCTGCAACAGCGGCATCGGGTGGCATCTGAACCGCAACAGCGTCATCGGGTGGTAAGTGAGCTCCATGGCAGATGTGAATGGTAAACACATGGCGCGGGTGTTTTTTTATGACTTCTACGCTTTGACCAACCAGTTCTCGTCTGGACCCACCAGTATGGAGACCAAGTCACGCTCAAAAGGCGTTAAAAGTAATCAAACAAGCAGGCAAAAGGCCGATGCATTTCATGAAATCTGGTCTTCCCCCCCACGGCCCAACCTCCATTCGAAGAATCGTAGACATTCGCTAGGCGAGCGAGTGATCCAGTCCATTCGAACTAATCCGCATTGAGCTCCATACAAAAAATCCCCATCTTTATTTCGCATCGATATTTATCCTCGACGTCTGCGTCAACGATTGCGACGAAGGGTTTTATGTGATTAACAGAGCTTTTTAAGCGCTCCTATCTTAGTAAGGTAGACTCATTTTCGTTTGCCTCGACGAGCGCTTCATGGAGCAAAAACACCAGCTGACTCGAAGGTGTTGCTGAAAGCCCAAGAATGTATTTTTCTGTTCAGTGAACGAAGTGGAACCAGCGATTGAGTGGGGTATGCTTCTCTCGCGCGTGTTCAGGGCTGTGAGGGTCGCCATGCCTATTGGCCCATTTTGGTCAGGGCAGCGCGAACCCCGATGCTGGCACAGATATGTGAATTTTCTCAGTCCGCACAGAACTTTTATTGTCCATCAGATCCCTAAAGTAAAAAGGTGTGCGTGTAATGCGGCTAAAATAACAGAAATTTGGAAGTGCTATAACCACAGCACATGCATGACTTTCAGTGCCGTTTATGACTGCAGTTGACATATTCTAGTCACATGTCACATGCCACATGTGCAAATACAGTCGGAAACGTTTTATACTCTCGCAGCAGACCATGCACGGACCTTTCCTCCGTAAGCCAGCCGTACCCATGATGAATGCTCATGTCCATCCTACTACACCCTCCGTCCAATCAGCGCTATATTGGCCATGTTTTTAGGCGGCATGCGACCATCAGTTCCATTACCACTGACAACGGCAGGCGTCGGAGCACCAGCAGACATGCGGCAGCCCCCGACGGCGACAGCCAATGGCCGGCTACCCGCCCCCCCCCCCGCCCCCCCCCCCCCCCCCCGATAGCGGCAGTCGTTGGTCGGCTCCACCCCACTAGCATATTGGCAGCCGCCCTGACGAAATCTTAGGATTCCGGGCACTGCTTTGTGGTCCCCGGTGGCGGCCGGCGTTAGATACTGCGACGTTGCATAGATCAATGTCCAAATACAGCATCAAAATTACCACTCCAAAGCCAGGATTCAGCACTTAGCCTCCGCTCTTGACAGGGCGACACGGGCTTCACTCCACGGCGGTTGTTGCTGAGACGCGCACCGACTGCAGCCAGCTGTGATGCGGTGCGCCGACTGCAGCCAGCTGTGATGCGGTGTGCCGACTGCAGCCAGCTGTCCATGCAATGCGCCGACTGCAGCCAGCTGTGATGCAGTGTGCCGACTGCAGCCACATGTGATGCAGAGAGCCGACTGCGGGCAACTGTGATGCGGTGCGCCGTTGGGCGTCAACCTTGGGAAATGGACAGTCATTTTTACGTAGTAAATTGACATGCTAGCTTTACTCAGCTCGTTCCAGTTGACGTCGCATGGTGCCGTCGATAAGAACACTTTCGTCTGAGCGGAGTTTACACCAGATCTATGCAGTACTTGGCCGGACCGCGGTCCGCTTAAATGACACTTTATCGCGGTTATCGAGGGACGGCTCGACGTAGCTGGAAGAGCGTTTGCCCGTGGCCGTCTGCGGGAAGTGATTGATGTGAGCCGGGCCACCGGGCCGCACTTCGTCGTCACCGTTGACAACCGGCATTAGATACTGTGGCGCCGAATGACTTCACTGGTGGTCTATAAACTGCGAACTAATTGAATATTAGCCTCTGAGTACACATCAACGCACTCGACGCCAGCGCGCAGTGAGAAGCATTGCTTTTGATCTACGGCTTTCAAAGTAGTCACCAACATTGTCTTCGAATGTGACCGGTATCAGCACTGGCGGCGTAGTTCAGCAGCAGTGTCCAAGTTAACTTCCCTGCGGTTAATTCACAAAAACGAAGTCAACTTTGGAAAACTTTGTTTTATTTTCGTTTACGGTATTTACTCCTGAACACAAATGTAGGCAATGACTGAAAGCGTATGCTTGGTATGCTTTAATAACGCAAGGGAGGTAATACGTACAGGTTCTTTAGGGTCTTGAATTAGAAGGCAGTCATTTGTCAGCTTAAGATGATGATTTATGTCAGCCTTCTTCAATATCGTTTTATGAATGAGCATACTGTTAATCCTGCCCTGCTTCCTACGGACCTTTAAGTTGATATCTGCGTCTTAGCACGGAGAGCCGCAACTCCCTTGTTTACTTTTCTGGTTTATTGTGCCCCACTGCAGGGGAATAAGAGGAGAGCAATTCCTGGCTGTTTGCTTCCATATGATCATTAGGCAGTCAGGGGCGAATTCCAAATTGAAGTGTCTTGTGACGGAGTGGTGTGTGTGTGTGTGTGTGTGTGTGTGTGTGTGTGTGTGTGTGTGTGTGTGTGTGTGTGTGTGTGTGTGTGTGTGTGTGTGTGTGTGTGTGTGTGCATAATGCCAGCCTGATTACCTTGTAAATTACTAGGATCGGCTTGTATCATCAAGCGTTATCATTATCAAGCGGCTTGTAGATTAAAAGAAGAACGTAGTATAAAATGGGGTCAACATTTTGTTTTGTATCGTTGGTCCATGTTCACCTGTGGATGTCTACCCTTTCTTCTGAATTGATAAGCGAAATATTACCTGAAATAGTTCCAATCGTGCGCGTCCGCAGGCCTGTAGAATCAAAAGCTGGCTTGCGGCTTCCATAGGCCGCATTGCATATATATATATATATATATATATATATATATATATATATATATATATATATAGTTTCCAATACGACCACGTATCGGAAATAAGCACCTTCGAACGCTTTATGAACTCAATTCTATCGTGTGGACATTAAAAGATAGCTCGGCCGTGGATATCACTCGTGCAATTCTCAGGTTTAATATGGAAGTGGAAAGCATACACTACACGCACAAAGCATACTTGTATAGCGCAGTCTCTTGACATAATAGCAAAATCTAATGCTTATTCATGTTGCTGTAACTGTTAATCCGTTCAGATAAACAGCCTCAACATAGCTTCGGTGCAAGCAACCCTCATTCTTATCTTTGATTTCACCATCTTACCATGTTGCAAAATGAGCACCAACCATGTGCTGACATGGTTGGTCGCGCACCCGGCGCACGCGGCTGCAGCGGACAACGCTGTTCGGTTCGACGAAAACTAAAGCATCCGTGTTTTTGCTCTTAACATTGCGAGCCCCCGTGCTTATAACTAATCGATGCTATGTTTTTACAAGTCCATTCTGTAAAACAATTGATGGATGTCCTCAGGCACACTGACTTTCCTATGTTAATAAGCATTTATGACCCAACACCCTTCCTGACACTGAGGAGGCACCTTATCTTTTCCGAATAGGGGGCCCCGTGGCTAGACATCTAGAAGACGCATTTCCTTTGCCAGATCAGAAGCTGCGGGCCCCTTCCGTCCCAGCCCACCTATCGGCTGCCATTCTGGTGATAAAGGCCGGTCACCTGGTCGGTCCGAAGGCCCAGAAAAAAACACCACACAACGATCCCTTTTCTGACGCGGGTAGTCCCTGACCGAGGCAGTTGGTCCCGAATCGACGGATGCAAAATAATTATTTACCAGAAGAGGGGTCCAGTAATTGGCACAGGTACTCCAGCTTGGCCCATCGGGCCTCGGGCAAAAAACAAGGGCCCGGTCATCTGGAGGGCCCCCGTTCAGTACTGAGGCCCATGGCTGACACAGGGCTGTTTCATAACCTCATTGTCTGCTCCTTCACTGGGAGTTATCACGTCTCCTGTTATTGTCAGAGGTTCCTGACACATCCGGACTTGTCCCTGTCCCAGTTTAGCAAATGTGATGCTGGTCGACTCGGAGCCCTTTACTGACACAGGATCCCCTGTTGAGCACTGCGAGCCGCTGACTAACAACGGGCCCTCTATTGTTTCAGAGGCCCCGACCAGCGCAAATCGCGGGTCTCACCCTTCCCCTCCTGGGGAAATGCCGCTCCCGCCGGGCCCGAGCCGACACGGAGCTAACTGTTTGATATTGGTGGTCTCCAATCGATATAGAGCCCTCAGCTCTCCTAAGGGTCCCCGATCCGCCAACAGGCCGTTTGGCTGACATTTGCGGGCCAGCCCGCAGTATCGGGATCCCTTAAGACGACCTCTGATCAGTCCTCCGGGCCCTTTGGGTCTTACAATCAGGGGCTTGATCGTAGGTTCCGTGAGTCCCACAGAATCTTAAAATAGAGTGGGTACGTGCTCCCTTTGCTCCTTGCCTGCCCCCCCCCCCCCCCCGTGCCCACCTGTACACTGTCCATTGAGAAGAAAGTGGGCCGAATTCGAGAGACACACGTTTTGGGGCTGTTTTGGTGGTTGGTATAGCAGTTTTCTCTGTTCGGGCCCCGCACCTCCATTTGCAAAACTACGCACCTGGCCGTGGTGCTCCTGTTGTGACCAGTCCACGTTTCTAGATGCTCCTACGCCTGGCACGCGCATCAGGGAACAACGCTCGCACGCTCCGGCTCTGATCAGCCTTAGTTCTATAACACTTCACGGATTAATTTTCAGGATCCAGTCCGGTCCAGTTCGGCTAGTCCGGATCCAATCAACCCGCCAGTCCGCTTTTCCTAGATTTCTCAACCCAATCCGGTCAGACCCATACAAATTCATAAAGGAATTATTACGGTGAGTCGGTTCCACTTTCCCATTTAATACTTGTTACAGATTTGATAGCAAATATGGTTCATCTGGGAATCTTAAATTCAAGTTTTGTGTTAATTCTAATAAGAAATATGCGCAAAATTTGTCGTAAGCCAGTGGGGGCTAAGATAGCTAGCACAGCTTGTTGCAGGTTGGGAATGCAATTTTCCATGCGGACCATAATACGCGAGGCTCATCACATTTTAATCATATCACACTTATTTGGCAAACAATTCACAAATACCACATCACAGGGGCCAAAGTCGCTTCTGGCTTCAATTACCTACAGGCGCCAGCACATAATCTAGCAACTCCGGGCTCCAAGTTAGGGGCAACATACTTCACCATGTCACTCGACAGTTTAAGCGGCACCTAATCCCCGGCACCCTTCAGCGGCGCAAGCGCAGGACAACGCTCGTCTAGTACGCGTTCTAACTAAAACGATCATCCCACCCGATATACGGTACTTCAGGTGTGTACCCACTCTCGGACACACCAACCAACGAAACAACTTTAAATGCGACCATTATTTCCTGCTAGATTACGGGCTTCGTCAAGATTTTCAGCCACGCGCGCAACCGTCCACTGGTAGGTGTCTGCAATGTTCTTTTCATCCAAGAAAATAAAACGATTAAGCCACTTTTGAGCCCATTGCCGAAATGCAATATGTTACCAAGCTCCCTTCTGTGGTTTTTGCCCAGGTATACCGACAATAGTACATCACTTTCTTATGTTTCTTTTTTGTCGTTTTCAGCACTTTAAAATGAATACCATAGATAGAGATTTAGGTGTGTGTATATGTCCATTCTCTCAGCTTTCTTTGAGGAATAAGGCTATTACTTTGACCTTATGCATGTCGATATTGTTACTCGCAAATGCACTTCACAACTTACGTAAAATGCATACAATAAGCACCTTGCTAGTTGGCGCAACGTTTGAGTCAGTGTTTAGCGTCTCTTGTACGCCGTGATTGCAACGGACACAAATACAATTTCTTCCATATTCACAAAACACGATGCGAGAGTTATGTGCATCTCGCCCGTCATCTGACATCTGCCATGACCGCTGGTGCTCCGGCATCTCATATACATGCTAGCCATTTACCAATGGCTCGGGAGGTTGCACGTGCTACTCCAAATCGTACCGAATCTTCACGTGAAATTATGAATGAATGGTCTCGCGTGGCGTGACATGACCGCAGCGATCACATCTCACCCGTCCTGGAGGTACCCGGCTGGCGCAGCGTCGCAAATTTGGTGCACCACCGGGACTGCCTGAACGTGCGCAGGGCACCGCGCGTCTCGAATCTACCAGAGCACTGCGTGTTCTTTTCGGAACGAGCGCCGAGTCTTTCCGACGTCAAACAACGGCTGCCTACGCCGGCCGTCCTCGCCCCCTCGCGCCAGGCATTCTTGACTGTTTTAAATCGCTGACTCGTTGACTGAAACCGTGTATCTTTGCGTATATGTGTATCTCTGCACTGTGTGTGGGTTCTTTTTCTTGTAAGCCTAGGCTCAGAACAAGCACCACGTGGATGTGTCTTAATAATATACTTAAATTGTAATATGTTTAGCCACGCTATTTTCCTGGCTTTCGTGTAATGTCCTGGGGCTCCTAAATCACTGCAGGAGAATCACAAACATACAAAGATATTGCTGGCGTCCAATATGTGCATGCTTTATCCAAGTGGGAGTAGAGTAGATAGGGCACAAATAAATACATATATAACGTATGCCAACGTTTTTGGCTGCATGTCAATTCCCTGGTTGACGCCAACATGTTCATGTTTTGAGATACATTTATCGCGGGGAGTGGGTTAACAATTATCTGTCAGGATGCAACAGTTTTGTTCTGGGAGACATGGATTAGCTGAAGCAACATACTTAAATTGAAGCTGGTGTTAAACTCTTAAATTTAGCGGACTGACAAGGTAAACTGAAACCACAGTGTTGACATAACACATATTTTTTTATGTTTCTCAGACCAGAGCTGGAATTTCAAAACTCGTTGGTGCGCTTTCTACAAACAAAATACGCCCTTCCCAACTCTTAAACTCTGAAATGCAATGTCACCCTAGCACCTTGTAAGAATAAGGGATCTAGGTTTCCATAGCAGCATGCATGAGTGTCTCTTGGCCATATGCAGCTGTCAAGGTGATCTGTTGATCAGAAAATGTCCTGTGGAATATGTGACCGAGTTATGTGCTATGCAGCCTGCTTGTGCATTGCTTGGGATTGAAACTCTTGTATTTTATTTGTTTAGAGGCTTTTTCTGAGCTAATGCCTTCATTAGGCATTTCGGGTGCCATTTAATGCTAATGTCCATTTGATTAGTTTTTAATCCTTTCAATCCATGCAAGACTAGCAAAACTGAAAATCCGGTTTGATCCTATTCCATGCTTTGGTGGAGATTTCTGATCCGATCCGATGCGGCCCACGGATTGATCCACAATCCATGTATTGATACCATCTGTGAACTGCTTTACCAAATACCGATGTTGTAAAAGTAATGGGTGGTTAACGGACAGGCCCGTTACCACTTATTCAAAAGTAATGGGTGGTTAACGGACAGGCCCGTTACCACTTATTCAAAAGCTTACGCGATCTAACATCATTTAAGGTAGTTCTATGCGGCCAAAACGCTTCTGACCTAATCTTCCAACGTGTTGTGACGGCCTGGGGCCCGACCGACGCCAATGGTGATCCCACCCGAGGCAATTGACCCGGCTGAGTCACGACAGCTGGCCAGCATCTCCCAGCACGCCCACAGAACCATCCAAGTGACTCATCTGAACCCATCAAACTCGGTCAAAGCGTTGGCTGTGCAGAGCATTAGCCATCAATAGCGGTTACAACATGACATCTCTGGCGAACGTCACTGCATGTGTGCGCAGTTCACTGTAGTTGCATGTCGCGTGGCTCACCATAGTTGTATTTGCACGTGCACGGTTCACGGTACCTTACATCACCTACATCCCCTCCATCTTCTGCAGGATCTCTGTACTTTCCAGCAGCAGCCCATCTGCACACGCAATGGGTGTCGACATCCATTGACAGTATGAACGGAAATATTTTACCACCCAGCAACGTTTCACCATCTGTATCAGTATGGCTGTCGCAAGTGCAAATGGATGCTAATTCTTGATGACCGTGTTCCAATGCAACGTGCAGGACGCACGCCGTTGGAGGATCAAAGCACCTCTACAGAGAATGCACCTTTGCGATTTCTCAGTGAAGTCTGCGTCATCAGAATGTCAATCCGTCAGAAAGACATATGATGGTAATGGCCGGCTTTCCGTGGCCTCGGGGCATGTCGAGGCGAGTCGATACATTAGCTCGGTCTCTCAGGCTCCTGAAAGAGCCTGCGCCGGCCGCCTGCTCCACGAAATAAATAGCTCGTAATCCCTCAAACTTTTCCAATTTATCAGTGCGTCAGGGTGCCGGAGTGGGTGCATTCTGGAAGCAGAAGTGACGTCGCTTGGCGCCGCCGTCCGGGCGCCGGAGTGGGTGCCTTCTGGGAACGCAAGTGACGTCGCCGCCTGACGTCCAGCTAGGGACTGGGGCACACGGAGGGGGGGGGGGGGGTATAAGCCCGCTTAGCTGATGCTGATGAACTGATCATGTGAGCTTTCGGGCCGCACAGGTTCTACGGAAGCATGGTTATCACGCGCATGCGGCAGTTTCACCTACGGTGTGTGAAAAGCGCGTCTTGTGCACGGGTAACCTGCGCAGACATAATTGACGTATGCATCCCACATACAGTCTTGCGGGTCAAACCCGAATTGCCCACGTCGGTCCATGGCAAGGATGAAAAACGATAATTTTGGAAATTTTTTGGTCGCTATGTTGTTCCGTCACCCTTGCCCTGAGTATATGATACATGGCCCCGTCATCCCCATTCGGAGCCTGTTGACACGGAAAGGTACCGCAATGCTCAACTCCCATCAAATTTTGTGGCTGGCTTATGGAATGACTTTCTGTCGGGACACGAATGACCCGTTCTGGCATTTTGTGATGTGACGTGGCCAAGGGACATACGCGAAGTAGAAGAATTCCCCTAGAGACACGGCTTTTAGCCCTTCCGAACAAACTCGTCCGTCTCAATATTATTGGGAGCTCCGGGTAACAGTAAAACTGTGGTCCATGAGTCATTTAAAACATCATTGCCGTGTATGGATTTGCTTATGAGAAATCAGCACTTTATCCCGGCCAAGAGCACTTCCAAGATATTGAGTGTCTTTGACGTTGCGTCTTATCAACCGATATCAACGTTTGTAGATCACTTACCATGACACGTTGGTAATTTGGTTGCCGCCTCCAGTCGCTTTAACTTGGGTTAGGTCTTTAAAAGCAGTCTGAGGTTCGTAATTCGTGTGGTATGGGTCTGTACTATGACATGAAAGCAAAGCGAGAGTAACACAATGCCATTGTGGAATGTCATTGTGGAAGGCAGTCCGCTTGCTTCCTGCTCCACACATTCCCGGACGAGCCAACGTCGTCGCGCTACCACCCCCCCCCCCCCCCCTTTCTCCCGTCTGGCGAGGGGAATACGAACCCCCCAGCGGTGTTCCCGAGACAAGAGGAAAAATACAAACTTTGCATAGATTTGGCATTTGACATAGGCGTAAGATAAAGAACGATAATTACACAAAACAGCGTGATTGCAAAGAAATTTGTGAAGGATGTCTCGTCAGGTCACTCAGGTCACCTTTTTGTTCAGGTAAGGTATGTATGGCCTGCAAAGCCAGATCTGCAGAAATGCGGGCATTTATATCATATGTATCATTCAGCTGTATCATATTTACTGACATCTAGCTGATTTTTGCCGAAATATACGCTTGAGCACCGAATTATTAAAAGATGGTAATCTTCATGCACGCGGATCAGTTTTGGTAGGTCAGCGACATTTAAAACTATCCGAGATCAGTGAGCTATAATGCCCTTTTTGGCCTAGGAATTGGTCCTATCCCTTTTCCATGAAATCGGGCTCAGACCACAGCTGCACGTTTATTTGTCTGGAAAAGCGCTGTTTCCTCCTTCAAAAACTTGTTTCCTGTTTACTTCATGTTCCCATAATTTTAAAACTAGCCTGTCCTGAAAAGTGACCGGTTGGTCTCAAGAGATCAATCCAAATATGTGTCGATTGCAAAAGCATCGAGGCGTTCGCTTGCATTTGATTGGCATACCTTGCACAATTTCGTAAAGTGTTCTGCTAACGGACGCATTGTGTTGTATTTCTTTCGCTTTCATCTATATTATCAGATTCATTAAGCAGCTTAGCCTAGAAAAGATAAGAGGCGTTTTTGCAATCCTCAGCAAAAAGACGCTTTCGAGACATTTCGAGAAGTTGAAGAGAGCGAGTGCCGCGGCTGCTTGCTAAAAATGAATCAGTTTCAGTCCGAAATCAAAACATTTGCTAAGACAAGTGTGTTGTACCGCAGCAGTCCAGTGCCGACAGCTTCGTTAGGTTTGTCCTGCGTTACTTCGATGCGACGCTTCCAATTTTGACAGATCAAAGACGGATGACTTCATTGTGTTCAACTTGGATGAATCTAACAATAACAATACCATCTGTTATTCAGCAAGCCCACAAGCCGTGCTGGCCTTTTAACAGCATTTCGACGTCACTCAGGGGGACAAGTTTCACGATTTTTTGTCATATATCGTGCCCGCGTTGTCGTGCATGTCTGCTAGCGATATCCGTTTTGTGACGAGGTGGAGAAAAATATCAGTTCCTAACAATGGGGCATGTCCAAACAAATCCCATCTGCTCAGGTGTCGTTGCTTTATACCATACGCTCTACTGGAGACCTTTTTGAGCATGCTCTACTTAGCTTTACTCTTTTATCCTGCATATCATGATGTGCCCATATTTTGACCTCTGGTGCTGTACCGCATGCTTTCCGACATTCCGCGCCCAGACTGATAGCAACCATGTGCCTAACCTTTAGGACTACAGTATTCTGATGCCTCAATTATTTACGCTCAACTTACTGCGTTCACACGGGTTATTTTGAACCACAAAAAGGCTGTGTGAATCTGTGGAGAGTTCTCCACTAACGTTAAACTTAGTTGGTACCGTGGTATGGGTGGTCACTTACGGCAGTGTAGCAGAGAGCAGCAACTGCAGCATCCGAGCCAACAGTGTGTTGCTGAGCCGCAATTTTAGCGCAGACGTCTGCTGCTATCTTCGTGGGTTTATGCGGCTTCAAAGGCACCATGCTTCGGCCGTATTCAGTCTTCGAACTAAGCCATTATATTTTATCATCCGACAAACAGCCATTCAGAAAATCTTTGAATGCAATGCAATGTGATTCCGTTTTCAAAGAGCCATTCCTAATAGCACCGTGCAGTTACATTTGAAGGGACGTTTTTGCGTTTCATCTTCAGTCAGACTTTGCTTTCAGCCAGGCACGCTGGTCCCCCCCTCTCCCACTCCCCCCCCCCCCCCCCGCCCCGCGGAGTCAGAAGAAATATGCCGCCGTCGACATCGCGTGCAGCCGCCGGCAGCGCCTGGGCCGGCGGGAGCGCGGGCGAACGGACCGCGGCGCGAGCTGTTGTCGACAGGTCGCAGGCAGGCAGGGAATCCGCCAAACTGGGGCGGCGCGGTGGGAAACGCGGAGCCTGCCGGGCCATCGTAGGCCAAACGCAATGAGGGTGCGGTACCTGCAGGCTGGCTCGTCCAACTGCCAGTGCAAAGACCACCTGTTCAGGCTTTATAAATCCCTGGAAATCCTATGAATAATTCTCTTGCCTCGCTAAACGATACCAGGGACTATCGATGAACATGATATTGAATAGGGTACTCGGGTTACTTAACGAGGAGAGGTACGATGATATGATGCATTCGCTTTATTTTCTAAAAATGCCAGTACAAGACGCCGGTAACATCACAACGGTAGGGGAAAGGGCTTCTTTTCCAGTAGCCTCAGAATGTCCACTTTCATGGGAGTCTCACGGAAGGAGGAAGACATGCGTGTTTGTGTACGCTATTGCTATTGAACCAAACATACCAGACTTAAATACCAGTCCTTTTTCGAAAAATTGATGGGTGAATGACAAATGCAGCCTTATTTTACTTCAGGCAGTGACTGCGATCGCACACAAGCGAAATCGTCGGGAGCCAATGAGCTTCGAAGCTGATGATTTCGAATCCGTCGCGCTGGGCGCTGACTGCCCGCCCGGCCGGAGGTGCTGGCCACGCCTGCGCTCTGTGGCGGGGAGCAGCGCGGCGCCCGGCGGCGGGCGGCGGGCGGGGTGGGCCGCCGGTGGCAGGTGGCTGATGCACTGGGCAGGGGAAGCCGGAGCAGTGGGATTGGCTGCTACCGCTGTATATAGCCTGCTGTGATGTGACTTCTGTGATGCATGCCAAGTGTATGGCATAGTGTTCGCCTCGGGCTTGCAGCGCGAATGCAGCCAAAACACGGTACTCCTTGGTCTGCACCACGTCGAGGTAACGGCAAGTCAGCGGCCATTTGCCGAAAAGCAGCGGCTGAAGCAGTCACAGCCAGACCCTCGATGCGCGGCGATCATATCGACGGCATCGACGAGATCACCTTGGAATATTGCGCTGCATTGGACAAACATTTATTAGGCATCCCGGGTTAGGTCCGTTCAATCGTAATTTTTTAATATCGCACTCCGATCGAAGTTGGAATTACAAGCTCATGTGATTCATCCGATAGAAACACTACAAGCTCAGCGTGCACTGAACAAATATTGTGACGGCGTGGAAAAAAAAACTGTTCAAAGCGGTGCATAAGGGGTCCAACGGGTTGAAAGAAGTGTCTTCTGTCGCCGACGAAATTTGGAACAGCCTAAATTGTCACCTGGGGCCAAATCTTTCAGGAATCGCTGCATTACCACTCTAAAGCGACAAACCGCACACAACAAATATGAATGACATGCAATGTATCATAAACATTATCAGTAGTTTCCGTTTCGGAAGTTTCCTTTACACTGAAGTATCATTGACTGGCCATGACAAAAGTTTTATTGGTTGGGGCGTGTTCCTAATGCATGAGAGGCCGGCGCAGCGGGTTTGAGGGAAACATGTCTCGTCTTTTCGGATTTTTAAAGACACCCCTGTAGGTATTTTGACCAAGCTATCGATATTGGCAGCGACGACAAATCCGCTTGAGACTTTTAAAAATGATAGTTACATAATATCATTGTTCTCATCCATCTGTAGACGGCCGCCACGTGGAAGACACCGAGGTTCCAGGTGCACTTTACTCACGACCGACCATCGCCAGCACCGCGCCTCAACTCCAACCAGACTCGCGCCTGGCCAAGACTCGACTTGAACTCCTCGTGAACGCTGACGGGAAAACAACGAAACCTTGTAAATAGACAGACTAGACATAGAACTAAACAGAGCGAAAACCGACAGAACAGAGACTAAAATTAGCAATACAAAATGAATACGAAAATAGCATGGAATTGACTTACACTAATTAGACCTCAAGATCATAGCAAACTAAGTGACTAACAAACGAGAAGCGAGCACTAAATCAAACTAGACATGCAAACGATACACCGACTAGACATCAATGGCTGTGCGCGCTGTATGGCTGGGTGCGAACACAAATCTTTTAGAGTAATGATTGTACCAATCATCGGGACGGAAGTTGCACCACATTGCTTTGCATAACACCGCATGGAAGCCGGAATTAGTTTTGGTAGCTTGTACCAGACTGACCAGACCGGCTACACGACCAAATACAGTCTTCGAGTGGTCATCGAGTCAGCTGTGCGGTTTGGTTGCCTAGCGTAGGAGGGGTTCGGTATTGAAATCGATGACAAACACTTTGTTGCTGTGTTGCCTTCGTTGAATATCTTGCGTGGTGGCGTGGTCTGTACACAGATATACCCAATCGGCTATGGGTTTGTGCTTTTTTTCTCGCGTTATTATAGTGACGACGGTGGTGATGGTGTCAGTCGGAGGTGCTCTTTAGGCCGCATGGTCTCCTCTCAAGGGAACATTTATGGCCTAGTTGAGGTCAGTGCCCTCTCCCCTCCCCCAGGTTTTTTATTTTCGAAGACTTCTTCCAGCTTCTCCACTGAGATCTCGGACTGTTTGCATTTAGCCTTATCAAATGAAGACTTTTCATGGTTGTACATTAGGGATACTGTGATTACGTATTCGTGTTGTGACACTTTCCCACGAATTTCCTGGCTGGCAAGTCAGGTCTTGTTTTAATCACTTGCTGCTTTGTCTGTAACAAACAGTTATTCAACGCTGTGGTGCCAAAATTCTTACCTTGTTTTCTATATTCTGTTCTAAATGTAGGCACAGTGTTTTTCACCGTGCAAAAACTGCATTAGCAGTGCTTAAAGTTACGCATTTGCTGATGAATTTTAGCCAGTGCACCAAAGTTTTAGTCATACAAGTTGCCAAAAACTTCTCGTCATTACCTATTTGTGTGAATATTTTGCTATGATGCACCTTTGATTCGTGGCACATGCATGACTACATGGGCATAAGTTAGGGACAAAAAATGAGATATGTTTGTTATAGTTATTAGCATGTTTGTGACAGAAGAAAATTGTCATCGCGGCGTCAAATCTGGTCTACTGAGTCAGCAGCGGCGTATCCGGGAAGGGGCAGCGGGGGGCAAGCTGCCCCCTTCCCGTCTTTCGAGGCGGGGCGAAATTATCTTTTTGCTCCCCCCACAATATTAGGTGGCCAAGAAGAGGCCGGTGGGTATGCAGTAGCACTTGGTTACTGTGTCACCGAACCAAGCATAGAGGGCTCATGCCTGATAGGGAAAGGACATATTTTGAGCCCAGAAGGGTATCGTTTCTTGTCAAGTAGATACCTGATAGAAGAGGCTGAGAAACGGAAAAATTTAGGCTCGAAAGAGGACATTTTCACTTTTTTGTGCCTGGGAAGTGCCCATCTCTGGTTTCGAGTGTCACCATTGTAGGCTCAGGAAAGTCAGTGGCTGTGAATCCGCGGGACAAACAATCCCCACATGTGAAGTAAAGTTCATAACTACCTTTTCCCTCACATATCAGGTTACTGAAATGGGGCTCCTGGCGTGTTTGTGGAAGAAATTCGTTTATTGTGTGGCATCCAAGTAACCGTAGAGGCCATGTCAAGCCCAAAAAGAATCATTTGCAACGCAGGGAATCCCTGCAGCGGTTTCAGGCACGAGAAGAACCCTTTCTGGTTTGAAAAGGGCCCATTGTAGACTCAAAAGGGCCCATCTCTGATCATGATAGGCGAATCAACCCAGAAGGGGTCCGTCTCAGGTCTGGATGGGCCCATCGTGAGCACAGAAAGAGCTCTCTCAGGTCTGGACAAGGCCCATCGTAGACTCGAGTAGGGCCCTTCTTAAATCATGAAATGATGCGTCTTAGAATGAGAAAGTAGGCATTTCAGGTCCGGAAACGACCCATCTTAACACTTAAGCCCGAGAAGAGCCTATCTCAGATCCCACAAGTCCCATCTTATACCAAGGGAGGACCCAAAGGCTTGGTAAGAAGGGGTGGGGCGGCACACAGCCGGATTAACGGTTGCCGGTAAAAAGGCACCCTGAAAAATCACCAGATTTGGCGCACTGTATTTCGAGGGGCTTCATTCAGCTTTCTTCATTTGTCATCATAATGCCGACGAATACCCTCTTTGAAGGGTCCAATGGATTGAACACTAAGAAAATCCCTAGCCTTTCGCGGACAGAGGCACCTAACGCTTTCTCCTGCCGGCAGTCGCCGGAGGTCGCCTGCACCGTGCGGCCCGTGGCCGAGTCTTTTTCACACTTTGAGTGATATCTCGGCAACCAGGACACCTAGAACTGTGATTTAAGCTGCAAAACATACACAATTAAAGTTTTAAATTTGCTCACTTAGCTCAGCGAAGCAAGCGTGTAAACGCTTGTATAAATGTAGATGGAATGCAGCACAAAAACACAGACAAATGAAATGAAATGCGGCATAGCCATCAAACATCCTGGTTTGGTCAACCAGGTCATGAATTAGTTCCCTAGACATGGATACACATCATATGGGTAGATATTTTAAGTAAACGACAGTAAAGCTGCCATTTTGGTGCTTCATGAAGTATCCCCCCGTTTCAGCAAGAAACATTGCTGTAAACAACACATGTTGGCAAAACTGTACAGCTGAGTCACAAACATTGCCATAATTACGATGGAACAGCGGTAACAGTGCCATTTTCTTCCCCCGCGGGGCGAGTGCGCTGGTGCGCGCGCTATAGCCCCGTCAGAGTACAGCCTCCCGGTAACGGTAATCGGCAGTCGGTGAACGAGTATAAAACGCTAACGCCTGGTCGGTGTCGCGGGGCCAACATACAGCAGCCCGGAAACGATACTGGCAATCGCGCGCAGCAAGTGTAACGGTAATCGGCAGTCGGTGGGCGACTATAAAACGCTAACGCCTGGTCAGTCTCGTGGGGGCCAACATATAGCAGCCCAGAAAAGTCACTGGCAGTCGCACGCAAATGTTGCGACCTTGTGCGTATCACGACACTACTGCAGGGCTGTCAGCTGGCGCTGTCAAACGCTGGCCGGTAGACGACGTCCGCTTTATTGGGTTGACATCCCAGCGGCGCATCACTCAATGACGGTGCTGCCTCAGCGGCGGCCTGCGAACATCCTGCGGTCATCTTAACATGCTCATTGTCGAGCTCGGAGCCATAGTGTCGTAGATTACAAGTTGTCGGCATCGCACATCGGTTCTCGGTGTTCGTAAGACCGCTGACGACGCATGGCACGCTGCGTCCGGCCGGCCGGGAGCGTGGTGGAGCAACCGGGACAGGTTTAGGTTACTGCTTATTGCCTGGGGCTACACGGTTCCCTTTACTGTTCAGGTTACTGAAGAAGTCTATATATCGACACCGTGAGCTCGTGGCCACCTTCGGATTCGGATCCTCCGTTAATGACTGAGTCCGCGTGACCGCGTATTCGGTGTACACGGAGATGAGTCTGGGTATCAATGCTCCACTAATTGGACGGGGCAGCATTTTTGCATTGAGTTGTCTGGATGCTGTACGATAACGTGTTCAGGTCAGATAGCCAAGCATGCATATGCCTGACATCATAGCGGGCACGTAGCCGCTGTCAGATGGTGTTTTTTGTGGTGCATTTCATGCACATTGTTACTAATAGCATATTTTGTTCTCCATGCTTCCCTTTGTTTTCTGACCTCTGTGGGCAAAGAGCTATGAATGCGAGACTCAAAATAAAATGCAGTATTAGTAATCCTAGGGGTTTGAAACATTAACACATACTCATTATATTTCTGCAAAAGCAAGTAAGAGCACCCGGTCATGATGCAGGAACACATATCGCAAGGGTGCAGCATTAACTACGAGAGAGAGAGAAAGAAGGAAAAAGAGAGAGAGAGAGAGAGAGAGAGAGAGAGAGAGAGAGAGAGAGAGAGAGAGAGAGAGAGAGAGAGAGAGAGAGAGAGAGAGAGAGAGAGAGAGAGAGAGAGAGAGAGAGAGAGAGAGAGAGAGAGAGAGAGAGAGAGAAGAGAGAGAGAGAGAGAGAGAGAGAGAGAGAGAGAGAGAGAGAGAGAGAGAGAGAGAGAGAGAGAGAGAGAGAGAGAGAGAGAGAGAGAGAGAGAGAGAGAGAGAGAGAGAGAGAGAGAGAGAGAGAGAGAGAGGGTGCTTGAACATTACTACAGCAACATCTTGGGAATGATGCCAAGAAAAACAGCATCAAAAGCTGAGGAATATGAAGGTGAGTAGCCACTAGCATCGCAGGCAGGAACAATGTGGCAATCGTTAGCAACGAAGCTAGATCGTCTTAATTATTTTAAAACATAGGAATTCATCCTGACATTCTTACATATTTTATCTTTCCTGAAACCGTGGAAAAAGATAGAAATGAGCTGAAATGAGTGTAATTCCACTGAGTTTTAAGTTCTCAGCAGGCTTTGAAGTTTATCTCACTCACTCTCTCAAAAGAATGAACTTCGTTGGCGTTACAATGTCTACTGATATATAAAGCAGATGACACTTGACGTGAACTGAGAAAGTCTCGAGCATGGATAATTTTCTATATATTGCTGTGATAGTGCCCAGAAAGGATAGCCAAGGCAACGAAATGTACACAAATGTGGTGCATTGTCTGATATCAATTTGCTGTGTCCCGTATCATACATTTGGTATGAAGAGGGTGAGTCTCACATGTAATTCGGCTGCCCTACCATCATTTTACAAGTAATAGTAATCATCCAAACCAACAATGATTTCATAGACCCAATGGGTCCAAACAGAAGCTTGCACGGAGTTTCTCACATTGACTGCATGGTTACCTACCTCAAAATCAACTTGCAAATGAGGTTAAAATTCCTACAAGGTGAGCACCTAGACAGTGTCAAAACAGCCTTCACGTACATGGTTGGTAAAACATTCTTTGTGGAGCTGTCAAATGCAGCTGACGCTTCGAAAAGAGTGTATTCTCTACTGGCAAATAATAAACAATTCGCAAATAACTGGAAATAAACTTAACGCACTGGCACGACCCTCAAGACCGTAACCAATCTAGAAAGGGACGCATTTGACCACGATTGATAAGCGTTTACAAAATTCTTATCTCTAGCTTCGGCATGCACTGAAATTATCCACTAGTCTCTTAACGAATCGACATGCGTAGTGGACGGTCAAAGCTAGGCATGGGAAGGGCAGGAATTTCTGGAAAAGGAAACCAATTCAGGTACATAGAAATTTCTTACTATCCTACATGTGCAATGAAAAATCTCAGCTCAACTAGACACTCTTTTAAAGTTAGGTTATGTTAGGCATGGTGAGGTTAGATTAGGTTATGTAATGTGGGGTGAAAATGGGCAACAAATCGTTACAATGCATTACTCGCAAAAAACCCCTAACTTGATTCCCCAGTAATTATTTGGAAGACGTAACCCAGATAATTGGCCTCCATTCCCAGATTGCAGCCCAGTACACAGCACTGTAACCGTAACGAGAACAAAAGGGGTTGTTGTAAGTCGTTACAATGCAAGGTCATTTGGTACAGGCTTACACTAGCTGGCTTGTTGGGACGCATCTCGGCTTTTGAAGAGGAGTGCACCACATTTGTATGAGGCTTTAAAGTGAAATAAGAGGTTGAAGATCATCCAGTACAGTTCACAGCTCTGCTCTTCTTAAGACCCACATCCCTTTATTTTTTAGCTAGACGCCTGCAAAGATGTGAGGATTTTTACGTGCACACTATTTGAAGGTTATCAAAACGTCAATGACACCACAAGAACGTCATTCAAAACCTGCCATTCCTTTGGCCATGAGGTGATCAAGGCCAAGACAAAATACAGTTGTCCGATTCGTTCATATCTTGGCTTCGTAACCACGACTTCCTCGTGTGACAGCCGTCAGTTGGCTCTCAGCCACTGTCGTGCAAGGTGCGATGACGCAATCAGACAATAACGTGTTGAGGAGGGTATTTACTAAACAGAGGAACGGTATCCCCGCGAGAGGTCTTTTCCACTTGAAAATATGCCGGAAGTTGCAAATGGGCGCATTTAATCATATCTGACGCTTGCTTCAATATCTTCAGATGTGGAATATTCCCTTCAAGTGCTGTAAACAGATGAGGTGGCGCAGTGCAGTGGCCACCATGCTATACTGGTACCGTAACCTTATTTAGCTTGACATGCGTGTCCTGAAGACAATTTCTGAGTACGACGATGGTCGTAGCACTGATTGGCGGCTAATCAGGAAGCAGATACTTGAAGCGATCCGGACCAATTCGGCTCCATGTGCTTTGGCTACCTACTTACGATGTCTACGGAATGATATTCAAATCATGCCCAAAGCCAGTTAGTTCACAGAAATTGCAGTGGATTCCAATAAATCAATAATGTATTTTTCGAGTTAAATGCATCATAAGCTGTCGCACGATTTCTTTTCTGTTTATTTACTGGGAAGCCTTATCTTCTGGGGAGAAATTTGAGATAGCTAGCTTCACGGCGGAATCGTACACGCGTGCTCAAATCGCGTGCGGAATCATACATGCGTGCTCTAATTGCGTGCGGAATCGTACACGCGTGCTCTAATCGCGTGAGAAATCGGATACGTATACTCTAATCACGTACGGAATCGTACACGCGTGCTCGTTGTGGTCGCCGACAACACCCACCCGGCATGTGGCCCTGGCAGCGCGCTCGCTGCCCCGCCCAGAGGCCACCTGCGCCACACTGATCGCCTGCCGGACAGTACGTAAGCGCCCGGGACGCCCGCGTGTAAGCCCGGCGCGACAGGACAAACGACGCCTGCGTCCGCCGCCGCCGGCCGCTATCTACGCAGCTGGCCTATTTGCCGGTGTTTTTTTTCCGCCGCCGACGACGTCTGGGAAACAGCCGCCTCCCCCGGGCACCCGTAGCGCTGCGCGCGTGCACCGTAAACGCGTCCATTGCCGGGCGGGACCGGGAGCGCGGCGTTGAGCGCCGGCGCCCGCCCCCGGCGGTAGGCCCAGGTGATGACGTTCTCCCGTACGTCGGTGCGGAAGCGGCTGCGTGGCCAGGCAGGCACAAATGACCACGGCAGCGACGGGGGATTATCGGCGGAGATGGACTCATCTCAGGCGGAGCGGGGGCGGGGGCGGGGGCGGGAGGGCAGCTCGGCACTGGCATCTTCAATAGCGCAGTCATTTGCATGCCCGGGGTCGATACCACCACGCTCAACCTACGCTTCCCTCTTCTCGCTGCCTCACCCTCAGCGCGTGATGTTCTCCTGTCGGTGGCCGTGGCGGATGCGCCACCCGCAGGCCGTGTCACGTATCGTCGGCGGACGGGTGGCATTAGTGCGTAGTAAATGCGTTCCCGGGAGTTACGGACGACAGTTCTGCGGCAGGGAACGCTTGCCGGCCACGCACCGCCCCTCCATCACGGCTCCGTCGTCAGCACGGCGGCGGCGCAACCACACGTCACGCCACGGACCACGGCAGCGGAGCCAGACGTCACGTCACGGACCACGGCAGCGGAGCCAGACGTCACGTCACGGACCACGGCAGCGGAGCCAGACGTCCCGTCACGGACCACGGCAGCGGAGCCAGACGTCGCGTCACGGACCGCGGCAGCGGAGCCAGACGTCACGTCACGGACCGCGGCAGCGGAGCCAGACGTCACGCCACGGACCGCGGCAGCGGAGCCAGACGTCACGCCACGGACCGCGGCAGCGGAGCCAGACGTCACGTCACGGACCGCGGCAGCGGAGCCAGACGTCACGTCACGGACCGCGGCAGCGGAGCCAGGCGTCACGTCACGGACCGCGGCAGCGGAGCCAGACGTCACGTCACGGACCGCGGCAGCGGAGCCAGACGTCACGCCACGGACGGCGGCGGCGGAGCCAGACGTCACGTCACGGACCGCGGCAGCGGAGCCAGACGTCACGCCAAGGACGGCGGCGGTGGACAAAGTGCGACACGCCGGTGGCCATTGCTGGCAGCCGGTCGGCCTCTGTGTCGACGGCCCACTGTCACCCTTCGCTCAGTGCGTGACCCCCGATATCCGATGCTGAGCGTCCCACACCCGATGCTTGCCGGGCGCGACGTTCCGTCTCGCGGCCCACGCTCCGGTGCCGGTGTCAGGGAAGTGGTCGTCTGGTCGGCCGGTGTCCGATTCACAGCGTCCGCTGGCCACTCCTCCCACTGGGCCAGCGCGCGCGGCGCGTCGGCGGACACCGGGGGCCCATCTGCAGGCGGCGCGCGCCGGGGGGTGGGGGGGGGGGACGCCCTGACAGGTCACTAATGATGGCGTCAGTCGGACCGTCGCCGGCGGCCCGCCCTCGCGCCCCGCTATGGATCTGGCGATAGAGATATGGATCTGCGGATAAGCGCGGCCTGACGCCCGGATCTGCTGGGGCGGACATTGCGGCCCCAGGCTTGTCCGGCCGGCCCGACCTAGCTATCAAATAATTATTTTCGAAGCCACCAGAGCTAATCTTAGACCCGTGTCGCACAAGGATGGAATCGTGCACAAGGGGTATGTAATACACACTCAAACCCCCATACAGCACACGAGAACCCCGGCATCCATAACGCCATAATAGCATAACAAATGCTGCTATTCCATTGGCGATGTAGTGATCACGGGCAAGCAAAATATGATTGGCGATTCATATCTGGCGTTCGTGAGCACGATTTCGAAATTAGCGAACGCCAATTGATAAAAAAGATGGCGAAAAGATAGCGAAGATAGAAGTTAGAAAAGCTAGAAAATAGATAGCGAACGCCAATTGACTTGCAATCCATGTTGTGAAGGCACAGTGACGAAAAAAGCAATGACGTTTTAAAGGACATGCTGACTGAACAGAGTCATGCATTGTCTAAAGCAATTCTTTTCACTTTAAAGTGTACCTATAGTTGTCCGTAAGCTTATTTCACCATATCTGATGCTTGGTTGAATATCTTCAAATTTGGAGCATTCCCAATAAAGGAAATATTTCCAATTTAAAACTAAACAGAACCAATGTGTTGTCGAGAGCGGCTTTTCACTTTAAAATACACCAATAGCTGTAAGTAAGCTTATTTCATCATGTCTAATGCCTGCTTCAATATCTTTGAATGTGTTCCATTCCCATGAAAGGAAATGTTTCCAAGTTATGAAGGATCCGATCGCGCGCATTACGAGATGCTCAGCAGAGCTTTCCCAGACGAGTGCCTGGTTTGGAAACCTTGACAGGGCGAGTATAGAAGATGACCAAATCTCAGCAGCGGTGAAGTTGATGCTGCACCTCTTTTTCCATCTTCCTGGAGATGGCAGGACGGATGCAAACTGGACGCAGGTTGTAAGGATTACCAAGATCACCAAAGTTGAAGAGGAGGTGCAGCAGTGCATGTTTTCATTAGTTGGGGCTGCCTTGGTCAATGGTGGATGCGTTTGCCATTACAGAACGGAACTATGGCGCCACAGGACGACTCGAACGGTCTTAGGTACGAACCATCAGTGCCACATGCAGATGAATGGCCCATACAAAAGACGGTGCCTGCATCAAATACGTGAATGACCGGTTACAATGTAACAGGACACGCAAGCCAGAAGGGAGATCGGACAATAATCTCTGATTCATCACCAAGCGCCGCCACATCAGTAGTTTCTGCGGTCCAGCATGCGCAGATGACTCGTTCATGACGTCAGGAGAGACGCTACATCCCGCGTCCCAGCTTACTCGTTTATGACGTCAGGAGAGAAAGCACGTTCCTCGCCCCAGCTAACTCGTTCATGACGTCAGGATACACGCTACACCTCGCGTCCCAGCTTACTCGTTCATGACGTCTGGAGAGACGGTACGTTCCTCGCCCCAGCTAACTCGTTCATGACGTCAGGAGAGACGCTACATCCCACGCCCCAGCTTACTCGTTCATGACGTCAGGAGAGACAGTACGTTCCTCGCCCCAGCTAACTGGTTCATGACGTCAGGAGAGACTCTACATCCCGCGTCCCAGCTAACTCGTTCATGACGTCAGGAGAGACAATACGTTCCTCGCTCCAGCTAACTCGTTCATGACATCAGGAGAGACGCTACATCCCGCGTGCCAGCTTATTCGTTCATGACGTCAGGAAAGACAGTACGTTCCGCGCCCAGCTAACTCGTCTGTTTGTTCGTTTGCTCGGGCTGCTCAGGGAGCGGGAGGCGGCAAGGGAGTGACATGCAACGATGTAGAGAATGGCATGCGGCGATGTGAACACTTAGCGCATGCGCGTGGTCAGAATCGGAGGAAGGGTGTGACCACGGGCGCTCACGTGTTGATGTGGGATTTTTTCATGCGAGGACCACGCGTCACGCCTCTGTCGTTTATTGGCACTGTCTGCCACATGCGAGGACCATACGTCACGCCTCTGTCATTTATTGGCACTGTCTGCCACATGCGAGGACCACGCGTCACGCCTCTGCCATTTATTGGCGCAGTCTGCCACATGCAAGGACCACGCGTCACGCCCCTGCCATTTATTGGCACAGTCTGCCACATGCGAGGACCACGCGTCACACCTCTGCCATTTATTGGCACAGTCTGCCACATGCGAGGACCACGCGTCACGCCTCTGTCATTTATTGGCGCAGTCTGCCAATCAGTGTCCAGTTCGCTTCATGAGTATAGCCACCGGAAGGGTCTTAGAGCACAGTGTCCATTTTGTTCTGACATATTTTTCTAGAATGTATGCCGTGCTATTTTGGTCGTTATGCAAACGGTTTAACATCCACCACGTTAAAACATGATTTTAGGTCAGATGGTCCCACGCAGCACTGGTTCGTTCCTACAGCCTGCGTAGCACAGCTTCACCCCCAACCAGCTCGTGCGGGGGGGGGGGGTATGACCTGTCCTGAGAGGATACCTTGACCCTGCAGTGGCGGAAGTGTTGCGCAATAGGCGCCATGTACGTCGTGGTCAGGGTGCATCCGGAATCACTGGAGAACCCTCCAGCGGCACGACAGGCTTCACTCGGCACGCACGGTCAGCAGACGTGTCGCTGAGGAAGAGGAAGCTCTTCAGCGAGGCTGAGGCGCTTGCTCGCTGCGTGCCCATCAGGCGCCATCAGGGTCCGGCGCCGGCTCGCTCACTTTGCAGTGCGGAAGCCCAGGCTCCGCACAGTCCGTCAACTACAATAAACGAAACGTGTGTAGTGCACTAGGATGCATTTATGTGTTAGTTATGATTCACATGCTGATGCCTTAAGCTACGCCACAGTTAGTAATTTGCCACTTATGTATGTGTGGAGTATTACTTTGTTCCGCGTGCTTGATTAGGCACAGCATAATGCATGACCAGGAATGTTTAAAATGGGCGATGTTAAAGCAAGGGTCAACACAAATCGTTCCATTTATGTTGTCTCTCAAAACTCCAAGGATTGTTAACACAGTTATGGGTACATGGAACTTTCGATATATGCTTTACATGCTCGCGGTTACTACACAAATGCGATGTGAACACGCACTCATCCATGTATGGTCCATGATCGTGCGAGCGGACGAGGCTTGGTTGTTTTTTTGTCGTATCTTGTAAACAAATTGAAATACACATCGTGACAAATGAAATGAGTAGTGACCCAATGACCAAATCGCGTTTCGGCAGCATTACTCTACAATAAAATGAAATGCGTAGAGCGAAAGACCAATGGCCACCAATCGCGGAGCAACGGCCGATGCACCAACGACCCCGTGGATGACCGCATTCATCGCTACTCATACCACGGCGGATATGTCAGGAGCATTCAGAAAAGCGCTTGTGCACGACATTAGAAATGTCCACGAGTGAGTGATGCGTGAAGTCATAGAATGCATGTTGTTAGGATTCCAAATTTGCGACGTCTGCTGTCATTGCTGGCTGGACGGTGCGTCTGTTGACAGGACCCAGTCAACAGGGGACATTTGTGAGAGGTAACCTGCGGAGCGGTGCGTCTGTTGACGGGACCCGGTCGACAGGGGACACTTGTGAGAGGTGACCTGCGGAGCACGCTAGCTGGCAAAATACTTTTTCACATTTTTTGGGCACAGTTCATCATGTTTCAACGTCTCGGTAACTTCAACGACTTCTTTCAAGATAGTCGTTACACTTGAAACATTTAGCCACAAACACACTGGATGTACAAAAATTCGGTTTTTGATCTCATTCCTAAGAAGTACACGCTCGAGGAATTTAAGTATTTGCATACTGCAAGCTCTTGAGTATTTGCATGCCAAACACTTGAGTATCTGATTACTCAATCATTTTAGCATTTGCATACCAAGTACACATCTGTATGGTTGATAATATGTACATTTTTACCACATCGAGTTAAGAGGCTACTCCCCGGTGACTTTGCACTACGGGGGGGAGGGGGCGGAGGGTCTTTCCTGTCAGTCGTATGCAATATGTCTCTGATGTACAATATTTCAAGTGAAATAAGGCGTATATTGGCTCAGACGTGTTGCAGTCATACCAATGTGGTTTTCTTTGGGGGTTTCACAGTCCCCGGCAGTACATTGGAAACAGTTAACCCGATTGGTCGGTTTCAGCTTCCCGCTGGTTTGGTAAAGGTGACTTGGGATCACCAGGGAATAAGTTTTTACATTTTGTAGGCTATCACAAATCTTCGTTTCCTTCCGTTAATCAGTGAGGACGCAGGGTTTGAGGACAATGTCACGCGATACTTCCTCATGGGTTTTTCAAAATCGGGTCATACTGTTTTTTTTTTAGAAAGTTTGAATGGCTCCTGACAGTCCCGATTATTATGTTTGCATTATTATGTTTGTTTGTTGAGATAGTTATCTAGTGAAGACTTTGTGACGTTGGCAAAAGTCAGTATTTGTATATCCCTTATTGGTGAACATCTGGCGCATCAGGTCAAGTTCACTTTCGAAAGCATTCCACTAATCACACTTTTTAAAAGCATGTAGAGTTATCCCCAAAGACTGCTGTCTCACATGTGGCTGTTTTTAATCTCCACTATCACTCAAACTTTAATTATGGTAATTAAATTAGTTATGACACTGATATTGTGTGTACGTCATTGGGGCTTTACGACACACTCAGTTGCTGAGGCTTTATCACGTCACCTTGCTCTTACCCTGGCTGGAAGAGCGGGCATCGCGGGGAATTGAACCCCGTACCGCTGGTTTCCAAGACGCGCAGCTTAACGGCTACACTACTACCGGTGCCTAACACTGGACATTGCATGGTTATTCATACATCAAGGGCGACGGAGACCGTCCAGATGCATGTCAGAAAAGGGATCATTCGGACTGGTATCTGCAGGGCTTTGAACAACTGTTTTTCGTAAAATACTTTTCATAGGGAGCTGGACATCCTGCGTCAAATGCTCATCAATAACGGATACACAGATAATGGCTTTAACAAAATCGCTAAGTCCTTACTAGATCAATATCTCAAAACGCAAATATAATAACGCCTCTCGAGATTGTCATGAGCCATTCAAACTTTCTCACAAAAATACTGTGACCCGATCTTGGAAAACCCATGAGGAAGCATTGCATGAGATTGTCCTCACAGCGTTGCGGCCCCACTGATGGACTAAAGGAAGCAAATAATTGTAGTAAACTGCAAAGTTCAAAGACATAGATCCTGGTGATCCCAAATTATCTTAACTAAACCAGCGGCAACTGGCTGGTTTAGTTAAACGGCAACGGCAAAGTTGCAACCGACCAATCAGGTTAACCGCTTTCAATGCACTGCCGGGGACTGTGAAACCCGCAAAGAAAACCACATTGGTTTGACTGCGACATGTCTCAGATAATTTTTAACCATGCACTGCAGGAGGGGGTGACGGAAACACATGCGCGTACACACCACAGCACCACACTCAGCAGAAACGCGTTAGTCATGAACACTACTGTGCTACCGCATACCACAAACCATAGGCGCCTCGCCATACTTGATATACTGTACATCAGAAGCATGACAACCATCATCAGCGTACAAAACAAGCACGTCACGTGACTATCATTGTATGATAGGGCCCTTTACGGGTTGAATATTCAGGGCCCAATTCAGTCCGATCCGGCTCGTTCAGATCCAATCCTTCCGCCAATCCATTTTTCCCAGATTTCTCAACCCAATCTGATCCGGTCCAATCGGGTCCGCTTTACTGGAGAAATTCATCAGTGATTATGAGCTCCAACATGAAAGTTAACAAATTTTAATAGCAAATCCCGTTCAACTGAGTAAGTAAGCAAATGAGCAGGTCGCCTCCCCCCCCCCCCAAGCCTGCATGGGCCCGCAACATGATTTTTCATTCCAGGTACGCATAACCAGTGTATGTTTAAGCGCTAAAAAAGTGGCAAGAAACCTTGTAAGCATGTTTATCTCTTATGTTTATTTTTTTGGATGGCCGGCATCAAAAGATCTTATCCTAATTTCAGGTTTAAATGCCTTGCCTTATCATAATGTCAGTGCCACCACAAGAAAGTACAAATCTACAAACATGTGTTTCTACATATGTTTTGATAAACTAACGCTAATCGAAACCATTTAGTTTTATTTATTTGAAAGTCCTAACCTTTTCTCAAGAGACTGCTGGAGAGCCAACACGCAGGAGTCCCCTTGGTGCCAGATTTGAAATTATCTTTGTCCTGGACAGAATTTTCTTATTCCTTCCAAAGGTGTTCTTCAAAGGGAGCTAATAATCGATACCTTGCCAGGAAAGAAATCAAACAAGCCTGATCATTATTGGAATATCAAAAGTCATGACTGAACTTGGATTTAACTGTGTCCATATCATGACGTTTCAGTGCTTTATATGCACATATATAGGCATGCCTTTTGTAAACAAAACTTGTCCATCCAAAGCCCCAGAAAGAAGGTTATTTTATTCCTCGTGGAAAAACCAGAGGAGTGGAGATATAAATGGATTCCTGTTTTGCTGCATTTTTTTTTTATCAATTCATCTATCTGTCCGCTCTTCCGGTTATTCTACGAGGACTAAGGCTATCAGTATTTTCCTATCATCATTTTCACCGCGAAACTCTGGCGTCTGCACTGAAGTATGGATAGCATCACAAATCAACACATACCATGGTGGGAATATCAATAACAACATTGTCCGTCGGCAACAGGCACCACGATAGCAGCATCCCTAATTCCCTCTTCCATTATTATTGATAATGCGTGCACTGAATATCCGGCAAGCATGGTAATCCGATGCAACCTTCCTGTTATATGTTTTTTGTGTGCAAAACAATGGCTTCTTTTGCTAACAACGGTTTTCGGCAGCATTTTTTAACTAGTTTCGTAACAATTTGCAAACAAAACGCTAGTGGAATAATCTAATGTATGGAATATCCACCAATGCTCACAATGTAGCCAGTAATGTCCGCTGTAAGCTTTGCGCGCTTTTCAAACCCGCATGTTGCGGACCTGGGGGCTCAAAAGTGGCATAGTTAATATCAGCTAAAAAAAACTACAAAAAGCCTGATGTAATGTCTAGTCGCAATGACGCCATCTCAAACTTAAATATACAATAAAGTGTACCTTGAGTTGGAAGCGGTACGCTAAACCCTGGTGTACGGCCCTGAAATGCTCTAACACCAATGATGTTTAAGCGTTTGACATCACAGTTGTTCCGACTGGTGGCGAGCCTTTAAAAGCTGACCGCTTGTACCACATGCAGAGCCACTCGGCCCACACCGCCGACGACAGAGGTTCTCCTGTTCCCGTTCATCAAGCCGCTCGGCCCACACTGCCGAAGACAGAGGTTCTCCTGTTCCCGTTCATCAAGGGCAGCACATCAATAAAAAGCTCATGCCAGCCGGTACGCCATCTCGGTGATTACGCTCTGCATAGAAGCATGGACGGCTAATCTATCGCGTTCAAACCACCCCGTACGAAACTTGAAACAATGGGGCTGCGACAGACTAGAGTTAAAGCCCGGTGAGACAGGACCCGTTGCCTTCAACCCCCCGGTTGCCTCATCCGTCACAGGGATGTCCATAGCGCCGGACAGTCCGAGTCACAGGGGCCCGATCTCTCACGGCAGTCTGATGTCTCAGAGGAGCGCGTGACTCTTGGAGCGCCAGTATTTTCAGGGAGCGAGGACCTCCCGGTTCAGAAGAATGGTAATTTACGTCGGGACACGTGTGTCCAATACTTCAAGTGTGTGTCCAACCGCCTGTCCAATACTACCGTTGGTGTGCCCAATGTCTCAAGAACTTGAGGCCGTTGACACAGAACCGCACCTATCCACTCTCACACCAAAGTTATGCTGTATCTCTGACAAACCGAAGCAGAACTCTGGAACGCAGTCAAACTAAAGAGTAATGTCAAAGTCAGAGCGTCGTCAGGCACGGCGACACCCCACGGAGCGACAAACCGCTTACTTTTAGGGGCTGAACAAACGCCTGCACGAGCCTGGAGGAACGGTGTTTACGTCACTGATTCAAACCACACGAAACCTGAGCATACTTTAAATTCCACTTTGAAAATGCTGGAAGACTTTTGCTTCCATTTTGAAACACTGTTTAAGCGATCAGCATGCACCGCTTCGAACGAATTCATTTCATGTGTCCATGGTACGACAAATGCGGAAGCAGAGGAGCTGGAGGGGCCTCTTACAAAACAAGAGCTCTGCAACTCTGACGTTCATGGAAAGCTCGACTAGTCTTCGTCTGGGTGGTTGCATGGTAACTTTCATAAAGCTTTTTGATCGGAACTGGACACCACGGTCTGCGGTGACGCATACACGAGTGTGGCCACATTCCACCAGAAATGCAAAAGAACGTAACGAATCTCATCCCGAGGGAAGACAAAAATCAGGCCCTGGTGGAATCACTACGGCCTTGTTGTATCCTGAATGTGATCTTTAAAACTTTTGCTAAAACGCTAACCAGGTGCATTGGGAAAGGGATTCGTGGACTTATCAACTAAGATCACACGGGATTCATAAAAGGGAGATGCATTGGGAAAAACATTCAAACGGTGCTAAAACTACTGAGAACCACACAGGAAACCGAAAGGCCGGACTTGGTTTGTCTTGTGATTGACAAAAAGCGAACGGCGTCAAATGGAAAATCCATGGATGAATGGCGTGAATTAAAAATCCGGGGATTTTAAATGCTTAAATGCCATCGTTAAAGAATTTGGTGTCGATGTTACCATGCGTAAATGAATTGATACGATTTACCTGAAAGATAGCTTTTCTGACTCTGCACAGATACAAATAAACGGTGAGATGTCTAAACGGTATCCAATTATTAGAGGCCTGAGACAGGGATGCCCTACTATTATTTGCCATGATGCCCTATGGTGTTGATGCCATTTATTACATCTCTTTAGCTTATAGCCCGTTCCTGTCGTACATAGAACCTATGCTACAACAAATCCGCGATGACGTCCGGATTACAGGCTTGACCCTCAGGGAAACACCAATTCAAGTGTCTGCGAACGCGGACGGCGCCTTGATAGTGACAAATGGTCCAGCAGAATCGTTGAGACAGTTCATCAACCTGTTTACTCAATTTTAGTGTGTCTGGCCAGCACCATATACCAGCGTCACTTCGGCGCCTTCAAATGGTAAGTCATTCATGAATATGAAAACAACTTTATAAACAACCAAATTCTGTACCCTCTTATTTTGATATGTTGGCAAAACTGCATGCAAATCAAAATCCGGGAGAACTCAGGATTCGGGAGGAAATTGTCAATTTTGTTGGCTAAGCCTCCCCCCAACCGATTTAAGTAAGGAAACGCTGGTCCATAAGTCCATTGGTATTCCCAGACGTGTTCTGCGACGCTGTGCCGCCAAATGCGCTACATCTCCAGCCACCGCTGCCAATGGGTGTGACCGGCAGTGTTCCCGCCGTCGCCACCGCTTGGCTGGATGGCCCGGTCTTCTGTCCACGTCTCGGGTGTGCACGGTCGGGCCGCGCGCCTGCCGCTGCGGCCGGGCGCGGACCGTCAGAGCTAGCTCCGTCCGCCGCTGTAGCAGGCGCGGACCGTCAGAGCTGGGCTCCGTCTGCCGCTGCGGCCGGCGCGGACCGTCAGAGTCGGGCTCCGTCTGCCGCTGCGGCCGGCGCGGACCGTCCAGAGTCGGGCTCCGTCTGCTGCTGCGGCCGGCGCGGACCGTCAGAGCTGGGCTCCGTCTGCCGTTGCGGCCGGCGCGGACTGTCAGAGTCGGGCTCCGTCTGCCGCTGCGGCCGGCGCGGACCGTCAGAGTCGGGCTCCGTCTGCTGCTGCGGCCGGCGCGGACCGTCAGAGCCGGGCTCCGTCTGCCGCTGCTCCGTCTGCTGCTGCGGCCGGGCGCAGACCGTCAGAGCTGGGCTCGTGCCGGGCTGCAGCGTCTGCCGCTGCTCCGTCTGCTGCTGCGGCCGGCGCGGACCGTCAGAGCCGGGCTCCGTCTGCTGCTGCGGCCGGCGCGGACCGTCAGAGTCGGGCTCCGTCTGCCGCTGCGGCCGGCGCGGACCGTCAGAGTCGGGCTCCGTCTGCTGCTGCGGCCGGCGCGGACCGTCAGAGCTGGGCTCCGTCTGCCGCTGCGGCCGGCGCGGACCGTCAGAGGCGGGCTCCGTCTGCTGCTGCTCCGTCTGCTGCTGCGGCCGGCGCGGACCGTCAGAGCTGGGCTCCGTCTGCCGCTGCGGCCGGCGCGGACCATCAGAGCTGGGCTCCGTCTGCCGCTGCGGCCGGCGCGGACCGTCAGAGCCGGGCGTCCGCTGCTGCTGCGGCCGGCGCGGACCGTCAGAGCTGGGCTCCGTCTGCCGCTGCGGCCGGCGCGGACCGTCAGAGCCGGGCTCCGTCTGCCGCTGCGGCCGGCGCGGACCGTCAGAGCCGGGCTCCGTCTGCCGCTGCTCCGTCTGCTGCTGCGGCCGGCGCGGACCGTCGGAGGCGGGCTCCGTCTGCCGCTGCTCCGTCTGCTGCTGCGGCCGGCGCGGACCGTCAGAGCCGGGCTCCGTCTGCCGCTGCGGCCGGGCGCAGGACTGTCAGAGCCGGGCTCCGTCTGCCGCCGTAGCGGCGGCCGTCAGATCTGCATGCGCC
This sequence comes from Pollicipes pollicipes, assembly GCF_011947565.3. Lineage (NCBI taxonomy): Eukaryota > Metazoa > Arthropoda > Thecostraca > Pollicipedomorpha > Pollicipedidae > Pollicipes > Pollicipes pollicipes. Next base: position 15,453,224 of record NW_023596545.1, on the reverse strand, counting down.
CGGCTGTGATGGCTGCCCGCGGTGACGGAATGACCGCCGCCCCGCCACCACTCGGCCGTTTAGATAACGCCGATTGACCCTCCCCCCTCCCCCCGGCGAAATGGTAAGGGTAGGCAGTTCGGCGGGCACGCGCAGCGAACCGGCGCCGCATCCGAAGCACTCAATGACATGCTGACCCCGCAAACTGCGTGCGGGCTGTAAGCGTATTAGCCATCGGTTGCAGAAGAGGGCTGCACGCAGTGTTTCGCGGCTCTCAAAGGTGGGGATGACTTATGGGTTCGGTCTGCCCAGAAGCTGTATAAGGGAGGCTGTGGTTCCCTCCTTCGTTCCTTAGCATCTAAAACACACGTTAACATCTAGAGGCTGCACGAACGTGGCGTCAGATCTGCGTTTTGAGGAGACCACAGCTGTCTGAAGAATGGCGGCAATGAAGAACACAATGTCATGGCCAGAATTTGATGGGCATAGATGACTAGATGACTCCTTTCTTCTCAGAACCATGTGAATTAAGAACGTGCAAATTGGTTTCGCTGACTGCTTTTGCCTCGGGTATCAGGACAAGGCGAATGCCGACGCCTGGTGAGGCAGTCCTCTTGGGTGTCAGGACAAGGTGAGTGTTGAAGCCCGGTGAGGTGGTCCTCTCGGGTGTCGGGACTAGGTGAGTGTCGAAGCCCGGTGAGGCAGTCCTCTTGGGTGTCAGGACAAGGTGAGTGTTGAAGCCCGGTGAGGTGGTCCTCTCGGGTGTCAGGACTAGGCGAGTGTCGAAGCCCGGTGAGGCAGTCCTCTTGGGTGTCAGGACAAGGTGAGTGTTGAAGCCCGGTGAGGCAGTCCTCTCGGGTGTCAGGACTAGGTGAGTGTCGAAGCCCGGTGAGGCAGTCCTCTCGGGTGTCAGGACTAGGCGAGTGTCGAAGCCCGGTGAGGCAGTCCTCTTGGGTGTCAGGACAAGGTGAGTGTTGAAGCCCGGTGAGGCAGTCCTCTCGGGTGTCAGGACAAGGTGAGTGTTGAAGCCCGGTGAGGCAGTCCTCTTGGGTGTCAGGACAAGGTGAGTGTTGAAGCCCGGTGAGGTGGTCCTCTCGGGTGTCAGGACAAGGTGAGTGTTGAAGCCCGGTGAGGTGGTCCTCTCGGGTGTCAGGACAAGGTGAGTGTTGAAGCCCGGTGAGGTGGTCCTCTCGGGTGTCAGGACTAGGCGAGTGTCGAAGCCCGGTGAGGCAGTCCTCTTGGGTGTCAGGACAAGGTGAGTGTTGAAGCCCGGTGAGGCAGTCCTCTCGGGTGTCAGGACTAGGTGAGTGTCGAAGCCCGGTGAGGCAGTCCTCTCGGGTGTCAGGATTAGGCGAGTGTCGAAGCCCGGTGAGGCAGTCCTCTTGGGTGTCAGGACAAGGTGAGTGTTGAAGCCCGGTGAGGTGGTCCTCTCGGGTGTCGGGACTAGGTGAGTGTCGAAGCCCGGTGAGGTGGTCCTCTCGGGTGTCGGGACTAGGTGAGTGTCGAAGCCCGGTGAGGTGGTCCTCTCGGGTGTCGGGACTAGGCGAGTGTCGAAGCCCGGTGAGGCAGTCCTCTCGGGTGTCAGGACTAGGTGAGTGTCGAAGCCCGGTGAGGTGGTCCTCTCGGGTGTCGGGACTAGGTGAGTGTCGAAGCCCGGTGAGGTGGTCCTCTCGGGTGTCGGGACTAGGCGAGTGTCGAAGCCCGGTGAGGTGGTCCTCTCGGGTGTCGGGACTAGGTGAGTGTCGAAGCCCGGTGAGGTGGTCCTCTCGGGTGTCGGGACTAGGCGAGTGTCGAAGCCCGGTGAGGTGGTCCTCTCGGGTGTCGGGACTAGGCGAGTGTCGAAGCCCGGTGAGGCAGTTGACCATCCACATGACCACTGCTGACAGTGATTAGCACTCACGTTGTCTGAGCTTAGCGAAAACTGAGGCCGTCCAAATTTCCGTTTTTTGTGCTTGGAATGGATTTATTCAATAAGGTTGTTTCTTTTCGGTCGTAGTCGGGCTGGCTTAAGTGCTAAGGTTTTATAAAGGCACCATTCGAGCGCTTCCTGGGCTGTGATAGGAGCATTTGAAACAGCACAGCCCAGCACAGTTCAAACTACGTACCTCACATGTCGGTAACCTGCAAACAACGTCACTTCTCTGACCATTCAGGCCTTGCAAGAGCGTCTGACACGAGACACAGGTCTCGGGCATGGGAAGACAGCGAGGCGGTTGGCTGCGGGCAGTTCGTTTCCTTTAGTGGCATTGCTAGTACACGGATATTACGACGCACGCCCGTCTTGATCACGATCGGCAGATCACGTGACTTCAAGGGGTAATATGTGTCGTAACAACATGTGTGTAGTGCGCCGTGCTTAGATGTCTGCAGCGGTCGGTTCGCTCTGTCTTGTGGCGAGTTCTCTGTTTCACTATATTTTCGGCTTAACCTTACGACAAGCTTTTAGCATTAACATAACACAAATCTTTTAATATTATGTAATGCTGTACGCGAGCGAGCTGGTTTAAACTTTTGCTTCCCCTGAGCACCGCCCTCCAGATGGGTTCCAGTGCTTCCAAGTGCGGCCGTAAACGGATGCAATTAAAAGCCGCACTTCGGTCATAACCCACCCCCATGAATTGGCTTGAAATGACATTCGTATTGATTGCTGAAACCTTTGAATGGCCGCAGCACACAAAGACAATTATTGGGTAATATCCTCGAATGATCGCAAAAATTTCGTGACAACCAGCCCAGTAGACGTTTCCATTTACCGTTGTCTGAGTGCCTACGTGATGAACTTCGTATGCATGCAGTCACATAAGTCACAAAGCTGACATGCATTCACTTGGCTGTTCCCTCCAGACATTTTTTTTGCTAGGGATTATATGGCTATCTCCTATAAAACGCGTTGGTAAGGCAGCCCGTACGTGTGCATGCATGGCAAACTGTTTTACGCAGAGATCAAAGAAGCATCCATGTCTAGGTCCAAGCTGGCAACTCTAACAAGGCGCAAGCTTCTGTTACACATGACAGAATGCAAGTCTGCCTCCTCTTCTTCTCTTTGTGTCTTTTGAGCATTTAAACGAGATCATTTCGGAATCAGTCAATGGTAAAATCTATCGATTGGTTGCCTTAAGTTTCACAATGTTCACTACAGCTAGACTTATTGTGGATATGAGTGACAGGAACACGTCAAACATATTTCAACATACCTAAAGACAGTGGCCAACCTGAACACCTTATCATGAAGCCGGTCGGTCGTCGCTGCCAGCGCAGGCTGAATCTGCCGGCTTGCCGACCACAACGATGACATTATTACATTGAAATGTGAAAATGATGCGGAACCAGGCATATGACTACAACGGATGGCATGCGCACGCAGTGCCACCACCCACTCGATACTTAACGAGCTCGCTTTGTCGTGGCCCGCCCCCGCCCGCCCCACGGCCCCGCCTGAAGCCGCCCGGCCGTCACGGCAAGCGTCTGCTGCTCGGCCTCTGACGGCGGCGGCGCCGGTAATTGCTGGAGGTTCATCACGGCACCGGCGCCGGGAGGAAATGGCGGCCCTATCTCCCGGCGGCCGTCCGAGCGACGTCAGCCCGCCGCCCCGTCCACTTACACACGGCGCGGCGGCGGATCAGACCGCCCGGCCGCGCTGATCGACACCGCTTAATTAGTCGCTGGTTTGCTGGAGGACGCCTCGGAGAACTTGATGTGATCAAGTCCGGTTTGGTCGTGTGGTCATGCCCGCTCCAGTCAGGTGGTCATGTGAAGTTCGGTCATGTGGTCACGTCCGGTCCGGTCAGGGGGTCATGTGAAGTTCGGTCGTGTGGTCACGTCCGTTCCGGTCATGTGGTCATGTCCGATTCGGCCAGGTGGTCATGTGAGGTTCGGTCATACGGTCACGTCCGGTCCGGTCGATATGGTCATGTCCGGTCCGGCCAGGGGGTCATGCGAGGTTCGGTCATGTGGCCACGTCCGGTCCGGCCAGGTGGTCATGTCCGATTCGGCCAGGTGGTCATGTGAAGTTCGGTCATGCGGTCACGTCCGGTCCGGTCATGCGGTCACGTCCGGTCCGGTCAGGGGGTCATGTGAGGTTCGATCACGTGGTCACATCCGGTCCGGCCAGGGGGTCATGTGAGGTTCGGTCATGTGGCCACGTCCATTCACGCGTCCATGACCGGCTCGATTATGTGGTCTTGTACGGTCAGGGCACGTGTCCATATACGTCTTTTTCCCGTCATGTACGAACATCTGGTCATGTCCGGTCGTGTGGTTATATCTATCCCGATTTTTTGGCTGCGTCAGTTGATGTACGACCATGCGGTTATGTCCAGTCAAGTCATGTCACCACGTTCGGTATGTGGCGTTTGTCGTGCGGCCATGTGGTCACTTCTGGTCTTGTCCAATGGTGTAGCCATATCCAGGTCCACACGACCATACGGCCACTTCTGGTCCTGTCCGATGGTGTGGCCATATCCAGGTTCATGCAGCCATACGGTCATTTCTGGTCCTGTCCGATGGTGTGGCCACATCCAGGTCCATACGGCAATAGGTCACTTCTGGTCCTGTCCGATGGTGTGGCCACATCCAGATCCATACGGCAATAGGTCACTTCTGGTCCTGTCCGATGGTGTGACCACATCCAGGTACGTACGGCCATAAGGTCATTTCTGGTCCTGTCCGATGGTGTGGCCACATCCAGGTCTACACGGCCATACGGTCACTTCTGGTCCTGTCCGATGGCGTGGCAACATCCAGGCCCATACGGCCATGTGCGGGATAACGGGCGTCTAGCGGCTCGGAGACAAACCGCGGCGGTCCCCTCCTTTCCCCACGACATACGTTACACACGTAGATCAGGCGTGGGGTTTTGCAAGGACGGCTGCACTGCCATTTCGAGCCTCTTTTCCTCGCCTCAGTTTCAGGACCTCAATCCCACCGGAGTGTGGCGATGTGTATATCGCTTGGGTCGCCATGTTTATGCCATCACATTTGCACATGTGAGAACGTCCCGTCTCGAGTGTGATTTTATGAGGACTGGCAAGATTGCCCTACCGGCGATATAAGTTTACGGTCGCTAAACTTCACGCGGGCTGAGTTGCGATAATTTGTTTTCTCCCCACACTGAAACTCGCTGTTCAACAAGGCGAGGGGATGTGTCGAGACTAAGCTAGAACGATCTTGGCGAGCCCTGCACTCCACAATCCTATCAGGTGCCCACCCGGAGCTGCTCGCTTCCCATCTTATGTTTGACTTCCAAGTCTGGCTGGATTAATTTCACACCCACCCACAGATATTTTGCTAATGCACGCTGGTGACACGGGCTTGGTTGCCAGCCTCGGGTCGAGTCTGCTCTGAATGCATGCCAGGTTCGCCCGTGAGAGCTTTCCTGTCAAAATCACAGCCCGGCCACAGGCTCCGTCCAGTGCTTTCAGAAATGATTTGCGACATTGGCATGGAGCCTGGGGCCCGGGGTTCCGGAGCCGTCAGAAAATGATGGCAGGTCTCCTCTCCAAGAGAAAGCTCTCCGGCTGCGGCTTCTGGCAGGTGCTCAAACCCGTCCGCGTGATGGATTCGCTTCAGGAAGGTACGACCCCAAGCCTTGCGCGGCATGCAAGGTCAGCGGCACATGCTGACGCGTCAGCACACACACACCCGCACCCGCACACACCACATGCACTCATTTCATCATGGAAAGTCAACGAAGATGTGGTGCACCCCCCCCTCCCCCGATCCCCTGCCCCCAATCCCTCACAGTCCCCAGTTGAGGTGAACAGTGAACTAAGATCACCAGCTCAACGCTGTTCACGGATATTGTTCTGACCAGGAGTGGTGCATTGCCAGCAGTCCGCCGTCGTGAGGAAGTAAACGGAGGGAGTCGTGCGTAACTGAGATAAAGACAATACAAAAAACCATCAGGGCCTTTATAAATTAGCTGGTAAAGGAGATGTTTCACCTTTGAATGCGCCTGTACTCATATATATATATATATATATATATATATATATATATATATATATATATATATATATATATATATATGGAACAGTTTAAATTAAAAGATTGTGTGCCCTTATTTCCTGTTTTCGCAATGCGACGAGTGTTGTGCTTTCTTTTGGTACTAGCTGTTATCATCAGATACGCTACATAGCTCATGTTTATTGCCTTTTTATCAGACATTTGTCGCTTACATTTATAATTAACTGACAAGTAACAAGCAAAATTCATGTTCAAACATGCCATTGGAAGCGATGAGTGGGATGACCGGCTCATACCCTTCACAGACGCTACCTTCACCACCACCCAGTCTCACGCATGCTTACGTTTCTTGACTGAACATACTCCCACTATAATGTGAATTTCTTATGCATTTAGAACACACGTCTCCGTATGCTCAGTTTCGCAGAGAGGTGTAGCGTGCTGCCCGACGTCACGTTCTTTTCATCGGCACTGTCATCTCGCAAAGCATCAGGGCAGGAAGCCGTGTCATCTCACTCCAGTCGTTTGCTAATTTGAGTACATTAGTGCTCGAGTGCATCAGTGCAGTACATGTCAAGTCTTGTAATTTTGCCGTGTTGCTATAAGCAGGTGCAATCTGGGACTCCACCGTAAATGTGCATTGCAAATCGTCGTGATGAAATTGTGGCTGTCGACGATCTAGCATAACACGAATTATCGTGAAGCCCGCAGCCTTCGTTAATGTAGCGCAACTATTTAACTACTCAAGCGCATTTCGGTGTTTGATTTTGTCCTGACATTGCTTCTAGCAGCTCGCTGTTGACGCTTTGTTTTTTGTGGTGAATGCTGAAGTGTGGTTTTTTGTGGTGAATGCTGAAGTGTGGTTTTTTGCCTTCTGCACTCTACGTCATCAGGGCAAGTGCATTGCAATGTCTATCGATCTTTTCCACGCTTTCCTTCACCACACTATCTGAAATTGCCTAATTCTTCATATAACACAGGAAAGCCCGCCACGAAAGAGTCAAAAACTGAGCTGCACTAATCAATTGCCAGTTTTTCTGCCCAGACGAAGCTTGCAGATTTTGCGAACACTCAGGCCATATTGGCATGACGACAACCCCACTTTCGCGATGGCTTACAATCCCGCGGCCTAGCGAAGGAGTTCCTAGTCTACATAGCAAAGCTTGACTTCACAGACAACAACACTGACTAAACTGACAAGCGACAGGAAAGAGCCGATGGCCTTTGAAGTCTGCCGCTGGCTAAGCCAGTAACTCCGGTTATGAATAAGGTATTAAAGCTATTAAAGCGTTGGAAACTCAGAACAAAACAGACAGCCTTTGATGTCTTATCAAAAGTGTTTGTACTGCAGCGCTGGCAAATACGTCAGATTGTAAAACTGGTATGAGGGCGAAGTTTTCGACGATATATCTATGTGATGTGCTGCGCTGGTCAGTGCCATTCAACTCATCTCATCCTGACGCTGATCTTAAATTGACTATGACACTGAGCAATGCCAGGCATCTGCTGATACCTACTGCTGATATGTACCGCTGATAGCTAATGGTGATACCTACTAGTGACCTTTATTACATATCACGCTGCCCTAGACCGCGCCGTCCGCCAGTGCTCTGTCCCGGACCGTGCCGTCAGCCAGTGACCTGTCAATACAGGTCACTGGCAGGTCACTGACCGTGCCGTCAGCCAATGACCTGTACTGGACCGTGCCGCCCACCGGTGCTCTGTCCCGGACCGTGCCGTCAGCCAGTGACCTGTACTGGACCGTGCCGCCCGCCGGTGATCTGTCCCAGACCGTGCCGTCAGCCGGTGACCTGTACTGGGCCATGCCGCCCGTCGGTGCTCTGTCCCGGACCATGCCGTCAGCCAGTGACTTGTACTGGACCGTGCCGTCGGCCGGTGACCTGTACTGGACCGTGCCGTCGGCCGGTGACCTATCCTGGACCGTGCCGTCAGCCAGTGACCTGCCCTGGACCGTGCCGTCAGCCGGTGACCTGTACTGGACCGTGCCGCCCGCCGGTGACCTGTCTCGAACGAAGCCGGTGTCGCCTGACGCTCCAGACGCTTGCCGTCCGTCGCGAACGCTTTATTGGACTATATAAACAGCGAGAACTGCCGAGCACCATCTTCAGCTTTGATTGAGTGCCGTTTTATTGAAATGGAGCTGGGGTTAGGTGCACGTGACGATGAGGCCTGGGGTGGCACGGAATATCGTTACAGTCTGATCTCGGTGTCGTCACCGTTCCATTTTCAGCCTGGGAATATATGGCCCAGACTGTGATCTGACCACAGTCTGGTCCCAGTCCGTCTCTGAGAGAGGAACAGTTTGCAGTGTGGCAATATGGGTCTCACGCAGGCTTGCCACAAGAAGGTCCTATCATGTTTGAAGTAAGCATATCTGGCGACAGATTTCAGGCATCCAATCTGTAGCCAGTTCACAGGGACCAGCTTCTCCTAAATCTTGGCGAAGACCGATGCACAGCTGAGCTGTAGACAGGTCTGTAGTGCCATCAAAGACCATCCAGGACCAGACCAGATGCGTTTCCACAAACCGACCTGAAACCTCAGCTGTCAGACTTCATTTTACACGGTCGTCACAACCACTTCAGCTACCATGTCACAAACCGGTCTCCACAGCCTTATTCCGGACAGTCGGTGGGGTGTCGTTCCAGACCGCTGCGACACCCATATCATACCAGTCTGAAATCGGCTTGTGAGTTTGCCACTACTTATCGGTTGCTGTTTGTGCCATCTATCGATCCTCTAGACTTGAAAATGACGTGCAGAAAGACGACCTTCAGGCACTGAATCGACCAATGGGCTCGCGAATCGGATCATGACCCGTTTTCCTAACCTTTACGTTGACATTTCCATGCAGGTGGATGAAACAGGACCGGACCAGAGTCGCGGACCCTACATGCTGACAGTCATCATGCGTCACACAGACAGATCGATGATGCTTGCATGAATCGAGCTCAGGAAGATGCCTTAGCATGTCAGACTGATTCACTGCGAGCGAGCGGCATCTGCTCATCCTTCTTAATTGAGGCGCTTCGCTGAGTGTGCGATCGGCTGGTCTACGAGCTTGTCCCGCGATCGCCTGGTCCATGGGCTTGTCCCGTGATTGCCCGGTCCATCGGCTCGTCCCGCGATCGCCTGGTCCATGGGCTCGTCCCGCGATCGCCCGGTCTATGGGCTTGTCCCGTGATTGCAAGGCCCATGGGTTTGTCCCGCGATCGTCTGGCCCGTTGGCTTGTCCTGTGATTGCCCGGTCCATGGGCTCGTCCCGCCATCGCCCGGTCCGTGGGATTGTCCCGTGATTGCCCGGTCCATGGGCTCGTCCCGCCATCGCCCGGTCCGTGGGATTGTCCCGTGATTACCCGGTCCATCGGCTCGCCCCGCCATCGCCCGGTCCGTGGGCTTGTCCCGTGATTGCCCGGTCCATCGGCTCGTCCCGCGATCGCCTGGTCCATGGGCTCGTCCCGCGATCGCCCGGTCTATGGGCTTGTCCCATGATTGCCAGGCCCATGGGTTTGTCCCGCGATCGTCTGGCCCGTGGGCTTGTCCTGTGATTGCCCGGTCCATGGGCTCGTCCCGCCATCGCCCGGTCCGCGGGCTTGTCCCGTGATTGCCCGGTCCATGGGCTCGTCCCGCCATCGCCCGGTCCGTGGGATTGCCCCGTGATTGCCCGGTCCATGGGCTCGCTCCGCCATCGCCCGGTCCGTGGGCTTGTCCCGTGATTGCCCGGTCCATGGGCTCGTCCCGCCGTCGCCCGGTCCATGGGCTCGTCCCGCGATCGCCTGGTCCAGTCCGCAGGTTCGTCCCGCGACAGATACGGAACAGTAAGAAGCTGCATCTCCATGTTGACTCAGGTTGAGCCAGCGCTGCGTAGAGCTGCGATTTTCCCTGGATCCTGCCGCTTCGGCGCTGCGTAGAGCTGCGATCCCGCCAGGATCCTGCCACTCCGGCGCTGCGTAGAGCTGCGATCCTGCCAGGATCCTGCAACTCCAGTGCAATTCGGCATGCGCACTTACCGTCCCTGTCATGGCCCTGTGTATTAGGCTGTGGCAGGGTAGCAGCGGGGGGACCAGGAGACCAACATGCTTTTAATCTCACGACATCTTTTTTCTGCAAAGCATGACAGTAATGTGAAAGCAAAGATACCACACCAGACTGGATCAGTCATCAAACAGTTGGAAAATAAAGTGGCCAACAAGGAACAGCACAGTGGATTTGGCGTCTGGTTTTCGGTTAGCTTGTTTCCCAGGCTTGGGCCCGCAATTTCAAGATGCTCACCGACTTACGTCGATAGAGCTGTGCGCGAGCAAAATACGGCCGTGTAGGTCGGGAAAAACATTCATGTAATGACAGGTCAAGGTCATTACCCACCTATCTCAATTCTTCGACACGGCAGTTCGAGGATCGTCTCGCCGTCAGGTCGGCAAAATCAAGCCTCCAAGGCATGTATATATATACATGGTGTGTGCGGTTAACGCGCCTCCCTGACAGCCGGCATCGATCCAGGAGCTGTGGCTGACGGGCCGCGGCGCGCTCATTCGTCCGGCACCGGCTCAACAGGAGATTTCCAAGGCGAGGCCCCCAGGCTGTCGGCGGAACCGATCGCTAGCATGGCTTTGAGGTCCCGCAGCCGCAGCCGGCATATCCGGTGTGTTTGCGCCGAGTGTGGATCAGCCGTATCCCCGTCGCGGCGATCCGGATACCGGACGACCGAGCTGCTGCCTCAGGGGCTGCGGTGCGACGCGCGCGGAGCTGAACTCCGGAGTGAGATACGACCAGCCCATTTCACTCACAAGTAGCGGAAATTAGGAAATGATTCGGAGCCTTGCATGGACAACGGCCGCGCGAGAGACGGTCGTCCTAGTTACGCTGTAACTTTTGAAATCTGTAACGATCGCTCTTGCGAATCGGGGCTCGGCAAAATGAAAGTCTACAGGGAGGTGTCCCAGCAAAAGACGTCACAATAAGCCACGCTCCCATTGCGTTCGATCTGAATAGTGTTATATTCTTGAATGCCTCGCCATGCCTCACAGCGCTTTTCAGCCAGTCGCCGCGGGTCCGATATTTCGTAAAGAGTCATGCCCGCCCACGGGTCCTCAAGATGGCAAAGGTTTTCAGGGACTAAGTATTTCCTTTAACTTCTGTCCGAATTGGGCGATGAAATGCAACTCCTAGTGCAAAAAACAACAGTGTTGAGATGCGAACAACGCGAAGAGACATACCTTCAGTTTGGAAAAAAACAGCCCACGGACAGAAACGAGAGCAGCTCTGGGCCGTCCTTACTGCACGAATACAGGTGCTGCCGCCCTTGGCGACGGATTAAGGCTTTTGGGGTGACCCTTTTGGAAAGTGGGAAGTAATACCATCAAAAATTAAATAAGATAAGGAATAAAATGATAAAAACATTTTGCAGCTGCCTCGAGAACAGGGCGCAATATGCTGAGCAGGTAACCCAACAGCACCGATTATGGGTCCGAGTGCGCGCGCATTCTTTGGCCCGGCTGGCATGGCGAGGTCAGCCGGCAGCTGTTGGTTTGGCTGCTGTGCGTTTCAAAGTAGCCTTTGCAATTTCAAACCAAAGACGTTCGGCCGGGGTGGTCTTGTCGGGGGTACTGTGATATACACCCCTCTCCCGCCCCGCCACCCTGTTAAGCTGATAGGCCGGGGTGGTCTTGTCGGGGGCACTGTGATGTCCGCCCCTCTCCCGCCCCGCCGCCCTGTTAAGCTCATAGGCCGTGGTGGTCTTGTCGCGGTACTGTACGGTGCGCCCCCCCCCCCCCCGCCGCTCTGTTAAATTCAAAGATCGCGGTGGTCTTGTCGCGGGCACTGCACGGTATGTTCCTCCGCCGCCCTGTTAAGTCCAGGTGCCGAGGAAAAAATATTATCCAATGAATTGGACCGCTCTGTTTTACATACTTAGGTCAGGGCAGAAGTAACCGGCAACGCTTGTTAGTTGGTCGAAAACTTGTTAGTTGGTAGTTGGCCCATAGTCTTCCGGGCAAACACATGGAAAGTAAACTAGCAATGCAATCAAAAGAACTTGAAACTGGCCAGAAACTTGACTGTGGTGCATATGCATGTCTACTTTCTTGCTGAGCTCTTGTGTATGCAATATTGCTAGCCCGCCACCTTCGCGCGAAGCTCTTGTGTATGATACCTGGTAGCGAAACCACTGTTGGTTGGTGTGCTGCCAACCAGCACAGCATGCGCAAGTATTTGGTGGCTGCATGCGGCACTATGACGATTCTCTCATCGCTTTCCGCCGACATGTCTTTTCACCTGCGTCACACAGTATTCCTGTTAGCATTTTTCCTACACTCATCCGTCGCACGTGACGTTCTATGCGACCACAATCTCCCATCCCCCACCGATGCTTTTGTCGGATTCCCTGTCCTATCAGATGTAAACAAGGTCGCCGCCGCCGCACCATGACCAGCCAGCATCGGTACCGCTGCATCCCAAGGTGCGTTTAATCACGCCAAAGCGAACATGAAGCGCACTTTGGGATGTACCACGATTTTGCAGAGTTTCGCCTTTCAGGCTCCGGCATGTCATTGGGCGGAGCGCTTCCAGATATATGGGAAAGAAGATTACATTCTTCAGTGTAGAGGCATCTTGAACGGCGCATACGTCACTCGCTCTCTCGCGCCACGGGCGCTCGGCTGGCAGCGATCGGCTGAGCAGTCAGTTTGTTCCTGGTGGCGTTGTCACCACAGTGGGGTCTTAGGGGATCCCAGCATGGCAGTGTTTTGTCATGCGGCACCCTCCTGAAAACACAGCCTTCGTTTTTGCGAATAATGACAGCTACCTAGTTCAGCTAACGTTGACAAATATGTTAAGAAAATATGCCATGTTACGGAGTGATTAGAAGTGGTTGTTTAAGTAGGGAGTGCACGTGTGGTTACACCAAACATTTATTTGTTTGTTTAGATTAACAGCATTTGGTAGCGTACGCTTGGGATAGGGCACATCAATTAGACATATACTTAGTTACAGGGTTATATAAGTACGACGCATTTACCATCATCCGTCGCGGTTCATAAACACAACAGAAGAGAAAACAAAACTAAGCCTCCGTGACACAGCATATGCTGCGCTGATCGCCGCCTTGTTCGTGTTATCACTCTTACACATGACCTGTATTGCTCATGCCTTGCGTTGCTGGAAGTGCACACATATATCATTTTACACAACTGAGGTGTACATTGGTGATATGAATTTGTGAGTGGTGCCGTACGGTAACAATAACTCTCAATGATAACAAATGGACAAACGAGGACAGCGTCAAGTCAGACGTCACGCCGTGTGCTGCTCAATGTACTTGTGCCTTACGTACTTCCACTACGTATGGAGATACGCAGTGGAAGTACATAAGGGCACAACAAATCACGCATGTGCAATGTTGACAATATAACTGATTATGAACTTCAAAGCACCATGAACATAGGTGAGTGATTCAAATACCGAGGCGGCAAACCCATTTACTGAGCCTGGAAGAGAGGTGCCTCTCCAAAAACGTACTTATTCTTCCGACTTGCTTGCAGCGAAGCGTTCGACCCTGACTTAATCGAGTTACTGAACACACTCTAAAACGGTCTGGAAACAGGAAAAGGTTCTGACAATTCTCTCGTAGGGAAAACAATTTGAAGCCTGCAAGAGTCCAGCAGCTGAGGCATTACTTTCTGCCGGCGAAAACAACAGCCGTCAATGCAAGCAGGAGCAGTTTTTGAGAGCTTCACATATGTCAAACAAAGAAAATGAATATGTAGGACGTGGATGGCCTCCAACATGATGGTAGGCAATGTAGGAAAAACAAATGTGATCGACTGCAGGTTCATTCACGTACAGTTGATCACATTTTTCTCATTAAAATGAACATTGGCACATATCATGAGCAAATGTCAAGGCCTTTCATACTAAAAGTTCCTTCAACCCTTGTCTTCTCCACGGCGATAGACTGATCGCGAAACTTTTTTTCAAAACAAACTCAACGCTGTGCAAGATCTTGACATCAGCCGACACATGTCATATAACATCGACATCACAAATATGGTTGTCTCGACGGAGCGCTGCGCTGTCTCATTATCAGTCACGCCGCTCCTCTGTCGCAACGACGCACCGCACACTGCCCGCCGCTCCACCCCTCGCGCGCATTACCCACTGGCTCTTCCGGGCAGGGCGGCGTTCCAGCAGCGGGTCGGAATTACCGACCGTTCGCCAGAGGTGAAAACGTAGCGCCGCCGGTACGAGCCCGGTCGGCACCGACCAGTTCCCCGAGCTGCAGACTGTCACAGAACGGCGCCGGCTCGAGCCCGATCGGCACCGACCAGTTCCCCAACCTGCAGACTGTCACAGAACGGCGCCGGCACGAGCCCGATCGGCACCGACCAGTTCCCCGAGCTACAGACTGTCACAGAACGGCGCCGGCTCGAGCCCGATCGGCACCGACCAGTTCCCCGAGCTGCAGATCGTCACAGAAACTCACGCACATAAGGGAAAGCGGCAGGACTTATGAGTGCCATTCAGGCGTCCGCTGCCCACTGACCACACGTCGGCTGTCCGGGGGAGGCTGGTGCTCCAGCGGCGTGTGCGCCGTTGAAGCCTCCCCCGACTCGCTTACTGAGCCTGACGATCGCGATATGTTGGTGGCGACGCCAGAACCGCAGCAGCTCGGCGACGCCGGTCACGTGTGGACGCCAGACCCTGGGAAAAGAAGGTCACGTACTGAGCGACCACACAAGACGATGAGAAACGAGGTCTGATCGCCCGTGGCAAATAGCCGGGATCGTGGAATGATCATGCGTAGTCTCTACCGATCTACTCCGTGTGTTTTGGAAGCATCCACAAAAACCTTTTTAATTGTCACCGGCACTCGGTGATGAGCCTCCTTCGATGGTATTGGGCAGCGGAGGGAAAGACCGCGGCCGATTCCACATCCAATTGTCAGAGCAAAAATATCCCACGTAATCTGCAATTTTTAAAGAGTTTATGGTGGTACTCTGCTGAAGGATGCATTAGCAGTTTGGCTCAATCGAGCTTGAATAACATTTTCGCCGCCTCTCGGTGGCTTTTCATACTGGTACCTGCAGACAAAAGAAATGGAAGATATGGTATACCACCGTTTACTTCTGAACAGCACGCAATTTGAAGTTACCCAGTGTCGCTCCGTTACCTCCCATAACCTGAGCTTTGCATAACACTTCTGACGATCTCAAAGGGAATGCTCGACATTTGAATACGGTTTTGAACTGAAATGGCCATCTTGAAGAGCATTCGGTGCAGTACTGCCCGTTTTCATACCTGAACCCCTCTAGCCTCTGAGCTACACGCCGACCGAGGAGTGCAGACTATTTCGGGGAGACCATCATCCATCCATCAAGACCATCATCATCCATGAAGACCATCATCATCCATCAAGACCATCCATGCGTCCGTGACGTCAACGTAATTCCATCTAAATCCTACCATTTTCTTGGCCATGCGGCAATCGAGACCAAGACAATTATAATTGTCGACTCGTTTATATCTGGCACTTGTGAGCACGATTTACCAATGTAACGGCGGCCAAATGGCTCTTAGTTCATGTTGCGCATCATACGATGACGAAATGAAACAATGATGCAGTGAGGAGCGTATCTACTAAGCACATAAATTGTGCTGTCTAGAGCAGTCTTTTCAGCAAAAAATTATACCAATGATTATAAGTGAACCTTTTAGATCATGTTTGATGCTTACTTCAATATCTTCAAATGTGTAGCATTCCCTTTTATATATGACGATGCTGTGAGTACACAAAAGAAGGTCCACTTATAATGCTACGATCGATATTAACGGAAAGATCCGATGTGAATTTGAACTTAAATTACCCGTACATCACCACTGACGCACTGCTGTATTTCGCTTCATTTTTATTTCTGATGGCTTTGTGCTCTAGTTATACGTTCACTTCAACACTTGACGTTATGCGAGCTTGGCCTCGATTATCAGCGATGAACCTGATTGTCGATCTTCATGATGAGGCCGCTTTACACCGTCAGAACCGCTAGCCATACAGGGCCGTTGCAGACTGAGCCAGGAATGCGTTGCTGGCGTCCATAATCCGCGCTTGCAGACGATTTAGATGCTGCAGATGAAGGTCATAAGCCGGAGACTGAACTTAGTAAGACGCCGACATATTTTCGGGTTCTATTCCAAAAGCTTTGAAACCATTTCACCCAAAGTTTCGTCATGATTCAACGAGTTGTTTAGAACAGATATCTGAAAATGGTGGCTGGGTCGGTGGTGGTGATGAGGGGAAGGGTGTCGCGGCGGCGAGAGTGATGAGTGCTTCGGCACTGAGTTAACCCGGACTCTGGGCACTCGCACATCCCAGGGCGCCGTGCCCCCCACCAGCCACCTCCACATGTAAGCACTGATATGTGGGTGATCTGACAAGCGATGGTAATGTTGCACCCGCGCGCCAGGAAAGAGGTCAGGCATGCGGTGAGAACAGATAACCACTCGCCACGTGGTCCCCAATTGAGCTAGAGCAAAAAACAATACAAATAACAGTCTGACATCTAAGGGATCAACAGTTCCGTTTCGCCTCATCCGACCGGTCAGTGATTTTTGTGACGGCTGTAAGCCTTGTCCTCCAGCTGGCAGCACTTGTATATTGGTCTTGCACGTACTCCAACACCTGCTGAGTAGCTGCCCTCAAAAGCTTGCCTGACTTCTTACAAATAACGCACTGCCGTTACTTGGAAATACACGCTTTAAAGGGACTGTTCCAGATCTGTATAGGGTTTTGAACTGACACACCAATGTACATTATTATTCCCGGCAGTTCACAGGCATGTCCAATATTTCAAACCCCCTTGCTTCTGAGCTGGATGCGTGCGAACTTGTGCAGCCTTATACGCACCGTCCATGGGAAAGTCACCCGGACATGCGTGACCTTACAGAGACGTCACGCGATAACCTCATCCCATTGGGTGTATTGTGCTCATGCCGAAAAAAATGTCCACTTAAACATATGTTCACGATCATGTAGCATCAAATGTCCTACGATAAAAGACAGTCGACCAACAATCAGATTGGGCTGTTGATTGAATGTTTCGACCACGAGCCGCGCTTTCCAGAAAAGCACAGGCACATGGGCAACTACCAGATATGACGGACATGACGCTGAGAATAGAAAAACTGAGAATTGAGAACAGTCCCGTAGCCGAACGTGCAGTTTTAAGGAAGGGTTAAGAAGAGCCATTAGTATCACAGATGACATAGTTGCTCCGGCTGCCGTTCTCGTCTGGTGTGTTAGTTTGTGTAATCAAACGCACCAGACCCGGCAATAGTCTCAACAATATTTCTGTCCTGAACGTATGTGCTTACATCCAGTTTGAAGTGCGCGCCCGCGCTCGACCGGCAGATAATCTTGAAAACTTATCCAGGATGCGTAATTTTTGAAATAGAATTTGACGATGCAAATACGGAAAATTATCACAGATGATTTTGGGGACCGAGAGAATATCTCAGATAACTTTCAGAGCTTGGTCAAGACAGGGAATATTTTCCTCGCCATACCTAGCCATGACCATTTATATACACCACGCGTCAAGAAATTAGTGCATAATTTCAGGGTCTGCCGAGCCTAAGTGGAAAACAAATTATGTACATGATTATCAGAGGGATACTTATTCGTTGAATAAATCTGTCGGACCAAATGCACCCATTCCTGGATGGATTATGGTTCGGGGCTGTACCAATGTGTGGATTTTTCCAAGATATTTGTTATTTGCCAGTGAAGTATATACATTTTTTCGGAGCTTCTGCTATATTTCATTGTTCGTCAAAGAATTGTTTACCAAGCATGTATGCGAAGGCAGTTTTTACATTGTCCGTGTGTTAGCCTTGTATGAATTTTAATCTCTTTACAACTTTCTTTTATGGTGCGTAGTCATTACTGGCCATTGATCAGGAAATCAGTGCACCCCTAAGTTTGCCCATTTTGTCCATGGAAGCATGGCTGGCATGCAGGATTACTGTTACTTGTAGACTTAATGGTAAGGTATCCTTATTATGTGTGGGACTCGACCTCTGTTATACCAGATGTATGGTAAGGGCAAACAATTTGATATGAGAAATATCATCATGTTATTAAACTTTGTATTTTCTTCCTTACCTGCCTGGGGCCTATCGCAGCAATAGATACAACAAGCATGGCCGACATGCGTGGGACATCCCGAGCTTGCGTCAAATAACATCTGCTTCGAGTGGGAGATGACTTTGCAATGCTAATGAGCGTCTTTTTAATGAAAGGCTTCTTTTTATTGCCCTAAATTGCTGCCCTTATGAGTCATGCGTGCATTTTGTTCTCGAAACGTAGCAACATTCCCAAGCAGAAATGAAGTGCAAGTGGAGAGGATTGTATTAACTGATACCAATGAAAATAAATCACGCAGTTAGGTAAATTTTTCGGTTTCGTCAGTCAATGCACTATATATTGTGGGATGCTTCAAGTACCTCAGCTTTTCGGCGTGCGCATTTACCCGCGCCCGGGTAGCCGGTTGGATACCCTTTGCTCAGGTGGGGGTCAAGTTGATCCCCTGACATGTCAGGAGGTAAGAGAGCTAGATACACCAAACTTACAGGGTGTGTTAGGCTGTGCGTGCACTCACTTATATTAATGTTTGAGGTTCTTGTGTTATGACCTTAGGGTCAAATAAGGTCAAACAAGGTCAAACTTCAGGTTGGTTCTCAAAGTGTCCCCTAGACCCCAGATACCCGATGAAAGCAAAAGGTCACATGCTCAGTTAAGGTCAATTACCTTTTTATCTCTGGAAGGTTATGGTTACCAAAATAATGCAAGACTGCTTCGAGTTTTGGAGCGGAATAAGCGACAAATATTACGCTGGAAATATGTTCTAAAACAACACGTTGACCTAGGTCATTTTGGGTCAGTGACCTATTCTGAACTTAAAGCAGTCCATGGAGGTGTAAAATGCAGTTCCTGTTATCAATACATGCAAAATGAATCTCAGAATCTACCCCATACAGCAAGCCCTAGAGAAAGAAAACAGGGTGGTCTTGACGCCTGACCCTAGGTTAAGGACATTTGTTCATTCAGTCGTTGTGTTGCTTAACAAAGTAGCTCAGATATGTATGGTTTCGTCTAACACTCCGTTGTCGCATCAGATTGAACGATTCCCTATAATTGACTTTGCTGAGCCCATTGCCTGACTTTGACCTGCTTTAGGTCGGTGACCTTACAAGATACATCTAAATTTTTGATAACGAACAATCCGTTATCCAATTGTCTACAGCCATGCAGAATGTGGCGCGGCTAACCCGCGCCGCTCGGAATCCCAGCAGGACAAAAATTTGGGGGGGAGGAGATTTAACCCGCACCCGACCGGCATTTTAATGGCAACTGTGTTTTTTGTTCCTCCTTGGAACAACTCCAGATCACATTGTGTGATGTCTGTGGCATGCCAGCCAGCTGACTATGCAAGGCCAGTGAAGCTCATTTCTTGAAAGGTTGAATGCGAGGAGCTTGCAAGCCCTGCGAGATCTTTAAACTCAATGCAGTTACATTTATTTCAGCCCTCTTCCATATTCTTTGCAGGGTTTCCAGACAACATGAACCATGTAGGCATGCCAAGTTGAATACCTACATACTACAGTGATACAGTTAACACAATCTAGCTTTGTTGCCAGTTATTGTGTGGGGACTTACCACTGCTGGTGCTGCTGGTGATGCTAGGCTGCTTACCCATAACACAAAGTTTTGATAACATTCTATTGGCCTCATATCCATAATGTTTTTGCAGTCATATTCACGCGAGCTCGTCATGTGCAAGATAGTGCAACATTCGGCATCGTCTACAATTATCAGTGCTCGAGTTTCATGTTTCCTGAAAATTTGCATGTCATTTCAACTATGGTGGGACATTTTCGACGACTCTTAACGTAGTGATGGTAACACCCCCACCTGACATGTTTTGTGATCTCATGACTAGTGTTCTCACCTGTTTTTGCTGAAATATGATGATCGTGTACTGACTGTTGATGTTGTAAATTGCTGGCATTACCTATGCTGCATTTTAGTATGACTTGTGCATCCATAGCTCTCCGCCTGCAAAGGTAAGTAATGATACGCAGAAATTGAGGACAACATATGTTATTTGTACCAATGCGTACATCAGCAAGGCAAGGCTATTCCTATTGACCACTGCATTACGCATACAGCTTCATTGATAACTGTTTGATACCAGTTGTAGCCAATGTCGGGATAAAGCGCAAGGTGTATGGGCTTGTGGGCCTAAATCCAATAATGTTTGTCAGAACAGTAACATGCGCTGTTTGTGTCAAACAGGGCCTAAGTTTCACGTTGAACGATAGCAAGGCTGCACTTACGTCGCATTTGAAGTGACACTCATGTAGCATATTTGAACTCTGTTATGTGTCTTTAGAACCGATCTTCACCTCTTACCTTTGATTTACAAAATACAGCACAATTCACAGTAGTCAACCATATAGCAGCGTGCCTTCGGAAATTTTACAAGGCAACATACAGTTAAGTTTACTGATAGCCATTCCCTGCCAGTCGTAGCCATTATTGGGCAACGTAGAATGTTCACAAACTGTCCAAGAGGTTAGTGCAGAGGAAAATGATTTCATAAGCACAAGCACATTCAAGTACAAGTACATGAGACCTGAAACCAATGCCCATTTTAATTAGAATGTGCAGCTTTCTCTTTAAACAATAACGTTCCAATTCAATACAAGTTTCGGTATCACGCTAGAGACTCGTGATGGAAGTTTGTTGTTAGGGCAATGGAAGTTAGGGCGATGGAAGTTTGTCCAATGGAAGGACAGTCTAAGATTGATTTATTTAAGGGAAGTACATGTTACATCTGGAAAGTCTCACCTACACATTCTTAGTTCTTGACTTGCAGTCTTCAAGCAGGGAGTTGTCGAACAGTCAATAAAAGTGAACATTGATATTGTTTTAGTTCTAACCCGCTTAAGCCATCATAAGCCGAGCCATCAGCCTCTCACTGATACACATTTTTTCTCACAAAGGTTCCTTCCACAATGGTTCAATGGCGGCCACAGTTTACGCCACTGACACTGAATTGGCATCGAATTGTCCAAATTAAAGCAACTAAGATAATACACCTTAGCACTTGCTCAGACCACGGTAATGTCGGACCGCACCGTCTACCGATTGACTTTCAGCGTGCTTCAAGTCTTCACTCACGAAGCTCAAGGTCATTCTTGCTACATAACCAGGGCAAATTTTCCGCAGTCACGTCTTGTCTAAAAATAAGGGGAGCACGTGCTGGTAATTTTCCCGTCACTGTGATGATATGTGATTTGCCGTCGGTGAAGTGAAAAAACTTGGCACCAAAGCAACGACCCTTGGTTGGCATGCTATTGAAGCATGGCCCTCATGTAGTTTTAGTTTGCTTCGGATGCACCATTGCTCGTCACATACACTTGTTCCGGTTCCGCTAATTGGTACAATTCTTCCCCTTAAAGAGCTATATTCGAAACCGTACGGCGCATACAGCCTTCGATACCATGGTATGGTGGTAAATGGTGTGGTGGTAAATACCATGGCATGGTTCGATGCCATAGGTGGTAAAAATAATGCTAATAAAATGTTATTGCTAGATGTATCAAATGGACTTTCAATTGCTGCCAATACCAATAGCCTGGCCAAAATTCCTGCATGGTATCTTTTTGAAGCATCGAAAAGACAAGAACGGTTCTTTTAACCTGCATGAACCAAGATGTGGACCAAATGTGTGAGCAGGGACTAGAGCGTATAGAGTGATTACCACTGACTGGCAACAAATAACAGTAGCTGATGTATTACATCAAACAATAAAAGACAAGGCAGCCAACTCCAATTATTCCAGTTGAAAGCATGGCCGACTGCTCAAGCTTTTACTATTCACATATGTTCATCGCCTGATAAAGCATAAAAATATGTTTTTTCGTCATGACGCGTCACATGAATCACGTAACTGTTTCGAAAAAAACAGTGAATCTACCAGAACCGGTGTAGCAGATCTGGAAAAGGCGGAGGGGCGTACCGCGAGTTCCCCGACTGTTGCGGGTTAAATATTCAAATCTGCATTAACAACGACTCGTCCTATGCTCCAGTGCCTACAGGGCACGCTCCCAACAGGTGCGTTTGGTGTCAGATCACGAGACTGGCCCGCTGGCGCCGCCGGCCTGCCGTTGCCGACGGCGGGGCTGTCGGCCCCGTGGTCCGACGTCCGGGAGCCGCGGACGATTTACGAGTCGGTCTGAATAGGGTGAGCGTCGGGCAGCCGCTGACCGGCACTGAAGCCCGACGCTCGGACCAGTGGCTGAGCCGGGCCGGCGCGCCGCCGACGCCGCGGCGCTGCTGGTACTGAGGCTGCGGGTCTGGCGCTGACCGGCACTGAAGCCCGACGCTCGGACCAGTGGCTGAGCCGGGCCGGCGCGCCGCCGACGCCGCGGCGCTGCTGACCATGGTACTGAGGCTGCGGGTCTGGCGCTGTGCACCTGGTCTTGTGTCTTGATTTTGGGGATCAGTTTGTCTGGAATTGTGGTGACGTTGATATTTTGGCAACATGCCTTTATTGAAATGAATATTAGTATTAAATTCAAAATTGCCAGCCGATCCGACTGGATATTTCATTTTTTTTAGAGAAAATACTCATCCAAATCTTGAGCTCTGATTCCACTCATCTGTGGGACACCAAATATTTTGTTCCAAAAAAGGGTTTCCAATCAATCACAAGCAGAATAGTCACCTAAATTTGCTTCAGCGTATATGCCAATTTATATGACAATCTACCATCCAATGAAGCTATCGCTGCCGTGCAAGCAAAGGTGGACGAACATTTCCATGAAATTGATGCTCTCCGTTTGTCGAAAGAGGATATCTAAGACCTTTAAAGCAGTTTTTCCAGGGTAACGTTTTATCTTTCGAAGATGCCTGAAACAGAAAATCGACAGAAATTGGGAATATCAATGAGAACCCATCCGCTCCCCCTCCAGCGATAACGTTCTAGGACCAATTTGAAAAGAAAGATCCTAGCCGCAAGCCAATTAAAGCCAACTTTCTTAGCTACATACACTTGATGATTATGCTGAAGCATAGACGCACGGACAGCACGCATTTGAAGAATTTTCAGAGTTCATGAACAACTAACACCGGAATTTAGCCTTTAAGATGGAGCATACAGAGGACGGAAAGGGAGTCCCATATTTGGCTACAGTAGTGATGGAAGAAAGGAAAAACGACCGCACAACGCTGAAAACTGCTCCCCTGTTCTTGTTAGTGATGCAGTGCTGCAATGTCCAGTGCTACTATTAGACATAGCTGG
Source organism: Pollicipes pollicipes (assembly GCF_011947565.3). Taxonomy (NCBI): domain Eukaryota; kingdom Metazoa; phylum Arthropoda; class Thecostraca; order Pollicipedomorpha; family Pollicipedidae; genus Pollicipes; species Pollicipes pollicipes. Next base: position 15,429,900 of record NW_023596545.1, on the reverse strand, counting down.
CCCGAAGTTTCACCAGAACATGCTTTTGAAATAAGCCTCAAAGTTGGACATTCCCCTCAAGAAATGCTCATAAACTTGTAAGTACCAATGGGCATCATTTTGCCCTGTCACATTTCTAATCACATATGTGTATGTATGTTGCGCTATATTAAAATGACCCGACGTGATTTCTGATGGGTAGAAGCCAATACTCAACGGCAAAATGGGAAGGTGGGGACGCGGCAAGAACAGCCACACGAAGTGCATAACAAAACCAGGGTTGCCAGATCATGAGGTTTAGGGGTTGGCACTGAAATTCCCAAAATTTTGCCGAAACTGACTGGAAATCACTGCTTGTCAAGCAAATACATGCTGCTAAAGCTGCTGGGTTCAATATCTCAAACAAAGCACACGCACAGTTGAGAGCATGGTATCACATCTCACAAAAACACTGTAAAGAGCGTGGCATCGTAATAAAATACTTAACTTGGTACGAATCCTCTGGATTTGTCCATGGTAATTTTTCAGATTAGCTGATCTTTACCCGGGTGTCACGCGCCGGCACCACCCGACCTGTCGCAGGCTTTTGTAATCATCTTGCGAGGAAGCGTGTCAAGTGAGTTGGAATAGATGTGGTAGGGACAGAAGCGCACCGCGCATGAAACAGCGGACAGCCTGCTGCTCACAAAAGGATTTAGATGATATTATTAGTACGTCGTGGATGCCTGGGTGACTTTGACATAGCCTGCCAGAAATAGCCTGCGCACGTCCACGGACGTGTAGCTCGGAAACTAGAGGGGCTTAGCTTTTAAGAAGATAGGGCTGTGGACTGCACCAAATGATCTTCAAGATGGCTATTTCATTTCAAAGCCCCATACCAATGCGGAACACTTGTTTAGCTCAGAGAGTGAGAGGTGCCGATGGTGTAGTTAGTGGTTTAGATGCGCATCTGAAAAACCATAGCTTCGGGGTTCCACACCCGCAGTGCCGGAACTTTCAGCCAGGGTAGGAGACATACGTCGTCATATGGTCTCAGCAGCTGAGTTAATTATGACCACCAGCGACGATGACACAACGCAGAGAGGGAGCCTGAACTGAACTTACGCACGAGAACAGGGCCCCCAAGAGCTGACTCCAACGTGACCGTTCCTGCCTCACGACGTCAGGAACGAGCCGCGGCAGCGCGGGCAGGCGCGGCCGACAGACGGCCGTCGTCGACGCCAGCGGTTCGCCGGGCCGGCGCGGCCGACAGACGGCCGACAGACGGCCGTCGTCGACGTCAGCGGTTCGCCGGGCCGGCGCAGCCGACAGACGGCCGTCGTCGACGTCAGTGATCCGCCGGGCCGGCGCGGCCGACAGACGGCCAACAGACGGCCGTCGTCGGCATCAGTGGTCCGCCGGGCCGGCGCAGCCGACAGAAGGCCGACAGACGGCCGTCGTCGACGTCAGCGGTCCGCTGGACCGGCGCGGCCGACAGACGGCCGTCGTCGACGTCAGCGGTTCGCCGGGCCCGCTGGGTCACGCCGGAGGGGCGATCCGTGACTTCTGCCAGATTTCCCTGGCGACTGCGGTTCAATGATGCATGCCACGGCTCTGCAGGGCGGCAGCTGCGCCATTGCAGGCCCTCCCAGTGAGCCGGGGTCGGCAATTGCGCCAGTAGCGACTCACGAGCGGTACATCAACCGCATGTTGTGTGCATATGGTATGCATGTTATAGCGTACGACTGCATGTTTGTATTCATTTACATACGTGTGCACTTGTGAATGTGGGCACCTGCGTATGCACACATTAATGTATGTGTGCTACGATTTTGTATGTTTGTAGACGTGTAGGTGTATAGGTATATATGCATGCATAAGCGTATGCATGCATTATGCATGTTTGCATGCTTGTGTACATGAATGAATGTATGCGGTATGAATGATGTATACATGAATAGATGTATGCATGTACGTATGACTGTCTGTAAGCATACATGCATGTATGTTTGTGTGTATGCATATATTCATGCATGGGAGGATTGATGTGCAAATTTAAAGCAACCCAACAACATTACAAAGGCTATTCTGGATGTGGCGGCAAAAATACGATGCCAGTACATGTAACATCTGCTTAAAAGATCAGCACAGCTACGGCTTCACAGCACACAAGACACACCCTGTCCCACGTGACACACGCCGCCCCACGTGACACGCCCTACCCCACATGACGCATGCCATCCCACGTGACGACGCACATGACGTATGCTACCCCACGTGACGCACAAGCTGCACGCCCCTCCACGTGACGCACAAGACGCATCCTACCCCGCGCGACGCACACCGCACGAGCAATTCATTACATCGCATAACACCACGTACCAAACGTATTGCCAACCGCACATAAAAGAGCTTATCGTCATATATCACGGTTATGCTGGCAGCGAGTTGTATGACTATTCCACGTTATACATACAAAAAGAGTCACCCGCCGGCTACACGCCACGTGCTCAGAAGAGTGAGATCAATGTTTCGGCGAATATTTTGAGAACTTTCTTCATGCCGTCGTGAAGCTAAGAGGCGGTGACCTGTGTTCTGCAGCACGGTATGTTTGCGAAGAAAATAAACATGCCTGTAGCTATTTGTGTGTGGCCTTATTGATTAAATTTGTTTGAGACTGTACTTTAAATATTGTAATTTGCTCACAACGGAGCCCAATTCATCAACGTCTTAAGAAGTCAGCAGCACTCTTATAGCACTATACGCGTAGCGACGTCTCTTCCCCAATCAGCCGTCTTCCTTCATATGCCGAGATCACGACAACGCCTCACATGCTGATGGGTCACTGGGCGATTTGTTGTCAGCAACGTCAGCTAACAGCTTTCCGTCCTGCCACCGCGGAACTTTTGGCCAACTACGAGTGAATGTGGCTGTAGCAATACGTCAGTGATATTCGCGCAATGATTCGCAGATCTGCGAATCCTCATTGTTCTTTGACTTGTAAGAAACCTTGGATCGCGACACATACATCACAAATAGCAAAACTGATCAGACTGGGACAAAGTACCCTTTCACTCGTCAGTTGCATGCAAGGTTGAAATGACGGAGGTATTGCCTACCGCCTACCGCCTGCCCGTGGCTCACTGCAAATACCTGTGCAAACAAACGTAAAAATGTCAAGGTGTCAAATGTCTGGGTCCAATGTCCCTTAAACGTAAAACAAAAGGCAAGACAGCGCCCTGCGAGACAAAGCTCCACACCAGACAATACACATTGGCAACCACTCCAACGTAACGCGCGCCGCGCTATGCCATTTGACATGACTTTTCCATGCCTTTCCTTGCATGCGCGGTGCGTCCATAGCAGCCTTTCAGGGGGCAGTTGGGGACTGAAGTCGGAACATCATGAGCGTCTAGAACGACGCGTAGCTCTGTGGATCTACGCCAGCACAGCGTTACCGCGTCGACCAAGTATAATGTGGCGGACTTTTAGGACGATACGCCTTATCAGCCTGGGCGCCCACGCGGTGGCTCCGTCCCATTATGGAATAAGGTCGAGGCTTCTGAGTGAGATTATCCACTTGGTGTGTGGTGGAGACATGATGTGGAGGACGACATTTCAGCCAGCTCCGCACCCAAATGCGTTATGCTTTGGAAGAGCTGAAAGTGCGGGGCGATTTGAGTCGTGGCTAATCGCTGAGAGCTGTCGCGCTGCGTAAAAGGCGAGCGAGCGAACCGGAGATGAACACGCAATATGAGGCATAAGTAATGCATAGAGATTCATAGATCCAGAAGTTACAGAAGTCTTCAGCACCAAGCGGCCTTATAGGTCCAATTGTCCGCCCTGGTATATTAGCACACAAAGTGTTCATGGATGCAGTCTGCATCTCCGGACACACCGCAAACAAATTTCCATTTGTGCATAAGTATTCATAAAAATGGCCTTCATAAATATTAAGCCTAGACATTTTCTGCACGTTCCGCCGCTGGGCACCATCACGGCATTGGCCCCCATTGCCGCCAGCTCGACACGCTCCGTGTCAGGAGCACATCGGGCCGCGGGCTGGGCCATTCCGGCGGAAACAATGCCCTGCCGGGCCAGTAATGGTCCGCCGGCCGCTCAGTTAGGGACGACTGGTCGACGCCGACGCAGTGCAGCTCTGCCGGCCGGGAGAACGGTCTGGCAGGCCGAGGCACCCACCCGGAGACGGACGCGGTCGACACGGGCCATAGCTCGGCCCGCCGGACAGAACTGACGCGCCGCGTGAAGGCCTCCTGGCACGCGGACGCGAGTCGCTGAAACCTTTTCCCGAAGGTTCGGGTTGGGCCAGGCAGAAGGCTGAGTGCGGCATCGATAGACAGGCTATGCGGGAAACCAGCCATGATCTTCTAATGACCCGGAAGCCCGGGGTTGGACCAGGCATGGGGCTGAATGCGGCATCGATGGACAGGGTGTACGGAAAACCAGCCATGATCTTCTAATGAGGGGGGCAAACGAGTAAATCTACACGCATAACATGTCGAAACCATTTGGCACGGTTGTAGGGGTCACTAATTCGCAACGTTTGACTAATGCAAAATTTTACGTGGTCAAACAAGCAAATGAAAGGCGACCACACAAAACATCGGAAGCATAGTTGAATCTAAAATGTAATTACATCTTTCTTTTTTTTTTAGTTCTGTTCAGGTCATTTACAGCTCGCCCTTAATCCCTCAAACCTGGGTGATATTTTAGAGAAGAACAACAATTGCATTTGTTTATCCGAGTGGCGAACTGAAACCTTGAGCGTTGCAGCACAGTCAACCCCCACACGAGAAGACAGTCTTGCAATCTGGGGTAGAGAATTGAAAAGGACAACTTATGAGCCCGGCAGCTAAGCGGGATAGCATATCCGTATTGGTTGCAGACCGTCTGCAGATCTTTATCTGATGATAGGTTGGTGATCTATATCTGATGATAGGTCGGTGATCTATATCTGATGGTCCAGGGGCAAACGGGCTCAGAAGCCCAGCATCGGCAATCGGCCTGGCGAAGGCCGAGACACATGCCACCTGGCGAAGTTTGCCACACCACACGCGTGAGCTTTCGCGTGATCACAAACCAGACTAGCGACCGCTCGGTTAGAAATGAGGATAAAGCCGGTGGTGCCACCTTGGACATTACTGCCGCCTTGCTTTAAAGAAGATGTAGGGCTGTCTCCGTTCTCCAGTACTGGCTATCACCACTAAGCTGTTCCTATCATAGATATAAAACGTAAGAACCCTTATGCCTAAGTTGCAACGCCAGTAACACACCTTGTGCGGCGTGGGGAGACAGGTGGTGATGACATAGCTGAAGTAGGTGATACTAGAAGTGATAATAACCGACATATGGTGCACATAATTATGTAAAAATAAACAGTCGTCACTGAACGCCACCCATTGACAAGAACACTGAACTTAACAAAACTTTCCAGACACAGCAAGATGCGACTCTGGCCGTGGGTGGGTACAATTCAGTGGGCACAGCCATGGACAACGTCGATGCTCCTTAACACGACATCGGGTGACCGTTTGGACACCCTTCGCTCAGGTGGGGTCAATTTGACCCACCTGAGATCTGAGAAACTGAGGGAGCTAGAGACACTGAATCCACATTTTAGGTCATTGACCTATTCTGACCTTCAAGAAGTCCGCTGATGATGTATAACACGGTTCCTGTTATAATAAATTCGAAATGAGCACCAGAAACTACTCCACAAAGTAAGCCCGTTAATAATACAATAGGTTGGTTTTTATCTTGGTCTGACTTTCATATCTGATGTTGGTCCATGGGATCTATTCATTCAGCTGTTGAGTTGCCTAAGAAAGCATCTCAGAAATTTATGGCTTCGTTTAACACTCCGTTGTTGCGTCAGATTGAAAGATTCCCTAGAAACTGACTTCGCTGAATCCATGGCCTGGCTTTGACCTGCCGTAGGTCAACGACTTTACGAGGTACATCTACGATCTGCTAATCACTTGTCTTCCGCTATGCAAAAGTTGGCACGGCTACTCCGCGCTGTTCGGAATTCATTCCGGAAAAACCTTCGAGGGAGGTCAAATTGACCCCCACCCGAGCGCGTGTTTACGAGTGCCCGGGTGGCAGGTTGAATGCGATTTCGCTTGGTTGCGGATTCAATTTGACCCCGTGAGATCCCCAAAATTTAGAAAGCCAGATACGCCTGATTCACAGGATAATTAGGTATTTATATTTAGTAACATATGTGACATTTTTAAGTCCTCAAGTTATCACCTTCGGGTCAAATAAGATCAAACGAGGCAAGGCTCCAGATCGGCATCCTAAGTTCCTTCAGATCGTCTCATGCAACCAGGGGTGAACAAAGCTTCCGATTTACCAGATATCATCGGCGACAAAAACAAACACTTTTGCGAGTCAGTTGGTGACAAAATTGGGAAAATACAAACAAATTTCAACTAACCAGACCATATTACAACATACCATCCCCGCTATACGAAACTCAAAGTGCAGTGTTGGCCTGTACTCGCTAAAGCTTACAGTGTGACACTTAGAATCACATGTCGAAACGTTTGGCGTCTGTTATGAGTACGTTGAGCCACGAGATGCTATCAAACTCGTACTTTAATCAGGATAGTTTTTTCAGGTGACAGAAATCTACTACAACTATACTGCACCAGTTCAGACGTCACCGATGAGTAGTGACACAGTACTTCTCCAAAGCGCCTCAGGTCAGTGCTTTTCACAGGTTTTTCGGCCAAGACTCCTTCACGTACTAAACAAATCAAAAAACCATAAAACTAGGCCTATTTCTAGTTGTAAGAATCGTGGCTAGCCACAGCATTTTGCGACGAACGTGACCAGATTGATACACAGGGTTTAACAATGTCGTGCCATTTGAGACAGATGGGCTTGAATGCTCGCCACGTGGTGCTGCTGTTGGTTATGTGCGTATCGCAAGAAGCTGACTGGCTACCAGAACGTAGGTATTCGTCATTTTTTAACGTGATAACATTAAAAACCTTGCCGATCTAGTAGGGCTGTTATTGATAGATATGTGAGCTGTAGCTTCAAAGGTAAACGGAGGACTGTTGGAGCGACACATATCAAGGATTCATCCGGGGCTTCCTGCTGGGGGGAACAGCGACTTTGAGGTGAGAGGCAGAGCATTGCTGGTGCAGGTCTATCACACTGTCTGCTGTGCTTCAGACTTAGCGTTCTATTCGGTGGACAGGCGTGCTCTTCTTTTAAAAGGTAAGGTAAATTACTCGAAGAAGACCAATGAACTTGCTAGAGTCGTTCCAAAACGGCATTCGCATCCGTTCATACCAATACTGCATGCATGTTGCCATATATAATTGGGGTTATGTCAGGAAGTGCGAGATCTGCACCGGTAATGATACCGCGAAGATAGTGACGATCGCCAACAATTCCAGCTGATTGTACGATGGGACCACATACCAATAGTGATATTGTATTAGGCGCTTGTAGAACCATGTTATCGACAAATGTAGGACTATAGGGGTGCAATTTTGCGAAATGCGTAGGGGTGCGGGAGGGGAGGTACAAGAAGAAAAATGGCTTAGTGCCCCGAAATACATTTAAAATAGCTTTCTTCCCAAATTTCAAGCACTTCATTTCAGAGTTGGGAACAGGGATGTATTGTCTAAAGATTACGTTTGGTGGGCTGAGCCTTAACATGCGCCCGGGTGGCCGGCTAGATACCCTTCGCTCAGGTGTGGGGGGGTCAATTTGACCCCCTGGGATCTCTAGAACTAAGAAATCTAGAAACGCCAAATTTACAAGGTGTGTTAACCTGTACGTGAACTCACCTAGGTCAAAGTTTCAGATTTCTACGCCATGACCTTCAGGTCAAAAAACGTCAAACAAGGTCAAGTACCCAGCTTGTCTCCAAAGTGCCCCAGAACGTAGATAACCGTTTCTAAGCAAAAGGTCACATTCTCATTTAAGGTCAGTGACCTTTTTGACCTTTTGAAGGTCAAGGTGACCAAGATGATTCAAGACTACTTTGAGTTGTGTATTTGATTAAGCGACGAAGATTACGCTAGGCAGTATGCTCCTAAAACAACATGTTGGCCTAGGTCATTTTAAGGCAATGACGCATTCTGACCTCTAAGAAGTCCATGGAAGACGTATAATGCGGTTCCTGCTATCAATAAACTCGAAATGAGCACCAGAAACTATCCCATACAGCAAGCCCTACAGAACTAAACAGGTTGATTTTGACATTGGTGTGACCTTCATATCTGACCTTAGGTCAATGTAATTTGCTAATTCAACTATTGTGTTGCCTAAGAAAGCATCTCAGACGTATATGGTTTGGTCTAACACTCCGTTATTGGATCAGATTGAAGGATTCCCTAGAAATTGCCTTCGCTGACACCATGGCCTGACTTTGACCTGCCATAGGTCGGCGACCTTACAGGGTACGTCTAAATTGTTGATGCCAAGCAATCTGCTATTCAATTGTCTACAGCTATGCAAAGTGTGGCGCGGCTGCGCCGCGCCGTTCGGAAACCATTCTGGAAAAACCTTCGGGGGTCAAATTGACCCCTATTCAAGCGCGTGTTGACAAATAATAGGTCACTGACACCTAAAATGACCCAGGTTAACATTTTGTTTTTAGACACATACTGTATAGCATAATCTTTGTCGGTATTCAAATGCAAAACTCAAAATAATTCTGTATAATTCTGGTCACCATGACATTCAAAAGGTCAGACAAGGTCATTGACCTTAAATGAGCATGTGACTTTTGCTTAGAGCAGTTATCTAGGTTCTAGGGGCCCTTTGGAGACCAATCTGGAGCTTTACCGTTTTTCACCTTATTTGACCCGAAGGTCATGACTTGAAAAGGAAAGTGAAAAGGAAAGTGAAAGGAAAGTGAAAGGAAGGTGACAAGGTAGCCGGACAGAAGCAAAGCCTGCGCTTTCTATTGTGACCCGTGAGGATGCTACCGAAGCAGACCCACACCTGCCGCTTCCTCCTACCGATACAACTGGTTTTGAACATGAAGAGCGATTGAACTGACCAATGTAAATGAGAAATGAAGTCCTCAGAGGAACATCAAGGGTAGACATGAAATTGCTGACTTTGGTTGTGAAATTTTACGGAATCATTTTGTGGCTATGAACGCTTGCTTTGGCGCAAGTGTACGTAGCCCCACGCAAAGGATTGGACATTGGAAGGCACCTAGGCTCTTGTCCGTCATTGCTAGAGGAAGTTGTTGCGGTGCACTCACGTATTTTATTTAGCTGCGGACGCGTTGGACAGAAACGGTGCGCTTATCATATCACAAAAAGACACATACGAATTCGTCACGATATACTCTGTTTCGGTTAACTCCGACACATTTTGTTGGGTGGTCCAATCCCTGGAAGCCAAGAGGCCATTGCTACTCCAAGAGTATGCATGGAGGCTTGCAGCGGTATGTTAAATTAGTTTTTCGCGGTGGTTCCGCGCGACATGGCAAATTCTTACCTCAAAAATTGAAACGTTGACCTCGACCAGCTGCTTGAGGATTTCTGAGCATGCATAACAAAGACAAGCAGCCGCGAGAGACAGACGACTCGAACAAGTAATTTCCAGAGCCATCCATCGCACAGATAGCGACAGCAAATTGGCCCATGAATTGTCCACGGTCCTGTTCGCTCCGAGCTCATAACACCGACAGAGAATTTTTCATGCAAGCGACTGCTACCATTTCAGCGTTCCTTTTAACCAGTTGTTACAGTGGGAGACGATAAGAACTGGTCCGGAACACTCAAAATTGTTTACCGCAGACCAAACAACGCCGAAGACGAGCCAAATATATTAATTTAGAAGTGGCACCGGCCCAAAGACATCATGTTCCTAACAAATTCTTGCTGTCGGCATAGAACCTTCATATTTATGTCGCCCGTGTTCCGAAACGTCTCGTGTGCATTTCTGTCTCTACGCCGGGTGCCAGGTAGCATCCATAAGTGCATTCCCATTCACGCATTGCAAAGTCTGCTGTCGGTTGCACGAACCCCTCCATGGTGCGCGTTTCCTTATTGTCTCCGGGCAGCACCTTATTTCTCGGGTTGTCCGTGCCAGAGCACCACCTGAGCCTGAAGTCGGGCCCCCTGGCGGCCGCGCTCTGTCTACGTTCGTGTGGCAGCGCGTACAGGAAGCCGGAACGGCATAGGGGCGCCCGCTGAAACGTGTCGTCCAATTACTGACGCTGCCGCACCCCACACATCGCTGATTCATGGCAACGCTGCGTGAAAAGCGTGCTGCCATTTGGGTTGATTTAGATGACATTTCAATGATGGCGCCAACATCACAGGAATGAAGAAAGGGAGACGAGACACAAGAATGCCTTTTTAAACATTTGTGTAATAGATAGGTGACAACAAACAAATGTATGGTATGGGTGCAAATTCAGGCAGTGCCTACCAGTGATATGGATCGCAACAAATGTTAACTTAAGTATATATGTATATATTTATCCTCTCTCTCTCTCTCTCTCTCTCTCTCTCTCTCTCTCTCTCTCTCTCTCTCTCTCTCTCTCTCTCTCTCTCTCTCTCTCTCTCTCTCTCTCTCTCTCTCTCTCTCTCTCTCTCTCTCTCTCTCTCTCTCTCTCTCTCTCTCTCTCTCTCTCTCTCTCTCTCTCTTCTCTCTCTCTCTCTCTCTCTCTCTCTCTCTCTCTCTCTCTCTCTCTCTCTCTCTCTCTCTCTCTCTCTCTCTCCCTCTCTCTCTCCTCTCTCTCTCTCTCTCTCTCTCTCTCTCTCTCTCTCTCTCTCTCTCTCTCTCTCTCTCTCTCTCTCTCTCTCTCTCTCTCTCTCCTCTTTTATCTATATCCATCCGTGCTCGTGAAAATTCAAACGCTTCCGTTAAACATCTCATTTAAACGGTGATATAAACACGACATTTCAAACTCATTTGCAACTCGAATTCCTATAGATTCAGGCAGAATCCATTCAGCTTCGCTAGTTAAGCTTGCAGGGCTGTTTATGCGCTGTCAGTGGGCTTTAGTTATGGCGCTTCTGTCACATTTTAGGGCTTTCTTAGCACCAGATGAACAAATGAACATAAATTATCTTCATGCAGCCTTCTCGGCTGGCCGATTTCGTGTGCCGGGATTCTTCAGTGTTTCCGCCTAACTTCTTATACGACCCCAGAATACCTACTGCAGGAACTGAGGAGACAGCGATATCTCTGTAAGGCATTCATAGGTCCCCTGGGATACGACAGCAGCCTCAGGAATGTGTGTCGGCATAACGCATAGTTGCATCCGAGTTTCCATTCTGGGATTCTTTGGACGAGTTCCAAATCTGTTTTCGCGTCATGTTGACGTACAGTGCAAACAATGGCAGGCCTCGAACAACGGAACTAGTTATGCTGAATCATCACAGATGCAGGCGGATTTATGCGTCTGACAGCGGCGGCTTATCGGGGACCGTGCAGTGAGGGGGGAGGGGGAGGGAGGGGGGGGGGGGCGGGGGGGGGGGGGGGCGTAGGCATCATGTGGTACACGAGGGGCGGTTCCCAAAGCGCTTTTGGTAGCAGGCCATTGATGTTGTACCGGACGTGAAAATGTGGCATATGATGGGAATGGTTGATGTTATTTCGGAAAATGTTTGTCATTATTTGCCTTCCATCATTTTAAATCGAGCAAGGTAAGTTGCAAAACAACGAAAGCAACACTGTGGTGGTCACTTCATGTTTGTGCATAACCATCGCCGCCCAATTATCGTGTGTTCCTATCGTGTTTGTGTTTAAAAGTATCGTTATCCATCAGCGGAAGTTTTCTCCCGTGGTACGCCTTCAAATTACCAAAAAATCAAAGGGTGCCAAACTACTATCGCTGGTGCACCGGGGTAGTTTGAGCCTTTGACTTGTGATCAAACGTGAGCCTCTGACCTGTTAATAATGTGATTTAACTTGCGATCTTATGATTTAAATAACTGAACACAACTGAAAGACAGAACTGAACACAAATCAAATAATGGAACTGAACACAATTTAAAGGATAGAAGAAAACTAAAATGTACTGCGGGAAAGAACATTGCGTCGAATCTGATGTCTGTCCATCTTAGTCTGAGCATTACGCAGAGTCACGGTGCGCTTTATCTAAATGCGCGAGTCAAGTCCGGGTTCGACTCATCTATGACATCAATCGCTTCACTGAGGCCAGAGTTGAAATGTGCACTGGCCCGGAATCCATTCCAGGTCTAGTCGGACTTGATGTCGTGTCTATTCGCAGGCTTATCCCATTCCGCCCGGCTCCCATAGCGGTACGGGCTGAAGTGCGAAATGACGATACGCAATGGCCATTAACTGACAGGAACCAATCAGGAGATGGCACGGAAGGTCGCCGCACCAGAGGCAGGGATGGGCTCCTGGGCGCTGACAATCTGGTAAGTAACGCCCGCGCCCAGCACGGTCGAAGCGCGGCAGGAGTGGGGCGCAGCGGCAGGCAATATGGCGCACAGCCGAAGAAACTCAGCTGGGGAAGCAGCGCTCGTTCTTTACGAGGCCAGAGCAGGAAGCAGAAGACGTCGGGGCAGAAAACCAGTCTTGTGGCAAAGGCGGAGGTTAAACATAGAAAAGTTCCACTATCTATCACTATTTCGATATAAAACTACTGTTCAGGTGCCAAAGAAAATTTCAGGTGAAGATCAACACATAAATGAAGTGATTTATCTTCCTACAATATGTAACATTAGCTTAAAACACTGACTTTTGGTTGACCGGGTTCTGTACACGAATCAGCTTTTTCCCATGAACACCGTTCTCAAAAACAGTCCGAGGCACCCGCTTTTGCAAGAAAGAGTCGCTTCAACGCCGCTGGACCTGCCTCTCACAAACCCAGCCCCAGGCGATGGCACCAGTCCTGCACTCAGAGACAGCCGGAAGACATTTCCCAGACGACAACGCCCTCTGTCCAACGCGCGGCGACATTGTCGGCGTGTCTCCGCATCGGAGCGCGCCGGGGGTCGCGCCGTGTTTCAGCGCGCCCCGCTGCACACCTGGCCAGCTCCCACCTGTGAAATACGGCGTCGCGCGCTCCCACTGTCACCACGGACCGTCACCGGCACCCGCGCTCCGCCCGCGGCTCGAGACACGTGAGAGCGGCACCGCCGCGCCGCGCGCCCGGGCCGGGTCGGCGGCCGCCCGCCCGGGCCGCGTCGGCGGTCGCCAGCCGCGTCAAACATGCATGTCGAGTGTCGGCCCGGCAATAAATGGCAGCGAGGCCGCCGCTGGAGGCACCGCCCGGCCATGGCCATGACTGTGGTGATTTCTGCTCTCAGGGATTGGTCTAGACAGCTTGTGTCCCAGTGTGGGCAGGCGGCTGGGGCTTGCAAGGACGCCCTTGCAAATTTGGTGTCGCGCAGCAAATATCACGATCAAGCGCAAGCCGTCATAATTCAGTTGATTCCATAAAACTAATGAAATATGCACAGCACAAAGGCCGTTAATAAGAAGCGGATACGATACCCTTTGCCCCCATGGCGTGTTTTCTCGCACTGCCCTTTTCTCACGCAGGCATTTTGTCATCAAAATATGATATTATTTTGCACTATCTTACGGCAATGTTTCGTCATTTCGATGCACGATCAGACACACAAGCAACGAGCGGTGACTGGCAGTTGCTCTGCCCTTACTTCTTGCTCTGCCTCTTGACAACCCTCACCGACTGTCACCGTGAGTAGCCTGACAACCTGACAACCAGAGCAGCCGGCTTACAGGTGGCCGTATTAGGACCTTGAAAAACACGCCACATACCGCATCAATCTTCGGCGAAGGATGTCGGAGCTTCGCCACATCTTCAGCGTCTTTGTTAAATGGGTACGGGTCAAAAATATTTTGGAACTAAAGGACACACAATCACACGATCGCAAGATGGGTGGATCAATCTGATCGAACGGTCCTTTATCATTGGTGGAATTGTTTACGAAAGACAATAAGCCCCTGGTATTTCGCGATTGTTAGCAGCGAATGATAACACAATGATACCAATAATTGACCTCCAGCAAGCCACGAGAGATTGAGAACATATTTCTCACAAATCCACCCTCATTCTAACCGAGTCTGACAATGGCATCGGAAGACGTACCGTCAGAGCTGCCACCTACCTGCTGCCTCCGTGAGTGGTGCGGAGATGAGAGCACCGCAGTCGGCCTCCGCCCACCGCTGTTCTCCGAGGACGCAGCTGCGCTCTGGGGTGCAGGTTACCGCCAGCGGGCTGATGGCGAGCCGACACCTCTGACCGCGAGGTGCGCCGACACCTCTGACCACCAGACGGCCGAAGCTGCGTTTAGCCGCGGCTCCCCACCGCTCAGTCTCCGCATAGAAAACATCTAGGCCTACACTGAGCTCGCACGCTCGCCGGCGACTCGTCTCACAGTTCGGTCGCCGATAGCGTCTCTCTTGCCGGCCCCGCAGCTCGCTCAGCCCGGCCGTGCGCCGGCCTGACCCGTGTCATGTGACCGGGTCAGGGACAGGACCACGCGGCTACTTGGGGATGATGTACGGCGCGTGGCGAAACCGACGCCGCTCCATCGGGCCGCCGATGCCCAGCCACTGGATGGTGCTCCGTCCTGAAACAGGGCAGGCCCGGATATGCACATGACATCTTCAGGGATAACCGCTGGGGTCTCAGAGATGCCATTAGGGAATGAAGAGACCGGTTGCGCAAAAGACAAACGGCGCCTTTCAAAGCAAATGCGAAGCAGACAGTGTGCGTCATTTCGTGTGCCATCTTTGCCAGGCTTTGCGCTTTTTTGTCTTGCAGTCTTCAGGCCCTTAATTGCCAATATCACTCAACGCTATCGTCGGCCCACACAACACAAGCAAAACGTCATGGTTTTGTACTTGCAATGCATGCCAACTATCGGCTAAATTAGCCCTCACCAATCTACTATCGCGTCGTTTTACACATCCCGCGGTTCGGCCTGAATGGCACAGCTGTCACCGTGGCGGTGGCAGTCATGACGCCTGTACAATGAACCCAGCCGCATGCCTGGCATGAGAACATGTCACACACGACAGCACACGGGTTGTACCCTGATAACCCAGGCGCACTGCCGTCAGCCGCGACACGCTCCCGGCACGCAGTGCGCGATGAACGGCCAAGATATTTGTTGCTGTACCGTCAGGACATGTGCAGTATATATATATATATATATATATATATATATATATATATATATATATTATATATATGTGTGTGTGTGTGTATATTGTATATACATATGTATACATATACATATGCATACATTGTATATACATATGTATACATACCTACATACATATATATATATATATATATATATATATATATATATATATATATATATATATATATATATATATATATATGTGTGTGTGTGTGTGTGTGTGTGTGTGTGTGTGTGTGTGTGTGTGTGTGTGTGTGTGTGTGTGTGTGTGTGTGTGTGTGTGTGTGTGTGTGTGTGTGTGTGTGTGTGTGTGTGTGTGTGTGTGTGTTGTGTGTGTGTGTGTGTGTAGTGTGTGTGTGTGGTGTGTGTGTGTGTGTGTGTGTGTGTGGTGTGTGTGCGCGCGCGCGCGCGCGCGCGCGTCTGTCTGTCTGTCTGTCTGGTCT
>NW_023596545.1:15405230-15413335 GCF_011947565.3 Pollicipes pollicipes | reverse complement strand
GCTATTTTCATTTTCAAAGCCCCATACCAATGCGGAACACTTCTTTAGCTCAGAGAGTGAGAAGTGCCGATGGTGTAGTTAGTGGTTTAGATGCGCATCTGAAAAACCATAGCTTCGGGGTTCCACACCCGCAGTGCCGGAACTTTCAGCCAGGGTAGGAGACATACGTCGTCATATGGTCTCAGCAGCTGAGTTAATTATGACCACCAGCGACGATGACACAACGCAGAGAGGGAGCCTGAACTGAACTTACGCACGAGAACAGGGCCCCCAAGAGCTGACTCCAACGTGACCGTTCCTGCCTCACGACGTCAGGAACGAGCCGCGGCAGCGCGGGCAGGCGCGGCCGACAGACGGCCGTCGTCGACGCCAGCGGTTTGCCGGGCCGGCGCGGCCGACAGACGGCCGACAGACGGCCGTCGTCGACGTCAGCGGTTCGCGGGGCCGGCGCAGCCGACAGACTGCCGTCGTCGACGTCAGTGGTCCGCCGGGCCGGCGCGGCCGACAGACGGCCAACAGACGGCCGTCGTCGGCATCAGTGGTCCGCCGGGCCGGCGCAGCCGACAGAAGGCCGACAGACGGCCGTCGTCGACGTCAGCGGTCCGCTGGACCGGCGCGGCCGACAGACGGCCGTCGTCGACGTCAGCGGTTCGCCGGGCCCGCTGGGTCACGCCGGAGGGGCGATCCGTGACTTCTGCCAGATTTCCCTGGCGACTGCGGTTCAATGATGCATGCCACGGCTCTGCAGGGCGGCAGCTGCGCCATTGCAGGCCCTCCCAGTGAGCCGGGGTCGGCAATTGTGCCAGTAGCGACTCACGAGCGGTACATCAACCGCATGTTGTGTGCATATGGTATGCATGTTATAGTGTGCGACTGCATGTTTGTATTCATTTACATACGTGTGCATTTGTGAATGTGGGCACCTGCGTATGCACACATTAATGTATGTGTGCTACGATTTTGTATGTTTGTAGACGTGTAGGTGTATAGGTATATATGCATGCATAAGCGTATGCATGCATTATGCATGTTTGCATGCTTGTGTACATGAATGAATGTATGCGGTATGAATGATGTATACATGAATAGATGTATGCATGTACGCATGACTGTCTGTAAGCCTACATGCATGTATGTTTGTGTGTATGCATATATTCATGCATGGGAAGATTGATGTGCAAATTTAAAGCAACCCAACAACATTACAAAGGCTATTCTGGGTGTGGCGGCAAAAATACGATGCCAGTACATGTAACATCTGCTTAAAAGATCAGCACAGCTACGGCTTCACAGCACACAAGACACACCCTGTCCCATGTGACACACACCGCCCCACGTGACACGCCCTACCCCACGTGACGCATGCCATCCCACGTGACGACGCATATGACGTATGCTACCCCACGTGACGCACAAGCTGCACGCCCCTCCACGTGACGCACAAGACGCATCCTACCCCGCGCGACGCACACCGCACGAGCAATTAATTACATCGCATAACACCACGCACCTAACGTATTGCCAACCGCACATAAAAGAGCTTATCGTCATATATCACGGTTATGCTGGCAGCGAGTTGTACGACTATTCCACGTTATACATACAAAAAGAGCCACCCGCCGGCTACACGCCACGTGCTCAGAAGAGTGAGATCAATGTTTCGGCGAATATTTTGAGAACTTTCTTCATGCCGTCGTGAAGCTACGAGGCGGTGACCTGTGTTCTGCAGCACGGTATGTTTGTGAAGAAAATAAACATACCTGTAGCTATTTGCGTGTGGCCTTATTGATTAAATTTGTTTGAGACTGTACTTTAAATATTGCAATTTGCTCACAACGGAGCCCAATTCATCAACGTCTTAAGAAGTCAGCAGCACTCTTATAGCACTATACGCGTAGCGACGTCTCTTCCCCAATCAGCCGTCTTCCTTCATATGCCGAGATCACGACAACGCCTCACATGCTGATGGGTCACTGGGCGATTTGTTGTCAGCAACGTCAGCTAACAGCTTTCCGTCCTGCCACCGCGGAACTTTTGGCCAACTACGAGTGAATGTGGCTGTGGCAATACGTCAGTGATATTCGCGCAATGATTCGCAGATCTGCGAATCCTCATTGTTCTTTGACTTGTAAGAAACCTTGGATCGCGACACATACATCACAAATAGCAAAACTGATCAGACTGGGACAAAGTACCCTTTCACTCGTCAGTTGCATGCAAGGTTGAAATGACGGAGGTGTTGCCTACCGCCTACCGCCTGCCCGTGGCTCACTGCAAATACCTGTGCAAACAAACGTAAAAATGTCAAGGTGTCAAATGTCTGGGTCCAATGTCCCTTAAACATAAAACAAAAGGCAAGACAGCGCCCTGCGAGACAAAGCTCCACACCAGACAATACACATTGGCAACCACTCCAACGTAACGCGCGCCGCGCTATGCCATTTGACATGACTTTTCCATGCCTTTCCTTGCATGCGCGGTGCGTCCATAGCAGCCTTTCAGGGGGCAGTTGGGGACTGAAGTCGGAACATCATGAGCGTCTAGAACGACGCGTAGCTCTGTGGATCTACGCCAGCACAGCGTTACCGCGTCGACCAAGTATAATGTGGCGGACTTTTAGGACGATACGCCTTATCAGCCTGGGCGCCCACGCGGTGGCTCCGTCCCATTATGGAATAAGGTCGAGGCTTCTGAGTGAGATTATCCACTTGGTGTGTGGTGGAGACATGATGTGGAGGACGACATTTCAGCCAGCTCCGCACCCAAATGCGTTATGCTTTGGAAGAGCTGAAAGTGCGGGGCGATTTGAGTCGTGCCTAATCGCTGAGAGCTGTCGCGCTGCGTAAAAGGCGAGCGAGCGAACCGGAGATGAACACGCAATATGAGGCATAAGTAATGCATAAAGATTCATAGATCCAGAAGTTACAGAAGTCTTCAGCACCAAGCGGCCTTATAGGTCCAATTGTCCGCTCTGGTATATTAGCACACAAAGTGTTCATGGATGCAGTCTGCATCTCCGGACACACTGCAAACAAATTTTCATTTGTGCATAAATATTCATAAAAATGGCCTTCATAAATATTAAGCCTAGACATTTTCTGCACGTTCCGCCGCTGGGCACCATCACGGCATTGGCCCCCATTGCCGCCAGCTCGACACGCTCCGTGTCAGGAGCACATCGGGCCGCGGGCTGGGCCATTCCGGCGGAAACAATGCCCTGCCGGGCCAGTAATGGTCCGCCGGCCGCTCAGTTAGGGACGACTGGTCGACGCCGACGCAGTGCAGCTCTGCCGGCCGGGAGAACGGTCTGGCAGGCCGAGGCACCCACCCGGAGACGGACGCGGTCGACACGGGCCATAGCTCGGCCCGCCGGACAGAACTGACGCGCCGCGTGAAGGCCTCCTGGCACGCGGACGCGAGTCGCTGAAACCTTTTCCCGAAGGTTCGGGTTGGGCCAGGCAGAAGGCTGAGTGCGGCATCGATAGACAGGCTATGCGGGAAACCAGCCATGATCTTCTAATGACCCGGAAGCCCGGGGTTGGACCAGGCATGGGGCTGAATGCGGCATCGATGGACAGGGTGTACGGAAAACCAGCCATGATCTTCTAATGAGGGGGGCAAACGAGTAAATCTACACGCATAACATGTCGAAACCATTTGGCACGGTTGTAGGGGTCACTAATTCGCAACGTTTGACTAATGCAAAATTTTACGTGGTCAAACAAGCAAATGAAAGGCGACCACACAAAGCATCGGAAGCATAGTTGAATCTAAAATGTAATTACATCTTTCTTTTTTTTAGTTCTGCTCAGGTCATTTACAGCTCGCCCTTAATCCCTCCAACCTGGGTGATATTTTAGAGAAGAACAACAATTGCATTTGTTTATCCGAGTGGCGAACTGAAACCTTGAGCGTTGCAGCACAGTCAACCCCCACACGAGAAGACAGTCTTGCAATCTGGGGGTAGAGAATTGAAAGGACAACTTCTGAGCCCGGCAGCTAAGCGGGAATAGCATATCCGTATTGGTTGCAGACCGTCTGCAGATCTTTATCTGATGATAGGTTGGTGATCTATATCTGATGATAGGTCGGTGATCTATATCTGATGGTCCAGGGGCAAACGGGCTCAGAAGCCCAGCATCGGCAATCGGCCTGGCGAAGGCCGAGACACATGCCACCTGGCGAAGTTTGCCACACCATACGCGTGAGCTTTCGCGTGATCACAAACCAGACTAGCGACCGCTCAGTTAGAAATGAGGATAAAGCCAGTGATGCCACCTTGGACATTACTGCCGCCTTGTTTTAAAGAAGATGTAGGGCTGTCTCCATTCTCCAGTACTGGCTATCACCACTAAGCTGCTCCTATCATAGATATAAAACGTAAGAACCCTTATGCCTAGGTTGCAACGCCAGTAACACACCTTGTGGGGCGTGGGGAGACAGGTGATGATGACATAGCTGAAGTAGGTGATACTAGAAGTGATAATAACCGACATATGGTGCACATAATTATGTAAAAATAAACAGTCGTCACTGAACGCCACCCATTGACAAGAACACTGAACCTAACAAAACTTTCCAGACACAGCAAGATGCGACTCTGGCCGTGGGTGGGTACAATTCAGTGGGCACAGCCATGGACAACGGTCGATGCTCCTTAACACGACATCGGGTGACCGTTTGGATACCCCTTCGCTCAGGTGGGGGTCACTTTGACCCACCTGAGATCTGAGAAACTGAGGGAGCTAGAGACACTGAATCCACATTTTAGGTCATTGACCTATTCCTGACCTTCGAGAAGTCCACTGATGATGTATGACCCGGTTCCTGTTACAATAAATTCGAAATGAGCACCAGAAACTACTCCACAAAGTAGCCCGTTAATAATACAATAGGTTGGTTTTTATCTTGGTCTGACTTTCATATCTGATGTTGGTCCATGGGATCTATTCATTCAGCTGTTGAGTTGCCTAAGAAAGCATCTCAGAAATTTATGGCTTCGTTTAACACTCCGTTGTTGCGTCAGATTGAAAGATTCCCTAGAAACTGACTTCGCTGAATCCATGGCCTGGCTTTGACCTGCCGTAGGTCAACGACTTTACGAGGGTACATCTACGATCTGCTAATCACTTGTCTTCCGCTATGCAAAAGTTGGCACGGCTACTCCGCGCTGTTCGGAATTCATTCCGGAAAAAACCTTCGAGGGAGGTCAAATTGACCCCCACCCGAGCGCGTGTTTACGAGTGCCCGGGGTGCAGGTTGAATGCGATTTCGCTTGGTTGCGGATTCAATTTGACCCCGTGAGATCCCCAAAATTTAGAAAGCCAGATACGCCTGATTCACAGGATAATTAGGTATTTATATTTAGTAACATATGTGACATTTTTTAAGTCCTCAAGTTATCACCTTCGGGTCAATAAGATCAAACGAGGCAAGGCTCCAGATCGGCATCCTAAGTTCCTTCAGATCGTCTCATGCAACCAGGGGTGAACAAAGCTTCCGATTTACCAGATATCATCGGCGACAAAAACAAACACTTTTGCGAGTCAGTTGGTGACAAAATTGGGAAAATACAAACAAATTTCAACTAACCAGACCATATTACAACATACCATCCCCGCTATACGAAACTCAAAGTGCAGTGTTGGCCTGTACTCGCTAAAGCTTACAGTGTGAGCACGTGTAGAGCACATGTCGAAACGTTGGCGTCTGTTATGAGTACGTTGAGCCACGAGATGCTATCAAACATCGTACTTTAATCAGGATAGTTTTTCAGGTGACAGAAATCTACTACAAACTATACTGCACCAGTTCAGACGTTACCGATCAGTAGTGACACAGTACTTTTCCAAAGCGCCTCAGGTCAGTGCTTTCACAGGTTTTTCGGCCAAGACTCCTTCACTTACTAAACAAATCAAAAAACCATATAACTAGGCTTATTTCTAGTCGTAAGAATCGTGGCTAGCCACAGTATTTTGCGACGAACGTGATCAGATTGATACACAGGGTTTAACAATGTCGTGCCATTTGAGACAGGTGGGCTTGAATGCTCGCCATGTGGTGCTGCTGTTGGTTATGTGCGTATCGCAAGAAGCTGACTGGCTACCAGAACGTAGGTATTCGTCATTTTTTAACGTGATAACATTAAAAACCTTGCCGATCTAGTAGGGCTGTTATTGATAGATATGTGAGCCTGTAGCTTCAAAGGTAAACGGAGGACGTTGAGCGACACATATCAAGGATTCATCCGGGGCTTCCTCGCTGGGAGGAACAGCGACTTGAGGTGAGAGGCAGAGCATTGCTGGTGCAGGTCTATCACACTGTCTGCTGTGCTTCAGACTTAGCGTTCTATTCGGTGGACAGGCGTGCTCTTCTTTAAAAAGGTAAGGTAAATTACTCGAAGAAGACCAATGAACTGCTAGAGTCGTCCAAAACGGCATTCGCATCCGTTCATATAACTACTGCATGCATGTGCCAGATATAATTGGGGTTATGTCAGGAAGTTGCGAGATCTGCAGCACCGGTCATGGATACCGCGAAGATATTGACGATAGCCAAACAATTCCAGCTGATTGTACGATGGGACCACATACCAATAGTGATATTGTATTAGGCGCTTGTAGAACCATGTTATCGAGAAATGTAGGACTATAGGAGTGCAATTTTGCGAAATGCGTAGGGGTGCGGGAGGGGAGGTACAAGAAGAAAAATGGCTTAGTGCCCCGAAATAATTTAAAATAGCTTTCTTCCCAAATTTCAAGCACTTCATTTCAGGGTTGGGAGCGGGGATGTATTGTCTAAAGATTACGTTTGGTGGGCTGAGCCTTAACATGCGCCCGGGTGGCCGGCTAGATACCCTTCGCTCGGGTGTGGGGGGGTCAATTTGACCCCCTGGGATCTCTAGAACTAAGAAATCTAGAAACGCCAAATTTACAAGGTGTGTTAACCTGTACGTGAACTCACCTAGGTCAAAGTTTCAGATTTCTACGCCATGACCTTCAGGTCAAAAAACGTCAAACAAGGTCAAGTACCAAGCTTGTCTCCAAAGTGCCCCAGAACGTGATAACCGTTTCTAAGCAAAAGGTCACCTATCTCATTTAAGGTCAAGTGACCTTTTGACCTTGTGAAGGTCAAGGTGACCAAGATGATTCAAGAATTACTTTGAGTTGTGATTTGATTAAGCGACGAAGCTTACGCTAGGCAGTATGCTCCTAAAACAAACATGTTGGCCTAGGTCATTTTAAGGCAATGACGCATTCTGACCTCTAAGAAGTCCATGGAAGACGTATAATGCGGTTCCTGCTATCAATAAACTCGAAATGAGCACCAGAAACTATCCCATACAGCAAGCCCTACAGAACTAAACAGGTTGATTTTGACATTGGTGTGACCTTCATATCTGACGTTAGGTCAATTTAATTTGCTAATTCAATTATTGTGTTGCCTAAGAAAGCATCTCAGACGTGTATGGCTTGGTCTAACACTCCGTTATTGGATCAGATTGAAGGATTCCCTAGAAATTGCCTTCGCTGACACCATGGCCTGACTTTGACCTGCCATAGGTCGGCGACCTTACAGCGTACATCTAAATTGTTGATGCCAAGCAATCTGCTATTCAATTGTCTACAGCTATGCAAAGTGTGGCGCGGCTGCGCCGCGCCGTTCGGAAACCATTCTGGAAAAACCTTCGGGGGTCAAATTGACCCCTATTCAAGCGCGTGTTGACAAATAATAGGTCACTGACACCTAAAATGACCCAGGTTAACATTTTGTTTTTAGACACATACTGTATAGCATAATCTTTGTCGGTATTCAAATGCAAAACTCAAAATAATTCTGTATAATTCTGGTCACCATGACATTCAAAAGGTCAGACAAGGTCATTGACCTTAAATGAGCATGTGAATTTTGCTTAGAGCAGTTATCTAGGTTCTAGGGGCCCTTTAGAGACCAATCTGGAGCTTTACCGTTTTTCACCTTATTTGACCCGAAGGTCATGACTTGAAAAGGAAAGTGAAAAGGAAAGTGAAAGGAAAGTGAAAGGAAGGTGACAAGGTAGCCGGACAGAAGCAAAGCCTGCGCTTTCTATTGTGACCCGTGAGGAT
>NW_023596545.1:15401928-15404260 GCF_011947565.3 Pollicipes pollicipes | reverse complement strand
GAGCACCGGCGGGCGGCACGGCCCAGTACAGGTCACCGGCTGACGGCACGGTCTGGGACAGAGCACCGGCTGACGGCACGGTCCAGGGCAGGTCACCGGCTGACGGCACGGTCCAGGGCAGGTCACCGGCGGACGGCGCGGTCTAGGGCAGCGTGATACGTAATAAAGGTCACTAGTAGGTATCACCATTAGCTATCAGCGGTACATATCAGCAGTAGGTATCAGCAGATGCCTGGCATTGCTCAGTGTCATAGTCAGTTTAAGATCAGCGTCAGGATGAGATGAGTTGAATGGCACTGACCAGCGCAGCACATCACATAGATATATCGTCGAAAACTTCGCCCTCATACCAGTTTTACAATCTGACGTATTTGCCAGCGCTGCAGTACAAACACTTTTGATAAGACATCAAAGGCTGTCTGTTTTGTTCTGAGTTTCCAACGCTTTAATAGCTTTAATACCTTATTCATAACCGGAGTTACTGGCTTAGCCAGCGGCAGACTGCTCTCAAGGATCATTAAAACTTCAAAGGCCATCGGCTCTTTCCTGTCGCTTGTCAGTTTAGTCAGTGTTGTTGTCTGTGAAGTCAAGCTTTGCTATGTAGACTAGGAACTCCTTCGCTAGGCCGCGGGATTGTAAGCCATCGCGAAAGTGGGATTGTCGTCATGCCAATATGGCCTTAGTGTTCGCAAAATCTGCAAGCTTCGTCTGGGCAGAAAAACTGGCAATTGATTAGTGCAGCTCAGTTTTTGACTCTTTCGTGGCGGGCTTTCCTGTGTTATATGAAGAATTAGGCAATTTCAGATAGTGTGGTGAAGGAAAGCGTGGAAAAGATCGATAGACATTGCAATGCACTTGCCCTGATGACGTGGAGTGCAGAAGGCAAAAAACCACACTTAAGCATTCACCACAAAAAACAAAGCGTCAACAGCGAGCTGCTAGAAGCAATGTCAGGACAAAATCAAACACCGAAATGCGCTTGAGTAGTTAAATAGTTGCGCTACATTAACGAAGGCTGCGGGCTTCACGATAATTCGTGTTATGCTAGATCGTCGACAGCCACAATTTCATCACGACGATTTGCAGTGCACATTTACGATGGAGTCCCAGATTGCACCTGCTTATAGCAACACGGCAAAATTACAAGACTTGACAAGTACTGCACTGATGTACTCGAGCACTAATGTACTCAAATTAGCAAACGACGGGAGTGAGATGACACGGCTTCCTGCCCTGATGCTTTGCGAGATGACAGTGCCGCTGAAAAGAACGTGACATCGGGCAGCACGCTACACCTCTCTGCGAAACTGAGCATACGGAGACGTGTGTTCTAAATGCATAAGAAATTCACATTATAGTGGGAGCATGTTCAGTCAAGAAACGTAAGCATGCGTGAGACTGGGTGGTGGTGAAGGTAGCGTCTGTGAAGGGTATGAGCCGGTCATCCCATTCATCGCTTCCAATGGCATGTTTGAACATGAATTTTGCTTGTTACTTGTCAGTTAATTATAAATGTAAGCGACAAATGTCTGATAAAAAGGCAATAAACATGAGCTATGTGGCGTATCTGATGATAACAGCTAGTACCAAAAGAAAGCACAACACTCGTCGCATTGCGAAAACAGGAAATAAGGGCACACGATCTTTTAATTTAAACTGTTTCATATATATATATATATATATATATATATATATATATATATATATATATATATATATATATATATATATATATATGAGAACAGGCGCATTCAAAGGTGAAACATCTCCTTTACCAGCTAATTTATGAAGGCGCTGATGGTTTTTGTATTGTCTTTATCTCAGTTACGCACGACTCCCTCCGTTTACTTCCTCACGACGGCGGACTGCTGGCAATGCACCACTCCTGGTCAGAACAATATCCGTGAACAGCGTTGAGCTGGTGATCTTAGTTCACTGTTCACCTCAACTGGGGACTGTGAGGGATTGGGGGCGGGGGATCGGGGGGGGGGGGGGGGTGCACCACATCTTCGTTGACTTTCCATGACGAAATGAGTGCATGTGGTGTGTGCGTGTGCGGGTGTGTGTGTGCTGACGCGTCAGCATGTGCCGCTGACCTTGCATGCCGCGCAAGGCTTGGGGTCGTACCTTCCTGAAGCGAATCCATCACGCGGACGGGTTTGAGCACCTGCCAGAAGCCCGAGCCGGAGAGCTTTCTCTTGGAGAGGAGACCTGTCATCATTTTCTGACGGCTCCGGAACCCCGGGCCCCAGGCTCCATGCCAATGTCGCAAATCATTTCTGAAAGCACTGGACGGAGCCTGTGGCCGGGGTGTGATTTTGACAGGAAAGCT
>NW_023596545.1:15366113-15401168 GCF_011947565.3 Pollicipes pollicipes | reverse complement strand
CTGCCCTTTTCTCACGCAGGCATTTTGTCATCAAAATATGATATTATTTTGCACTATCTTACGGCAATGTTTCGTCATTTCGATGCACGATCAGACACACAAGCAACGAGCGGTGACTGGCAGTTGCTCTGCCCTTACTTCTTGCTCTGCCTCTTGACAACCCTCACCGACTGTCACCGTGAGTAGCCTGACAACCTGACAACCAGAGCAGCCGGCTTACAGGTGGCCGTATTAGGACCTTGAAAAACACGCCACATACCGCATCAATCTTCGGCGAAGGATGTCGGAGCTTCGCCACATCTTCAGCGTCTTTGTTAAATGGGTACGGGTCAAAAATATTTTGGAACTAAAGGACACACAATCACACGATCGCAAGATGGGTGGATCAATCTGATCGAACGGTCCTTTATCATTGGTGGAATTGTTTACGAAAGACAATAAGCCCCTGGTATTTCGCGATTGTTAGCAGCGAATGATAACACAATGATACCAATAATTGACCTCCAGCAAGCCACGAGAGATTGAGAACATATTTCTCACAAATCCACCCTCATTCTAACCGAGTCTGACAATGGCATCGGAAGACGTACCGTCAGAGCTGCCACCTACCTGCTGCCTCCGTGAGTGGTGCGGAGATGAGAGCACCGCAGTCGGCCTCCGCCCACCGCTGTTCTCCGAGGACGCAGCTGCGCTCTGGGGTGCAGGTTACCGCCAGCGGGCTGATGGCGAGCCGACACCTCTGACCGCGAGGTGCGCCGACACCTCTGACCACCAGACGGCCCGAAGCTACGTTTAGCCGCGGCCTCCCCACCGCTCAGTCTCCGCATAGAAAACATCTAGGCCTACACTGAGCTCGCACGCTCGCCGGCGACTCGTCTCACAGTTCGGTCGCCGATAGCGTCTCTCTTGCCGGCCCCGCAGCTCGCTCAGCCCGGCCGTGCGCCGGCCTGACCCGTGTCATGTGACCGGGTCAGGGACAGGACCACGCGGCTACTTGGGGATGATGTACGGCGCGTGGCGAAACCGACGCCGCTCCATCGGGCCGCCGATGCCCAGCCACTGGATGGTGCTCCGTCCTGAAACAGGGCAGGCCCCGGATATGCACATGACATCTTCAGGGATAACCGCTGGGGTCTCAGAGATGCCATTAGGGAATGAAGAGACCGGTTGCGCAAAAGACAAACGGCGCCTTTCAAAGCAAATGCGAAGCAGACAGTGTGCGTCATTTCGTGTGCCATCTTTGCCAGGCTTTGCGCTTTTTTTGTCTTGCAGTCTTCAGGCCCTTAATTGCCAATATCACTCAACGCTATCGTCGGCCCACACAACACAAGCAAAACGTCATGGTTTTGTACTTGCAATGCATGCCAACTATCGGCTAAATTAGCCCTCACCAATCTACTATCGCGTCGTTTTACACATCCCGCGGTTCGGCCTGAATGGCACAGCTGTCACCGTGGCGGTGGCAGTCATGACGCCTGTACAATGAACCCAGCCGCATGCCTGGCATGAGAACATGTCACACACGACAGCACACGGGTTGTACCCTGATAACCCAGGCGCACTGCCGTCAGCCGCGACACGCTCCCGGCACGCAGTGCGCGATGAACGGCCAAGATATTTGTTGCTGTACCGTCAGGACATGTGCAGTATATATATATATATATATATATATATATATATATATATATATATATATATATATATATATGTGTGTGTGTGTGTGTATATATTGTATATACATATGTATACATATACATATGCATACATTGTATATACATATGTATACATATATATATATATATATATATATATATATATATATATATATATGTGTGTGTGTGTGTGTGTGTGTGTGTTGTGTGTGTGTGTGTGTGTGTGTGTGTGTGTGTGTGTGGTGTGTGTGTGTGTGTGTGTGTGTGTGTGTGTGTGTGTGTGTGTGTGTGTGTGTGTGTGTGTGTGTGTGTGTGGTGTGTGTGTGTGTGTGTGTGTGTGTGTGTGTGTGTGTGTGTGTGTGTGTGTGTGTGTGTGTGTGTGTGTGTGTGTGTGGTGTGTGTGTGGTGTGTGTGTGTGTGTGCGCGCGCGCGCGCGCGTCTGTCTGTCTGTCTGTCTGTCTGTCTGTCTGTCCTTCAGCAGATATGATGTTACAATAAATACCCAACATTCAACCCACGGCTTAGTGACGTGCATTGCCACTTGATCAGCGTTTTTAACACTCCAGGAAAACAAGAGTGTTTTTTTCATTTCTAAAGTCCACAGGAGGTCACAAGCCTAGCTGTCAACAATAAATGAAGTTATAAAAAGCGATAATGAACATCAGATAGGGAGAAGGACCCCTGCCTCGATCCAGAGGACGCACCAAAGTGTTCTGGCCATGACTGTACAGCACAGACGGGGTAAGTGGTGGCGTCGGCAGGGGTGCATCCAAGAGGAGAGGAGGGACCGATCATTGCCATCGCAATGTTCCCCCCCCCCCCCCCCTCCCACGCAAGGTTCTGGATCCGCTCTTGTGCGTTGGAAATGGAAGATCTCTGGGACCGGGGTCACACTGGGAGGTAAATGCCCGCTCGACTTAACCCACAGAAGGAGACCAGACCGTGTGCAGAAAGGTGACAGTGCTAGCGGTCAAGTTGTCTCAAAAGGTATGTCTAGAAGCATTTACACATGTGATTGATGCCTTCACTACCAAGTGCGTGCTACCTTCAAGCAAAAACCAAGCTACTTTGGAGGGTACATCGGTGCTCACCATAGTTAGCGCGCGGGTCTTGCCATAGAAGTTCATAAGTGTCCGGTGTGGACAAAATTTCATGATGGCATGCGCAGCGAGCTAGAACGTCAAGAATCTGTTCGACAGTGGCATTTATGAACGGGCTACTGACATCTAGACATGCTAGCATGCCTAGTCTTGCTCTTGTTTTTAGCAAAATCGACGAACTTGGATAATAAATTTAGGAAGTAGTTGGATGGAACATAGGGGCACAGTACTTCGTCCGCACCAGACATTCCTGAATGCATCATGCGTGTAATGTTGACAATGTGCAGAACCACGGCACCCTTCAGATGCCCTAAAGGAAAGCTGTTTTACCGAGCAGACGGCATTGCAATGGGCTCACCGCTGCGGGTCCTGTGAGCCCAAGCCTTATATCCTCGGTTAAGCAAAATGTTCTTGTTGATCATTTAACCTCATTTGTACGTGCGATATGTTGATGACATTTTAGTGAGCATCAAAGATCTTACCGCTCTGAACGCGTTGAAAGTCAGGTTAGAATTTGTATCAAGCTAAAAGGATTCCATCGAGGAAAGTTTCGGAATGGATTTAGTTTTTGGTCGTACCGTTCAATGCTCCGGACAAAACCTTTGCAACAAGCGTCCACCGAAAGCCTATTGATGCTGGCAAATGCCTGAACGGAAAAAGCACGTGCCCAGACAGCTACAAAACCAGCGTTACACGGGCTAACATGCACCCTGCCCTTAAAGGTACATCGTCATCGTCCCTTGTACACTAGAAGCTTAGGTGAGTTCAGCAAATCCTAGCCAACAGCGATTACGATCTGCGTTCCGTGAAAGACCAGATCAACCAGACGCAGAACCTAAAAACGAACCCAAAACTGGCGACTGGCAGGCTCTCATTGCCTCCAGGGGCCCCCTAGCGGCGCAAGAGGTTCAATGATGGATATTTGCGGGCCGGGATCTCTTGAAACAGCCTCTAGCCAACTCCTCAGGCCCCCTCATCAGGCCCTTGATCGTCGGTCCCGAGGAGCCCTCGGGGGCCCGCCTGGGCCAAAGGGGAGGCATGTGTGCCCCGGTGCTCCCTCTCCCCCGGCCTGCGCACAGCTTTCAACTTATGATAGTCCGCTCTCAGGTCTGAAAGGAGTCCATTCCCAGACAAGAAGCACCCATGTAAGCTTAGGCGATAAGGACCTGTATGCTGGTCAAGCACCATCAGTAACGCACATCAGTAACACGCATCAGGATCCGTGGAAGCATGAATCTGAAAGCCCATTTCCCAAACAGGGACTATGCCGGAGCCGGCGGTTTACATTTGTCGAGGCCCTTCAGTGCCTAACGGAGGTCCAGTGCTGGCAAAGGGCCTAAGGCGGCCAGAGGCAGTGTTCGAGGAAACCCGAAGACCCAAGAGCCACCGGGTCCAAAGATCAGGGGCTCGATGAGGATCAAGGGCTACGAGCACGAATGGCTGGTTGAAGTCTTATTTACGGACCCTCAGATGACAACTGGAGGGCATTTTGCACCGATCAGGGATACCCTGAGTCGATATGGGTCTATATATCAGTTAGGCACCACCAGGGCCGCACGGTCCACTCCGTATCGGTATGCACCTCATGGCCCGATTCCCAATCAGCTACAAAGCCGGTGCCAATGATCTTCACTGGCCGGTGTCCCTGCGTCTTTCAGCGGCCCACAGCGCCTAAAACAGGATCCCGTGCTCGCAGGGGGTCCCGAGACGACAAAGGGCAGTACTAAATGAGGCCTGAAGATAGGCCCGGGCGGCCCGACGGAATAGAATATCAAAGGCGCGCTTGGAGTGCACAAGAGCCCGAAAGATTGGTTGTTGGCTAAATAAATAATCGCGGCCCGTAGGGTCATGACCTGAAATATCAGTCAGAGGTCGTCCCGTACCGTTTGAGGACAATGTGGGTGTCAAACTCGGCCAGAGACCACGAACGCCGCACAGTTGGCACCCTGTCAGCCTGAAGCCTAGGGACCCATTTTTCAAGTAGGAACAAAACCGTGGGCCATGATTTGCATTGATCTGGGTCCCTGAAACAGTGGTTGGGGCCCCTTTGTTAGTAACAGCCCGAAAGTGCATTACAGGCGGTCATGTCTCGGCTAGTGGACTCTAGTCAGTCACGGGCTTTGTTTGAGGAGGTCCGAAGAGTGGCCAGAAGGCCCCGCAGGACCAAAGATCGAGCGCCCGATTGGACTTGGACTCGGCCCCCCTCACACATAGTGGCATGACCTGATATGTCCGTCGGGAAACTTCTATAAGGTCCCTCTAATTAGGATTCTCCATCCCAAGTATATAGGACATCGACACGGAGTCAAGCAGTCGGCTCCCTGTCGATCTCGGCGTCTGAGCCTCATTTCCCATGCAGGAACGGGGCCGGGGCCGGCGATTTGCAATGTTCGGGGTTCCTGGCACAATGAGGGGATCTTGTGTCGGTCAGGGGCCACAGTGGGGAGGTCATGGGGCGGCAAGTGGTTCGAGTTGACCGGAAGCGGTGTTTGAGAGGGCCGAAAGGGGGCCAAAAGGGTCTCTTGAGACCAAAGATCAAGGGCCCGATCGCAAGGTTAAATGACCCAAAGGGCTATCTGCAAGTCACATTAAGGACCCCGCCCACAAGGCCGTAATCTCAAATGTCTGTTAAAGAGCCTCTTACATCGATTGGGTACCCCTGAGAGAGAGCGTTCCTATGTTTCGGGCAGAGATCACCAATACCGAACCGCCGGCTCCGCGTCGGCCTGAGCTCAGGGTGCTCATTTCCCAAGCAGGAACACGGCCGGGCCGGTGATTTACATTGGTCGGGACCCTGCAGCAATGTGGAGTTCCTCTACCGTTCAGAGGTTCACAGTGCCGAATGAGGGACCCTGAATGGCAGAGGCCTTTTGCGTCGGTTGCGGTCATCTGACAATGAAAAGAAACATGGCATCTTATAATGATCGTTCACATTGAGGCAATGGAACGGCTCTGTCAGTCAGGGTTCCCGGTACCGAAAGGTGGGTCCTCCAGCCCAACTCAAGCATGGCCCGTTAAGCCGAACTGGGGTCTATGTGCCAATTACTGGACCACCTGCGACGATCAGGAATATTGTTGCGTCAATGAGGGTTCCTGTATTGATCCTGGGTTAACAGAGGTCTACGCAGGTCGGAAGGCCTCCCACGTCAGGGAGGGGACCAATTTGGTATGGTGTATTACTCTGAGGGCCTCTGGATTGACCAGGGGATCCCGCTTCGTGTCGACAGGGTGGCTGCCGGAAGACACCCCTCGGTGGAACGGAATGGCCCTTCAGCCCTTCACCGGTGACAATAATGTACCCCCCAGTGTTCTATTCGAGGGGAGCCCGTTCACGGAAAGAAATAGGGGGCCCCATTGGTGTTGAAAAGAGTAAGTCGAAGTAAGTTCAAAAAGAATTGGGGCCATTTTATGTTTGTCCGGGAACGTTTATTCTTTTGCGGAATCGGCTAGTGAAACAAATGATCAAGAGGTTGGAGCTTGGGCGTCCGCCATCTCTGAAGTAAGGACAGCGATAGCCTGGGTCACAGTTCCATAAAACCGAAAGGAGTTGGCCTCTGTAAGAAGCACCAGGCGACGGGTGCCGTGCGCGCGAGAGCGACCGTCATGGAATAACACTTCCAAGTATCTTACAAAACTAGTTTGTACCGCTCAAAGATTAGGCTGGGCGCATCTTTCTTACAAATTTGAGGTTGCTCCCTGCACGGATTAACAGCTTCTTCAAGACGAAAACAGATTATACCTTCAATCATCCAATTCTTCTACCAAATTCCAGCACCAATCTCTGGCGCTGTAAAGTCTAATCCGTTTAATTAATCAATTGCACAGGTGAAATATGCGCCCAGCTAACTTCCAAACTTAAGGTTTGAGGTCGTTAAGCGTTCAAGGGTGCTTCTGTCCGACGTGCCGTCATTTTCGTGCACCTGTTGGCCACGGCTTAATGTTGGTCACGAGGCCGACGGTGCGCGGCCTACGGAGACTGCAACGCCTGGCGTGGAGGTTTTGTTGCCAGTATTTGCGAGAGCGTGCTTAAATCTACGTTACATAGTTGTCGCACTACAACATTCCCAGTCAAACATGGCTTGGCCATGTTAATACAAACTGTTGATCCCCTTCGGCCTGCATTCGTGGGGTCCTTGATGTCTGTGCAGAGACCAGGTAAGATTCTGTCAAAGCTTCTATCAGTATAATACAATAGTATAAACAAGCGTAAGTCTAGTAGGAATCATATCAGTAAATAAAAAAACATCCCCTCATGAACAAATGGACCATCCACGGTGTTTTTTGGTTGGCGGGGGGGGGGGGGCTCTTACCATCAGGCGACCCATTGTCAACCCTGTGGCCCTCCCTTGCCAAGCCACCGGCCGCGCACTTGTACTGAAATATGGGCTCATCGGTTTGGGGGCCCTTCCTGAAGTCTTCGCCCCTCCATCCAGAATTCGGATACGCCGTCCCTATCAACGACACAAATGTCATCGCACACTCTACATAGAGACGAAGACTCCGTCCTGGAGGCGATATAGTCTGCGAATGGGAACCTGTCACTAACGAACAAATGAGTGTGGAAACCTCGATTTCTATGGAAAGCCGCCATTGGGGCGGAGAGCGCAGGGACGCTGAATATTTCGCGTCTCGCGGACAAACACTATTACCTGTCAAAGATGAGTGTGCGTAGTACGTAAATGCGTACGTCTATATTGTGATGTGTGTAGTGAGTTTGCGCTACACCGGTTTTACAAAAACTGATGTTTGTAGACATAAGATCCGTGTCAGGATAGTCGCGAGAAAAGTTCAATCTTACAACAACAAAAAAATTACACCGACGTTGTCTAAGGCTGTCACTCTAGAACATGGCCAATGAAGTATGAGACGTTGAAAATGCAACGAATAACAGGCCATGTAATATGGCAACCTAGATCCTCTACGTGTCCTTTGCTTGGGTGCCATGTCATCAGATCTATTGAGAAAACATGAAAACGGTCATAAATGATCAGTCAGTTTTGATTTCAAGCAGCATATGTTTGAAGAAAAATGTTCTTCCAAAGGCTGTATATATATTAACTTTGGAAGTAGATGATTCTTTAAACATACTCTTTCTCTCTATTCTTGATACATATGTTGTTAGAAATCAACGCCGACTCATCACATACATCAGGCAAACTGCTGCCGGGGCATGCTTACATTTCCAGCCGGGTCATCCGTCTCTCGCAACAAAAATGCCTTTCCGCCAGGCCCTGCCATGAGGGCAAAACAACCACACAGTTCGTATGTGGGTTCTAAACGAGAAGCCACAGATCCGTACAATGCATTTTTTAATTAGAAGGTGTCGCAATACACATGTGAAGAGTGGACTGAGGAGAAGAAAAGGCCTGGATTAAATAGAACTGCTAGAGCACTAAACTAAAATTTAGGGTCAATGGAGGAATGCTACCAGTTGTCACCTTCTCCAGCCACCCACTAGATATCAGCAGAATATAAACTTAGGAAAGCGTCACCCCCTCCCCCTGAGCGATCGGAGAAAATGAGCAACATGTTATCAACAACGTTTTCCTTTATTTCAAAAGAGCACTAACATAAAATACATCAATGTGTGCAACAAGACTAAGCAGCTAAGACGGTTGGACTAAAAGTCTCTAGAGCACTGCGGTAGAAAACTGTCGTGTGTACGGAGTAACCTACAGCCTGAAGAAAAAGCGTGCTGAGGCCAGCAATGAGACCAGATACGCTTGACAGCCATTAAGGTGCGGGTCACGTGACGTGCTATATGACAGATCAAAAGCGGCCGGGATTTTCGTGGCAGGCCATTTCAATATAGAGCGTCACAACAACATTAATAAGCACGTTTTAGGGTAGGAAAAAGTATGGGCCAAGTGGGTCATGTAAAGTAGGATGAGGGAGCAAGATAGGTGGGTTAGTCAGAAGTGCCTGTTCTCCTGGGATAGGAGAACACGACCCCAAGACTGTGCATACAAAGTTTCCGCAGGTGCTTTGATGTACAGCGGCGCAGCGTGTCAGGCGCACACGATCACTGCCATTTAGTGAGTGGGAAAGGTACTAAATATGCTGAAACTTGAGCGCAAGGAGCGCGCGGCAAGACAATGACAGTTAAAGCAATTAAGCAAGACCAACCAGACTAATCATGTTAAGTTCTTAAAGTTTTGTTTCCCTGTTGGCATATTAATGCACACGTCATTCTACTGTCCAGCGTATTGGTGATTTTTTGTTATTTGTCTATCTTTGGTATTCATACCAGTTAGCATACGGTAAGCTGACCGTAAGCGGTGACGACATTCGGGATTGTAAGTTGGCCCGCGGAGAACATGTTTGACGTAAGTCGGCCAGTGATCAGCCAGTGACATCGAGTCGGCCAGCGGTCAGCTAGTGTACGGAGCTGGTCAGAGGTCAGCCAGTGTGCAGAGCTGGTCAGAGGTCAGCCAGTGTACATCGAGCCGGCCAGCGGTCAGCCAGCGTACATCGAGCCGGCCAGCGGTCAGCCAGTGTACGGTAGCTGGTCAGCAGCCAGCCAGTGATGACCAGCTGTTGTGCGGTCGGTCGGTTTAGGTCAGTTGGTCAGTCGCCAGCTGGCGCACGGTGAATCAGGCGCCGGTTGACGGGTGGTAAGTCATTTAATCAGCAATCAGCTAAGGTTACCAAATATTCGCGTAATGCAAGGTTGACGGCAGCTAAATAGCCTCTAAACGAGGCGCTTGGCTGGGTTGTGCATGAGTTGAGTTATAGCTCGTTGTTTACAGTGGACGTCTCGTCACTTCCTAGGTCGTGTTGAATTGATTGATCCCGAGCTAACGGATGAAGGTGAGGGTTGGATGATAAGCAAAGGCTTTGTGAGAGGAGCTTTGGCACCTGATGACTCGAATGAGTTGGTGATCAGGGTCGGCTGCTGACCAGCTTAACCACCCGCAGATAGGAGGCTCACAGTGGCTTATCTCCAGCCAGAAGCATTGACTGTCGAGCTGAATAGACCACTGAGCGTCAGATACAGGCTGAACAGCCGGCCCAAATAGCCGGCAAGATTGGGCGGGCCAGTTGGACCATTTCACCGCATGCTCTATCACAATCAAGCGAGATGTCCAGCCAAGACAAGGTCAGGCTAACTTTTCCGGAGGCGACGGCAAGCGGCTGCTAAAGAGTTTTGCCGAACTGCCGGGCACCATGTCGGGCATAAGTCCGAATCTCTCTCTAGATTGAAGGAGGTGAGGTTATTGCTGGATTAGACCGGACCTGGCCGTCATGAAGGAACTGTTTTTCTGCTCCGAGTCATTCTGAGAAAATACTGCGAAATTGAAATAGACATTGCAAGCCACGACACGTGCCCGCAGGGAAATGTTCTTCACGGACTGTATTTCAGGAACCCGGCCTAATCCCATTCACTAAGTTATACGTCCAAGACGCTCAAAATTTCATCCATTTTACAAAGTTTTCATACAATCTGTCCCAATCCGACAAAGTAAACATGTTGCGATCATCATGTTATCATTATCACATTTAGAAACGATTTAACCTACGTCACGGGTCTATGTATGATCCAATACGCTACTTCTTAAAGTAACGCTGAATCTCCAGTTTGTTCCAACCTTTGTGTACTAGCCAGGTTTTGATAACTGTGCACTAGTCAAGTTTGATAGCTGTAAACTTGCCAATTCTTGCATTACAACGTTCCTAAATGGGTTTACACAGTGTATGCACAACTGTAGTGAGCAAAAGGCCATATGTTTGATAAACTA
Source organism: Pollicipes pollicipes (assembly GCF_011947565.3). NCBI lineage: Eukaryota > Metazoa > Arthropoda > Thecostraca > Pollicipedomorpha > Pollicipedidae > Pollicipes > Pollicipes pollicipes. Next base: position 15,390,677 of record NW_023596545.1, on the reverse strand, counting down.
GGTAATAATTTTCCGCATGTGAACACTTTGAACCGCAATCGATTATTTCAACCCTTGGTGAAACCGCTTTGAAAAATAAACATCTTCAGCAACAATAATGTTACAGGCTATGTCAATGCAGTCCACATGCCGAAGGGAGACACCTATTTAAACCCATTCAAGCCTTCTCGCTGCGCACTTCCTAACCCGTCCGAAGCGCCGGCGAGAAGACCGACCAGGTCAGGAGGGCCAGAGGGTCTGGCGCCGCCCGCCTGAGACGGAGCGGGCCGAGGCCAATCAATCTGGCCGCGGTGGCGAGCGATCAGCCGCCGTCGGGTCATATCAAACGGGCGGAAGCCCTCACCATCCGCTGACAGGCAGTGAGACGGGCACGCCTCGCAGGAACGGGGACGCTGCAGCAACGACCCTGCCTGCAATTTGGACATGCTCCATACGTCAATTCTGATTATCATTGCATTCCTGATAAATGGGCGTAACAATATGAATATGACAGAAGCAGGGGAAAGCGAGACAGGCAATGTGTCGGAGAGCAAGGAGCCGTACATCTCCGTACCAAGAAACAAATGGGCCCTGGCATGTCAAAAGAGAAGAGAGCGAGAAACACCAGACTGAGACAGAGACGGAGACGGAGACGGAAACGAAGATGGAGACGGAGACGGAGACGGGGATGGAGACACGGAGACACGGAGACACGGAGGCACGGAGACACGGAGATGAAGACGAAGGCGCAGACGGAGACACGGAGACTGAGACGGAGAAGAGGAACGAGAAGGGGGAGGGGAAGGGAGAAGGGGACGAGCGAGACACGAAATCTGGCGACGAAAGAGCTTCCCTCCTGCTGTCGCCTTCGAAGCGTCCCAAGCAGCCGTCCCACCCCAGCCATTCAGCGTGCCGCCGCGTGCCATTTCGATCTCGCGGTCGTGACTGGGCGCGAGCCGCCCAGCGCCCGAGTCCCGCGGTGTATTTATCACCGGATTGTGGGTCTGCCGCGCACTCGGACCCTCCATCGCCTTATGGCGCGCTGCCGCGGTTCCAGCGGCGGGCTGTCGGCATCTCACGGAGCCTCCCTTGGTGCGAGATCCCACTGGTGGAGCCGGAGCCGGACCGCGAGCGAAGCCCCCCTGCCGCCACCGGCAGTTTAGGCCGATGGCCGAACACGCAGCTCCGATCAACGCTGGTTAAAAAAACTTGCTGTATGAATTAGTGCCACCATGAAGAAACTCACAAGCCAGGAATGCGTGAATTTTGAACACCTCCGGGTCTCCGCTAGCTTTGCCAACAATTTTGCGGGCTTTGTTGGATTTGCAAGGCTCAAAATAAAAATATGTCTTTCTACAGGTCTTTTCAACATCGTCTTTGATTCAAGCTAATTGCGATAACATTAGGATTGTGCAATCGGGCTTAACTGTAATTAAGTGTAGCTTCCTATCCAATACATGTGACCATGTTTGCAGTGACACAAATGAAGAACAGCATCAGTTGAACAAATAAAATAATGCCAAAGTTATAAAGTGCAGGTTTTCAAATTTGGATGGCACGGCAGGGCGGTTTTGTAGATTTTCAAAACGTTGCTCCTCCACCATCAGTAACTAAGTGAGATGCTTCTCTATCTAGTTTCAGAGTCTATTCAACTCACTGGTCATGGAATCCAGACATCAAACACATTCCGTAATGAGCTAATATCAGAACGCAGCCCGTTCCAAACCACAGAGAAGACACGGATCAAGTAACTTCCGTGCTGCCTGATTCCTGTGTTCCAGCCGTCGCCGACCAGCCAGGTCAACGTTTCAGGCAATTTTAAAAACGAGCAAGGCAAAGGACCATCCAATTCTGGAATTCACTGAGTCCCGAGATAAAGCCATTCCCCAGCCGACCAAATCCCGGGATCTGGCCGTTCTCCTCCGCCCGACGCGGACCCGAGCCGTGCATCGAGACCTCTCAGGCAAGGAGACTTAGATGAGCTCCCTACCGCAGGAAAACATGAAAGATACAAATGCAGGCCGACGTCTCGGCAGGGCCAAAATTTCGAAGCGCAAGAAGCCCGCATTGCTGAGGATAAGAACTCATTTGTAGAGGGCTCAACTCTCTGAGCTATCTGACACAAGAGATGTAACTCTTCACACAGAGATACCTCTGCCTCGTGTTCACCATGCCCAGATGGACTTATCGGTCTTCATCTTGACTTGATCTCAAATATAATGGTCTGTAGATAACAGCCCTGGAAAACTGATGCGATAGAAACATGACCGACATGACATGTCGTGACGTGCAATTACACAATTGTCCGCCTCGCCATTTGGCTACTTGACCACACAGTTAATCCTTGGACCAACTCACAATATTTAAGAAGCACTAATAAGGGCCCCTGACAGTACATCAAGGAACTGATCGGAAGGTTGTTTGGATTTTAATGTTTTAAAAGTTTCCAGACGACACATGACAACTTGGAATTCAAACAACATACACCTGAATGCTTAAAGAATAGCTTTTCCCTGACAAAGAAATACTGATATCAAAGGAAACAAAATTTATCAATGCATTCTTCCAAGAACACATTGAAAGATAACTTCAGCAAACAGTGCAAACATGCACATGAATCCGGTCAGCCGTGTCAGATTCAATGTACTTTTTGTTCCTCCTTCATTCGATTAAGTCAACACTAACATAGGATAATTCAACATCGAGTCATGTCAGAAAATGTTACTGAGCCGGGACATCATAAATGTAAACAAGACAACATTCCAACCAGCTTGCTTACATTCAAAGGGGTTTTATGTCTAGGGGTCTTTGACAGCAAAACATTTTGCTTAAAGAAAACTAAACCTTATGAAAAGGCTTAGTTTAGCTCAGTTTCGCCAGACCTCAATGCCTGGCAGAACCAGGCACTGCGGGCATGGCAGGTGAGGTAGATGGTTTGCAAAGCGCACTGCAGGGCAGATGCATGAATCGCTTAGCACGTCCGTCCTGCGGTATCTGGGGTATTTAAAACTTCTCGTGAGTGGCCTCATTTAGTCTTCAAGCGGGCTCTGTGCTTGTGTGCCTTTGTGCGTGGGTTCTTTTATTTATGTTAATAGTGTGCTTCCTAAGTATAGTTTTTAGCATGTGTTTCCTTAAATTAACAGACTTCACATTTATAACATCACTGTAACAATGGATAGCGTTTTTCTTTGAATCCATACATTGCAGTTAAACAACGTACAAGTGCTGCGTGACTACCAGTTCAAGCATGGGTCGTTTTCCAGTCGCACCTCTCAGATATGCAGCGCACCTTTTTTATCGGTGTTCGCTTAGTTGAAACTTCCAGATCACATGTTAAATGATCTTAGACTCACGGCACTCAAACTGCGTTCGCTCTCGCTGAACGGCACGGATAATACCTTCAAACTGCCGGCAGGCTAACAGCATTGTCTTATCTTTGTGCAAAACGCTTCTCGCAAATGCGCCTGACGGCTTACAGTAAACAACTCCGTCACCCCAGCGGCCAGCGCGTCGCACTTTGTCACCTCTTTCAGGTCCTAGGCGCGCGTGTCAGTGCGACCTTCACGCCCTAACCTCTCAGCGATTCCCGCTTCCGCAGCGGCCAACGACAAAACACCACTCTCTCTGTTTCGGACGTGCTTGATTTCGCTGGCGGCCTCGTAGACCCCTTCTGAAGAGGCAGAGGCGGCGGCGACGGCCGGCTGGATACCGGGCACCGCGGTCCTGTCGCGGAGCTACTGCCCAGGTGCCAAGCTCCAGTTCAGCGACCAAGGTCCCCGTCGCGGAGCTACTGCCCAGGTGCCAAGCTCCAGTTCAGCAACCAAGGTCCCCGTCGCGGAGCTACTGCCCAGGTGCCAAGCTCCAGTTCAGCAACCAAGGTCCCCGTCGCGGAGCTACTGCCCAGGTGCCAAGCTCCAGTTCAGCGACCACGGTCCCCGTCGCGGAGCTACTGCCCAGGTGCCAAGCTCCAGTTCAGCGACCACGGTCCCCGTCGCGGAGCTACTGCCCTGGTGCCAAGCTCCAGTTCAGCGACCACGGTCCCCGTCGCGGAGCTACTGCCCAGGTGCCAAGCTCCAATTCAGCGCGTGATTCGACCTCGCCTCCGGCTGCCAAGTTGCCCGCCGGGGCGGACACAGACGCGAGCCGACGCGAGGAGCAGGCGGAACCAGCTAACTTCCGGTGTCGTCCGACATGACCCCGGAGGGCGCTAGGGAGGACGTTGCCGTCGGCGTGTTTTTCGGCCGGTGTTCTTCGCGCCGCGCGTTCAAGGACGTGAGTCTGCGCTGGGTTCCAGCTATGTGAGCACGGGAGGGTATGTTTACGACACAATGGGCGTGGTCTACCGTCGGATTTGCATCTGCTAGATGGTCTGCCTCGTATTTGCCACTGCTCTTCCTCAGCCCGTTTAAGGTTATTGCCATAATTAGCTGTCGGCAGGGCACTGACCTTTCCGTAACTGTTGGCAGATGCACCATGACACGTGTCCGCTCAGTGAGATCATGCTTTGCATTTCGTCTGTCGGCAGACGAAACTACTCTAACATTTGTCTGTGGGGCGTAGGCTACGCATACGTCTGCCGGGACTAGCTACTCATACACCTGTCTGTTGGGAGTTAGCTGCCCAGACATGTGTCTGCTGGGACTAAGACCTGCCTGTTAGGAGTTAGCCGCCCAGACATGTGTACGCCGGAAGAAAACTGCTCAAACTCACGTCGATCTAAAGTAACTGCTCCGCCTGTCATCCATTACACCAGCTGCTCTTTCCGACGCCATCTCTTGGGGGCGCTGTTCAGCACCGCCCAAACGACCCGATACGATACCAGAGTGGGCCGAGGTTGAAGCTGTGTCGAAGTACAGCCTAATGAAATCCTTCCGCCTTTTCGACCATTCGACAAGTTTCAAGCCATGCCCGAATGATCCAGACCAGCTCTGAGCGTCCCTCCTTCTTTTCCTCCACCTTCACGGCAAATCACAGCCCACTGAGCAGTGCCTGCGGACGGGAGCGCTTCAAGCCCGGTGGAAAATAATACTAATGAGCATTAGACTAAGCATGCGGTTGACACATGCACTGTGGTTGCTTAAACACACAAGTTTGCAGTTGACACACGCCATTCTGCAGTCGAGACACACCAGGTTGGAATCTAGACGTATCAGTCTGTACTCCAGACACATCAGTCTGCAGTCGAGACACGCGAGTTTGCAGTCCAGGAAGTCCACAGTCAAGATTGTTTGCAGCCGACCGCGGTCAGGACAGCCTGCAGTCAAGTCAGCCGCAACTGAGGCAGTCAGCATTAAAGATAGGTTACAGTCGAGACGGTCCGTGGTTGACACAGCCTGCAGTCGAGGCAATCGATATCCCTTTTTGCGGTCGAGACAGTCAACAGTCGAGACATTCAGCATTAAAGGCGTCTGAAGTCAAATCAGTCTTCAAGAAGGTCTGCATTTAACATACGGCCGCTGCGTAGCGTGCGTCCGCAGGCGTGTGGACGAATGTGAACCTTGCAATGTGAGAGCAGCAGCAAATCAAACCAGGGCTGTGACATTCTACACCGAAACAACGGCGATAAATCAATTTCATCTCATCCGCTTGTAGGATGAATAATCGGCATGCTCTTGCCCCCGGCCACTGCCAGGTGCTCTCCTTGGTGCGCCGCACACAACTAGCCGGACTATGTGTGCCGCATACAAGAAGCGCGACTTGGTACGCCGCACACAACTAGCCCGACTTGGTGCGCCGCACACAACTAGCCCGACTTTTCAAACACGCGCGTCATTTCATCCGGCGCCGTAAACCTGCTGCCATCCCGTAAGCTTGTGCCTTGGTGTGACATAACATTGGTATAATCATAACAAACACCAACCGCGCGAATCCAAACACAGAACAAGCTTGCCAAACGGCAGAAACTTGACTATTAAGCACACAGAAAAATTGTCTTATTTGCAGTTTGGGTGCCTCTATCAGCATTTCCAGCGCATCAGAGGCGTCGCAGGAGTGCACCTGCCCGCTGTCATCGCCGACGGGCAAGGCAACTGCCGATAGCACCGCTACCAACGTCTACCGCAGCTGGCCGGCCCATCCAGCTTCCGCCTTGGCCCTGACAACGCGCACACAAGACGGGCTGGGGCGCGCGCTTAGTCGTCCCGCAGCCATGACCCTGACAACGAGCACACAAGACGGGCTGGGGCGCGCGCTTAGTCGTCCCGCAGCCATGACCCTGACAACGAGCACACAAGACGGGCTGGGGCGCGCGCTTAGTCGTCTCGCAAGCCACCGAACAGCCAACATGGCGGCATGCAGTCCATTTGGCGCTTGACTGTGCACCGGCGGAGTTGCCTCTTGCGCAGATGGGCCGCTTTTTTGGCTTCGTGAGGCGTTGGTGACCTGGTCTCAACCTCGTTCCCGATTTGTGTTTTAGTGTTGATGCTGATCACCGTCATTGTTATCCGCTAACATGTTCCGTGGGTCCTATGTATTCAGCGATACGCATGTCAAAGTACAATGAAGCCAAAGGCATATTCCTTGACTATGCAGTCCCTAACGCGACTGAAATACGATTAAGTGAGGCGCAAAATTCACACAGTAATTCCATGATGAATTTTGCGTATTGTTTATTGTATGTCATTCGAGTTTAAGATAGGTCAAAAGTGTAGGTAAGATATTGATAGAGATGCATTTGAAATATGTCAAAAGTGTTGGTGAGGTATTGATAAAGATGCGCAGTCCCAGAGAAGGTCATCTGTCGAAAAAAGGCGAGTGGCGCTTTTTGCTCCCGTGGCTTTCAGTGTTCCGCATACTAATTACCTTATTGCACCATAAATGCTGAAGCCACAACCACGCGTCATCTGGAACGTTATTTTTTTCTCATTTTTCGTCGACGATCGCGCTCTTAAAAGCGCTTTACGGTCGAGGCATGAAGTGGCAGCCCTATTTATCGTCATCATAACACGCATCGTTAATAAAGCGATGGGTGCATTTTCTTACGCCGCGGTGGAAAACTCCCTAAAAAATAAACGAACATTTGTACCTTTACACTCATATCGCTGCCGTTACTTCTGGTCAGGCAGCGGATAAGGATATTAGCCCGTCTGCACAGAAACTATATCAACAGGGAGAAAAACACACCGTGGGTTAACCAAAATAGCCCGGAAACTTGTCAGGTCAATTAAAATAGCCTAGAAACTCGTCAAATCGATCAAAATAGCCGAGAAAATCGCCAGGTCGATCTCAGAACAGCCCAGAAACTTGTCGAGTTTATCAAAAAAACCCAGAAACTCGTCAGGTCGAACAAAAGAACCCTGAAACTCGTCAGGTTGATCAAAGCAGCATAGGAACTCGTCAGGTTGATCAAAGCAGCCCAGAAACTACACCCTGGAAGCAGCCTTGTTTCATCACCATCAACCAATACGCCACTTTACGCTCGCGGTTTTAGTCCCGTGGATTAAATTAAGATGCATCGCAAACGTGAAATGGAGAATACTTATGTGGTTGTATATGTAGAATAAGACTTTCCGGAGTAAGCATTTACAGCTTTTTTTGATCGAACAACAAACCACGTGTCTTGCTCCTGCTTATTTCATCTTTGGCGCATGTCAGAGTTGAAATCAAATTGCGTCCCCGTCTATTAATGCTTGCATGAAAAGGGCTGTTGCGCTTCTTTCCTAAGGTTTTCCCAACACTGGCGAATCCCAGGGAGAGCGCAACGTGACCGCACCCGAGGCGGTGGAGAGGCGTCGATCTGTCCTGAAGATCTGGTTTCGGCGGTGGAGAGGCGTCGATCTGTCCTGAAGATCTGGTTTCCGAGGTTTTACGATCTGTCCCGAAAATCTGAAGTTTCCGGGTAGCCGATGCGGCATTCGGACCCTCCAAAAGATTTGCTGTTGGAGTCTCTCTCTCGCAAACTACGTCCTCGAGTTCGCAGAGGGTGGCTCATCCTGTCACACCAACCTGAACGGGACCGCCACGGCCCACAGTAGCGCGCTGTTGACTGGTGCTTCGCGAGGATCCGATCAGTCGTTCGGGCCCCGGTCCGAGCTGCCCACGATGGAGCTGGTGCTACCGCTGAGAGCTCTCGAATGCCACCACTGACAGATACGACGTTTAGGGAAGGGGCAAACGGCCATCCCATCCAAACATCGAAAAAGCAGAGCCCTTTACGGTAGGGCGTATTGTTTGGGTAGCTACGTCCCCTATAAGCATTGTTCGCGAGTTGCCCTCCTCCCCACTCGACGACCTTCCATCCGTGGCTCCTCAGCCTGACCGGGCAACAGCTGGCTGGTGCAGACGACTCTTCCGTCCATGGCTCCTCAGCCTGACCGGACAACAGCTGGCTGGTGCAGACGACTCTTCCGTCCGTGGCTCCTCAGCCTGACCGGGCAACAGCTGGCTGGTGCAGACGACTCTTCCGTCCATGGCTCCTCAGCCTGACCGGGCAACAGCTGGCTGGTGCAGACGACTCTTCCGTCCATGGCTCCTCAGCCTGACCGGGCAACAGCTGGCTGGTGCAACGACTCTTCCATCCGTGGCTCCTCAGCCTGACCGGACAACAGCTGGCTGGTGCAGACGACTCTTCCGTCCGTGGCTCCTCAGCCTGACCGGACAACAGCTGGCTGGTGCAGACGACTCTTCCATCCGTGGCTCCTCAGCCTGACCGGGCAACAGCTGGCTGGTGCAGACGACTCTTCCATCCGTGGCTCCTCAGCCTGACCGGGCAACAGCTGGCTGGTGCAGACGACTCTTCCGTCCGTGGCTCCTCAGCCTGACCGGGCAACAGCTGGCTGGTGCAGACGACTCTTCCGTCCGCGGCTCCTCAGCCTGACCGGGCAACAGCTGGCTGGTGCAGACCACACTGGCCGGCTTAATTAGGTCCTCTCCTGGCGCTGAGAGCTAATGAGCTGACACCGATACATACTTGTCCGAATGGATCGGTGACGGTAGTCGGACAGCAGCAGGGGCGGGGGGCCAGAGGAGGGCCGCCACAGTGCGGCCGACGGGGGCTATGATGGGGTGTTGCCATTGGCTTCCCACACTAGCAATATCATGCTCAATCGAGGATTGGAGCGTAATGTGCTTAGTTGGGCACGCAGAAATGCGACAGCGGTGAGTTTTCGTGGACAAAACAAGGCTGTGCGTAAAACAGCAAAAAATAATGCTTGTTAAGGCAAGCATTTGGGACTTGATTTTTTGGGGAGTGGGAGAATTGCACTGATATTAACAAAATCAATTTTTCTATAATTCAGTGAAAAAGAGTTAAGTATTGTTTTCTCTCGGAAAACCTGTGAATAACCAGTGTTATTCAATCAATCCTCACTTCTAAATGTCAGCGTAGCATCACTGTACGGTCGTGGATGGAGGTGGGAGCACGAAAAAGGAACTGATACTGTTTAAACGAATGTGCATACAACTCTCTGGCCACACACTTTTGCAGTAGCCAACACTTACCTTCAGGGCTTATGAACGCATCTGGAAGATCGTAGGAACTTTCCACAGCGAAGCTGAAACGTACAATCCAAAACTGTCATATAGTTACGCTATACCTTTCCACGCAGATAGGTTCTCACCGCAAAGGTTCTCACCTCATAGACACGGGACACTTCAATATCGGCCGGACATCGAGCTCAGATGTCCGTCCAAATACGGATGTACCGTTACGCTTTAGTCATGCAATGTGCTGACGTCGGAGTACTTGGAATGTGGCCATTCAATGCAGGACTAAACAAGCCATCTCAGATAAGATCCGACCGCAGATCAGATCGTAGGTCAGATCGCAGGTCGGATCGCGAGTCAAATCGCAGACAAGCGCAGCAGTTCAATTGATTGCAACATTTAAAAGCAGCTCAAACAAGTCGTTTAATTCCACGCGTAGCTGTAGCACAGTATCTCTCGTCTCACTGGATACTGCCTGTTTTGTTTCAGGAGATGGTCGCAATGCGATCCTGGTTTTCTTAAAGGTCTCCATCAATCTGGCCCATTCCGGTTCGGGCCCGCTCCTCCCCCACCCGTCGGCCATTTGATCTGGGAACCCATTGATCTTTCGCAGCTCCTGACATTTCATGACAGACGTGGGTTCCGTTTGACTTTCTGGAGGACACTTCGACCACCTTAACAGCCACCCATCCGTCCAGACGTCATGGGTGGAGCATGCTGAGAGGAGCTGATTGGTGCGGCTCAGCTGCCGGAACGAGAATCCTTGAATGGCGACAGGTCAAAGTTGGGCTAATTTCAACGAAAGTTAGCGTGACAGGTGCAACAACTGTCTTGTCACATTACCAGCCTATGCCAGTTTTAAACACCAGCTAACATGGTTCACCATCATCGTTAGTCAGCATTAGCACACGCTCGGGTGGCGGGCAATTTGAGCCCCCCAACGTTCTCTTTTCTGGAATGCTTTCCGGACAGCGCGGCGTCGCCGCGTCAAATTTGACATACTTGTAGGCAATTGAAAACCGTATGTTATGGCATAAATAAATGAACCGCATCTTGTAAGGTCACTGACCTATGGCAAGTGAGTTAGACCGTGATTGTCAGCAAAGGCCATTTCCAGGGAATCGTTCAATCTGATGCGACGAAAGTGTTGGACAAAGCCATGCATGTCTGAAATAGTTTCATAGGCAATGCGCCAATTGAGTTAAGAATGGCAACAAATTCTTAGTGACCTAGGGCCAGGTATGAAGGCCACTCCGAGGCCAAAACTAACCTGCCTTTTTGCTCAAAAGTTTTGGGGTAGCTTTTTGCTCTCATTTTGTGTTTATTAAGGACAGAGACCGCAAAATTCCTGTTCCATGTGCTTTTTAGAGGTCAAATGAGGCCACTGACCTAAAATAACCCAGATCAATTTTTTTCAGGAACACACCACCTAGCGTACTCCTTGACGCCTCTTTGAATGACAAAATAGGAACATTCTCGTAGGTTATTGGCATCTTGACCTTCTTAATGTAAAAAATCACTAACCCTCACGAAAACAATTGACCTTTGGCTTAGAACTGGGATCTAGGTTTACGGTGGTCATATGAGAAGGTCTGGGGTACTTTAGACAGTTATTTGGAGTTTGACCTTGTTTGACCTTATTCGACCTCTAGGCCACAAATATCGTTCAGATACGGGGAAACTCATCCTGTGAACTTGGTGTTTCTAGCTATATTAGTTTTTGAGATATCAGAGAGACCAACTGTCCCCCCCCCTCCCATCCCACCCGAGCGAAGCGTATCCAACCGGCCATTCGGGTGCGTATTAAACAAGTAAGCGGACACAATATCTAAAGACTGGTTTCAGACCACTCAGCCCGTGGGCAAACAGTATTTGTTTGTCCTGCCTAAAGCGTTGTAAATTTGACCTAAAACAGCTAACCCGGATCTTTTATAGACCTTGGGATCACGTTTCTATCGACATATTTGGGCTGGAAAGTGCAGAATACCACGATGAGCGAATCGATTATGTACAGAATCCGATTCCAATATAGAAAGGAAACGCATCAGTAAAAAATCCTAGTCCCACGTTCATCAGCTATGCCTGGGGGCATGTCATGCAACGCGCAGCTATGTTCTTTAGGTGAAATGATTATCTCCCGCCAGGGGCATAGTTTTCCAACAGTATTTGGGGAGGAAGGAAGACTCAACTGTGAAAAATGACGCAGCCTTCCCCGAAATAGCCAAACCAACGGGTTTCTCCTAAAATTCGACCAGGATCTCAAAGTTGGCGGTCTGGAGCTCAGGTAAGGGGGGGGGGGGGGCACCCCTTAACTAAATGGGAAACCTCACCCCGACTCCCGCTATAGTTAGAAAGCTTCAGTCTCAAAGCCTCTTAACGAACGCAGGTTTTAGTTAAGCCATTTTCGGTTGGGTATTATGGACTTATTAGGCGTACATTACGCCCGCGCTGGCAACAAACCAAAGTACTTTAACACTCTGGAAATCGCAACCCTGTTTACCGCCACCTAGCGCGCCCTCGAGTGGCTCCCCTCCAGTGCTGCATTAGTTCCACTCATTTTGACACCGCCTCCGCAGGACAGCAACGTCGACGAGCCGGCGGTGGCGTTGGAGCACGAGCTGGCGGTCCGTTCGCGCGACCGAGAGGCCGACGGGCCGCGTTCGTGACCGAGAGGCAGCATCGCTCACGCCGCCACCGCGCCGCAAACACTCACCTTCTGCTGTCGACGCCCTTGGCGATGCGCGCGCCCTCGGAGATGAGCCGAGCTCGGTCCAGGATATTGAGCACCCGGTGCCGCTGCGGAGGCGTTCCCGCGAACGGCGCCAGCGCCCGCGGCAACAGCGCGCCGTCAAATTCGTCCGAACCCTGCGACGCATGGAGCGGAGTTGAAGCGGAGGGGGGGGGGGGAGGCAACACTGCACATACACGTGGACATGCAGGGTGGAGTAGGGGACGTCGGATCCCTGTACGGCAAATCAGAGAGCGTGCAGTTGGAGTTGAGCGGCTCCTATACAGCGCTACAAGAGGTGGGTTGTCATGTTATGATGCAGGCAACCGGCGCTCCCACGAACGTCTCACTTCCCATGTCAATTGTATTGCAGACAAATCTAAACACCGAATTAATTGAGCTTTTGATCCTCCATCTCATGGTCAGAGATCAGGCACGATGTCTGAGCTATGCGAAGTAGCCGAGGCGATTGTTGCGAGAACATCTTCATAACAAAATGTGCCATTCGACAGGCTCCCATTCCTAGTTTGTTTCAAAATCACAGAGACGTAGCAGCCGGTCAACAAAGTCCGAAATTTAAAAAAGGTAATTAGGGTTTTTAAGCGTCAGCAGCAAGAAAGGAAAATCCTAAGCTTCGATGACCCGAGGATCACAAAGTTCTTAATTCGCAAGTACTTGCATGTTGATTTCCGACAACTCGACTACGCTGTGTTGAATGGTGTGCTTCAACGTGCTAGCATTTTCCCCTGTGCTCGCCAGCATTTCAATGCCTATCTTTTACGTTGGGCCTCCGGCCAAATTTACCGTATTTTCTGCGATCGCTTCTTTCTGTCGCTTAGGATCGCAGGCATTCATGACCATGATCCAATCCAAAATCAGTCCGGCAGAAATGTCAGGTTTGGAGGACACTTGTTAGTGGTATCCTTGCTGTAATCTTTGCGCAATCAGATTTTCGCTGGCGGATCTTGAAACCTTCCTTACGTTACAAAAACAGCTGAGCGCTCATTTTCCATTTCAGGTTTTCTTTGGAGGGGACAATTTTTAACAGGTCCCTTCATTCAACTTTGCTCCCCCCCCCCCCCCTCCTTACCGAGACTCAGGCTACGTCCCGGAAGGGAACCGACTCTCAGAAGAAAATTCAAAGTGAATCCTTTAAAATCAAGTGAGCGGAGTTCAGTGAGTTTTATTTTGAAGAGCAGGTCCACATCCACTTGAGATCAGAGGGCATGGCGACGCGAGTCTGCTCCCCCTCCCCCCGCTACATCCCCTTGAGGCCAGAGGGCCTGGCGACGCGAGTCTGCTCCCCTCCCTCCGCGGCATCCCCTTGAGGCCAGGGGGCCTAGCGACACGAGTCTGCTCCCCCTCCCCCCGCTGCATCCCCTTGGGGTCAGGGGGCCTGGCGACGCGAGTCTGCTCCCCTCCCTCTGCGGCATCCCCTTGGGGTCAGAGGGCCTGGCGACGCGAGTCTGCTCCCCTCCCTCCGCGGCATCCCCTTGGGGTCAGAGGGTCTGGCGACGCGAGTCTGCTCCCCTCCCTCCGCGGCATCCCCTTGGGGTCAGAGGGCCTGGCGACGCGAGTCTGCTCCCCTCCCTCCGCGGCATCCCCTTGAGGCCAGGGGGCCTGGCGACGCGAGTCTGCTCCCCCTCCCCCCGCTGCATCCCCTTGGGGTCAGAGGGCCTGGCGACGCGAGTCTGCTCCCCTCCCTCCGCGGCATCCCCTCGGGGACAGAGGGCCTGGCGACGCGAGTCTGCTCCCCCTCCCCCCGCGGCATCCCCTTGGGGTCAGAGGGCCTGGCGACGCGAGTCTGCTCCCCTCCCTCCGCGGCATCCCCTTGGGGTCAGAGGGCCTGGCGACGCGAGTCTGCTCCCCTCCCCCCGCGGCATCCCCTTGGGGTCAGAGGGCCTGGCGACGCGAGTCTGCTCCCCTCCCTCCGCGGCATCCCCTTGAGGCCAGGGGGCCTGGCGACGCGAGTCTGCTCCCCCTCCCCCCGCGGCATCCCCTTGAGGCCAGAGGGCCTGGCGACGCGAGTCTGCTCCCCTCCCTCCGCGGCATCCCCTTGAGGCCAGGGGGCCTGGCGACGCGAGTCTGCTCCCCTCCCTCCGCGGCATCCCCTTGGGGTCAGAGGGCCTGGCGACGCGAGTCTGCTCCCCTCCCTCCGCGGCATCCCCTTGGGGTCAGAGGGCCTGGCGACGCGAGTCTGCTCCCCTCCCTCCGCGGCATCCCCTTGAGGCCAGGGGGCCTGGCGACGCGAGTCTGCTCCCCTCCCTCCGCGGCATCCCCTTGGGGTCAGAGGGCCTGGCGACGCGAGTCTGCTCCCCTCCCTCCGCGGCATCCCCTTGGGGTCAGAGGGCCTGGCGACGCGAGTCTGCTCCCCCTCCCCCCGCTGCATCCCCTTGGGGTCAGAGGGCCTGGCGACGCGAGTCTGCTCCCCCTCCCCCCGCTGCATCCCCTTGGGGTCAGAGGGCCTGGCGACGCGAGTCTGCTCCCCCTCCCTCCGCTGCATCCCCTCGGGGTCAGGGGGCCTGGCGACGCGAGTCTGCTCCCCTCCCTTCGCGGCATCCCCTTGGGGTCAGAGGGCCTGGCGACGCGAGTCTGCTCCCCTCCCCCCCCCCCCCCCCGCTGGCAGCATCTCCGAAGAATTGCTGGATCCGCCACTGTCCGGGGTAAAATGTGCAGGAAAGCACTTCATGGATCGCATTTTCAGGATCCGGTGCAGTCTGGTCTGGCTGGTCTGGATCCAATCCGCCCACCAATCCGCTTTTCTCATCCCTCTCAATCCAATCCGGTTCGGACCGAAAGAAAAAACTCATCATTTGGGTCTCTTAGAACCCGCTTCCCCATAAAGAGCTTTTAAAGTTCTAACAGCGAAGTTGGTTCATCTCGGTATCTTAAATCTAAGGTATTGGTTAATTTTTACCGAAAAAATGTGCAAAAGTTGCCAAAACGAGTGGGTAAGATGCCCAAAACAGCTTGTTACCAGTTAGGAATAAAACTTCTCATGAAATGCTTTGCTTTGCACTTTTGCATTTTTATTTGAGGTGTAAATCGACGACCTTGGGTGACATCATATTCAGCCTCGATAACTTTCCGGCTTTCTGTGCAGGTTCTTCGAGCTTCTAAATCGTTATATGAGAATCTTAGGTATACAAACGCATTGCTGGCACCCAATCTGCGGATGGTTTATGAAAGTGGGAGTAAAATAGATGCGACACAAATCATTAAGTACCTACCTAATCCCAAAAGTTTTTGTCTGGATCTTACGAGCATCTAACTCACAGCAAGCAGCCAACTGCTGGGTGAAAAAGCTGGCTTTGGGCCCTGGCTGTAGAGGCCACCATGCCCATTCTTTGGGGTACATTAATCTGGGAGTGGATAAAAAATCATCCGTCAGGATGCAGCAATCTTTGCTCTGGTAGACACCTATAAATGGATCAGCTAACGCAGCATACTTAAATTAAAACTGGTTCTAAACTAAAAAAACTTGGCTGACTAAGTAAGCAGAACATATGGTGTTGCCATTGAGTTAATCCTTTTTGGTATTTCTCAGAGAAGAGCTGGGATTGCGAAACTGTGCGGTGTCTGCCAACCGAGCATGCCTCTGTCCAGTCGTTCAAATCTGAAATGCAATGTTATCCAGTGAAGTTAAATGGCATTGCTGACAACATCAGGAGGAATGGTAGCTATGCTATGATAACAACAGCTATCAGAGTGTCACTCGCTTATATCAATTTGTCAACGTAATCTGTTCATCAGAAGATTTGCTAGTGGAATATATGGCTAAGTTATGTACTGTGCAGCCTGTTTGTGCATCGTTTGGAACTGAAACTATTTTTCTGTTGGTTTGAAGGTTCTTTTCCGAGTTGACGTCTTCATTGGGAATTTCAGGGACTTTAAATGATGACGTCCATTTGGGTGGCTTTCAATCCATCTAATCCGTGGGAGGCTGGTGGGTTTGGACAGCCGGACCGGTCCTACCTAATGTTTTGGTGCAAACTTTTGGTCCCGTGCAGCCCGGCCGGCGGATTGAGCCAATCCGCGACAAGCTACAACGTGCAGGTGCGTCCGGGAAGGAATGCCGCTCCTTTATAGCTTGAAGGTAATGAATTATTACGTGTTAGCAACGACGAAGGAGCAAATATTCTCTTATGGCTACCTAAACATGAAATGGGTGTGGCGCTTGGTGAAGTTCTTGAACAACCTGATGTCTGATTACAAAAGTTTGTCTTGGATAATTCTGGTTTTCGCATTCAATTAGCATCAGGTAGGTTTGAAGCATCGTGAACCTTCAAAAACACGTAAACATACGAGAACAAGTACTTAACAACTACGTGGCGTCTTGTGTTCAATGAAAAATTTCTACGCCAATTATGCAAGGAATTAATGTTCCAACGACGTGATCAAAATCTTCCTTAAGGCACTGTATTACGTGCGGGCCTTCTGGGATTTAATTTCAAATCAGTAATCATGCAGATGACGCCTTACTAAGTTCCTTTGACCTCAATCTGCGCGCTGATTGGGTGCCGACAGCTTGCCACAGCCAGGAACTCGGTCTTGTTGAACAGAACAACTCGCCAGCTTGCCGACTTAATTTGTGTTTCTGAGAACGCTTGAGTGGGCTTTAATGAAAAGACTTTCCAGCAATCGTCACTTACAAGATCTGGCGAGCACCAGACGGGGTGTCTCTGGGTGCAGTAACGCTGCGAGGGGCTGGAGCTGTCGCTCAGGGTCACACACGGAGGGAGCTAAGCACTGTACGGTCATCTGGACCAGCACAAATTCGGGAAGGCGCAAGGAACATATTGATTGAACCACATATAGGCAGAAGTTGTCCAAGGTGAGTGCTTTACAGCTTTTGGGTATTCTGCTAACAGCGGCGCAAGAGATGTAGATCTTTAATACTCAGGCTCGTTCATGAGGTGGCGTGCAGCTCTCCTGTCTGTGAAAGTGAGAGGATTCTGCGCATCTTCCCCTGCTGTCCTTGGTAGGAAAGGCAGAGCCCGCCTGCCCAGGAAAGTAAAAGCACCAGAGGGAGGCCTCACCTTGGAGTCGTCCTCAGCGGGGGCTGCGCAGCTCTCCTGTCCTGGGGAGGCGCCGGACACCGTCTCCTCCGGCTCGAGTCCGGTCGTCTCGCGCGCCTCCAGACCGGGCGGCGGCGGCCGCACCTCAGCTCGGTCCTCCTTCAGCCCCAGTCGCTTCATCTCCTGCATCTGCTCCTGGCGGATCTGTGGCAGGTCACGGATGGCGGTGAAGCCTCTGCCGCGTCTGCGCGCTGCTGAGGAACGCCTGGACGGCCGAGGGGGTGCGAATTGAGACGGGCAGCACAGATGATGGGTAATGCGTAGACGACAGTGATATGAACTGAGCATTATCCACAAGCAACAAATTTGCAGCATATTTTGACTGCAAGGACCTCAGGACTTCCAACGAAACTCAGATATATAAGCAAGTGACATTATGTAAAATTACCCCCGAATCAGGCCACTCCTGCATCAGCTGAAATACATCACAATTTTTCGAGCGCATGACACATTAATTATCAAGACATGCAAAGCGGAAGCGTGTTCCAGTGCTCTTGAAACTTATTTGGGGATAAATGACTGGCGCTATCAGTGGTCTCCAAATGACACGAAGTGTCTCATCACTCACAAGCCGCGGCGCAGAGCGCAGCCCCGGGCAGTGATCCTCAATTTCCGAACTCGTCGGGGCGCTAACTTACAGCTCAAGCGCAGCTCCTCGTCAGTTTGGTTGAGTTACACGCCGGTGCAGACGGTGCAGCACTCTGCTCGGCTCGGACGTAAAGGCGTGAGGGCTTATTGTGTGAGCAGCGCTGCCTGTTTAGCTGGGGTCACGTGGGTTGCCTTGCTTCTTTTCGTCAGCTTTATATCTTGCATCTGCGTTTATTTTACTCGAGACGCTCTCAATGCCTGGAGTTTTACCGCATAAAAACACATCTAACATCGATATTGTTGGTACATTTCTCTACTGCACCTGGCTGCAGTTCTAAAACAGCGAAATAAAGATCACACATTTACTAATACTTGGCTTCGCAACCAAAAAATAAACCTGTAAAATCAACTTTAGATGTCACCATTCACCTAGCTCGCACCAGCAACTGCTAATATCACGTCTTCCAACATTATCGTTGGACAACAACCCCCAAGGCAACTATGAGCGGCGGATCAAGCCATAAATGATACCATTTTTTCAGAGAAACGACGTTCACTGAGACAAAATCTCTACACCCGATCCCCAAACACGCTCGTAATGCTGTTGAATGCGGGGAGTGAAGCAGATGAAGCGGACTAGAGGCACTCTATCTAATGCAGAAAATCTGATTGGCTCATGCGCTTAATGCAATATGAAATGCACCCTTTCCAACTCTCCAATATCACGGGTGGCAGTTATATACTACCGTAACTCGCTGATAACAAGAACATTAATTATGACCAATGTGTGCCAAACTACGGCTTCGACGACAACGCCACCACGCTGTTCCTGGGTTGGTGAATTAGTTATGTCCGTACCTGACTGCAGGGATTTCAAAACCCATTTGGCACCGCAACATCTAAGAACTGTGCAAACTTGCCGTCCGTCATGCAGGTTTAACAGGCTCAGAGCGATCCCAATCATAGCGAGCCTATTGCTCTGGCGAAAGCAAACCGCAAGCGTGCAAAAATTATCTGTCCACCGCGCTACGGAATCGGCTGGCGGCCTTACCAAATATCCAATGTTTCCAAACTAACCGCCTGTCCCGACCCTTGGCGGTGCCCTGAAAGCGCATTGATCTCAGTCCGCGCTTAAACAGCGGCCTCTCTGACAGGCCTAAACTCGGCGCCACTCTATTTGTTAGCTCGGTAAACAGACGACTGCTGCGGGCGCTTCCACAGAGCTGGAGGTCGATCAGGCTTCACCGGGGGCGGGGCTCGACTGTAGGCGCCGTCCAACTCGGCAATCCGGGACCAGCTACAGCAACCGCCTGTTTCAAGCTGTTTGACTTCCATACAGCTGGAGACGACCAGGGTTCACCAAGGGCGGGGCTCGACTGTAGGCGCCCTCCAACTCGGCAATTGGGGACCAGCCACAACAACCATCTGGTTCGAGCCGCTT
Organism: Pollicipes pollicipes; assembly: GCF_011947565.3. Taxonomy (NCBI): domain Eukaryota; kingdom Metazoa; phylum Arthropoda; class Thecostraca; order Pollicipedomorpha; family Pollicipedidae; genus Pollicipes; species Pollicipes pollicipes. The sequence continues at coordinate 15,371,440 of NW_023596545.1, read as the reverse complement.
CGAAGCCATGCCGTGTCAGCATACGCTGCAAAGGCTGCTGCTGCTGAGAAGCCTGCTGTAGTAATCGAAAGGTCCCGGGTCCACCATGAACCACTGTATGCTTGCCTGGTGCTGCAGATCAACCGGCGCGGCAAGCGCGGCGGCCTGTCAATTTTAGCAGTTATCCAACCCTTGGTTACCCGACCCATGCTTGGTTACCCGATCCGTGCTTGGTTACCCGACCCGTGTTTGGTTACCTGATCCGTGATGGGTTACCCGACCCGTGCCTAGTTACCTGATCCGTGCTGGGTTACCCGATCCGTGTTTGGTTACTCGACCCGTGCTTGGTTACGCGATCCGTGCTTGGTTACCCGACCCGTGTTTGGTTCCGAACGGAGTCAAAGTTGACTTCAGAATCAATATCTCGCAGTCTACGAGGAATGTATTGGATTGGATTAAGTGGATTTGATTTGACTGAATGGGTTGCAATGCTATGAAAGGTAAGCATGTGAATGCTTCTATATAACCGGGTTATCTTCTATGCTGCTGTCCCCGGATTTGAATCTTTGAAGTCGATTCGGGAAACTGACGGTTCCTCTGAGTCGGAGTCGAAATCGACTCATAACTGTGCTGTGCCGCCCGGGGCAGAAACCAAAATTCGACCTGAGTCGCCGTGGGTCGCAATCGACTCCAAGAAGCGGAACCGCTCGACACCGCCCAATACATCGAGTCTGATATTAACTCCAGGTCGCATGTACGCTGGCTCCGCTCTTGCACTACTAGTTCGACCCCCAGGGCAAGCGACAAGAAGTATCTCTATGATATCCATGACCTGTATTTGACAGACGCTTGGCAAGATTTCTCTACGAATGACCCAAGCTCACGATAAAGCGGAGGCAATCAGAGATAATTCCCTGCCACGCCTAGGCATGTCTGTAATTCCACCCCAACATCTGAGATATGATTCGCACGTACTCTCCAACTGTGGTCAGGGTGTGCTCTCCACACGCCGCTGTCCCAGCCGTCTGTCAACCGCAGCTGACAAGCCCACCTCCGACACCATCGTCGGAGTCCCGTCCTGCGCGCGACCCAAGGAGTGATCCTGGCGAGCCGCACGCATCGATGTCCGATATACAGCGCCGTCACGCCGGGGCCGAACAAACAGCGCCAGACAAAGCGGAGGCGTGCAGTTAGCCGGCGGTGGCGCTCGGTCGCCAGCACCCTCCCTTGTGCCGCCCGGTCGGGTTCAATGGGCCGCTGACGGCCGATAACCGGCCCAGCGGACCCACCTGGCCCGCCGCCAGCCAGCGACGCCCGCCACCGATCCGGCCTGGGCGGCGTGGTGCACCTGGTACGACCGCGTCTGGGAGGAGTGCACCTGGTCCGACCGCGTCTGGGAGGAGTGCACTTGGTCCGGCCGCGTCTGGGAGGAGTGCACCTGGTCCGACCGCGTCTGGGAGGAGTGCGCTTGGTCCGGCCGCGATGGGAGGGGAGTGCACCTGGTCCGACCGCGTCTGGGAGGGTAGTGCACCTGGTCCGACCGCGTCTGGGAGGAGTGCACCTGGTCCGACCGCGTCTGGGAGGGGAGTGTACCTGATCCGACCGCGTCTGGGAGGGGAGTGTACCTGATCCGACCGCGTCTGGGAGGGGAGTGCACCTGGTCCGACCGCGTCTGGGAGGAGAGTGCACCTGGTCCGACCGCGTCTGGGAGGGTAGTGCACCTGGTCCGACCGCGTCTGGGAGGAGTGCACCTGGTCCGACCGCGTCTGGGAGGGGAGTGCACCTGGTCCGACCGCGTCTGGGAGGGGAGTGCACCTGGTCCGACCACTCCTGGGAGGAGTGCACCTGGTCCGACCACTCATGGGAGGGGAGTGTACCTGGTCCGAACGCGCCAGGGAGGAGAGTGTGCCTGGTCCGACCGCGCCTGGGAGGAGAGCGCACCTGGTCCGACCACGCCTGGGAGCAGAGTGCACCCGGTCCGACCACGCCAGGGAGTTCCACAGTTTTCATGTGTTTTTATTTCATGTTTCCCGATCTCGGTGACATCTCAATCAGTGCTACGATGGCCATTGATGGCCCAGTAGTCACAGATACTCATTTTGTGACCTGTACATCCCTGATATGTCTGGCTTCCTGGACCTCCTCCTTTCCAAGCGCGCCACCTTTGGTGCGCCAGCCATGTTCGTTATCATGCTGGGCCTGCGGACCCGGGCACCCCCGGTCGGTCGACATCGGATTCCACCGTCCGGGGAAGAGTGGATCGCCGGTCGCCGGCTGTACGGCGCATACGTACGACCGGTCGCACCTGCTCAACGTGCGTGATCGGCTGGACGGAGACGTGGCACGTGGGGTGACCGAGACAATCAGGCACAGCCTGCCAACCTTCCTGTGCCGTCTGATCCGCCGCCGGCGAGAGGTCAGCGCCCGCACCCGCCGGCCGATTCGGGTGGCGTGCGGGGCCGCCTCGCTGCTTGCGCTGCTGATACAGTACACCGGCCGCAGACGCCAGTGTGCCCGCCAGCCGAGCCGTACCGCCAGTGTGCCCGCCAGCCGAGCCGTGCTGCAGTTTCGCCGCTAGTATGCGGTTATGGCGGGCGCACAGTAGACCGGCCACAGACGTCAGTGTGCCCGCCAGCCGAACCGTGCTGCAGTTTCGCCGCTAGTATGCGGTTATGGCGGGCGCACAGTAGACCGGCCACAGGACGCCAGTGTGCCCGCCAGCCGAGCCGTGCTGCCATTTCGCCCCTGGTATGCGGCTGTGGCGGCGCTATTGGGCCCGGGAGTCGACCTCGCTGTAATGCTGTTGATATCGTAATGATGTCGACTAGACAATGTCAACCAGGTGGTGCAGAAATACCGCATGGACAACCTGCGTGTGTCTCAGACATGGCTCAAGCCTACGGTACCAGACAGGGTGCTGATATTCCCGGGTTTCAGCATGCCACGGCACGACTGCCATGTCACCCGGCTGACCTGACAGCAGCCCAGCAGACCCAGGCACGAAGAGGTGGAGTCGCGGTTCTCGTCACGGACTCCCTCCACGCAGCAAAACCCGATATAGGTAGTACCGATCCCATGGTGGAATCTCTGTGGTTCTCGGTGAGCGGCCCCGGCCGCCGCACGGTGGTGATCGGTGTCATTTACCGACCACCGGGAGGACCAACGTCCCGATGCATGGAGAGCGTTCGAGACCAACTACAGGCCGCCGTCGCCACAGGAAAAAAGGTATTCGCACCAGAAGAGTTCAAAATTGATTTGTAAGCCCAGACGGCCCCGGTGTACGCGTTTTCCGGACCATGCTGAGAGACATCAGTCTCAAACAAATGGTCGTCAGGCCCACCCACCTCCACCCAACACGAGCACGGCTCTTTGAGCAGTGTTCCTGATCGCCCTGATCGTCACCAACGTGACCAAGCAACCAACCAACCAACCGGTTCGCCATCCGGATCACCAACCGGTGCTACTCCGTGCTCCCGTCCCCAGAGAGCGCCGGCGGTCAGTCACAACCACTGTGCGGCCGTGAAAAAGTGCCGGCTGGGACGCGTTCAGCCTGAGTCTGCTGCTTGCCAATTGGGAGTCGCTCTACGCCGCTGGCACCGTCGACGACAAGGTGGCTGCATCTATGGAAGTGTGGAACTCCGCAGTCGCCGCTCACTGCCCGACCATCGCCGTGACGTCATGCCGGCGTGGCTGTGCATGGCTGCGTGGATATACCGAAGTCCCCGCAGCCAGAGAGGAGCGAGAATGCGCATGCGAGGCCTGGGGGCGCTGCCGTACCACAGGGGCGCGCCGCGCGTACCAGCGGTGCCGTAACAGGGTGAAGGGATTGATCACTCTCGTGTGACGCTTCTACCTGTGCAGCGGTCTGCTGACAGGGCGGCGAGATTTCTGGAGCCGCATCAAGCAGTTCAGACTGCAGCCAGCGAGGGGGCCACGACAGAGGGCTGCAGAGAGGGTTGCAGCCCCGACACCCTCGATTACGGCATGGGAACCCCGGCGGACGCACTCAAAGGCTACTTCGCTGGCGTTGGACCCCGCATCGCCAAGGAGGCGGCGGCGGTGCGTGGCGGTGCGGGTGCGCCCCCGGCTGGACCGCGCCCGTACCGTGTCTGTGTCTCGGCGTTCTCCCTGCATCCAGCCACTCTACCGGAGCTCCCTGCAGCCGGCTGGAAAATGAGCGCGTTGAGGGCTGTCGGCGTCGATGGCGCACCACTCCATGCAGGGAAAAGTGCCCCTGCAATCGACTCATCTTCTACGTCTGATAAACTTATATCACATCACACAGCTTTCCGTCCGTCTGGAAGATTACGCGCGTCACCCCGGCGTTCATGTCAAGCGATTGATCAGACCTGAACAACTTTTGTCCCGTTTCTATTCTCTCCGAACCGCCGAAAATTGCCAGGAAGGTCGTCTGGTCGCAGCTGGCCTCATACCTTTTTGACAACCTGTACTGACGCCATCGCAAGGAGCTTACCGTCGACGCCACTCGACGGAGGACGCCCTGATCGACGCTGTCGGGTGGTTGGTAAAGGCTGTCGATAACGGCAATAACGCGTCGATGACGACGATTGACCTTAGCAAGGCCTTTGATAGCGTTGATCACGGCGTCCTTCTCAGCAAGCTGGAATGGTGCGAGGTGTTCTCGGAATGGTTCCGGGACCACCTGGGCGGTTGGAAGTAGGTGGTTACTGTTGGCTCGGTTACCCTATCCGTATCCCACGGGGTGGCCCAGGGATGCCTTATCGGCCCACTCCTGTTCATCATCTTCATCCATCACTTATCCGGCTTCCTACCCCACTGCCGCCTAATATCGTAAACTCAACTCCTTGACTCAGTCAGCCCCGACGTCGTCGTCCTATCCAGCCTGAAAGCCTGTGTTGAGAAATCCATTCAGTGCCTTCGAAACTGGTCTGAGTTTTGAACTCGCTGAATTCATAGTTAAAATAGGTTTAAAAACTACGAGCCCTAAAAAGACAGACTTTATGCCGATCGGCACCAAACCATTACAAAGACCGGCAGCTTCCACATTGTCATTTCCGGCACAGACAACCATCCATCATCTTCAGCAAAGATGCTGGGTGTACTCTTCGACCACCACCTCACATGGAAACCCCACATCTTCTTACTCGTCCAGAGTTGTAATGCAGTCCTCCTACCCCTGCTCAAAATTTGACGCCACTTCACCCCTGAGATTCTGAGGCTCGTTGTCCAAATTCAGGTCTTGTCCTACACCCTCTACTGCTTCTCCTCCTGGGGTGGAGCGGCCGAGCGTCACCTAAACAGGGTGCAAAAGGTGATGCACTTCGCAGCCAGGCGAGAAAGTGGCGTCCGACGCGACGATCCCATTT
>NW_023596545.1:15353613-15361113 GCF_011947565.3 Pollicipes pollicipes | reverse complement strand
TAAAGATCTACCATGAAGGGTGTCTCTAGTAATAGCGTGGAAAGCCCGGCCGATCTAGTTGAGTTGTTATAGATAACTGAATTGTAGCTCCAGAGACAAACGGAGGACGTTGGAAAGACACATGTCACGGGCTCATACGAGGCTTCCTGCTTCTGAGAGGGACAGCGGCTTTGAGGTACGACGCCGAGTATCACTGGCGTACGACTCACAATACCCGTTGCACTTCAGACTTAGCGTATTGATCGTTAGACAGGCGGTAGATAAAACGTTTTTAATTGTCGTCACATTGCGTATCAAGCCAAACGAATGTGCTAGAGGTTTTAAAAGATGTTGATTGCATCTGTTGATACCCCTATTGCATGTATTTCACACTAATTAATTTATATCATGCTAGGAAGCACGAGTTCTGCAGAGGTTATGATAATGCGAAGGCAGCGAACGTTGCCAACGCTTACAGCTGATTGTACTATGACGTCACAAAACCAAAATGGCATCGTTTTCAAGTGCTTGTAGAACTATTCTGTCCATAAATGTAAGGCTACAGGGATGCAGATTTGCAAAATACGTAGGGGGTGAGGGGGCAGGAAGAAAATAGCTGAGCCTGCCTCCGAAATGCACTAAAAACAGTTTTTCGCAGATTTGACGCAATTTCTTTTCAGAGCTGGAAGCAGGGGTGTAGCTGCTCAAAGTTGCTTTTTTGGGCTACAACCTACCAATCATGCTTAATTAAAAATAATGGACAAAAAATGCTAACTAGAAATAGGGAACTACATACCTGGCTACCAGGCCCATTCCGCCTCCTCCCCAACTGAATACGAAACTGCACGCCTCGTGGCTGGTTGTGTAAAGTCTCCATTTATCTTATAATTATTTAAGTTTAGTCTCAACCATCATTCAGCGTTTGATGGTCAGCAAATGATACTTTAGTGTAAACGGGCTCACGACACAAAAGTGGCTGATGGCCATGCCGCATTGATTGCATTTTGTTTTGTTTTGTTTTTGTGATGCATCGCGTTTAGAGTTATATTGCAACGGTTTCTGAAAAATCGCACCGTTATATTTCAACGGTTTCTGAAGCCTTTCCTTCTTATGAAAGGAAGGCTTCAGGTGACAACCGAGCCGGTCTACACTTCGACGGTGACAGAAAAGATGCATTTATCACCCCAGCCGCGACGTTCGACCGTTTCTGGGACCTGAGCCCGCTGATCCCGTCCATAACGGACCAGGTGCGGTAACAGGATTGCTTTGACCTTTTCACCAAGCAAGAGCTACTTGACGGAGATAAAAAGCCAACGTTCTTCATGTGCCGGAAGGTCAAGTGCCCCAAGAACTCCTGATTTAGAAGTTTTCATGTACCCTTGTAGTGCACCTGAAACGGTTCTCGCTGCAGCAAGATCACAACAAAGGCACTTCGAATACCACCGTGAACTTATCTGCCAGTGGTCTGGAACTGTCGCCATACTCCGTCCCACAGGAAGACTGGAGGCGCAATTTGTACAGTGAGACCAACCATTCTAGTAAGCTGCACTCGAGCCACTACACAGCCCACTGTAAACACCTTTTGCAGAGTGTCGCAAGCACAATGACTCCAGGGTCCAGCCATCCGTATGCATCGTACCATTACCTGTGAAACATACATGCTGTTCTTAGAGCTGGCCTTTTCCTGGCCTGGTGCTCTCCTATGCGCCATAATTCTGAGGGGTTCGAGAGCGCTGTGCCACTTGTAAAACCATTGACGAGCAAAGACCAGCTCCTTCCGATTTTTAAGCATGTCCTGAGCTATTCTCAGGTCGCGTTACCATCTTAGCTACCCGAATTCACTCTTTTAACTGTCTTGAGTGTTTTAATAGCTTTCACCCCAGACCTTTAAGCCATGATATTGCTCCTAAAAGTTTGCGCGTGGGAAAACTTGAAGACTGGGTCGCCAAGTGCATTTGGGAGGGTCCGGAAATTACCTATCCCATACAGTCATGCGTGGGGCCGTACGCTGTCAAGTGTCTCTGAAAGTGTCGATTCAGGCTGTTTTTACAATGAGCGTCATTAGCGACCAAAGCTTCGGCAAAACTTTTCCTAAACGAGGGTGCATCAGCTGAAAGCTCAAAACGGACGACAGACTAGGCCACGTGACAGTATCAACCCGCCACATAACTGACAGCGTCTCGGAGGCGACGTTCAGGTTTTTAGAGGCCATGATCACCTCAGGTGTCTTAGATATTGCACAAACTAGTGTTGCTGGATATTTTTGCACTGCAGCCATGACATCGCAGATCAACTATTGATGTCACCGCACTAGCATCACATCGAATCGCTAGCAGATGAGCTCCGAAGGAAGCATCGGTAGGATATGACTTGAGCTAGTTTCACTTGCTGATCATACGTAAATCGAAGCTCCGGAAACAGGCATACAGATATTTGTAAGTTGCACACATGACACTGTTCTATGAGCCCAACAACGTTTGTAATCGTAAAATATAGTTCAAGATATTTGTGGTGCCGTGCCGCTAGTTTCCAATCTAAGTCGCTGCCCCCCGCATCGCAGGCAGTCACATCCAAAGGTACTATGACAGTCTGGGCGACGCAGCAAAAACACCAGGCCGGGGAGCGAACCACCAGTCGGAAGTAGACCCACCTTGACTTTGTCTCTCATGGAGCCGCGGCCCAGAATAGCCATTCGTGTGAGCGTCTCCTCCTGTAGCCGTTTGAGAGAGTTGCCTTTGGGGCCGAGCAGTTTGCCGACGAAATTGAACTGCAACGAGCACACACGCGTGAGAGAAACAGGCCAGCATTAGTGGCGGGGCGCCTCAGCGGGCTCGCCTGTACCAGTCCCCGCTGCGGCCTTACATCCCCGTTACCTTCCGGCAGTCGTTGACGCCCGTTACCGACCACGTCGATGGCGACGATTGGTCGAAATTAAGAAACAGTTGAACCACGCGTGATTAGATGCATTCTCCTCGCTGACGATGAGCGGTCGGTGACGTCGTCAGCATCCTCCGTTGTTATCAGACAAATGCAACCGCCGATTTCGGGAATATGGGGAGGGTGCGATGTGTAGGCAATTTTACGCATGAGCGTGAAGATGCAGTGTGTCGGCGGTCCTGTGCGTGGGGGTAGGTGCAGTGTGTGTGGCATCCCTGTGCGTGGGGGTAGGTGCAAGTGTGTTGGCAGTCCTGTGCGTGAGCGTAGGTGGCAGTGTGTTGGCAGTCCTGTGCGTGGGGGTAGGTGTCAGTGTGCCGGTATTTCTGCTCGTAGGGGTGGGTGGGTGTGCCCGCAGGTCCTGCACGTGGAGGCAAATGTGTTTCGGCAGTCCTACCCTGTGCTTGAGAGTGAGGGCGCACGTGCCGGCAGTTCTGCGCGTGAGAGCACATGCAGTGTACATGCAGTTCTGCGCATGACAGATGGTGTAGTGTGCCGGTAGTTTTGCGCGTGAGAGGAGGTGCAGTATGTCAGCAGTTTTGCATGTGAGATTAGGGGAAATGTGCCGGCAGTCCTGCGCGGTGAGTGATACTGCAGCGTGCTGACAGCTCTGCGCGTGAAACCAGGTACAGTGCGCCGGCAGTTCCGCACGTGAGGGATGGTGCAGTGCGCCGGCAGTTCTGCACATGAGGAATGGTGCGGTGTGCCGCAGATCTGCACGTGAGAGATAGTGCAGTGTGTTGGCAGCTCTGCACATAACGAATGGTGCGGTGTGCCGCAGATCTGCACGCGAGGGATGGTGCGGTGTGCCGCAGATCTGCACGTGTGAGATGGGTGCAGTGTGTCGGCAGCCCTGCACAGGAGGAATGGTGCGGTGTGCCGCAGATCTGCACGTGTGGGATGTGCAGTGTGTCGACAGTTCTGCGCGCATGCACTCACCACCGACTCGACTAGACTCACACCAGTCACCATGCGTGGGTCTTTTTTACTCGGCCCGAACAACCTTGCAGCGCTGAAAACTATGGCTTCGGCTGGCATCAGTTTGCGCAGGTCTTTGACAGCTGAGTGAGCCGTTCTGACGATTTCCTCCCCACGCCCCTCGGGGGGGGGGGGGGGGAGGATTGCAAACCGGCAGTTCCGCGTACCGTCTCCGACGACAGCTGACGCGACCATCCAGCTCCGCTGGCTGGCCGCTGACTGACTCGCACAGGGCGGGCTGATTGACTTGATCAGCGGGGCTTACATGTAACCTTGTCCAGTTTTTGAGGGCTTATAATGCCCAGCAGCTTGCCTTCCTTAACGAGCCTGACCCACCATGAGGAGGCACCGTGCATTTTATACTTAAAGAGCTGTCAAAAGCTGCTGGTTAAATGATTCAAAGAGATTTAAGGAATGTCTCAAATGGTATTAAATGTGTAGGTCCTCCGCATGCTTCCATATTACACATACAACCCAATGCACTATCTCGACGGCCATGGGTTTCATGTCCCCAATCCACTCCAGAGCGCGGTGGCGTCGAATCAGCTCTTCTTGGTGCAAAGGGCTGTGTAACAGCTGGCCGCGCGGTGATGTTTGAATAAAAACCAGCTTCATTAATCAGCCTGCGACACTTGCATTCCCTTAAAGCCATTTGCCTTTGGCGCACATAGTCCAGGCCTAGTCCAAATGGCCGCATATATCAAAGCAAACTCACACCACATGGCGACGAATGTAAGCAGTGAATGCATGCTAAAGCGATTAAATGAGATAGTTCCGGTGAGCCAAAAGGCAGAAGAGAGAGAGAGAGAGAGAGAGAGAGAGATAGAGAAGAGAGAAGAGAGAGAGAGAGAGAGAGAGAGAGAGGAGAAGAGAGGAGAGAGAGAGAGAGAGAGAGAGAGAGAGAGAGAGAGAGAGAGAGAGAGAAGAGAAAAGAGAGAGAGAGAGAGAGAGAGAGAGAGAGAGAGAGAAGAGAGAGAGAGGAGAAGAGAGAGAGGAGAGAGAGAGAGAGAAGAGAGAGAGAAGAGAAGAGAGAGAGAGAGAGAGAGAAGAGAGAGAGAGAGAGAGAGAGAGAGAGAGAGAGAGAGAGAGAGAGAGAGAGAGAGAGAGAGAGAGAGAGAGAGAGAGAGAGAGAGAAGAGAGAGAGAGAGAGAGAGAGAGAGAAGAGAGAGAGAGAGAGAGAGAGAGAGAGAGAGAGAGAGAGATTCTGCGTGTTTAGCGAGGGCCGAGGACTTGTCTCCACCGCCTTTGCACTTGAATTGCTAGGGCGCCAGCAGCAGCCTCGTGCCCACGATCCTGGAGTGGTCCGCCCCCCGCCCCCCCCCCCCCCCCTATGCTGTACAGACCGCAGCCAGACATACTCTCTTCCCCTCCACAGCCCTCTCCCGCTCGTTGCCTGCCTGTGCTCAGATCGGCCCATTATTTCGCGATATGTTAATCCACTCACCACTGGCACACGCTAACCATCGCCACAGCGCGTTGTTTTCATTCCATGCCGGTCGTGCCGATCTGACAATAACAATGAGTTCAGCTCTGATCGACGACCGCTCATCATGAAACAGACCACGACGGATGTGGCGCGTCACCAGCCTTGCCTTTGGGTGATCCTTCACGGGGACGATCAATGCGAGTGGTGACGCGGATCGGCTTCTCGCGGATGACTCAGCATACTTGGACTCCGGCTTGCCGGCGGCCCTGACCGACTGGACCCGCTTATCTCTGAAACAGCGCAACACAGCGCGTCATGGACACATGTCCGACGGCGGCGGGGCGAGATCGCATAGTGCCGGGTGATGCGATCTCCAGCGCGCGGAGGGAAGTGTGGCACCGGTGGAATCCCCGGTGCCAAAGTCACTGGTGAAGGCAGAAGAAGGGGGTGTCGCTGTGCCACACATGAGGTTGTGGCACAGATGCCGGGCTGAAACCGATGGCCAGACCACGTTTAGCTCTCTGAAGGGGAGAACGGATTGCGACTCAGACCAGTCCGTCCAATTGTGTCATAAAAGACTTTATTCACTGATAGATTTCGCTAAGAGATGGAATAACGGTCTGTTCAATGCGACGTACCTCTGGAACAGAGACCACTTATGTCACTTCAACATCTCTGTAATCATGGAACATTAAGCAACTCATTACATCTAGGAGGAGCAGACATAGCGTATCAGTCCCATAACCACACTTTATGGGGAACAGTGGTTTGGCAAATGTCCATGCTGATCGACTCAAGGCGAGCAGGATAAGCGAACGTCATCTTCGAAAGGTAGGTCGCGATTGGTTACCGCGTTGTCGACGTTATGAAGGTCTTATGTTCTGTCCATATGTCTTATACTATGGCCATGGAAAAATATTGAATACAACATAAGGTCAGCCCAATCAGGGTCGGGCTCTCGGTCGAATACTGAAACCTTCTTGTGCGCAGAATGGTGCAATATACCCACCTGTTTACATATATATATATATATATATATATATATATATATATATATAATATATATGTAAACATAAATATATATATATATATATATATACGCACATAGGTATATCGAAAGCCAATGTTTTTTTTGATAACCGTCAAACTAATATGCCATTCGGTTTGCCAAGCGCTGTGCCTCATCCGTTTGTTACGTTACCGTATCATGCTTAGTTCTTTAGACAGCGCGGAACCATGCATATCGGGTTTCAGACGTTGAGCTGTTTCAACAAGTGATCAGTGGCGTAGCTAGGGAGGGGTGGGGACGTTAGCATTGAAATCCCTCCCAGCGGTCCCTAAGGTGACAGGGCACCCTAGCGCGAAGGTATCAGTCATTTTTGGCAGTCCTAAGACACTCGTAGGATTCTTGAATATATAAAACGGTCCTCGAGGCGTCAAAAATGGAATCTGCATATAAAGGGTCCCTAAAATTAAAATAAAAACAGAGCAAACTCCTATAGCGACCAAGTGGTCCTTTGACTGAAAGGGAATGGTTGGGTAATTCTTCATTGGCCCTGTCCAGGGCGAACTCTGGGCTGCACAACGGAGACAGGCCAGGTCAGACGTTTGCTACCGGTTGCCAGTTACAAAACGGCATGCAGTGATTCGTTAGCAATCCAATACCTTAATACTAACCGCTTCCAATGAAGGTCGAAAACGACATTTCGTTGACATTAATGCATAGTGGAAAGCGGAACAGAGCCGCAGCTCCGCAGTAGCAGTAATGCAGTCTAGCCGTCTCTGTTGTTTGTTGACTTACCAACAAGTTAAATAGTGTACCCGGATGGTTCAGATTAATCAGGTGAAGAGCACACACTCCCAGTATTTGTGTTGTAGCGGTGGCTCTCGGCGAGTGTAGTGAGAATTCTGTACCAAACATTAATTCTTGCTGCCTTCTAACCCTGCAGACACGCATATAGCGTCTAAAAAGTGTGTCTAGTCGCGCAAAAGATCTAATGCGAGATGGTTTTGCAGCTGTTGTGCTTACACTTAGGTTATGTCGTCTCCACCTTTTTCACTTGTTGCTTCTGTGGGACAGATAAAACGAAAACAACGTGTACAGTGTGGCGATCTTGAAGAAGATGGGTCGAATCAACGGCTAAATTTTGAGATAATGACAAGGTATTCTGTTGCCCTCTTGA
>NW_023596545.1:15329963-15352613 GCF_011947565.3 Pollicipes pollicipes | reverse complement strand
AATCAACGCCGACTCATCACAATATCAGGCAAACTGCTGCCGAGGCATGCTTACATTTCCAGCCGGGTTCCGCTCTCGCAACAAAAATGCCTTTCCGCCAGGCCCTGCCATGAGGGCAAAACAACCACGCAGTTCGTATGTGGGTTCTAAACGAGAAGCCACAGATCCGTACAATGCATTTTTTAATTAGAAGGTATCGCAATACACATGTGAAGAGTGGACTGAGGAGAAGAAAAGGTCTGGATTAAATAGAACTGCTAGAGCACTAAACTAAAATTTAGGGTCAATGGAGGAATGCTACCAGTTGTCACCTTCTCCAGCCACCCACTAGATATCAGCAGAATATAAACTTAGGAAAGCGTCACCCCCTCCCCCTGAACGATCGAGAAAATGACAACATGTTATCAACAACGTTTTCCTTTATTTCAAAAGAGCACTAACATAAAATACATCAATGTGTGCAACAAGACTAAGCAGCTAAGACGGTTGGACTAAAAGACTCTAGAGCACTGCGGTAGAAAACTGTCGTGTGTACGGAGTAACCTACAGCCTGAAGAAAACGTGCTGAGGCCAGCAATGAGACCAGATACGCTTGACAGCCATTAAGGTGCGGGTCACGTGACGTGCTATATACGATCAAAGCGGCCGGGATTTTCGTGGCAGGCCATTTCAATGTAGAGCGTCACAACAACATTAATAAGCACGTTTTAGGGTAGGAAAAAGTATGGGCCAAGTGGGTCATGTAAAGGGATGAGGGAGCAAGATAGGTGGGTTAGTCAGAAGTGCCTGTTCTCCTGGGATGGAGAACACGACCCGAAGACTGTGCATACAAAGTTTCCGCAGGTGCTTGATGTACAGCGGCGCAGCGTGTCAGGCGCACACGATCACTGCCATTTAGTGAGTGGGAAAGGTACTAAATATGCTGAAACTTGAGCGCAAGGAGCGCGCGGCAAGACAATGACAGTTAAAGCAATTAAGCAAGACCAACCAGACTAATCATGTTAAGTTCTTAAAGTTTTGTTTCCCTGTTGGCATATTATGCACACGTCGTTCTACTGTCCAGCGTATTGGTGATTTTTTGTTATTTATCTATCTTGGTATTCATACCAGTTAGCATACGGTAAGCTGGCGTAAGCGGTGACACATTCGGGATTGTAAGTTGGCCCGCGGAGAACATGTTTGACGTAAGTCGGCCAGTGGTCAGCCAGTGTACATCGAGTCGGCCAGCGGTCAGCAGTGTACGGAGCTGGTCAGAGGTCAGCCAGTTACGGAGCTGGTCAGAGGTCAGCCAGTGTACATCGAGCCGGCCAGGGTCAGCGGTCAGCCGTACATCGAGCCGGCCAGCGGTCAGCCAGTGTACGGAGCTGGTCAGAGGTCAGCCAGTGTACATCGAGCCGGCCAGCGGTCAGCCAGTGTACGGAGCTGGCCAGCGGTCAGCCAGTGTACGGAGCTGGTCAGAGGTCAGCCGGTGTACATCGAGCCGGCCAGCGGTCAGCCAGTGTACGAAGCTGGTCAGAGGTCAGCCGATGTACGGAGCTGGCCAGCGTCCAGCCAGTGTACGGAGCTGGCCAGCCGGTGTACGGTAGCTGGTCAGCAGCCAGCCAGTGATGACCAGCTGTTGTGCGGTCGGTCGGTTTAGGTCAGTTGGTCAGTCGCCAGCTGGCGCACAGTGAACCAGGCGCCGGTTGACTGGTGGTAAGTCATTTGATCAGCAATCAGCTAAGGTTACCAAATATTCGCGAAATGCAAGGTTGACGGCAGCTAAATAGCCTCTGAACGAGGCGCTTGGCTGGGTTGTGCATGAGTTGAGTTATAGCTCGTTGTTTACAGTGGACGTCTCGTCACTTCCTAGGTTGTGTTGAATTGATTGATCCCGAGCTAACGGATGAAGATGAGGGTTGGATGATAAGCAAAGGCTTTGTGGGAGGAGCTTTGGCACCTGATGACTTGAATGAGTTGGTGATCAGGGTCGGCTGCTGACCAGCTTAACCACCCGCAGATAGGAGGCTCACAGTGGCTTATCTCCAGCCAGAAGCATTGACTGTCGAGCTGAATAGACCACTGAGCGTCAGATACAGGCTGAACAGCCGGCCCAAATAGCCGGCAAGATTGGGCGGGCCAGTTGGACCATTTCACCGCATTGCTCTCTATCACAATCAAGCGAGATGTCCAGCCAAGACAAGGTCAGGCTAACTTTTCCGGAGGCGACGGCAAGCGGCTGCTAAAGAGTTTTGCCGAACTGCCGCGCACCATGTCGGGCATAAGTCCGAAACTCTCTCTAGATTGAAGGAGGTGAGGTTATTGCTGGATTAGACCGGACCTGGCCGTCATGAAGGAACTGTTTTTCTGCTCCGAGTCATTCTGAGAAAATACTGCGAAATTGAAATAGACATTGCAAGCCACGACACGTGCCCGCAGAGGGAAATGTTCTTCACGGACTGTATTTCAGGAACCCGGCCTAGATCCCATTCACTAAGTTTATACGTCCAAGACGCTCAAAATTTCATCCATTTTACAAAGTTTTCATACAATCTGTCCCAATCCGACAAAGTAAACATGTTGCGATTCATCATGTTATCATTATCACATTTAGAAACGATTTAACCTACGTCACGGGTCTATGTATGATCCAATACGCTACTTCTTAAAGTAACGCTGAATCTCCAGTTTGTTCCAACCTTTGTGTACTAGCCAGGTTTTGAGTAACTGTGCACTAGTCAAGTTTGATAGCTGTAAACTTGCCAATTTCTTGCATTACAAACGTTCCTAAATGGGTTTACACAGTGTATGCCAACTGTAGTGAGCAAAAGGCCATATGTTTGATAAACTAGGTAATAATTTTCCGCATGTGAACACTTTGAACCGCAATCGATTATTTCAACCCTTGGTGAAACCGCTTTGAAAAATAAGCATCTTCAGCAACAATAATGTTACAGGCTATGTCAATGCAGTCCACATGCCGAAGGGAGACACCTATTTAAACCCATTCAAGCCTTCTCGCTGCGCACTTCCTAACCCGTCCGAGGCGCCGGCGAGAAAACCGACCAGGTCAGGAGGGCCAGAGGGTCTGGCGCCGCCCGCCTGAGACGGAGCGGGGCCGAGGCCAATCAATCTGGCCGCGGTGGCGAGCGATCAGCCGCCGTCGCTCATATCAAACGGGCGGAAGCCCTCACCATCCGCTGACAGGCAGGAGACGGGCACGCCTCGCAGGAACGGGGACGCCGCAGCACGAACCCTGCCTGCAATTTGGACATGCTCCATACGTCAATTCTGATTATCATTGCATTCCTGATAAATGGCGTAACAATATGACTATGACAGAAGCATGGGGAAGCGAGACAGGCAATGTGTCGAAGAGCAGGAGCCGTACATCTCCGTACCAAGAAACAAATGGGCCCTGGCATGTCAAAAGAGAAGAGAGCGAGAAACACCAGACTGAGACAGAGACGGAGACGGAGACGGAAACGAAGATGGAGACGGAGACGGAGACGGGGATGGAGACACGGAGACACGGAGACACGGAGGCACGGAGACACGGAGATGAAGACGAAGGCGCAGACGGAGACACGGAGACTGAGACGGAGAAGAGGAACGAGAAGGGGGAGGGGAAGGGAGAAGGGGACGAGCGAGACACGAAATCTGGGCGACGAAAGAGCTTCCCTCCTGCTGTCGCCTTCGAAGCGTCCCAAGCAGCCGTCCCACCCCAGCCATTCAGCGTGCCGCCGCGTGCCATTTCGATCTCGCGGCCGTGACTGGGGCGCAAGCCGCCCAGCGCCCGAGTCCCCGCGGTGTATTTATCACCGGATTGTGGGTCTGCCGCGCACTCGGACCCTCCATCGCCTTATGGCGCGACTGCCGCGGTTCCAGCGGCGGGCTGTCGGCATCTCACGGAGCCCCTTCCCTTGGTGCGAGATCCCACTGGTGGAGCCGGAGCCGGCCGCGAGCGAAGCCCCCTTGCCGCCACCGGCAGTTTATGGCCGATGGCCGAACACGCAGCTCCGATCAACGCTGGTTAAAAAAACTTGCTGTATGAATTAGTGCCACCATGAAGAAACTCACAAGCCAGGAATGCGTGAATTTTGAGCAACCCTCCGGTCTCCTCTAGCTTGCCAACAATTTTGCGGAGCTTTGTTGGATTTGCAAGGCTCAAAATAAAAATATGTCTTTCTACAGGTCTTTTCAACATCGTCTTGATTCAAGCTAATTGCGATAACATTAGGATTATACACTCGGGCTTAACTGTAATTAAGTGTAACTTCCTATCCAATACTGTGACCAGTTTGCAGTGACACAATGAAGAACAGCATCAGTTTGAACAAATAAAATAATGCCAAAGTATTAAAGTGCAGGTTTTCAAATTTGGATGGCACGGCAGGGCGGTTTTGTATATTTTCAAAACGTTGCTCCTCCACCATCAGTAACTAAGTAGATGCTTCTCTATCTAGTTTCAGAGTCTATTCAACTCACTGGTCATGGAATCCAGACAATCAAACACATTCCGTAATGAGCTAATATCAGAACGCAGCCCGTTCCAAACCACAGAGAAGACACGGATCAAGTAACTTCCGTGCTGCCTGATTCCTGTGTTCCAGCCGTCGCCGACCAGCCAGGTCAACGTTCAGGCAATTTTAAAAACGAGCAAGGCAAAGGACCATCCAATTCTGGAATTCACTGAGTCCCGAGATAAAGCCATTCCCCAGCCGACCAAATCCCGGGATCTGGCCGTTCTCCTCCGCCCGACGCGGACCCGAGCCGTGCATCGAGACCTCTCAGGCAAGGAGACTTAGATGAGCTCCCTACCGCAGGAAAACATGAAAGATACAAATGCAGGGCCGACGTCTCGGCAGGGCCAAAATTTCGAAGCGCAAGAAGCCCGCATTGCTGAGGATAAGAACTCATTTGTAGAGGGCTCAACTCTCTGAGCTATCTGACACAAGAGATGTAACTCTTCACACAGAGATACCTCTGCCTCGTGTTCACCATGCCCAGATGGACTTATCGGTCTTCATCTTGACTTGATCTCAAATATAATGGTCTGTAGATAACAGCCCTGGAAAAACTGATGCGATAGAAACATGACCGACATGACATGTCGTGACGTGCAATTACACAATTGTCTGCCTTACCATTTGGTTACTTGACCACACAGTTAATCCTTGGACCAACTCACAATATTTAAGAAGCACTAATAAGGGCCCCTGACAGTACATCAAGGAACTGATCGGAAGGTTGTTTGGATTTTAATGTTTTAGAAGTTTCCAGACGACACATGACAACTTGGAATTCAAACAACATACGCCTGAATGCTTAAAGAATAGCTTTTCCCTAACAAAGAAATACTGATATCAAAGGAAGCAAAATTCCTCAATGCATTCTTCCAAGAACACATTAAAAGATAACTTCAGCAAACAGTGCAAAAATGCACATGAATCAGGTCAGCTGTGTCAGATTCAATGTACTTTTGTTCCTCCTTCATTCGATTGAGTCAACACTAACATAGCATAATTCAACATCGAGTCATGTCAGAAAATGTTACTGAGCTGGGACATCATAAATGTAAACAAGACAACATTCCAACCAGCTTGCTTACATTCAAAAGGGTTTTATGTCTAAGGGGTCTTTGACAGCAAAACATTTTGCTTAAAGAAAACTAAACTTAATGAAAAGGCTTAGTTAGCTCAGTTTCGCCAGACCTCAATGTCTGGCAGAACCAGGCACTGCGGGCATGGCAGGTGAGGTAGATGGTTTGCAAAGCGCACTGCAGGGCAGATGCATGAATCGCTTAGCACGTCCGTCCTGCGGTATCTGGGGTATTTAAAACTTCTCGTGAGTGGCCTCATTTGGGTCTTCAAGCGGGCTCTGTGCTTGTGTGCCTTTGTGCGTGGGTTCTTTTATTTATGTTAATAGTGTGCTTCCTAAGTATAGTTTTTAGCATGTATTTCCTTAAATTAACAGACTTCACATTTATAACATCACTGTAACAATGGATAGCGTTTTTCTTTGAATCCATACATTGCAGTTAAACAACGTACAGGTGCTGCGTGACTACCAGTTCAAGCATGGGACATGACCTTGTTTTCCAGTCGCACCTCTCAGATATGCAGCGCACCTTTTTTCGGTGTTCGCTTAGTTGAAACTTCCAGATCACATGTTAAATGATCTTAGACTCACGGCACTCAAACTGCGTTCGCTCTCGCTGAACGGCACGGATAATACCTTCAAACTGCTGGCAGGCTAACAGCATTGTCTTATCTTTGTGCAAAACGCTTCTCGCAAATGCCCCTGACGGCTTACAATAAACAACTCCGTCACCCCAGCGGCCAGCGCGTCGCACTTTGTCACCTCTTTCAGGTTCTAGGCGCGCGTGTCAGTGCGACCTTCACGCCCTAACCTCTCAGCGATTCCCGCTTCCGCAGCGGCCAACGACAAAACACCACTCTCTCTGTTTCGGACGTGCTTGATTTCGCTGGCGGCCTGATAGACCCCTTCTGAAGAGACAGAGGCGGCGGCGACGACCGGCTGGATGCCGGGCACCTCGGTCCCGTCGCGGAGCTACTGCCCAGGTGCCAAGCTCCAGTTCAGCGACCACGGTCCCCGTCGCGGAGCTACTGCCCAGGTGCCAAGCTCCAGTTCAGCGACCACGGTCCCCGTCGCGGAGCTACTGCCCATGTGCCAAGCTCCAGTTCCAGCGCGTGGATTCGACACCTCGCCTCCGGCTGCCAAGTTGCCCGCCGGGGCGGACACAGACGCGAGCCGACGCGAGGAGCAGGCGGAACCAGCTAACTTCCGGTGTCGTCCGACATGACCCCGGAGGGCGCTAGGGAGGACGTTGCCGTCGGCGTGTTTTTCGGCCGGTGTTCTTCGCGCCGCGCGCTCAAGGACGTGAGTCTGCGCTGGGTTCCAGCTATGTGAGCACGGGAGGGTATGTTTACGACACAATGGGCGTGGTCTACCGTCGGATTTGCTTCTGCTAGATGGTCTGCCTCGTATTTGCTACTGCTCTTCCTCAGCCCGTTTAAGGTTATTGCCATAATTAGCTGTCGGCAGGGCACTGACCTTTCCGTAACTGTTGGCAGATGCACCATGACACGTGTCCGCTCAGTGAGATCATGCTTTGCATTTCGTCTGTCGGCAGACGAAACTACTCTAACATTTGTCTGTGGGGCGTAGGCTACGCACACGTCTGCCGGGACTAGCTACTCATACACCTGTCTGTTGGGAGTTAGCTGCCCAGACATGTGTCTGCTGGGACTAAGACCTGCCTGTTAGGAGTTTGCCGCCTAGACATGTGTACGCCGGAAGAAAACTGCTCAAACTCACGTCGATCTAAAGTAACTGCTCCGCCTGTCATCCATTACACCAGCTGCTCTTTCCGACGCCATCTCTTGGGGGCGCTGTTCAGCACCGCCCAAACGACCCGATACGATACCAGAGTGGGCCGAGGTTGAAGCTGTGTCGAAGTACAGCCTAATGAAATCCTTCCGCCTTTTCGACCATTCGACAAGTTTCAAGCCATGCCCGAATAATCCAGACCAGCTCTGAGCGTCCCTCCTTCTCTTCCCCCACCTTCACGGCAAATCACAGCCCACTGAGCAGTGCCTGCGGACGGGCGCGCTTCAAGCCCGGTGGAAAATAATACTAATGAGCATTAGACTAAGCATGCGGTTGACACATGCACTGTGGTTGCTTAAACACACAAGTTTGCAGTTGACACACGCCATTCTGCAGTCGAGACACACCAGGTTGGAATCTAGACTATCAGTCTGTACTCTAGACACATCAGTCTGCAGTCGAGACACGCGAGTTTGCAGTCCAGGAAGTCCACAGTCAAGATTGTTTGCAGCCGACCGCGGTCAGGACAGCCTGCAATCAAGTTAGCCGCAACTGAGGCAGTCAGCATTAAAGATAGGTTACAGTCGAGACGGTCCGTGGTTGACACAGCCTGCAGTCGAGGCAATCGATATCCCTTTTTTGCGGTCGAGACAGTCAACAGTCGAGACATTCAGCATTAAAGGCGTCTGAAGTCAAATCAGTCTTCAAGAAGGTCTGCATTTAACATACGGCCGCTGCGTAGCGTGCGTCCGCAGGCGTGTGGACGAATGTGAACCTTGCAATGTGAGAGCAGCAGCAAATCAAACCAGGGCTGTGACATTCTACACCGAAACAACGGCGATAAGTCAATTTCATCTCATCCGCTTGTAGGATGAATAATCGGCATGCTCTTGCCCCCGGCCACTGCCAGGTGCTCTCCTTGGTGCGCCGCACACAACTAGCCGGACTTTGTGTGCCGCATACAAGAAGCGCGACTTGGTATCCCGCACACAACTAGCCCGACTTGGTGCGCCGCACACAACTAGCCCGACTTTTCAAACACGTGCGTCATTTCATCCGGCGCCGTAAAACTGCTGCCATCCCGTAAGCTTGTGCCTTGGTGTGACATAACATTGGTATAATCATAACAAACACCAACCGCGCGAATCCAAACACAGAACAAGCTTGCCAAACGGCAGAAACTTGACTATCAAGCACACAGAAAAATTGTCTTATTTGCAGTTTGGGTGCCTCTATCAGCATTTCCAGCGCATCAGAAGCGTCGCAGGAGTGTACCTGCCCGCTGTCATCGCCGACGGGCAAGGCAACTGCCGACAGCACCGCTACCAACGTCTACCGCAGCTGGCCGGCCCATCCAGCTTCCGCCTTGACCCTGACAACGCGCACATAAGACGGGCTGGGGCGCGCGCATAGTCGTCCCGCAGCCATGACCCTGACAACGCGCACACAAGGCGGGCTGGGGCGCGCGCTTAGTCGTCGCGCAAGCCACCGAACAGCCAACATGGCGGCATGCAGTCCATTTGGCGCTTGTCTACGCACCGGCGGAGTTGCCTCTTGCGCAGATGGGCCGCTTTTTTGGCTTCGTGAGGCGTTGGTGACCTGGTCTCAACCTCGTTCCCGGTTTGTGTTTAGTGTTGATGCTGATCACCGTCATTGTTATCCGCTAACATGGTCCGTGGGCCCTATGTACTCAGCGGATCGCAGTGTCAAAGTCAATGAGCCAAAGGCGTATTCCTTGATTATGCAGTCCCTAACGCGACTGAACATCCGATTAAGTGAGGGTGCAAAATTCACACGGTAAATTCCATGATGAATTTTGCGTATTGTTTATTGTATGTCATTCGAGTTTAAGATAAGTCAAAAGTGTAGGTAAGATATTGATAGAGATGCATTGAAATATGTCAAAAGTGTTGGTGAGGGTATTGATAAAGATGCGCAGTCCCAGAGAAGGTCATCTGTCGAAAAAAGCGAGTGGCGCTTTTTGCTCCCGTGGCTTTCAGTGTTCCGCATACTAATTACCTTATTGCACCATAAATGCTGAAGCCACAACCACGCGTCATCTGGAACGTTATTTTTTTCTCATTTTTCGTCGACGATCGCGCTCTTAAAAGCGCTTTATGGCCGAGGCATGAAGTGGCAGCCCTATTTATTGTCATCATAACACGCATCGTTAATAAAGCGATGGGTGCATTTTCTTACGCCGCGGTGGAAAACTCCCTAAAAAATAAACGAACATTTGTACCTTTACACTCATATCGCTGCCGTTACTTCTGGTCAGGCAGCGGATAAGGATATTAGCCCGTCTGCACAGAAACTATAATCAACAGGGAGAAAAACACACCGTGGGTTAACCAAAATAGCCCGGAAACTTGTCAGGTCAATCAAAATAGCCCAGAAACTCGTCAAATCGATCAAAATAGCCGAGAAAATCGCCAGGTCGATCTCAGAACAGCCCAGAAACTTGTCAAGTTTATCAAAAAACCCAGAAACTCGTCAGGTCGAACAAAACAACCCTGAAACTCGTCAGGTTGATCAAAGCAGCATAGGAACTCGTCAGGTTGATCAAAGCAGCCCAGAAACTACACCCTGGAAGCAGCCTTGTTTCATCACCATCAACCAATACGCCACTTTACGCTCGCGGTTTTAGTCCCGTGGATTAAATTAAGATGCATCGCAAACGTGAAATGGAGAATTCTTATGTGGTTGTATATGTAGAATAAGACTTTCCGGAGTAAGCATTTACAGCTTTTTTTGATCGAACAACAAACCACGTGTTTTGCTCCTGCTTATTTCATCTTTGGCGCATGTCAGAGTTGAAATCAAATTGCGTCCCCGTCTATTAATGCTTGCATGAAAAGGGCTGTTGCGCTTCTTTCCTAAGGTTTTCCCAACACTGGCGAATCCCAGGGAGAGCGCGACGTGACCCCACCCGAGGCGGTGGAGAGGCGTCGATCTGTCCTGAAGATCTGGTTTCCGAGGTTTTACGATCTGTCCCGAAAATCTGAAGTTTCCGGGTAGCCGATGCGGCATTCGGACCCTCCAAAAGATTCGCTGTTGGAGTCTCTCTCTCTCGCAGACTACGTCCTCGAGTTCGCAGAGGGTGGCTCCTCCTGTCACACCAACTTGAACGGGACGGCCACGGCCCACAGTAGCGCGCTGTTGACTGGTGCTTCGCGAGGATCCGATCAGTCGTTCGGGCCCCGGTCCGAGCTGCCCACGATGGAGCTGGTGCTACCGCTGAGAGCTCTCGAATGCCACCACTGACAGATACGACGTTTAGGGAAGGGGCAAACGGCCATCCCATCCAAACATCGAAAAAGCAGAGCCCTTTACGGTAGGGCGTATTGTTTGGGTAGCTACGTCCCCTATAAGCATTGTTCGCGAGTTGCCCTCCTCCCCACTCGACGACCTTCCATCCGTGGCTCCTCAGCCTGACCGGGCAACAGCTGGCTGGTGCAGACGACTCTTCCGTCCGTGGCTCCTCAGCCTGACCGGGCAACAGCTGGCTGGTGCAGACGACTCTTCCGTCCGTGGCTCCTCAGTCCGACCGGGCAACAGCTGGCTGGTGCAGACGACTCTTCCATCCGTGGCTCCTCAGCCTGACCGGGCAACAGCTGGCTGGTGCAGACGACTCTTCCGTCCATGGCTCCTCAGCCTGACCGGACAACAGCTGGCTGGTGCAGACGACTCTTCCGTCCGTGGCTCCTCAGCCTGACCGGGCAACAGCTGGCTGGTGCAGACGACTCTTCCATCCGTGGCTCCTCAGCCTGACCGGGCAAACAGCTGGCTGGCGCAGACGACTTTTCCATCCGTGGCTCCTCAGTCCGACCGGGCAACAGCTGGCTGGTGCAGACGACTCTTCCGTCCGTGGCTCCTCAGCCTGACCGGGCAACAGCTGGCTGGTGCAGACGACTCTTCCGTCCGCGGCTCCTCAGCCTGACCGGGCAACAGCTGGCTGGTGCAGACCACACTGGCCGGCTTAATTAGGTCCTCTCCTGGCGCTGAGAGCTAATGAGCTGACACCGATACATACTTGTCCGAATGGATCGGTGACGGTAGTCGGACAGCAGCAGGGGCGGGGGGCCAGAGGAGGGCCGCCACAGTGCAGCCGACGGGGGCTATGATGGGGTGTTGCCATTGGCTTCCCACACTAGCAATATCATGCTCAATCGAGGATTGGAGCGTAATGTGCTTAGTTGGGCACGCAGAAATGCGACAGCGGTGAGTTTTCGTGGACAAAACAAGGCTGTGCGTAAAACAGCAAAAAATAATGCTTGTTAAGGCAAGCATTTGGGACTTGATTTTTTGGGGAGTGGGAGAATTGCGCTGATATTAACAAAATCAATTTTTCTATAATTCAGTGAAAAAGAGTTAAGTATTGTTTTCCCTCGGAAAACCTGTGAATAACCAGTGTTATTCAATCAATCCTCACTTCTAAATGTCAGCGTAGCATCACTGTACGGTCGTGGATAGAGGTGGGAGCACGAAAAAGGAACTGATACTGTTTAAACGAATGTGCATACAACCCTCTGGCCACACACTTTTGCAGTAACCAACACTTACCTTCAGGGCTTATGAACGCATCTGGAAGATCGTAGGAACTTTCCACAGCGAAGCTGAAACGTACAATCCAAAACTGTCATATAGTTACGCTATACCTCTCCACGCAGATAGGTTCTCACCGCAAAGGTTCTCACCTCATAGACACGGGACACTTCAATATCGGCCGGACATCGAGCTCAGATGTCCGTCCAAATACGGATGTACCGTTACGCTTTAGTCATGCAATGTGCTGACGTCGGAGTACTTGGAATGTGGCCATTCAATGCAGGACTAAACAAGCCATCTCAGATAAGATCCGACCGCAGATCAGATCGTAGGTCAGATCGCAGGTCGGATCGCGAGTCAAATCGCAGACAAGCGCAGCAGTTCAATTGATTGCAACATTTAAAAGCAGCTCAAACAAGTCGTTTAATTCCACGCGTAGCTGTAGCACAGTATCTCTCGTCTCACTGGATACTGCCTGTTTTGTTTCAGGAGATGGTCGCAATGCGATCCTGGTTTTCTTAAAGGTCTCCATCAATCTGGCCCATTCCGGTTCGGGCCCGCTCCTCCCCCACCCGTCGGCCATTTGATCTGGGAACCCATTGATCTTTCGCAGCTCCTGACATTTCATGACAGACGTGGGTTCCGTTTGACTTTCTGGAGGACACTTCGACCACCTTAACAGCCACCCATCCGTCCAGACGTCATGGGTGGAGCATGCTGAGAGGAGCTGATTGGTGCGGCTCAGCTGCCGGAACGAGAATCCTTGAATGGCGACAGGTCAAAGTTGGGCTAATTTAAACGAAAGTTAGCGTGACAGGTGCAACAACTGTCTTGTCACATTACCAGCCCATGCCAGTTTTAAACACCAGCTAACATGGTTCGCCATCATCGCTAGTCAGCATTAGCACACGCTCGGGTGGCGGGCAATTTGAGCCCCCCAATGTTCTCTTTTCTGGAATGCTTTCCGGACAGCGCGGCGTCGCCGCGTCAAATTTGACATACTTGTAGGCAATTGAAAACCGTATGTTATGGCATAAATAAATGAATCGCATCTTGTAAGGTCACTGACCTATGACAAGTGAGTTAGACCGTGGTTGTCAGCAAAGGCCATTTCCAGGGAATCGTTCAATCTGATGCGACGACAGTGTTGGACAAAGCCATGCATGTCTGAAATAGTTTCATGGGCAATGCGCCAATTGAGTTAAGAATGACAACAAATTCTTAGTGACCTAGGGCCAGGTATGAAGGCCACTCCGAGGCCAAAACTAACCTGCCTTTTTGCTCAAAAGTTTTGGGGTAGCTTTTTGTTCTCATTTTGTGTTTATTAAGGACAGAGACCGCAAAATTCCTGTTCCATGTGCTTTTTAAAGGTCAAATGAGGCCACTGACCTAAAATAACCCAGATCAATTTTTTCAGGAACACACCACCTAGCGTACTCCTTGACGCCTCTTTGAATGACAAAATGGGAACATTCTCGTAGGTTATTGGCATCTTGACCTTCTTAATGTAAAAAATCACTAACCCTCATGAAAACAATTGACCTTTGGCTTAGAACTGGGATCTAGGTTTACGGTGGTCATATGAGAAGGTCTGGGGTACTTTAGACAGTTATTTGGAGTTTGACCTTGTTTGACCTTATTCGACCTCTAGGCCACAAATATCGTTCAGATACGGGGAAACTCATCCTGTGAACTTGGTGTTTCTAGCTTTATTAGTTTTTGAGATATCAGAGAGACCAACTGTCCCCCCCCCCCTCCCATCCCACCCGAGCGAAGCGTATCCAACCGGCCATTCGGGTGCGTATTAAACAAGTAAGCGGACACAATATCTAAAGACTGGTTTCAGACCACTCAGCCCGTGGGCAAACAGTATTTGTTTGTCCTGCCTAAAGCGTTGTAAATTTGACCTAAAACAGCTAACCCGGATCTTTTATAGACCTTGGGATCACGTTTCCATCGACATATTTGGGCTGGAAAGTGCAGAATACCACGATGAGCGAATCGATTATGTACAGAATCCGATTCCAATATAGAAAGGAAACGCATCAGTAAAAAATCCTAGTCCCGTGTTCATCAGCTATGCCTGGGGGCATGTCATGCAACGCGCAGCTATGTTCTTTAGGTGAAATGATTATCTCCCGCCAGGGGCATAGTTTTGCAACAGTATTTGGGGAGGAAGGAAGACTCAACAGTGGAAAAATGACGCAGCCTTCCCCGAAATAGCCCAAACCAACGGGTTTCTCCTAAAATTCGACCAGGATCTCAAAGTTGGCGGTCTGGAGCTCAGGAATAGGGGGGGGGGGGGCACCCCTTAACTAAATGGGAAACCTCACCCCGACTCCCGCTATAGTTAGAAAGCTTCAGTCTCAAAGCCTCTTAACGAACGCAGGTTTTAGTTAAGCCATTTTCGGTTGGGTATTATGGACTTATTAGGCGTACATTACGCCCGCGCTGGCAGCAAACCAAAGTACTTAAACACTCTGGAAATCGCAACCCTGTTTACGGCCACCTAGCGCGCCCTCGAGTGGCTCCCCTCCAGTGCCTGCATTAGTTCCACTCATTTTGACACCAGCCTCCGCAGGACAGCAACGTCGACGAGCCGGCGTGGCGTCGGAAGCACGAGCTGTCGGTCCGTTCGCGCGCGACCGAGAGGCCGACGGGCCGCGTTCGTGACCGAGAGGCAGCATCGCTCACGCCGCCACCGTGCCGCAAAACACTCACCTTCTGCTGTCGACGCCCTTGGCGATGCGCGCGCCCTCGGAGATGAGCCGAGCTCGGTCCAGGATATTGAGCACCCTGGTGCCGCTGCGGAGGCGTTCCCTGCGAACGGCGCCAGCGCTCGCGGCAACAGCGCGCCGTCAAATTCGTCCGAACCCTGCGACGCATGGAGCGGAGTTGAAGCGGAGGGGGGGGGGGGAGGCAACACTGCACATCACGTGGACATGCAGGGTTGAGTAGGGGAGCGTCGGATCCCTGTACGGCAATCAGAGAGCGTGCAGTTGGAGTTGATGCAGCTCCTATACAGCGCTACAAGAGGTGGGTTATCATGTTATGATGCAGGCAAACCGGCGCTCCCACGAACGTCTCACTTCCCATGTCAATTGTATTGCAGACAAATCTAAACACCGAATTAAATGAGCTTTTGATCCTCCATCTCATGGTCAGAGATCAGGCACGATGTCTGAGCTATGCGAAGTAGCCGAGGCGATTGTGCGAGAACATCTTCATAACCAAAAATGTGTGCCATTCGACAGGCTCCCATTCCTAGTTTGTTTCAAAATCATAGAGACGTAGCAGCCGGTCAACAAAGTCCGAAATTTAAAAAAGGTAATTAGGGTTTTTAAGCGTCAGCAGCAAGAAAGGAAAATCCTAAGCTTCGATGACCCGAGGATCCACAAAGTTCTTAATTCGCAAGTACTTGCATGTTGATTTCCGACAACTCGACTACGCTGTGTGAATGGTGTGCTTCAACGTGCTAGCAATTTTCTCCTGTGCTCGCCAGCATTTCAATGCCTATCTTTTACGTTGGGCCCTCCGGCCAAAATTTACCGTATTTTCTGCGATCGCTTCTTCTGTCGCTTAGGATCGCAGGCATTCATGACCATGATCCAATCCAAAATCAGTCCGGCAGAAATGTCAAAGGTTTGGAGGACACTTGTTAGTGGTATCCTTGCTGTAATCTTTGCGCAATCAGATTTTCGCTGGCCGATCTTGAAACCTTCCTTGCGTTACAAAAACAGCTGAGCGCTCATTTTCCGTTTCAGGTTTTCTTTGGAGGGGACAATTTTTAACAGGTCCCTTCATTCAACTTTGCTCCCCCCCCCCCCCCCTCCTTACCGAGACTCAGGCTACGTCCCGGAAGGGAACCGACTCTCAGAAGAAAATTCAAGTGAATCTTTTAAAATCAAGTGAGCGGAGTTCAGTGAACTTTATTTTGAAGAGCAGGTCCACATCCACTTGAGATCAGAGGGCCTGGCGACGCGAGTCTGCTCCCCTCCCCCCCCCCTACATCCCCCTTGAGGCATCCCCATGGGGAGGGCCTGGCGACGCGAGTCTGCTCCCCTCCCTCCGCGGCATCCCCTTGGGGTCAGGGGGCCTGGCGACACGAGTCTGCTCCCCTCCCCCCGCTGCATCCCCTTGGGGTCAGGGGCCTGGCGACGCGAGTCTGCTCCCCTCCCCCGCGGCATCCCCTTGGGGTCAGAGGGCCTGGCGACGCGAGTCTGCTCCCCTCCCCGCGGCATCCCCTTGGGTCAGGGGCCTGGCGACGCGAGTCTGCTCCCCTCCCTCCGCGGCATCCCCTTGGGGTCAGGGGCCTGGCGACGCGAGTCTGCTCCCCTCCCCCGCGGCATCCCCTTGGGGTCAGGGGCCTGGCGACACGAGTCTGCTCCCCTCCCCCGCGGCATCCCCTTGGGTCAGAGGGCCTGGCGACGCGAGTCTGCTCCCCTCCCCCGCTGCATCCCCTTGGGGTCAGAGGGCCTGGCGACGCGAGTCTGCTCCCCTCCCCCCGCTGCATCCCCTTGGGGTCAGGGGCCTGGCGACACGAGTCTGCTCCCCTCCCCCGCGGCATCCCCTTGGGGTCAGAGGGCCTGGCGACGCGAGTCTGCTCCCCTCCCTCCGCGGCATCCCCTTGGGGTCAGAGGGCCTGGCGACGCGAGTCTGCTCCCCTCCCCCGCGGCATCCCCTTGGGGTCAGAGGGCCTGGCGACGAGTCTGCTCCCCTCCCCCGCGGCATCCCCTTGGGGTCAGAGGGCCTGGCGACGCGAGTCTGCTCCCCTCCCTCCGCGACATCCCCTTGGGGTCAGGGGGCCTGGCGACGCGAGTCTGCTCCCCTCCCTCCGCGGCATCCCCTTGGGGTCAGGGGGCCTGGCGACGCGAGTCTGCTCCCCCTCCCCCGCTGGCAGCATCTCCGAAGAATTGCTGGATCCGCCACTGTCCGGGGTAAAATGTGCAGGAAAGCACTTCATGTATCGCATTTTCAGGATCCGGTGCAGTCTGCTCTGGCTGGCCTGGATCCAATCCGCCCACCAATCCGCTTTTCTCATCCCTCTCAATCCAATCCGGTTCGGACCGAAAGAAAAAACTCGTCATTTGGGTCTCTTAGAACCCGCTTCCCCATGAAGAACTTTTAAAGTTCTAACAGCGAAGTTGGTTCATCTCGGTATCTTAAATCTAAGGTATTGGTTAATTTTTACCGGAAAAATGTGCAAAAGTTGCCAAAACGAGTGGGTAAGATGCCCAAAACAGCTTGTTACCAGTTGGGAATAAAACTTCTCATGAAATGCTTTGCTTTGCACTTTTGCATTTTTATTTGAGGTGTAAATCGACGACCTTGGGTGACATCATATTCAGCCTCGTTAACTTTCCGGCTTTCTGTGCAGGTTCTTGGAGCTTCTAAATCGTTGTATGAGAATCTTAGGTATACAAACGCATTGCTGGCACCCAATCTGCGGATGGTTTATGAAAGTGGGAGTAAAATAGATGCGACACAAATCATTAAGTACCTACCTAATCCCAAAAGTTTTTGTCTGGATCTTACGAGCATCTAACTCACAGCAAGCAGCCAACTGCTGGGTGAAAAAGCTGGCTTTGGGCCCTGGCTATAGAGGCCAACATGCCCATTCTTTGGGATACATTAATCTGGGAGTGGATAAAAAATCATCCGTCAGGATGCAGCAATCTTTGCTCTGGTAGACACCTATAAATGGATCAGCTAACGTAGCATACTTAAATTAAAACTGGTTCTAAACTAAAAGAACTTGGCTGACTAAGTAAGCAGAACATATGGTGTTGCCATTGAGTTAATCCTTTTTGGTATTTCTCAGAGAAGAGCTGGGATTGCGAAACTGTGCGGTGTCTGCCAACCGAGCATGCCTCGGCCCAGTCGTTCAAATCTGAAATGCAATGTTACCCAGTGAAGTTAAATGGCATTGCTGACAACATCAGGAGGAATGGTAGCTATGCTATGATAACAACAGCTATCAGAGTGCCACTCGCTTATATCAATTTGTCAATGTAATCTGTTCATCAGAAGATTTGCTTGTGGAATATATGGCTAAGTTATGTACTGTGCAGCCTGTTTGTGCATCGTTTGAAACTGAAACTATTTTTCTGTTGGTTTGAAGGTTCTTTTCCGAGTTGACGTCTTCATTGGGAATTTCAGGGACTTTAAATGATGACGTCCATTTGGTTGGCTTTCAATCCATCTAATCCGTGGGAGGCTGGTGGGTTTGGACAGCCGGACCGGTCCTACCTAATGTTTTGGTGCAAACTTTTGGTCCCGTGCAGCCCGGCCGGCGGATTGAGCCAATCCGCGACAAGCTCCAACGTGCAGGTGCGTCCGGGAAGGAATGCCGCTCCTTTATAGCTTGAAGGTAATGAATTATTACGTGTTAGCAACGACGAAGGAGCAAATATTCTCTTATGGCTACCTAAACATGAAATGGGTGTTGCGCTTGGTGAAGTTCTTGAACAAGCTGATGTCTGATTAAAAAAGTTTGTCTTGGATAATTCTGGTTTTCGCATTCAATTAGCATCAGGTAGGTTTGAAGCATCGTGAACCTTCAAAAACACGTAAACATACGAGAACAAGTACTTAACAACTACGTGGCGTCTTGTGTTCAATGAAAAATTTCTACGCCAATTATGCAAGGAATTAATGTTCCAACGACGTGATCAAAATCTTCCTTAAGGCACTGTATTACGTGCGGGCCTTCTGGGATTTAATTTCAAATCAGTAATCATGCAGATGACGCCTTACTAAGTTCCTTTGACCTCAATCTGCGCGCTGATTGGGTGCCGACAGCTTGCCACAGCCAGGAACTCGGTCTTGTTGAACAGAACAACCTCGCCAGCTTGCCGACTTAATTTGTGTTTCTGAGAACGCTTGAGTGGGCTTTAATGAAAAGACTTTCCAGCAATCGTCACTTACAAGATCTGGCGAGCACCAGACGGGGTGTCTCTGGGTGCAGTAACGCTGCGAGGGCTGGAGCTGTCGCTCAGGGTCACACACGGAGGGAGCTAAGCACTGTACGGTCATCTGGACCAGCACAAATTCGGGAAGGCGCAAGGAACATGATTGAACCACATATAGGCAGAAGTTGTCCAAGGTGAGTGCTTTAAGCTTTTGGGTATTCTGCTAACAGCGGCGCAAGAGATGTAGATCTTTAATACTCAGGCTCGTTCATGAGGTGGCGTGCAGCTCTCCTGTCTGTGAAAGTGAGAGGATTCTGCGCATCTTCCCCTGCTGTCCTTGGCAGGAAAGGCAGAGCCCGCCTGCCCAGGAAAGTAAAAGCACCAGAGGGAGGCCTCACCTTGGAGTCGTCCTCAGCGGGGGCTGCGCAGCTCTCCTGTCCTGGGGAGGCGCCGGACACCGTCTCCTCCGGCTCGAGTCCGGTCGTCTCGCGCGCCTCCAGACCGGGCGGCGGCGGCCGCACCTCAGCTCGGTCCTCCTTCAGCCCCAGTCGCTTCATCTCCTGCATCTGCTCCTGGCGGATCTGTGGCAGGTCACGGATGGCGGTGAAGCCTCTGCCGCGTCTGCGCGCTGCTGAGGAACGCCTGGACGGCCGAGGGGGTGCGAATTGAGACGGGCAGCACAGATGATGGGTAATGCGTAGACGACAGTGATATGAACTGAGCATTATCCACAAGCAACAAATTTGCAGCATATTTTGACTGCAAGGACCTCAGGACTTCCAACGAAACTCAGATATATAAGCAAGTGACATTATGTAAAATTACCCCCGAATCAGGCCACTCCTGCATCAGCTGAAATACATCACAATTTTTCGAGCGCATGACACATTAATTATCAAGACATGCAAAGCGGAAGCGTGTTCCAGTGCTCTTGAAACTTATTTGGGGATAAATGACTGGCGCTATCAGTGGTCTCCAAATGGCACGAAGTGTCTCATCACTCACAAGCCGCGGCGCAGAGCGCAGCCCCGGGCAGTGATCCTCAATTTCCGAACTCGTCGGGGCGCTAACTTACAGCTCAAGCGCAGCTCCTCGTCAGTTTGGTTGAGTTACACGCCGGTGCAGACGGTGCAGCACTCTGCTCGGCTCGGACGTAAAGGCGTGAGGGCTTATTGGGTGAGCAGCGCTGCCTGTTTAGCTGGGGTCGCGTGGGTTGCCTTGCTTCTTTTCGTCAGCTTTATATCTTGCATCTGCGTTTATTTTACTCGAGACGCTCTCAATGCCTGGAGTTTTACCGCATAAAAACACATCTAACATCGATATTCTTGGTACATTTCTCTACTGCACCTGGCTGCAGTTCTAAAACAGCGAAATAAAGATCACACATTTACTAATACTTGGCTTCGCAACCAAAAAATAAACCTGTAAAATCAACTTTAGATGTCACCATTCACCTAGCTCGCACCAGCAACTGCTAATATCACGTCTTCCAACATTATCGTTGGACAACAACCCCCAAGGCAACTATGAGCGGCGGATCAAGCCATAAATGATACCATTTTTTCAGAGAAATGACGTTCACTGAGACAAAATCTCTACACCCGATCCCCAAACACGCTCGTAATGCTGTTGAATGCGGGGAGTGAAGCAGATGAAGCGGACTAGAGGCACTCTATCTAATGCAGAAAATCTGATTGGCTCATGTGCTTAATGCAATATGAAATGCACCCTTTCCAACTCTCCAATATCACGGGTGGCAGTTATATACTACCGTAACTCGCTGATAACAAGAACATTAATTATGACCAATGTGTGCCAAACTACGGCTTCGACGACAACGCCACCACGCTGTTCCTGGGTTGGTGAATTAGTTATGTCCGTACCTGACTGCGGGGATTTCAAAACCCATTTGGCACCGCAACATCTAAGAACTGTGCAAACTTGCCGTCCGTCATGCAGGTTTAACAGGCTCGAAGCGATCCCAATCATAGCGAGCCTATCGCTCTGGCGAAAGCAAACCGCAAGCGCGCAAAAATTATCTGTCCACTGCGCTACGGAATCGGCTGGCGGCCTTACCAAATATCCAATGTTTCCAAACTAACCGCCTGTCCCGACCCTTGGCTGTGCCCTGAAAGCGCATTGATCTCAGTCCGCGCTTAAACAGCGGCCTCTCTGACAGGCCTAAACTCGGCGCCACTCTATTTGTTAGCTCGGTAAACAGACGACTGCTGCGGGCGCTTCCACACAGCTGGAGGTCGATCAGGCTTCACCGGGGGCGGGGCTCGACTGTAGGCGCCGTCCAACTCGGCAATCCGGGACCAGCTACAGCAACCGCCTGTTTCAAGCTGTTTGACTTCCATACAGCTGGAGACGACCAGGGTTCACCAAGGGCGGGGCTCGACTGTAGGCGCCCTCCAACTCGGCAATTGGGGACCAGCCACAACAACCATCTGGTTCGAGCCGCTTCGAAGCCATGCCGTGTCAGCATACGCTGCAAAGGCTGCTGCTGCTGAGAAGCCGCTGTAGTAATCGAAAGGTCCCGGGTCCACCATGAACCACTGTATGCTTGCCTGGTGCTGCAGATCAACCGGCGCGGCAAGCGCGGCGGCCTGTCAATTTTAGCAGTTATCCAACCCTTGGTTACCCGACCCATGCTTGGTTACCCGATCCGTGCTTGGTTACCCGACCCGTGTTTGGTTACCTGATCCGTGATGGGTTACCCGACCCGTGCCTAGTTACCTGATCCGTGCTGGGTTACCCGATCCGTGTTTGGTTACTCGACCCGTGCTTGGTTACGCGATCCGTGCTTGGTTACCCGACCCGTGTTTGGTTCCGAACGCAGTCAAAGTTGACTTCAGAATCAATATCTCGCAGTCTACGAGGAATGTATTGGATTGGATTAAGTGGATTTGATTTGACTGAATGGGTTGCAATGCTATGAAAGGTAAGCATGTGAATGCTTCTATATAACCGGGTTATCTTCTATGCTGCTGTCCCCGGATTTGAATCTTTGAAGTCGATTCGGGAACTGACCGTTCCTCCGAGTCGGAGTCGAAATCGACTCATAACTGTGCTGTGCCGCCCGGGGCAGAAACCAAAATTCGACCTGAGTCGCCGTGGGTCGCAATCGACTCCAAGAAGCGGAACCGCTCGACACCGCCCAATACATCGAGTCTGATATTAACTCCAGGTCGCATGTACGCTGGTTCCGCTCTTGCACTACTAGTTCGACCCCCAGGGCAAGCGACAAGAAGTATCTCTATGATATCCATGACCTGTATTTGACAGACGCTTGGCAAGATTTCTCTACGAATGACCCAAGCTCACGATAAAGCGGAGGCAATCAGAGATAATTCCCTGCCACGCCTAGGCATGTCTGTAATTCCACCCCAACATCTGAGATATGATTCGCACGTACTCTCCAACTGTGGTCAGGGTGTGCTCTCCACACGCCGCTGTCCCAGCCGTCTGTCAACCGCAGCTGACAAGCCCACCTCCGACACCATCGTTGGAGTCCCGTCCTGCGCGCGACCCAAGGAGTGATCCTGGCGAGCCGCACGCATCGATGTCCGATATACAGCGCCGTCACGCCGGGGCCGAACAAACAGCGCCAGACAAAGCGGAGGCGTGCAGTTAGCCGGCGGTGGCGCTCGGTCGCCAGCACCCTCCCTTGTGCCGCCCGGTCGGGTTCAATGGGCCGCTGACGGCCGATAACCGGCCCAGCGGACCCACCTGGCCCGCCGCCAGCCAGCGACGCCCGCCACCGATCCGGCCTGGGCGGCGTGGTGCACCTGGTACGACCGCGTCTGGGAGGAGTGCACTGGTCCGACCGCGTCTGGGAGGAGTGCACTTGGTCCGG
>NW_023596545.1:15302079-15328963 GCF_011947565.3 Pollicipes pollicipes | reverse complement strand
TACGGTCGGCTGGCGGGCACACTGGCGTCTGTGGCCGGTCTACTGTGCGCCCGCCATAACCGCATACTAGCGGCGAAACTGCAGCACGGTTCGGCTGGCGGGCACACTGACGTCTGTGGCCGGTCTACTGTGCGCCCGCCATAACCGCATACTAGCGGCGAAACTGCAGCACGGCTCGGCTGGCGGGCACACTGGTGGTACGGCTCGGCTGGCGGGCACACTGGCGTCTGCGGCCGGTGTACTGTATCAGCAGCGCAAGCAGCGAGACGCCGGGCGGCCCCGCACGCCACCCGAATCGGCCGGCGGGTGCGGGCGCTGACCTCTCGCCGGCGGCGGATCAGACGGCACAGGAAGGTTGGCAGGCTGTGCCTGATTGTCTCGGTCACCCCACGTGCCACGCCTCCGTCCAGCCGATCACGCACGTTGAGCAGGTGCGACCGGTCGTACGTATGCGCCGTACAGCCGGCGACCGGCGATCCACTCTTCCCCGGACGGTAGAATCCGATGTCGACCGACCGGGGGTGCCCGAGTCCGCAGGCCCAGCATGATAACGAACATGGCTGGCGCACCAAAGGTGGCGCGCTTGGAAAGGAGGAGGTCCAGGAAGCCAGACATATCAGGGATGTACAGGTCACAAAATTAGTATCTGTGACTACTGGGCCATCAATGGCCATCGTAGCACTGATTGAGATGTCACCGAGATCGGGAAACATGAAATAAAAACACATGAAAACTGTGGAACTCCCTGGCGTGGTCGGACCGGGTGCACTCTGCTCCCAGGCGTGGTCGGACCAGGTGCGCTCTCCTCCCAGGCGCGGTCGGACCAGGCACACTCTCCTCCCTGGCGCGTTCGGACCAGGTACACTCCCCTCCCATGAGTGGTCGGACCAGGTGCACTCCTCCCAGGCGTGGTCGGACCAGGTACACCCTCCTCCCAGGAGTGGTCGGACCAGGTACACTCTCCTCCCAGGCGCGGTCGGACCAGGTGCCCTCCTCCCAGACGCGGTCGGACCAGGTACACTCTCCTCCCAGACGTGGTCGGACCAGGTACACTACCCTCCCAGACGCGGTCGGACCAGGTGCACTCTCCTCCCAGACGCGGTCGGACCAGGTACACTCTCCTCCCAGACGCGGTCGGACCAGGTGCACTCCCCTCCCAGACGCGGTCGGATCAGGTACACTCCCCTCCTAGACGCGGTCGGATCAGGTACACTCCCCTCCCAGACGCGGTCGGACCAGGTGCACTCCTCCCAGACGCGGTCGGACCAGGTGCATTCCCCTCCCAGACGCGGCCGGACCAAGTGCACTCCTCCCAGACGCGGTCGGACTAGGTGCACTCCTCCCAGACGCGGCCGGACCAAGTGCACTCCTCCCAGACGCGGTCGGACCAGTGCACTCCTCCCAGACCGCGGTCGTACCAGGTGCACCCGCCGCCCAGGCCGGATCGGTGGCGGGCGTCGCTGGCTGGCGGCGGGCCAGGTGGGTCCGCTGGGCCGGTTATCGGCCGTCAGCGGCCCATTGAACCCGACCGGGCGGCACAAGGGAGGGTGCTGGCGACCGAGCGCCACCGCCGGCTAACTGCACGCCTCCGCTTGTCTGGCGCTGTTTGTTCGGCCCCGGCGTGACCGGCGCTGTATATCGGACATCGATGCGTGCGGCTCGCCAGAGATCACTCCTTGGGTTCGCGCGCAGGACGGGACTCGACGATGGTGTCGAGGTAGCTTGTTCCGCTGCGGTTGACAGACGCTGGGACAGCGGCGTGTGGAGAGCACACCCTGACCACAGTTGGAGAGTACGTGCGAATCATATCTCAGATGTTGGGGGTGGAATTACAGACATGCCTAGGCGTGGCCAGGGAATTATCTCTGATTGCCTCGCTTTATCGTGAGCTTGGGTCATTCGAGAGAAATCTGCCAAGCGTTCTCTGTCAAATCAGTCATGGATATCATAGAGATACTTCTTGTCGCTTGCCCTGGGGGTCGAACTAGTAGTGCAAGAGCGGAGCCAGCGTACATGCGACCTGGAGTTAATATCAGACTCGATGTATTGGGCGGTGTCGAGCGGTTCCGCTTCTTGGAGTCGATTGCGACCCACGGCGACTCAGGTCGAATTTTGGTTTCTGCCCCGGGCGGCACAGCACAGTTATGAGTCGATTTCGACTCCGACTCAGAGGAACCGTCAGTTTCCGAATCGACTTCAAAGATTCAAATCCGGGGACAGCAGCATAGAAGATAACCCGGTTATATAGAAGCATTCACATGCTTACCTTTCATAGCATTGCAACCCATTCAGTCAAATCAAATCCACTTAATCCAATCCAATACATTCCTCGTAGACTTGCGAGATATTGATTCTGAAGTCAACTTTGACTCCGTTCGGAACCAAAACACGGGTCGGGGAACCAAGCACGGATCTGCGTAACCAAGCACGGGTCGAGTAATACCAAACACGGCTTCGGGTAACCCAGCACGGATCAGGTAACTAGGCACGGGTCGGGTAACCCATCACGGATCAGGTAACCAAACACGGGTCGGGTAACCAAGCACGGATCGGGTAACCAAGCATGGGTCGGGTAACCAAGGGTTTGGATAACTGCTAAAATTGACAGGCCGCCGCGCTTGCCGCGCCGGTTGATCTGCAGCACCAGGCAAGCATACAGTGGTTCATGGTGGACCCGGGAACCTTTCGATTACTACAGCAGCTTCTCCAGCAGCAGCAGCCTTTGCAGCGTATGCTGACACGGCATGGCTTCGAAGCGGCTCGAACCAGATGGTTGTTGTGGCTGGTCCCCAATTGCCGAGTTGGAGGGCGCCTACAGTCGAGCCCCCGCCCTTGGTGAACCCTGGTCGTCTCCAGCTGTATGGAAGTCAAACAGCTTGAAACAGGCGGTTTGCTGTAGCTGGTCCCGGATTGCCGAGTTGGACGGCGCCTACAGTCGAGCCCCGCCCCCGGTGAAGCCTGATCGACCTCCAGCTCTGTGGAAGCGCCCGCAGCAGTCGTCTGTTTACCGAGCTAAACAAATAGAGTGGCGCCCGAGTTAGGCCTGTCAGAGAGGCCGCTGTTTAAGCGCGGACTTGAGATCAATGCGCTTTCAGGGCACCGCCAAGGGTCGGGACAGGCGGTTAGTTTGGAAACATTGGATGTTTGGTAAGGCCGCCAGCCGATTCCGTAGCGCGGTGGACAGATAATTTTTGCACGCTTGCGGTTTGCTTTCGCCAGAGCAATAGGCTCGCTATGATTGGGATCGCTCTGAGCCTGTTAAACCTGCATGAACGGACGGCAAGTTTGCACAGTTCTTAGATGTTGCGGTGCCAAATGGTTTTGAAAATCCCCTGCAGTCAGGTACGGACATAACTAATTCACCAACCCAGGAACAGCGTGGTGGCGTTGTCGTCGAAGCCGTAGTTTTGGCACACATTGGTCATAATTAATGTTCTTGTTTATCAGCGAGTTACGGTAGTATATAACTGCCACCCGTGATATTGGAGAGTTGGAAAGGTTGCATTTCATATTGCATTAAGCACATGAGCCAATCAGATTTTCTGCATTAGATAGATGCCTCTAGTCCGCTTCATCTGCTTCACTCCCCGCATTCACAGCATTACGAGCGTGTTTGGGGATCGGGTGTAGAGATGTTGTCTCAGTGAACGTCATTTCTCTGAAAAAATGGTATCATTTATGCTTGATCCGCCGCTCATAGTTGCCTTGGGGGTTGTTGTCCAACGATAATGTTGGAAGACGTGATATTAGCAGTTTGCTGGTGCGAGCTAGGTGAATGGTGACATCTAAAGTTGATTTTACAGTTTATTTTTGGTTGCGAAGCCAAGTATTAGTAAATGTTGTGATCTTTATTTCGCTGTTTTAGAACTGCAGCCAGGTGCAGTAGAGAAATGTACCAAAAATATCGATGTTAGATGTGTTTTTATGCGGTAAAACTCCAGGCATTGAGAGCGTCTCGAGTAAAAATAAACGCAGATGCAAGATATAAAGCTGACGAAAAGAAGCAAGGCAACCCACGCGACCCCAGCTAAACAGGCAGCGCTGCTCACCCAATAAGCCCTCACGCCTTTACAGTCCGAGCCGAGCAGAGTGCTGCACCGTCTGCACCGGCGTGTAACTCAAGCCAAACTGACGAGGAGCTGCGCTTGAGCTGTAAGTTAGCGCCCCCGACGAGTTCGGAGAATTGAGGATCACTGCCCGGGGCTGCGCTCTGCGCCGCGGCTTGTGAGTGATGAGACACTTCGTGTCATTTGGAGACCACTGATAGCGCCAGTCATTTATCCCCAAATAAGTTTCAAGAGCACTGGAACACGCTTCCGCTTTGCATGTCTTGATAATTAATGTGTCATGCGCTCGAAAAATTGTGATGTATTTCAGCTGATGCAGGAGTGGCCTGATTCGGGGGTAATTTTACATAATGTCACTTGCTTATATATCTGAGTTTCGTTGGAAGTCCTGAGGTCCTTGCAGTCAAAATATGCTGCAAATTTGTTGCTTGTGGATAATGCTCAGTTCATATCACTGTCGTCTACGCATTACCCATCATCTGTGCTGCCCGTCTCAATTCGCACCCCCTCGGCCGTCCAGGCGTTCCTCAGCAGCGCGCAGACGCGGCAGAGGCTTCACCGCCATCCGTGACCTGCCACAGATCCGCCAGGAGCAGATGCAGGAGATGAAGCGACTGGGGCTGAAGGAGGACCGAGCTGAGGTGCGGCCGCCGCCGCCCGGTCTGGAGGCGCGCGAGACGACCGGACTCGAGCCGGAGGAGACGGTGTCCGGCGCCTCCCCAGGACAGGAGAGCTGCGCAGCCCCCGCTGAGGACGACTCCAAGGTGAGGCCTCCCTCTGGTGCTTTTACTTTCCTGGGCAGGCGGGCTCTGCCTTTCCTGCCAAGGACAGCAGGGGAAGATGCGCAGAATCCTCTCACTTTCACAGACAGGAGAGCTGCACGCCACCTCATGAACGAGCCTGAGTATTAAAGATCTACATCTCTTGCGCCGCTGTTAGCAGAATACCCAAAAGCTTTAAAGCACTCACCTTGGACAACTTCTGCCTATATGTGGTTCGATCAATATGTTCCTTGCGCCTTCCCGAATTTGTGCTGGTCTAGATGACCGTACAGTGCTTAGCTCCCTCCGTGTGTGACCCTGAGCGACAGCTCCAGCCCTCGCAGCGTTACTGCACCCAGAGACACCCCGTCTGGTGCTCGCCAGATCTTGTAAGTGACGATTGCTGGAAAGTCTTTTCATTAAAGCCACTCAAGCGTTCTCAGAAACACAAATTAAGTCGGGCAAGCTGGCGAGGTTGTTCTGTTCAACAAGGACCGAGTTCCTGGCTGTGGCAAGCTGTCGGCACCCAATCAGCGCGCAGATTGAGGTCAAAGGAACTTAGTAAGGCGTCATCTGCATGATTACTGATTTTGAAATTAAATCCCAGAAGGCCCGCACGTAATACAGTGCCTTAAGGAAGATTTTGATCACGGTCGTTGGAACATTAATTCCTTGCATAATTGGCGTAGAAATTTTTCATTGAACACAAGACGCCACGTAGTTGTTAAGTACTTGTTCTCGTATGTTTACGTGTTTTTGAAGGTTCACGATGCTTCAAACCTACCTGATGCTAATTGAATGCGAAAAACCAGAATTATCCAAGACAAACTTTTTTAATCAGACATCAGCTTGTTTCAAGAACTTCACCAAGCGCACACCCATTTCATGTTTAGGTAGCCATAAGAGAATATTTGCTCCTTCGTCGTTGCTAACACGTAATAATTCATTACCTTCAAGCTATAAAGGAGCGGCATTCCTTCCCGGACGCACCTGCACGTTGTAGCTTGTCGCGGATTGGCTCAATCGCCGGCCGGGCTGCACGGGACCAAAAGTTGCACCAAAACATTAGGTAGGACCGGTCCGGCTGTCCAAACCCACCAGCCTCCCACGGATTAGATGGATTGAAAGCCAACCAAATGGACGTCATCATTTAAAGTCCCTGAAATTCCCAATGAAGACGTCAACTCGGAAAAGAACCTTCAAACCAACAGAAAAATAGTTTCAGTTCAAAACGATGCACAAACAGGCTGCACAGTACATAACTTAGCCATATATTCCACTAGCAAATCTTCTGATGAACAGATTACATTGACAACTTGATATAAGCGAGTGACACTCTGATAGCTGTTGTTTATCATAGCATAGCTACCATTCCTCCTGATGTTGTCAGCAATGCCATTTAACTTCACTGGGTAACATTGCATTTCAGATTTGAACGACTGGGCCGAGGCATGCTCGGTTGGCAGACACCGCACAGTTTCGCAATCCCAGCTCTTCTCTGAGAAATACCAAAAAGGATTAACTCAATGGCAACACCATATGTTCTGCTTACTTAGTCAGCCAAGTTTTTTAGTTTAGAACCAGTTTAATTTAAGTATGCTGCGTTAGCTGATCATTTATAGGTGTCTACCAGAGCAAAGATTGCTGCATCTGACGGATGATTTTTATCCACTCCCAGACTAATGTATCCCAAAGAATGGGCATGTGGCCTCTACAGCCAGGGCCCAAAGCCAGCTTTTTCACCCAGCAGTTGGCCTGCTTGCTGTGAGTTAGATGCTCGTAAGATCCAGACAAAAACTTTTGGATAGGTAGGTACTTAATGATTTGTGTCGCATCTATTTTACTCCCACTTTCATAAACCATACCGCCAGATTGGGTGCCAGCAATGCGTTTGTATACCTAAGATTCTCATATAACGATTAGAAGCTCCAAGAACCTGCACAGAAAGCCAGGAAGTTTAACGAAGCTGAATAGTAGATGTCACCCAAGGTCGTCGATTTACACCTCAAATAAAAATGCAAAAGTGCAAAGCAAAGCATTCATGAGAAGTTTTATTCCCAACTGGTAACAAGCTGTTTGGGCATCTTACCCACTCGTTTTGGCAACTTTTGCACATTTTTCCGGTAAAAATTAACCAATACTTAGATTTAAGAATACCGAGATGAACCAACTTCGCTGTTAGAACTTTAAAAGTTCTTCATGGGGAAGCGGGTTTCTAAGAGACCCATAAATGAGGAGTTTTTTCTTTCGGTCCGAACCGGATTGATTGAGAGGGATGAGGAAAAGCGGATTGGTGGGGCGGATTGGATCCAGCCCAGCCAGAGCCAGACTGCAACCGGATCCTGAAAATGCGATCCATGAAGTGCTTTCCTGCACATTTACCCCGGACAGTGGCGGATCCAGCAATCTTCGGAGATGCTGCCAGCGGGGGAGGGGAGCAGACTCGCGTCGCCAGGCCCCCTGACCCCAAGGGGATGCCGCGGGGGGGGGAGCAGACTCGCGTCGCCAGGCCCTGACCCCAAGGGGATGCCGGGGGGAGGGGAGCAGACTCGCGTCGCCAGGCCCTCTGACCCCAAGGGGATGCCGCGGGGGAGGGGAGCAGACTCGCGTCGCCAGGCCCTCTGACCCCAAGGGGATGCCGCGGGGGAGGGAGCAGACTCGCGTCGCCAGGCCCTGACCCCAAGGGGATGCCGCGGAGGGAGGGGAGCAGACTCGCGTCGCCAGGCCCTCTGACCCCAAGGGGATGCGCGGAGGGAGGGGAGCAGACTCGTCGCCAGGCCCTCGACCCCAAGGGGATGCAGCGGGGGGAGGGGAGCAGACTCGCGTCGCCAGGCCCTCTGACCCCAAGGGGATGCAGCGGGGGAGGGGAGCAGACTCGCGTCGCCAGGCCCCCCTGGCCCTCAAGGGATGCGCGCGGAGGGAGGGGAGCAGACTCGGTGTCGCCCAGGCCCTCTGACCCCAAGGGGAAGGATGCCCGCGGGGGGAGGGGGAGCAGACTCGCGGTCGCCAGGCCCTCTGACCCCAAGGGGATGCCGCGGAGGGGAGGGAGCAGACTCGCGTCGCCAGGCCCTCTGACCCCAAGGGGATGCCGCGAAGGGAGGGTAGCAGACTCGTCGTCGCCAGGCCCTCTGACCCCAAGGGGATGCCGCGGAGGGAAGGTGAGCAGACTCCGCGTCGCCAGGCCCCCTGACCCCCAAGGGTGATTTTTTTTTTGCAGGGGGGGGAGGGGGAGCAGACTCGTGTGTCGCTAGGCCCCCGGTGCCTTCAAGGGAGATTGCCCGCGGAGGGAGGGGTAGCAGACAGACTCGCGTCGCCAGGCCTCTGGGCCTCAAGGGGGACACTCAGTAGCAGGGGGGAGGGGGAGCAGACTCGCGTCGCCATGCCCTCTGATCTCAAGTGATGTGGACCTGCTCTTCAAAATAAACTCACTGAACTCCGCTCACTTGTATTTTAAAGGATTCACTTTGAATTTTCTTCTCTGAGAGTCGGTTCCCTTCCGGGACGTAGCCTGAGTCTCGAGTAAGGAGGGTGGGGGGGGGGAGCAAAGTTGAATGAAGGGACCTGTTAAAAATTGTCCCCTCCAAGAAAACCTGAAATGGAAAATGAGCGCTCAGCTGTTTTTTGTAACGTAAGGAAGGTTTCGAGATCCGCCAGCGAAAATCTGATTGCGCAAAA
The DNA here is from genome assembly GCF_011947565.3 of Pollicipes pollicipes. Taxonomy (NCBI): domain Eukaryota; kingdom Metazoa; phylum Arthropoda; class Thecostraca; order Pollicipedomorpha; family Pollicipedidae; genus Pollicipes; species Pollicipes pollicipes. Next base: position 15,320,460 of record NW_023596545.1, on the reverse strand, counting down.
GATTACAGCAAGGATACCACTAACAAGTGTCCTCCAAACCTTGACATTCTGGCCGGACTGATTTTGGATTGGATCATGGTCATGAATGCCTGCGATCCTTAGCGACAGAAAGAAGCGATCGCAGAAAATACGGTAAAATTTGGCCGGAGGCCCAACGTAAAAGATAGGCATTGAAATGCTGGCGAGCACAGGAGAAAATGCTAGCACGTTGAAGCACACCATTCAACACAGCGTAGTCGAGTTGTCGGAAATCAACATGCAAGTACTTGCGAATTAAGAACTTTGTGATCCTCGGGTCATCGAAGCTTAGGATTTTCCTTTCTTGCTGCTGACGCTTAAAAACCCTAATTACCTTTTTTTAAATTTCGGACTTTGTTGACCGGCTGCTACGTCTCTATGATTTTGAAACAAACTAGGAATGGGAGCCTGTCGAATGGCACACATTTTGTTATGAAGATGTTCTCGCAACAATCGCCTCGGCTACTTCGCATAGCTCAGACATCGTGCCTGATCTCTGACCATGAGATGGAGGATCAAAAGCTCATTTAATTCGGTGTTTAGATTTGTCTGCAATACAATTGACATGGGAAGTGAGACGTTCGTGGGAGCGCCGGTTGCCTGCATCATAACATGATAACCCACCTCTTGTAGCGCTGTATAGGAGCTGCTCAACTCCAACTGCACGCTCTCTGATTTGCCGTACAGGGATCCGACGTCCCCTACTCCACCCTGCATGTCCACGTGTATGTGCAGTGTTGCCTCCCCCCCCCCCTCCGCTTCAACTCCGCTCCATGCGTCGCAGGGTTTCGGACGAATTTGACGGCGCGCTGTTGCCGCGGGCGCTGGCGCCGGTTCGCGGGAACGCCTCCGCAGCGGCACCGGGTGCTCAATATCCTGGACCGAGCTCGGCTCATCTCCGAGGGCGCGCGCATCGCCAAGGGCGTCGGACAGCAGAAGGTGAGTGTTTGCGGCGCGGTGGCGGCGTGAGCGATGCTGCCTCTCGGTCACGAACGCGGCCCGTCGGCCTCTCGGTCGCGCGAACGGACCGACAGCTCGTGCTCCGACGCCACCGCCGGCTCGTCGACGTTGCTGTCCTGCGGAGGCGGTGTCAAAATGAGTGGAACTAATGCAGCACTGGAGGGGAGCCACTCGAGGGCGCGCTAGGTGGCGGGTAAACAGGGTTGCGATTTCCAGAGTGTTTAAGTACTTTGGTTTGTTGCCAGCGCGGGCGTAATGTACGCCTAATAAGTCCATAATACCCAACCGAAAATGGCTTAACTAAAACCTGCGTTCGTTAAGAGGCTTTGAGACTGAAGCTTTCTAACTATAGCGGGAGTCGGGGTGAGGTTTCCCATTTAGTTAAGGGGTGCCCCCCCCCCCCCTTTCCTGAGCTCCAGACCGCCAACTTTGAGATCCTGGTCGAATTTTAGGAGAAACCCGTTGGTTTGGCTATTTCGGGGAAGGCTGCGTCATTTTCCACTGTTGAGTCTTCCTTCCTCCCCAAATACTGTTGCAAAACTATGCCCCTGGCGGGAGATAATCATTTCACCTAAAGAACATAGCTGCGCGTTGCATGACATGCCCCCAGGCATAGCTGATGAACACGGGACTAGGATTTTTTTACTGATGCGTTTCCTTTCTATATTGGAATCGGATTCTGTACATAATCGATTCGCTCATCGTGGTATTCTGCACTTTTCCAGCCCAAATATGTCGATAGAAACGTGATCCCAAGGTCTATAAAAGATCCGGGTTAGCTGTTTAGGTCAAATTTACAACGCTTTAGGCAGGACAAACAAATACTGTTTGCCCACGGGCTGAGTGGTCTGAAACCAGTCTTTAGATATTTGTGTCCGCTTACTTGTTTAATACGCACCCGAATGGCCGGTTGGATACGCTTCGCTCGGGTGGGATGGGAGGGGGGGGGGGGGGACAGTTGGTCTCTCTGATATCTCAAAAACTAATATAGCTAGAAACACCAAGTTCACAGGATGAGTTTCCCCGTATCTGAACGATATTTGTGGCCTAGAGGTCGAATAAGGTCAAACAAGGTCAAACTCCAAATAACTGTCTAAAGTACCCCAGACCTTCTCATATGACCACCGTAAACCTAGATCCCAGTTCTAAGCCAAAGGTCAATTGTTTTCATGAGGGTTAGTGATTTTTTACATTAAGAAGGTCAAGATGCCAATAACCTACGAGAATGTTCCTATTTTGTCATTCAAAGAGGCGTCCAAGAAGTACGCTAGGTGGTGTGTTCCTGAAAAAAATTGATCTGGGTTATTTTAGGTCAGTGGCCTCATTTGACCTTTAAAAAGCACATGGAACAGGAATTTTGCGGTCTCTGTCCTTAATAAACACAAAATGAGAACAAAAAGCTACCCCAAAACTTTTGAGCAAAAAGGCAGGTTAGTTTTGGCCTCGGAGTGGCCTTCATAACTGGCCCTAGGTCACTAAGAATTTGTTGCCATTCTTAACTCAATTGGCGCATTGCCTATGAAACTATTTCAGACATGCATGGCTTTGTCCAACAATGTCGTCGCATCAGATTGAACGATTCCCTGGAAATGGCCTTTGCTGACAATCACGGTCTAACTCACTTGCCATAGGTCAGTGACCTTACAAGATGCGGTTCATTTATTTATGCCATAACATACGGTTTTCAATTGCCTACAAGTATGTCAAATTTGACGCGGCGACGCCGCGCTGTCCGGAAAGCATTCCAGAAAAGAGAACATTGGGGGGCTCAAATTGCCCGCCACCCGAGCGTGTGCTAATGCTGACTAACGATGATGGTGAACCATGTTAGCTGGTGTTTAAAACTGGCATGGGCTGGTAATGTGACAAGACAGTTGTTGCACCTGTCACGCTAACTTTCGTTGAAATTAGCCCAACTTTGACCTGTCGCCATTCAAGGATTCTCGTTCCGGCAGCTGAGCCGCACCAATCAGCTCCTCTCAGCATGCTCCACCCATGACGTCTGGACGGATGGGTGGCTGTTAAGGTGGTCGAAGTGTCCTCCAGAAAGTCAAACGGAACCCACGTCTGTCATGAAATGTCAGGAGCTGCGAAAGATCAATGGGTTCCCTGATCAAATGGCCGACGGGTGGGGGAGGAGCGGGCCCGAACCGGAATGGGCCAGATTGATGGAGACCTTTAAGAAAACCAGGATCGCATTGCGACCATCTCCTGAAACAAAACAGGCAGTATCCAGTGAGACGAGAGATACTGTGCTACAGCTACGCTTGGAATTAAACGACTTGTTTGAGCTGCTTTTAAATGTTGCAATCAATTGAACTGCTGCGCTTGTCTGCGATTTGACTCGCGATCCGACCTGCGATCTGACCTACGATCTGATCTGCGGTCGGATCTTATCTGAGATGGCTTGTTCAGTCCTGCATTGAATGGCCACATTCCAAGTACTCTCCGACGTCAGCACATTGCATGACTAAAGCGTAACGGTACATCCGTATTTGGACGGACATCTGAGCTCGATGTCCGGCCGATATTGAAGTGTCCCGTGTCTATGAGGTGAGAACCTTTGCGGTGAGAACCTATCTGCGTGGAGAAGGTATAGCGTAACTATATGACAGTTTTGGATTGTACGTTTCAGCTTCGCTGTGGAAAGTTCCTACGATCTTCCAGATGCCGTTCATAAGCCCTGAAGGTAAGTGTTGGCTACTGCAAAAGTGTGTGGCCAGAGGGTTGTATGCACATTCGTTTAAACAGTATCAGTTCCTTTTTCGTGCTCCCACCTCCTATCCACGACCGTACAGTGATGCTACGCTGACATTTAGAAGTGAGGATTGATTGAATAACACTGGTTATTCACAGGTTTTCCGAGAGGAAAACAATACTTAACTCTTTTTCACTGAATTATAGAAAAATTGATTTTGTTAATATCAGTGCAATTCTCCCACTCCCCAAAAAATCAAGTCTCCAAATGCTTGCCTTAACAAGCATTATTTTTTGCTGTTTTACGCACAGCCTTGTTTTGTCCACGAAAACTCACCGCTGTCGCATTTCTGCGTGCCCAACTAAGCACATTACGCTCCAATCCTCGATTGAGCATGATATTGCTAGTGTGGGAAGCCAATGGCAACACCCCATCATAGCCCCCGTCGGCCTGCACTGTGGCGGCCCTCCTCTGGCCCCCCGCCCCTGCTGCTGTCCGACTACCGTCACCGATCCATTCGGACAAGTATGTATCGGTGTCAGCTCATTAGCTCTCAGCGCCAGGAGAGGACCTAATTAAGCCGGCCAGTGTGGTCTGCACCAGCCAGCTGTTGCCCGGTCAGGCTGAGGAGCCGCGGACGGAAGAGTCGTCTGCACCAGCCAGCTGTTGCCCGGTCAGGCTGAGGAGCCACGGACGGAAGAGTCGTCTGCACCAGCCAGCTGTTGCCCGGTCGGACTGAGGAGCCACGGATGGAAAGTCGTCTGCGCCAGCCAGCTGTTGCCCGGTAGGACTGAGGAGCCACGGATGGAAGAGTCGTCTGCACCAGCCAGCTGTTGCCCGGTCAGGCTGAGGAGCCACGGACGGAAGAGTCGTCTGCACCAGCCAGCTGTTGTCCGGTCAGGCTGAGGAGCCATGGACGGAAGAGTCTGCACCAGCCAGCTGTTGCCCGGTCAGGCTGAGGAGCCACGGATGGAAGAGTCGTCTGCACCAGCCAGCTGTTGCCCGGTCAGCTGAGGAGCCACGGACGGAAGAGTCGTCTGCACCAGCCAGCTGTTGCCCGGTCAGGCTGAGGAGCCATGGACGGAAGAGTCGTCTGCACCAGCCACAGCTGTTGTCCGGTCAGGCTGAGGAGCCACGGATGGAAGGTCGTCGAGTGGGGAGGAGGGCAACTCGCGAACAATGCTTATAGGGGGACGTAGCTACCCAAACAATACGCCCTACCGTAAAGGGCTCTGCTTTTTCGATGTTTGGATGGGATGGCCGTTTGCCCTTTCCCTAAACGTCGTATCTGTCAGTGGTGGCATTCGAGAGCTCTCAGCGGTAGCACCAGCTCCATCGTGGGCAGCTCGGACCGGGGCCCGAACGACTGATCGGATCCTCGCGAAGCACCGGTCAACAGCGCGCTACTGTGGGCCGTGGCCGGTCCCGTTCAAGTTGGTGTGACAGGAGGAGCCACCCTCTGCGAACTCGAGGACGTAGTCTGCGAGAGAGAGACTCCAACAGCGAATCTTTTGGAGGGTCCGAATGCCGCATCGGCTACCCGGAAACTTCAGATTTTCGGGACAGATCGTAAAACCTCGGAAACCAGATCTTCAGGACAGATCGACGCCTCTCCACCGCCGAAACCAGATCTTCAGGACAGATCGACGCCTCTCCACCGCCTCGGGTGCGGTCACGTTGCGCTCTCCCTGGGATTCGCCAGTGTTGGGAAAACCTTAGGAAAGAAGCGCAACAGCCCTTTTCATGCAAGCATTAATAGACGGGGACGCAATTTGATTTCAACTCTGACATGCGCCAAAGATGAAATAAGCAGGAGCAAGACACGTGGTTTGTTGTTCGATCAAAAAAAGCTGTAAATGCTTACTCCGGAAAGTCTTATTCTACATATACAACCACATAAGTATTTTCCATTTCACGTTTGCGATGCATCTTAATTTAATCCACGGGACTAAAACCGCGAGCGTAAAGTGGCGTATTGGTTGATGGTGATGAAACAAGGCTGCTTCCAGGGTGTAGTTTCTGGGCTGCTTTGATCAACCTGACGAGTTCCTATGCTGCTTTGATCAACCTGACGAGTTTCAGGGTTGTTTTGTTCGACCTGACGAGTTTCTGGGTTTTTTGATAACTTGACAAGTTTCTGGGCTGTTCTGAGATCGACCTGGCGATTTTCTCGGCTATTTTGATCGATTTGACGAGTTTCTAGGCTATTTTGATTGACCTGACAAGTTTCCGGGCTATTTTGGTTAACCCACGGTGTGTTTTTCTCCCTGTTGATTATAGTTTCTGCTGCAGACGGGCTAATATCCTTATCCGCTGCCTGACCAGAAGTAACGGCAGCGATATGAGTGTAAAGGTACAAATGTTCGTTTATTTTTTAGGGAGTTTTCCACCGCGGCGTAAGAAAATGCACCCATCGCTTTATTAACGATGCGTGTTATGATGACAATAAATAGGGCTGCCACTTCATGCCTCGGCCATAAAGCGCTTTTAAGAGCGCGATCGTCGACGAAAAATGAGAAAAAAATAACGTTCCAGATGACGCGTGGTTGTGGCTTCAGCATTTATGGTGCAATAAGGTAATTAGTATGCGGAACACTGAAAGCCACGGGAGCAAAAAGCGCCACTCGCTTTTTTTCGACAGATGACCTTCTCTGGGACTGCGCATCTTTATCAATACCTCACCAACACTTTTGACATATTTCAAATGCATCTCTATCAATATCTTACCTACACTTTTGACTTATCTTAAACTCGAATGACATACAATAAACAATACGCAAAATTCATCATGGAATTACCGTGTGAATTTTGCACCTCACTTAATCGTATTTCAGTCGCGTTAGGGACTGCATAATCAAGGAATACGCCTTTGGCTTCATTGTACTTTGACATGCGGATCGCTGAGTACATAGGGCCCACGGACCATGTTAGCGGATAACAATGACGGTGATCAGCATCAACACTAAAACACAAACCGGGAACGAGGTTGAGACCAGGTCACCAACGCCTCACGAAGCCAAAAAAGCGGCCCATCTGCGCAAGAGGCAACTCCGCCGGTGCGTAGACAAGCGCCAAATGGACTGCATGCCGCCATGTTGGCTGTTCGGTGGCTTGCGCGACGACTAAGCGCGCGCCCCAGCCCGTCTTGTGTGCTCGTTGTCAGGGTCATGGCTGCGGGACGACTAAACGCGCGCCCCAGCCCGTCTTGTGTGCTCGTTGTCAGGGTCATGGCTGCGGGACGACTAACCGCGCGCCCCAGCCCGTCTTGTGTGCGCGTTGTCAGGGCCAAGGCGGAAGCTGGATGGGCCGGCCAGCTGCGGTAGACGTTGGTAGCGGTGCTATCGGCAGTTGCCTTGCCCGTCGGCGATGACAGCGGGCAGGTGCACTCCTGCGACGCCTCTGATGCGCTGGAAATGCTGATAGAGGCACCCAAACTGCAAATAAGACAATTTTTCTGTGTGCTTAATAGTCAAGTTTCTGCCGTTGGCAAGCTTGTTCTGTGTTTGGATTCGCGCGGTTGGTGTTTGTTATGATTATACCAATGTTATGTCACACCAAGGCACAAGCTTACGGGATGGCAGCAGTTTTACGGCGCCGGATGAAATGACGCACGTGTTTGAAAAGTCGGGCTAGTTGTGTGCGGCGCACCAAGTCGGGCTAGTTGTGTGCGGCGTACCAAGTCGCGCTTCTTGTATGCGGCACACATAGTCCGGCTAGTTGTGTGCGGCGCACCAAGGAGAGCACCTGGCAGTGGCCGGGGGCAAGAGCATGCCGATTATTCATCCTACAAGCGGATGAGATGAAATTGATTTATCGCCGTTGTTTCGGTGTAGAATGTCACAGCCCTGGTTTGATTTGCTGCTGCTCTCACATTGCAAGGTTCACATTCGTCCACACGCCTGCGGACGCACGCTACGCAGCGGCCGTATGTTAAATGCAGACCTTCTTGAAGACTGATTTGACTTCAGACGCCTTTAATGCTGAATGTCTCGACTGTTGACTGTCTCGACCGCAAAAAAGGGATATCGATTGCCTCGACTGCAGGCTGTGTCAACCACGGACCGTCTCGACTGTAACCTATCTTTAATGCTGACTGCCTCAGTTGCGGCTGACTTGACTGCAGGCTGTCCTGACCGCGGTCGGCTGCAAACAATCTTGACTGTGGACTTCCTGGACTGCAAACTCGCGTGTCTCGACTGCAGACTGATGTGTCTGGAGTACAGACTGATACGTCTAGATTCCAACCTGGTGTGTCTCGACTGCAGAATGGCGTGTGTCAACTGCAAACTTGTGTGTTTAAGCAACCACAGTGCATGTGTCAACCGCATGCCTAGTCTAATGCTCATTAGTATTATTTTCCACCGGGCTTGAAGCGCGCCCGTCCGCAGGCACTGCTCAGTGGGCTGTGATTTGCCGTGAAGGTGGGGGAAGAGAAGGAGGGACGCTCAGAGCTGGTCTGGATTATTCGGGCATGGCTTGGAACTTGTCGAATGGTCGAAAAGGCGGAAGGATTTCATTAGGCCTGTACTTCGACACAGCTTCAACCTCGGCCCACTCTGGTATCGTATCGGGTCGTTTGGGCGGTGCTGAACAGCGCCCCCAAGAGATGGCGTCGGAAAGAGCAGCTGGTGTAATGGATGACAGGCGGAGCAGTTACTTTAGATCGACGTGAGTTTGAGCAGTTTTCTTCCGGCGTACACATGTCTAGGCGGCAACTCCTAACAGGCAGGTCTTAGTCCCAGCAGACACATGTCTGGGCAGCTAACTCCCAACAGACAGGTGTATGAGTAGCTAGTCCCGGCAGACGTGTGCGTAGCCTACGCCCCACAGACAAATGTTAGAGTAGTTTCGTCTGCCGACAGACGAAATGCAAAGCATGATCTCACTGAGCGGACACGTGTCATGGTGCATCTGCCAACAGTTACGGAAAGGTCAGTGCCCTGCCGACAGCTAATTATGGCAATAACCTTAAACGGGCTGAGGAAGAGCAGTAGCAAATACGAGGCAGACCATCTAGCAGAAGCAAATCCGACGGTAGACCACGCCCATTGTGTCGTAAACATACCCTCCCGTGCTCACATAGCTGGAACCCAGCGCAGACTCACGTCCTTGAACGCGCGGCGCGAAGAACACCGGCCGAAAAAACACGCCGACGGCAACGTCCTCCCTAGCGCCCTCCGGGGTCATGTCGGACGACACCGGAAGTTAGCTGGTTCCGCCTGCTCCTCGCGTCGGCTCGCGTCTGTGTCCGCCCCGGCGGGCAACTTGGCAGCCGGAGGCGAGGTCGAATCACGCGCTGAACTGGAGCTTGGCACCTGGGCAGTAGCTCCGCGACGGGGACCGTGGTCGCTGAACTGGAGCTTGGCACCTGGGCAGTAGCTCCGCGACGGGGACCGTGGTCGCTGAACTGGAGCTTGGCACCTGGGCAGTAGCTCCGCGACGGGGACCGTGGTCGCTGAACTGGAGCTTGGCACCTGGGCAGTAGCTCCGCGACGGGGACCTTGGTTGCTGAACTGGAGCTTGGCACCTGGGCAGTAGCTCCGCGACGGGGACCTTGGTTGCTGAACTGGAGCTTGGCACCTGGGCAGTAGCTCCGCGACGGGGACCTTGGTCGCTGAACTGGAGCTTGGCACCTGGGCAGTAGCTCCGCGACAGGACCCGCGGTGCCCGGTATCCAGCCGGCCGTCGCCGCCGCCTCTGCCTCTTCAGAAGGGGTCTACGAGGCCGCCAGCGAAATCAAGCACGTCCGAAACAGAGAGAGTGGTGTTTTGTCGTTGGCCGCTGCGGAAGCGGAATCGCTGAGAGGTTAGGGCGTGAAGGTCGCACTGACACGCGCGCCTAGGACCTGAAAGAGGTGACAAAGTGCGACGCGCTGGCCGCTGGGGTGACGGAGTTGTTTACTGTAAGCCGTCAGGCGCATTTGCGAGAAGCGTTTTGCACAAAGATAAGACAATGCTGTTAGCCTGCCAGCAGTTTGAAGGTATTATCCGTGCCGTTCAGCGAGAGCGAACGCAGTTTGAGTGCCGTGAGTCTAAGATCATTTAACATGTGATCTGGAAGTTTCAACTAAGCGAACACCGATAAAAAAAGGTGCGCTGCATATCTGAGAGGTGCGACTGGAAAACGACCCATGCTTGAACTGGTAGTCACGCAGCACCTGTACGTTGTTTAACTGCAATGTATGGATTCAAAGAAAAACGCTATCCATTGTTACAGTGATGTTATAAATGTGAAGTCTGTTAATTTAAGGAAATACATGCTAAAAACTATACTTAGGAAGCACACTATTAACATAAATAAAAGAACCCACGCACAAAGGCACACAAGCACAGAGCCCGCTTGAAGACCAAATGAGGCCACTCACGAGAAGTTTTAAATACCCCAGATACCGCAGGACGGACGTGCTAAGCGATTCATGCATCTGCCCTGCAGTGCGCTTTGCAAACCATCTACCTCACCTGCCATGCCCGCAGTGCCTGGTTCTGCCAGACATTGAGGTCTGGCGAAACTGAGCTAAACTAAGCCTTTTCATTAAGTTTAGTTTTCTTTAAGCAAAATGTTTTGCTGTCAAAGACCCTTAGACATAAAACCCTTTTGAATGTAAGCAAGCTGGTTGGAATGTTGTCTTGTTTACATTTATGATGTCCCAGCTCAGTAACATTTTCTGACATGACTCGATGTTGAATTATGCTATGTTAGTGTTGACTCAATCGAATGAAGGAGGAACAAAAGTACATTGAATCTGACACAGCTGACCTGATTCATGTGCATCTTTGCACTGTTTGCTGAAGTTATCTTTTAATGTGTTCTTGGAAGAATGCATTGATGAATTTTGCTTCCTTTGATATCAGTATTTCTTTGTCAGAGGAAAAGCTATTCTTTAAGCATTCAGGTGTATGTTGTTTGAATTCCAAGTTGTCATGATGTCGTCTGGAAACTTCTAAAACATTAAAATCCAAACAACCTTCCGATCAGTTCCTTGATGTACTGTCAGGGGCCCTTATTAGTGCTTCTTAAATATTGTGAGTTGGTCCAAGGATTAACTGTGTGGTCAAGTAACCAAATGGTAAGGCAGACAATTGTGTAATTGCACGTCACGACATGTCATGTCGGTCATGTTTCTATCGCATCAGTTTTCCAGGGCTGTTATCTACAGACCATTATATTTGAGATCAAGTCAAGATGAAGACCGATAAGTCCATCTGGGCATGGTGAACACGAGGCAGAGGTATCTCTGTGTGAAGAGTTACATCTCTTGTGTCAGATAGCTCAGAGAGTTGAGCCCTCTACAAATGAGTTCTTATCCTCAGCAATGCGGGCTTCTTGCGCTTCGAAATTTTGGCCCTGCCGAGACGTCGGCCTGCATTTGTATCTTTCATGTTTTCCTGCGGTAGGGAGCTCATCTAAGTCTCCTTGCCTGAGAGGTCTCGATGCACGGCTCGGGTCCGCGTCGGGCGGAGGAGAACGGCCAGATCCCGGGATTTGGTCGGCTGGGGAATGGCTTTATCTCGGGACTCAGTGAATTCCAGAATTGGATGGTCCTTTGCCTTGCTCGTTTTTAAAATTGCCTGAAACGTTGACCTGGCTGGTCGGCGACGGCTGGAACACAGGAATCAGGCAGCACGGAAGTTACTTGATCCGTGTCTTCTCTGTGGTTTGGAACGGGCTGCGTTCTGATATTAGCTCATTACGAATGTCTTTGATGTCTGGATTCCATGACCAGTGAGTTGAATAGACTCTGAAACTAGATAGAGAAGCAATCTACTTAGTTACTGATGGTGGAGGAGCAACGTTTTGAAAATCTACAAAACCGCCCTGCCGTGCCATCCAAATTTGAAAACCTGCACTTTATAACTTTGGCATTATTTTATTTGTTCAACTGATGCTGTTCTTCATTTGTGTCACTGCAAACATGGTCACATGTATTGGATAGGAAGTTACACTTAATTACAGTTAAGCCCGAGTGTATAATCCTAATGTTATCGGCAATTAGCTTGAATCAAAGACGATGTTGAAAGACCTGTAGAAAGACATATTTTTATTTTGAGCCTTGCAAATCCAACAAGGCCCGTAAAATTGTTGGCAAAGCTAGCGGAGACCCGGAGGTGTTCAAAATTCACGCATTCCTAGCTTGTGAGTTTCTTCATGGTGGCACTAATTCATACAGCAAGTTTTTTTAACCAGCGTTGATCGGAGCCTGCGTGTTCGGCCATCGGCCCTAAACTGCCGGCTGGCGGCAGGGGGGCTTCGCTCGCGGACCGGCTCCCGGCTCCACCAGTGGGATCTCGCACCAAGGGAGGCTCCGTGAGATGCCGACAGCCCGCCGCTGGAACCGCGGCAGCGCGCCATAAGGCGATGGAGGGTCCGAGTGCGCGGCAGACCCACAATCCGGTGATAAATACACCGCGGGACTCGGGCGCTGGGCGGCTCGCGCCCAGTCACGGCCGCGAGATCGAAATGGCACGCGGCGGCACGCTGAATGGCTGGGGTGGGACGGCTGCTTGGGATGCTTCGAAGGCGACAGCAGGAGGGAAGCTCTTTCGTCGCCAGATTTCGTGTCTCGCTCGTCCCCTTCTCCCTTCCCCTCCCCTTTCTCGTTTCTCTTCTCCGTCTCAGTCTCCGTGTCTCCGTCTGCGCCTTCGTCTTCATCTCCGTGTCTCCGTGCCTCCGTGTCTCCGTGTCTCCGTGTCTCCATCCCCGTCTCCGTCTCCGTCTCCATCTTCGTTTCCGTCTCCGTCTCCGTCTCTGTCTCAGTCTGGTGTTTCTCGCTCTCTTCTCTTTTGACATGCCAGGGCCCATTTGTTTCTTGGTACGGAGATGTACGGCTCCTTGCTCTCCGACACATTGCCTGTCTCGCTTTCCCCATGCTTCTGTCATATTCATATTGTTACGCCCATTTATCAGGAATGCAATGATAATCAGAATTGACGTATGGAGCATGTCCAAATTGCAGGCAGGGTCGTTGCTGCGGCGTCCCCGTTCCTGCGAGGCGTGCCCGTCTCCTGCCTGTCAGCGGATGGTGAGGGCTTCCGCCCGTTTGATATGAGCCGACGGCGGCTGATCGCTCGCCACCGCGGCCAGATTGATTGGCCTCGGCCCGCTCCGTCTCAGGCGGGCGGCGCCAGACCCTCTGGCCCTCCTGACCTGGTCGGTTTTCTCGCCGGCGCCTCGGACGGGTTAGGAAGTGCGCAGCGAGAAGGCTTGAATGGGTTTAAATAGGTGTCTCCCTTCGGCATGTGGACTGCATTGACATAGCCTGTAACATTATTGTTGCTGAAGATGCTTATTTTTCAAAGCGGTTTCACCAAGGGTTGAAATAATCGATTGCGGTTCAAAGTGTTCACATGCGGAAAATTATTACCTAGTTTATCAAACATATGGCCTTTTGCTCACTACAGTTGTGCATACACTGTGTAAACCCATTTAGGAACGTTGTAATGCAAGAATTGGCAAGTTTACAGCTATCAAACTTGACTAGTGCACAGTTATCAAAACCTGGCTAGTACACAAAGGTTGGAACAAACTGGAGATTCAGCGTTACTTTAAGAAGTAGCGTATTGGATCATACATAGACCCGTGACGTAGGTTAAATCGTTTCTAAATGTGATAATGATAACATGATGATCGCAACATGTTTACTTTGTCGGATTGGGACAGATTGTATGAAAGCTTTGTAAAATGGATGAAATTTTGGGCGTCTTGGACGTATAACTTAGTGAATGGGACTAGGCCGGGTTCCTGAAATACAGTCCGTGAAGAACATTTCCCTGCGGGCACGTGTCGTGGCTTGCAATGTCTATTTCGCAGTATTTTCTCAGAATGACTCGGAGCAGAAAAACAGTTCCTTCATGACGGCCAGGTCCGGTCTAATCCAGCAATAACCTCACCTCCTTCAATCTAGAGAGAGTTTCGGACTTATGCCCGACATGGTGCGCGGCAGTTCGGCAAAACTCTTTAGCAGCCGCTTGCCGTCGCCTCCGGAAAAGTTAGCCTGACCTTGTCTTGGCTGGACATCTCGCTTGATTGTGATAGAGCATGCGGTGAAATGGTCCAACTGGCCCGCCCAATCTTGCCGGCTATTTGGGCCGGCTGTTCAGCCTGTATCTGACGCTCAGTGGTCTATTCAGCTCGACAGTCAATGCTTCTGGCTGGAGATAAGCCACTGTGAGCCTCCTATCTGCGGGTGGTTAAGCTGGTCAGCAGCCGACCCTGATCACCAACTCATTCAAGTCATCAGGTGCCAAAGCTCCTCCCACAAAGCCTTTGCTTATCATCCAACCCTCATCTTCATCCGTTAGCTCGGGATCAATCAATTCAACACGACCTAGGAAGTGACGAGACGTCCACTGTAAACAACGAGCTATAACTCAACTCATGCACAACCCAGCCAAGCGCCTCGTTCAGAGGCCTATTTAGCTGCCGTCAACCTTGCATTTCGCGAATATTTGGTAACCTTAGCTGATTGCTGATCAAATGACTTACCACCAGTCAACCGGCGCCTGGTTCACTGTGCGCCAGCTGGCGACTGACCAACTGACCTAAACCGACCGACCGCACAACAGCTGGTCATCACTGGCTGGCTGCTGACCAGCTACCGTACACCGGCTGGCCAGCTCCGTACACTGGCTGGACGCTGGCCAGCTCCGTACATCGGCTGACCTCTGACCAGCTTCGTACACTGGCTGACCGCTGGCCGGCTCGATGTACACCGGCTGACCTCTGACCAGCTCCGTACACTGGCTGACCGCTGGCCAGCTCCGTACACTGGCTGACCGCTGGCCGGCTCGATGTACACTGGCTGACCTCTGACCAGCTCCGTACACTGGCTGACCGCTGGCCGGCTCGATGTACGCTGGCTGACCGCTGGCCGGCTCGATGTACACTGGCTGACCTCTGACCAGCTCCGTACACTGGCTGACCTCTGACCAGCTCCGTACACTAGCTGACCGCTGGCCGACTCGATGTACACTGGCTGACCACTGGCCGACTTACGTCAAACATGTTCTCCGCGGGCCAACTTACAATCCCGAATGTCGTCACCGCTTACAGCCAGCTTACCCTATGCTAACTGGTATGAATACCAAAGATAGATAAATAACAAAAAATCACCAATACGCTGGACAGTAGAACGACGTGTGCATTAATATGCCAACAGGGAAACAAAACTTTAAGAACTTAACATGATTAGTCTGGTTGGTCTTGCTTAATTGCTTTAACTGTCATTGTCTTGCCGCGCGCTCCTTGCGCTCAAGTTTCAGCATATTTAGTACCTTTCCCACTCACTAAATGGCAGTGATCGTGTGCGCCTGACACGCTGCGCCGCTGTACATCAAAGCACCTGCGGAAACTTTGTATGCACAGTCTTCGGGTCGTGTTCTCCCATCCCAGGAGAACAGGCACTTCTGACTAACCCACCTATCTTGCTCCCTCATCCTACTTTACATGACCCACTTGGCCCATACTTTTTCCTACCCTAAAACGTGCTTATTAATGTTGTTGTGACGCTCTACATTGAAATGGCCTGCCACGAAAATCCCGGCCGCTTTTGATCTGTCATATAGCACGTCACGTGACCCGCACCTTAATGGCTGTCAAGCGTATCTGGTCTCATTGCTGGCCTCAGCACGCTTTTTCTTCAGGCTGTAGGTTACTCCGTACACACGACAGTTTTCTACCGCAGTGCTCTAGAGTCTTTTAGTCCAACCGTCTTAGCTGCTTAGTCTTGTTGCACACATTGATGTATTTTATGTTAGTGCTCTTTTGAAATAAAGGAAAACGTTGTTGATAACATGTTGTTCATTTTCTCCGATCGCTCAGGGGGAGGGGGTGACGCTTTCCTAAGTTTATATTCTGCTGATATCTAGTGGGTGGCTGGAGAAGGTGACAACTGGTAGCATTCCTCCATTGACCCTAAATTTTAGTTTAGTGCTCTAGCAGTTGTATTTAATACAGACCTTTTCTTCTCCTCAGTCCACTCTTCACATGTGTATTGCGACACCTTCTAATTAAAAAATGCATTGTACGGATCTGTGGCTTCTCGTTTAGAACCCACATACGAACTGTGTGGTTGTTTTGCCCTCATGGCAGGGCCTGGCGGAAAGGCATTTTTGTTGCGAGAGACGGATGACCCGGCTGGAAATGTAAGCATGCCTCGGCAGCAGTTTGCCTGATGTATGTGATGAGTCGGCGTTGATTTCTAACAACATATGTATCAAGAATAGAGAGAAAGAGTATGTTTAAAGAATCATCTACTTCCAAAGTTAATATATATACAGCCTTTGGAAGAACATTTTTCTTCAAACATATGCTGCTTGAAATCAAAACTGACTGATCATTTATGATCGTTCTCATGTTTTCTCAATAGATCTGATGACATGGCACCCAAGCAAAGGACACGTAGAGGATATAGGTTGCCATATTGCATGGCCTGTTATTCGTTGCATTTTCAACGTCTCATACTTCATTGGCCATGTTCTAGAGTGACAGCCTTAGACAACGTCGGTGTAATTTTTTTGTTGTTGTAAGATTGAACTTCTCTCGCGACTATCCTGACACGGATCTTATGTCTACAAACATCAGTTTTTGTAAAACCGGTATAGCGCAAACTCACTACACACATCACAATATAGACGTACGTATTAACGTACTACGCACACTCATCTTTGACAGGTAATAGTGTTTGTCCGCGAGACGCAAAATATTCAGCGTCCCTGCGCTCTCCGCCCCAATGGCGGCTTTCCATAGAAATCGAGGTTTCCACACTCATTTGTTCGTTAGTGACAGGTTCCCATTCGCAGACTATATCGCCTCCAGGACGGAGTCTTCGTCTCTATGTAGAGTGTGCGACGACATTTGTGTTGTTGATAGGGACGGCATATCCGAATTCTGGATGGAGGGGCGAAGACTTCAGGAAGGGCCCCCAAACCGATGGGCCCATATTTCAGTACAAGTGCGCGGCCGGTGGCTTGGCAAGGGAGGGCCACAGGGTTGACAATGGGTCGCCTGATGGTACGAGCCCCCCCCCCCCCCCGCCAACCAAAAAACACCGTGGATGGTCCATTTGTTCATGAGGGGATGTTTTTGTATTTACTGATATGATTCCTACTAGACTTACGCTTGTTTATACTATTGTATTATACTGATAGAAGCTTTGACAAAATCTTACCTGGTCTCTACACAGACATCAAGGACCCCACGAATGCAGGCCGAAGGGGATCAACAGTTTGTATTAACATGGCCAAGCCATGTTTGACTGGGAATGTTGTAGTGCGACAACTATGTAACGTAGATTTAAGCACGCTCTCGCAAATACTGGCAACAAAACCTCCACGCCAGGCGTTGCAGTCTCCGTAGGCCGCGCACCGTCGGCCTCGTGACCAACATTAAGCCGTGGCCAACAGGTGCACGAAAATGACGGCACGTCGGACAGAAGCACCCTTGAACGCTTAACGACCTCAAACCCTTAAGTTTGGAAGTTAGCTGGGCGTATATTTCACCTGTGCAATCGATTAATTAAACGGATTAGACTTTACAGCGCCAGAGATTGGTGCTGGAATTTGGTAGAAGAATTGGATGATTGAAGGTATAATCTGTTTTCGTCTTGAAGAAGCTGTTAATCCGTGCCGGGAGCAACCTCAAATTTGTAAGAAAGATGCGCCCAGCCTAATCTTTGAGCGGTACAAACTAGCTTTGTAAGATACTTGGAAGTGTTATTCCATGACGGTCGCTCTCGCGCGCACGGCACCCGTCGCCTGGTGCTTCTTACAGAGGCCAACTCCGTTCAGTTTTATGGAACTGTGACCCAGGCTATCGCTGTCCTTACTTCAGAGATGGCGGACGCCCAAGCTCCAACCTCTTGATCATTTGTTTCACTAGCCGATTCCGCAAAAGAATAAACGTTCCCGGACAAACATAAAATGGCCCCAATTATTTTTGAACTTACTTCGACTTACTCTTTTCAACACCAATGGGGCCCCTATTTCTTTCCGTGAACGGGCTCCCCTCGAATAGAACACTAGGGGGTACATTATTGTCACCGGTGAAGGGCTGAAGGGCCATTCCGTTCCACCGAGGGGTGTCTTCCGGCAGCCACCCTGTCGACACGAAGCGGGATCCCCTGGTCAATCCAGAGGCCCTCAGAGTAATACACCATACCAAATTGGTCCCCTCCCTGACGTGGGAGGCCTTCCGACCTCCGTAGACCTCTGTTAACCCAGGATCAATACAGGAACCCCCATTGACGCAACAATATTCCTGATCGTCGCAGGTGGTCCAGTAATTGGCACATAGACCCCAGTTCGGCTTAACGGGCCATGCTTGAGTTGGGCTGGAGGACCCACCTTTCGGTACCGGGAACCCTGACTGACACAGAGCCGTTCCATTGCCTCAATGTGAACGATCATTATAAGATGCCATGTTTCTTTTCATTGTCAGATGACCGCAACCGACGCAAAAGGCCTCTGTCATTCAGGGTCCCTCATTCGGCACTGTGAACCTCTGAACGGTAGAGGAACTCCACATTGCTGCAGGGCCCCGACCAATGTAAATCACCGGCCCGGCCGTGTCCCTGCTTGGGAAATGAGCACCCTGAGCTCAGACCGACGCGGAGCCGGCGGTTCGGTATTGGTGATCTCTGCCCGAAACATAGGAACGCTCTCTCTCAGGGGTACCCAATCGATGCAAGAGGCTCTTTAACAGACATTTGA
>NW_023596545.1:15278070-15296979 GCF_011947565.3 Pollicipes pollicipes | reverse complement strand
GTACAAGGACTGCTCTGAGTTTTGCATTCGAATAAGCGACACAGAAAGCTAGGCAGTATTTCCTGAAACAAAATGTCACCGGTCATCTTAGTCAATGACCTGTTCTGGCCTCTAAGAGTCATGGGAGATGTATAATGCGTTCCTGTTCTAAGTTAAAAACTATTTTGCGTAAACGATCCGCTATCCAACTGTCTACCAAGCTTTGCAAAATTTGGCGCGACTACGCCGAGCCGTTCGGAAACCACTCTGGAAAAACCTTCATGGGAGGGGGTCAATTTGACAACCCCATCCGAACGCGTGTTAAGACTTCATTTTACATTAAATGTCATCATGTGAAAGGTCTAGCCATGTGTACCGCACCTGCTCAACACAGCTGTTGAGTACGAGGAAGATAAATCATTGTTTGCCAAACACATCCCAAAACACAGACAGCTGTGGTTCTCGAGTGTCTTCCTTACAAATATTTAGGTCGTGACTGAATTAGTTCCAAATTCCAAGCACAGCTGCTCGCCGCTGATGCAGTGGTGATGCGATTGTCGAATGCTGCTTCATAGCATTTAACGCCGTGCTCTCTGGGACCCAGTTTGCCTTTTCCGTGACATCTAACAACGCGGCCAATGAGCCGTGTCGACGAAAGCTTGCATCTCAATCAGCGCACGAGTCAACAGGCGCTTGCTATTCCCCGGGCACGCCGCCGCCGGACGGCAGGCAGCCGCCTGAGACTTCCGATGAGTCGACAACGACGACAACACTTTTCGTGCTCGTCACTTGAGCCGTCACTGCCCGACAACGGCTGGAGAGGAGCACTGCTCCGCCGGCGCCGGTGCTCTTCACGTGACAACTCCAGCGCTGCTCTCCCAGGTCCGGCGGCCATGGTCTTAGGTGTTCGACCACCACTGGAGTCGGTGTGATCCGGACTGGAAATTATGACGAGATGGGGCTGTTTTCACGCACAAACAACCAAGTCTGGCTTTTCTCCTGAAAAGTGTCAACGAGCACCGAGCCCCGGCGGGACTGGTTTCGGGACGCCAGCAACTTTCCGGGTCGTTATGCTGCCGGCCACATGGCCGCATGATCATGACGCGGCCAATCTGCCGCCGCGGCGGCAACAGCTGCGTCGCAAAATAAACTGATTATACGGCCTCGCTGTTGTCGCGGAGAAGCGCGACGAAGCCGGCCGTCGGGACCCCGGCGCCACGGCTGCCTGTTGTGACGGAGTCGCGGCCGAATCGATGCCGCCGAGCGCGGCAGGCCGTCAGAGCCGACCGTATCCGTTGTGGGAGTCGCCGTCATCGGAGGCGGCGCTCGCCAGCCGACCGGAGAAGAGCGCTCTGCTCGCAGCGGCGCGCCAAAAACCGGCGCGACTCTCTGTCAGGAGCGCGACTGCTATGGGTTTTCAATATCACGCTCCGCTCTTCCGACCGGGCTGGTCCGTCGAGTCAGGTGCCGTCACGAGAGGATGGCCAGCGCGAGGGCGCAGTCGCAGGTCACCGCGGATGCTCGCGTTCGGAACTGACGCACGGTCAGTCAGTGGGTGAGCTCGCATCCTGAACTGACGTGCGGTTAGTCGTTAGCGAGCTCGCGTTCTGAACTGACGCACGATCAGTCGACTGGCGAGCTCACGCCGAACTTGGAACAAAGAACGCCTAATGCTGCCTGCAACGAACATCCCTTGGGAGTCGCTGTATCAGGCGCACTTCTCTTGCGTGAACCGGTTTCCCGTTCAGGTGGGCGGGGATGGAGGGGAGCCTGACAGGGTGGCCTGGCTGGCTGGCTGAGTGGCAGCTCCCAGCCGTCGGCGCCGCCAGAACGTCGCGCCCTCATGGCTGGATGGGGCCGGCTGCATAATTGATGCGTGAGTAACATCAGCTCGGTAATGTCCCGGGACCAGCGACGAGGGCGGCTCCAGGGGCCTACGGCGCCACACGAGCTTGGCAGGGGATCACTTGCGGTAGCGATGCGCCACGTCACTCCACTGGGTGGCCACGTAGCCAAGTGGATGAAAATGGCGTGTGTGGTGCCTTATCTAAAACAGCTTCAGTCAGCTGATGTGACCACGGTGAAAGGAAGCCTTGGATATCTCGAACGATAACCCACGGAACCGCAATTTTGCTTCCCATTCCGGACAATGCAGTACCTTCCATGAACGGCGAACTAAGCGAGCATGCAAACAACATGGCTCGACCATTATGTGCCGTGTCAGATGCCTGTTGTTCTAGACCCTCAACCAGCGCTGTGTCCCTTCCTGCTACCGACGGCGAGGAGAAAGTCAAGCCCTGCCGAAGGCAAATGCCGACCTAGAGCTGCCACCAACCAGACACCTGTTTGCCGGCAGGGTGAGGGTCCGTCGTTCGCATCTGCCGCTATTACTCCAGCTGTCTCCAGCAGTCAGCGCCAGTCCCTTTTATTGGAAGTGCCAGCCTCTGGCCGGTGGCTTAGTGCGAATGGCCGCCCCCTCCCCCCCCCCCCCCACCACGACCAGAGGCCGTATCCTGGCCCCGGCCGCGACGCCGCTCTGGCCACTGATTTATGACCTGGCTGCATCGAGGCAGTTGCGTCGGGACCGTCGGGGTAAAAAGCGACAGCCGCCTCGTCGCTGCGCGCCTCGGCGGGCCTGGGTGGACACGCCCGGTGCTCAGCAGCCGGCTGAAAAACGACGACGGCGCACCGGCGACGATCACGGAGAAGGTCCAGGCCATCACCGGCGATTGTGTGGTTGGAGCAACAGCTGGGAAAAACGGAAGCGGTGCGCTCTGCGGGCTGGGTTCATGCTGCGCACTAAATGCGATGGATTCAAGCTCTACTGGGACGGAAATTGATGCGCTTTTAGCGGTGGCAGCCGTCTGCCTACCAAACGCATCCTTTGTTTATACACGAGAGGAAATGTGCAGAATTGGGTTTGTTTTGGCATCCGGGCAGAATAAACTTCGCAGCGTACCCATGAGTCCGCTTGTTTGACGAGGGTACACGCAATATGGCGCGACGAGCAAAGCACACAAATCTTTGAACATTTACCATTGGACCTATTGGCATTGACTGAGGCCGCGTGATTACAGATAGTCTTGGATCCATATTGCATACAATCGCACCATGAGTTACAAGGCAGTATTGAGCCACCACAAATATGCCGAAATCGATGCACATTCCGAAATAGGCTTGCGACCTCCCAGTTAAGAAAAGAGAGATTCTTTTGCATCAGATTCGTCCCCTCTGCGTCACATATTTCGGTAGAGATATGACTAGAATTGCGTAATGTCACTTTCGCTTTCCAATAGCTTTAGGTTCAAGGTAATACCGCCTTAAACATCTTTCAAAAATGATTCCATATATTTTCTTAAAAGTCTCCGGTGTTCTTGAAATCTATAGGGAGTGTTCCACATTTGCATAGGGTTTTGAACTAAAATAGCCATCTTGAAGACTTTTGATGCCGCTCATGACCATGCCCTTCTGTAAGCTCCGAACCCTTCTGGAGCATGAGCTAGGAGGCTTAAAAGATGTGTGAGAGTAATTGTAAGTAAGTGTTTTAAGGGCATCTTGGCATTCATGACGGCATAATATTGTCATCCAAATCCCGCCATTCCATAACCCATGCGGTGATCAAGACCAAGTAGATATGATGGTCGAGTCGTTCATATCTGGCGTTCGTTACCACGATTTCCAAAGATAACGGCCGCCAATTGGCTCTCGATCAATATTGTGAAAGGTACGACGACGTCATAAAAATTAGACATCGAGGACCCTAATTGATAATAAAGATAACTGATCATAAAGAAACATTGTGTTAACTAGAGCAGTCACTCCTACTTACAAGTGCACCAATACTTAAAAATTAGCTTGTTTCATCAATCCGAATTTGCTGCAATATTTTCAAGCGTGAAACATTCGCTTAAGCCTAATAAGGCAAAACAAACTGTAAAATGCTTAAAATTCATGAAAAGCTAAAGTCCCAGACCGTGTTCCCATATCAACCGCCACCAGAGCTGTCACCTAAGCCGTCACATGCAGCACCGCTCAGGCTGTTACCCAAGCCTCTGTCTAAGCTATCTCCCAAGCCAACAGCCAATCTGTCACCCGAGCCGCTGCCCAAGCTGTCATCCGAGCCACCGACCGACCTGCCACCGAAGCTATTGCCTAATCTGTCACCCGAGCCACTGCCCGATCTGCTACCTGAGCCACCGCCTGAGCTGTCACCAAAGCTACCGCGCAATCTGTTGTCCGAGTCACCACTCGATCTGTCACCAAAGCTACCGCGCAATCTGTCGCCCGAGTCAACACCCGATCTGTCACGCGAGTCAGCGCCCGATCTGTCCTCCCATAGCTAGCCGAGCCGCACCACGAGCCAACACGCGAGCCGTCTGCCTGGCCACCATCCGAGTAGCGGCCACCCAAGCTGGCGCACGAGCTGTCACTGCCGAGCATCGGCCGCCCAAGCTGGCACACGAGCTGTCACTGCCGAGCATCGGCCACCCAAGCTGACGCACGAGCTGTCACTGCCGAGCATCGGCCACCCAAGCTGGCGCATGAGCCGTCACTGCCGAGCAGTGGCCACCCGAGCTATCACTGCCGAGCAGCTGGCCGAATTGACACTCAAACCGCCGCCCATTAGCCACCCGGGCCGCCGCCGAGCCCCGCCATCGTTCCCTGGGGACACAGGACACTCAGGCCTGCACGCAAATAATTTTCATCACCTGCCCCGGTCCTTTCAGCACGGTGGGGAAGGCAATACTATTACAAACGTTTACATCGCTGAAAGATATTATTTAACTTAGCAACATAGCATGCATGTATAGGCGGATCTCAAGGGGGGGGGGGGACACTGGAGGCACATGTCCGTCCTAATCGGTAAGTAAAGGCACACTTGTAAAGGTCGTCTTAGGGCGCTGAGGACACTTTTCTATGGCCGTCATGGGCGGAGGTGCGTATATTTGGTTGTAGGGTACGTGGTCGGGCATGGTTATGAGGGACTTAGCCACTTACGTGGTCCAGAGTTTTTCATCTCAAGCCTTCACGCGTTTTATGACCAAAGGTGTGTGAAGTGTATAGCATCGTTTACCCGCTCGGCTGTTACAATTTGCATCTGGTGGTCAGAGGAAACTCGCCTTTTTATGGCGAGGAAAGGGGTGGTCTGGTGTTGGTAGATGCACTGCTTTATACAACAAGCACCTATGTTTTGTATCTATGAGGCGGTTAACATCAGGCTACATTAACGGATCCAGTCACGGGATTCGGACACCAGGCTATTTGGCCAAATATACAACCTGGTCCAGTGTTTCTCCTTGGATATAGAGCACAACGCCTCCGCGAAACAAAGTGCTGCATTATTAAAGTGACAATTTTTGCGTGACTCGTGAGCTGGGCGCAAATCGGCGTCGTACCCCACTTCTCAATTGGCGTCGTACCCCATTTTTCAATTGGCGTCGTACCCCACTTTTCAATTCTGTTTTGTTATGTCACTAACAATGGCTATCAACACGATCGTAACCAATGCTGCTCAACAATGCTCAGTTATATTCAACGGCGCGTAATGATCAATTTACATTGACGAATGTAAGTATCGGTTTGGGGTTAAAAGCGATCTGTTTTCATCAGGTGAATGAAAACACGCTGTAAACGTAACGGTGAAAACTACTTTGTTGCAGTATGGTGTAGGAATGCATGCGCTCTCAATAGGGCCGCCACACACATGCTTATTATTGATTTGTTGTTTCGTGCCTGAGGTGCACGTAAGTTTTCTTGAATGGATGTTCGCCATATTATGCAAGCCAGTGCAATTTTATGACGAGTAATTCTTCGTCAGCAGAAACAAATCATAAATGACCAGCCTGCAAAACAAGTTTTGATTGAAATGCGAAAGATTGCCCATTACTGGATGGCACCAGGCTCTGCCGCACACAGCGAAGCACTTGTCCCTTACCGCCTGAGAGTGTCATATAATCCCGACTTATTCGACTTCTCACAATGGCAAAAGAACGCATCTAAAAAAATGAAGCACATTGGTCGCAGGATTCCGGAGGAGCCTCAACATTTTCCTAATAAGGCCCCGAAATGCGTAGGAATATCAAAGAAAATACCACTGTTCCAAATCGTAAGTCATGATACCATGGATTTATCTGAGTTTAACTATGGCTGACTGCTTCCTAGGTCACATGTGATGTCTCTCGATGAAGATAGTTAACAAAGCGGCAGGCCACAGGCATCGCATTTCTCCGAACCAGTTAGCTACATTGCATAAAATGTTCGCAAAATGCGTACAACATCGCGCCGACACACCACTCGTCGAACTCACTCCAATGGTGGAGGCCCAACCTCGGTGGGTGGGTGGGGGGGGGGGGGGGGCTGAGGTTATACCGACCACATTCGTTATGCCGCGAAACGTGTGGTGATGGGTGGGGTTTGCACAATAAGTGTTCGTGTATTACTCATCGAAGAGGGCCAGTTGGCGAAATGAATCGGTTGAATGTGCACAACAGTAATGGGATGGTGGGTTTGGAATGCTATCAATCAGCACGTGTTGAACACATATCAGCCTAAAATTCCGCTCTAGTAAAATAACTGTTTTCGTATTGTTTCTCACTATGTAGTTGAACTGGACATGTAATCTGAACCAACGAAGCCGCACCAAAATGTGTCATGTCATCGCATCGCATCGCATCGCTGTTAATGTGCATGCCACCTGATTTTGTCTCTCATGAAACCTTGGAACAAAGAAATTCGGGACGCGGCCTCAAGTAAAACAATGTTCGGTTCGTAGCACACTATGGGTAGCGAACTAAAGTAGCCTGGGATAAAAGAATAAGCGAAACGTGTGAATCAGTGGCGTCGATATATGTCTGAATTGCGGGGAGATAAAGCGTCTAGGTTTACGCATACCAGACAAAACAAAAAGAAAACTGTCGAATATAACGTGGTTCACCCCCCACTGTTTAAATTGTCCCCATTCGAGGAAATAATTCTGAGGTCGTGGGGATACCCCACTTTACCACTATGTTGACGCCTCTAACAGGATGAGAAAAAGAAGACAGTCTTTACGTGCCGGCCATCCATTTCTTGCGCATTTGTAAAACTCCAGCAAAAAAATATTGGAGAGCCTAAGCAGCATTACGGGGGGGGGGGGGCAACTCAATCTTGCTGAGGGGGCTGGGCACTTACAAGATACTAGAAATTAACACCCGTAAAGATGATTAAAAATAATTCAAGGTAAATTGACATCAAAACAAGACAACTACATCTTGCTTGGAGGCTGGCGTATGACCGCCATAGGAAACCGCTCTTGATAGTTCACAGAACGCATAAGCTAATCAGTTATTGGTTTCTACAGCCTACATCGCTGCTCCACACCACAAGCCACCACTGCAGAAAGGTCGGTGCTTCCGGTCACAGGACCGACGACCCGTGCCCGGACTTCACATCAGACCAGCGATCCCGTGCTCGGACTCCACATCCGATCAGCCATCCCGTGCCCGGATGCAGCGCCTCACCTTGTTCGACCAGCTTGAAGGCGAGCGAGTGGGGCGTGGCTTCTAGACTCTGCTTCTCCTGGTACAGCGCCTTCAAATACTCCGACCAGCGCTCCTCAATCCTGCTGCGCTCCTCCATCGTGGTGGCGAGGTGAAGGACGCGGCCGCCGGCCAGAGTCACCGCCGGCCTGGCCTCAGCACCCCGGCGCGGCGCGGCTCTCGGTCCTCGCGTGACTCCACCTACGTGCCAGGGCACCACGCGTCGCGAGTCCGCCGCCTCGCACTGAGCGCCGCTTGCTACGTACCACCCGCTGTCCGCTGATGGACTTCGCCGGGGCGCAGCTGCCGCCGGTCCGCACGCCACGGACCGCGGTTCTCCGGGACGAGCGGCCGGGAGCGCCGCGGGACACGACCGGCCCGGGACGCTGCTGCCGGGACGGAGGGGAGCGGCCTACTGCCCGTCGCTGGCGCGGTGACCGCCCGGTGCGAGCGTCGGCGCCGTCGGGGCCGCGGGCTCGTCGGCTGCGTCGCGACCGACAGCAGGCCGGAGACTAACGTCGGTCCCGACGCGGCGAGACAGCCCCCCCCCTCCCCCCCCCTCTCCAGTGGCCGGAGGAGCGCGGCATTGAATTTGCTCGCTGTGCTCAGTGACAGCGCAAAAAGGCTGCCGGTAAAAGCTTTTGGTCATCCATTACCGGCGCTGAACGCAGGTCGCAGGATGTTGGGCGGGCCTCCTTTCAGGGCATGTTGAGTGGCCAGGTGTGTCGTACCCTGGCGATGTGAGCTCAACGGAAACGTTCTTCGGTGCTGATGTTGACGAATGTGGTCTGCGGACTTAAAAGTGAGGCAAAGTGGCCACAGCACGGACCAGTCTGGCAACTGCTAGCAGAAGATTAAAAGGGTGAGCATAGGAATCCTTCTCGCCTACACCAATCTGCAAACGGCTAGTGGAAGGTTTCATGCAACGCTTTGGAAGTCACTCGAATGAAAACATGCGTTATGCTGAACGTCCAAGCGCAGGATGCCTGTCAGCCACCGTAGATCCTTCACAGCTGTGATATCAAAATGGTATATAAGAGATTCTATAATGCTGCAGAGCCAGCTAGTTAAAACAACGAACTTAGGCTTTACACTCCTCACCCTCTCCCTTGCATATCCCGCCGCATTGTGGGCGGGGAAAGGGTGGGATATTCCCGTTAGGCTACACATATGCAATGTGTGACGATTAGTTCGTTTACCATAGCGGCGCTACTTAACCGCCTCTACCCGAACCGTTTTAACAACTGCAAACGGGCTGCGGAACAAAACGATATCTCCAACCCAACACCTAACTGGACGAATATCCTAGCATTCCAGGTCGGCATCGTCATGCGCTGGACTTACGTCAAGCCTGTGCCTCCCTGCCCGTCGTAACGGTCTGGCGCTGTCTGCCTCAGACCCGACACCGTCCGCCCCATCCCTGATCCCGACTGTGCCGCCCTGCCCGTCGTGACGACCCGGCGCCATCCGCCCGACCTCTGATCTCGAATGTGTCATCCTGCCCGTCGTGACGACCCGGCGCCGTCCGCCCGACCTCTGATCTCGAATGTGTCATCCTGTCCGTCGTGACGGCCCGACGATGTCCGCCCCACCTCTGATCCCAGCTGTGTCGTCCTGCCCGTCGTGACGACCCGGCGCCGTCCGCCGCTCCTCTGATCCCAGCTAGCAACGAACGGGGGTCGCTGACGTCAGCCAGCTGATATTGCCCGCGGCGATCTCTTCAAGCCAACTGCCGTTATCAGTATTCAAGGTCTTCACTTGAACCTTTCCGAATCATTCTGGTTGGTTTGAAGAAGGAAGGAGGTTTGCATGCGTCTCAACCCTTGATGTGAGGCCAATATTGGGTGCAGGAAGTCTGAAAATCGTTTCGAAAAGCGCTGTATTCGAAATCTTCTGCTGACCTGAGTCTCATTTGCATTGCAAGGAGGCACTAATTGGTAATCACACGCCACTCTTGGCGGCTATTGCCACCCATAGCTACCATGCGCGTCTTCCGGGCAATATTTTCCGGTCCACACCCAGTAACTACCCCTGTAAGAGGACGCATTTGAGGAACAGCATCACGGTGGCGTAATGCCTGGACAATTTTACCATTACAATGCTTTCCAAGACACTTCGTGAACATCTTGTCTGTTTTGCTGTTTTGCTCGTCACGCCTCTGCACTGGCTCCCACCAGTGATGCCCCCGCGCACAGGCAGCTCCGTGACGACGTATGCGTGACAAGCTCACGAGAGGCCGCGCCGGGTGGACCCGGGCTACCGTGACAAAGGCCAGCGTGCGCACACTAGCTTGGGACAGCAATCAGGACCGACAGTAATCAAGCACTAGACGTGCTCATTTTGTGTGTTTAGCCCACACAGATCTGCGCGCACAGATCTCGAACGCATCAGATAGGAGCATTCGATGCATAGGCACTATTAGCTGCGAATTACTCGCCAGTCGCAGACAGCCCGGCTGATTGGCATTTCACCAGAAATGCCGGTCCTCCTGCCGTGCGACTTCACTCCGAGCTCACATTACGAACACCCTCGAGCTCGCCGTTGGCCCCGGATTGGACACGTCCCCGCGCGTGAGACTGCGGTTCCGCCCTCAGACGTGCGGAAGGTAATCCCTAGCGTGTGGTGTCGCAGCACATTGCTAAGAAAGAAGCTGAAGGAAGCTTTGCGTCGTTTTTGCCGCCACCGGGCTGCCGTATGGGCTCTGAGCCAGGCACGTGCGCCATCCCCACACGCCGTGAGCGTCAGCAGCAATGCGTGGCCAATCCCTCACGAGCGCGATTTCCATCAGGGCCTGGGTAAACAGTGCACGGACGGAGTCCTGTCGCTGCTGTCCGGGGAGCGTCAATAGTCCCGCGCTGTCGCCGGTGCTGTTGTATGGTTTCCGCCGGCGACCGGCTCTCCGTAAACACAGTGCGAACCGAAGTTGGGCCGACCGAATCGAGGTCTAATGAGGCTTTGGGTCAGTGGAAATGGGATCAGGTGCAGTGAGCCGAATAATGAAGGCCCGGTCCACTGCCAGGTGAGTTGCTCGACATGATTCTGATGCAGGTCTGCTTACACTCATCCAGAAACGGCTTGTGACTCGTGGTAACACTAGGGTTATAACACACGGTGATTTTGTGTGCGCAGCTTCGCTATGGATCGCAACTCACGTCAATGTACCGGTGGACAAACATGGAAAAATAGAAAAGCTGTGGGAAGTCTACGTCTACGAAGTCTTTATTATAGTCTATATAAGTCTATAGTCTACGAAGTCTGTATTTCTGTTCACTCAACTGAAAATAATTTCAGTTGCTAAATTTCAAGCTAAGATTAAGGATATTTATAAATGAAGTTTGCATTAGATTTCTTACATCTTTTCTTTCAAAATGGTAAGTTGCTATAGATTTTGCCCGTTTTAGCGTCAAACTTGTTGGCGGAGCAGGGGGCACTATTCCGGACGTTGATTGGATCAGCAATGTTTTCATAGAAGCAGCAACGCGCGATGGGAACAAAAGATCCGTAAGAGGAAATTGCGGTGCCGCAGATGGCAATTACGACACGTACTGATGCGAAAGAACATGAAGCGTGGTGTGTAGGGTTAGATTTATTTCAAAACAAATAAACTGCAGTCCCTTCACTGATCTCCATATTTGTATTTTACCAAAGGATCCTCTCGCACATCATAATGCATAGCGTTGC
The DNA here is from genome assembly GCF_011947565.3 of Pollicipes pollicipes. NCBI lineage: Eukaryota > Metazoa > Arthropoda > Thecostraca > Pollicipedomorpha > Pollicipedidae > Pollicipes > Pollicipes pollicipes. The sequence goes on along the minus strand of NW_023596545.1, from coordinate 15,285,802 downwards.
AAGCGTACATAATTATTTTGTTTGCGATGAATGCTTTCTTTACGTTTTATCAGGTGCCTTGAGATGCTCATTCATCGCAATTGTTATTGACTAGCACTCAGAGACACTCACTGCCAGCACTCGCACAGCACTTCCTCATTCATTTTTCCTTCAGTGGGAGAGAATTGCCTTCCTCAAACCGTAACATCAGCAAACCGAGGAAAGATTTTCTCGGTGATAGCCTGGAACTCATCCACCTTGGTGTAATCTGCGCCGATTTATCTTAGCTAGTAAAGACAGTGAACGTTAAAAGGCTATACTTCTCCCATTTGAAAGATACTGAGGACTGATAGGGCAGCCCCGGCCAATGAAGTGGGCATTTTAAGGCCGGCCCACACCACGTGGAGTTGCTATACTTCCGCTGCGCCGAGCGGTTTAATCTGAGGTCTCGGTTTGCTCGGGTTGCTTTTTACATCCGGCAGCTGACAGCCTGGAGCAGTGCGGAACTAAGGCGCCCTGAATTAGCTAACGATTGCACTGAACAAACGAACGAGGACATCCGCAGTACGGGGACGTGACCAAAAGGCCTGCCTGGGGCACGAAGACCTTCACTCGGAATACTGGACTTAGATTCAGCGCAGCTGGACGGTATGGTCTGGGCCAGGGACTGCCGCCAGCTTTTAGGAGAGAGCAGAGCAGGTGCTGACAAAGGCCCTGGCTGCCAAGCTTTGCAGCGTCTCCTGATTGTCGTGACTGGATCACCGCCAACGTGCGTGTCAGGCACACACTTAGCGTCCCTATGTCCCAATGCAATACGCATATTGTTAAACGGGCCAGCACACAAACGTACATTGGCGTTTCTAATTACGTAATGCACAGTAAGTCATCGCATGCCAAACTGCAGGATTCTCGCCTGATTCGGCTGCCCCACAATTATCCTGGAAGCCTAAACTTTGCCTTAGGAAACTCGCACCGAATTGCGTGCTATCCTAATAGCGCCGTCGGCTTAAGTAGTGTAACGCTCGTTACTTGGGCTGAAGGATTGTCCACATTAATCAGGAATGTTTGTGAATGTCAGTCAACGCGGACTTTGGATGTATGCAAACATTTTACATTGGCTTAGATCGTGGTCAACACCGATAAAGAACACTAATTAATGACCCTTTTATTCAGAAGGTGCTTTGTCCCTGCCGCTTCAACGAGAAACCTGTCAGCAATAGAAAAGTGGAGATGTCACAAGAGGTTAATGTGACTCATAAACATGTCGGTTTATCGGGTAACTGTGGATCTCCATCCTGTGGGCTGATTCCAATACCTTGAATGTCCGGTGCGCCACGTAGAGTGTATGTCGGTAAGCGCAGTGTTACACACGTCCGCGATATCTGCGCAAAGTTAAGGTGTGCATCCTCCGCAAGCACACATTCAGGCTCGTGCAATTTATCCGAATCGCCCGCTTCCCTGTCCTAGCACATGCCCGCACTCTAAGCTCTATGGCGTCCGCTGCTATCATTCGCCCTGACACCGACGCGTGTCATGCCCCTGTCTCACCGCGGGGGGGGGGGAAGGGGGTGGTGCCGCCGACCCGGCGGCCGCACGGGCACCTTCCGCCCGCTGACGCCGCCAAAGCCAACAAGCGCCGGCGCCCGCTCGTCCTTCTCAATCGCCGGTTAGGCGGCGGTCTGGCAACCGAGTCTGGCAGCCAGTGCGATAATTTTAGTGTTTTACTAACGATCGTGCCAGACAGTGGCTATGACATAACGTTGTTGTCTGGGTGATGTTTATCGTGAAAAACAGCCCTGATATCAGACCGTGTGAAAATAGGGACTGGATGAACGGGTAGGCTTCCAACAACATCGTTTAACAAAGTCTTCAAATCGGGCCTGCATGTGCAAAACCCAAATCTTCAGTTAGTTCAAAAATGTGTGACTGATGTTTTGAGTCATCAACCTGCATTTGATAAGATTACTCACCCATTTCTGACCCTAGCATTTGTTCGCTCAGTTCAGTCAACCGTGTATATTGTTCAGTCAACCATGTGGATGCTGTTTTATGAGAGCAGATGCACATCATTGAACTTGGCTACATGTTTGAAATGTCCTGTCATTAAACCGTACCATATCTTTCTTTATTTAAAATCACTGAACACAAGCAAGACATTGGAGCCATAGGGATCCTAAGGTCGATCACTCTGTCAGTCCAGTTGGGTAGGGATGAGGGGGGTGCTCTTGACATGTCAAGCAGAACAACCGTTATCGTGCTGCCTTAAACAATGTGACCGCTGTAATGCAAGGCTATGTCGGATAACCGCTGTTTTAAGTCACACAGAGTAACTACCATTGTCAGAGACCTTCGGATAACTTGACACTGTCAGCTGAGGTAGGAATGAAACATCACCGTGATAAAAAGTGATAAGCGTTTGCGGTCTTGCTTTGCTAAGCGACGGAGCGTCTATGAACGATTTGTGCTTGCACTATTTCGGAGTGACATCAAAGCCATTGATGGTGATCCCTGACCGACCCGAACTCTGGGTGGCGGGGTGCCTGATGAAAACCGGGTGTGATGTGCTGACTACCAGGGACGTTCAAATTTCGCTCCCAAATTTTCGCTGTCGTTTGGGTGCTGTTACTCATTCCAAAAGTTCAAGAAAGCCCTTATCGCTACCGCTGCAAATGCCAGATTTCTCGGATTCCCCGCTGCTGCTAGGCAATACTGCTGAAATGCTTTTGTGTTGTCAGACTCAAAAAGATTCCTGGCGTAACGGTGCGTCGCCCAGTCTCGTGTGCCCCCACATGGATTGCAGGCGGTACATTCGTCGTCACTTGGCAGTTCGCCCACGCCTCCACTGCCTCTGGCTGCCGAGATGTGCCATACAACGTCTCCACCGCCTCTAGCTGCCGATATGTGACATACAGCGTGAAAAGCGGTCAAAAAGGGTAATGCCCGTGTTGACCACCGCTGTGCACGTGACACGTGGCGCACGCAGCGTTACCCGCAACATCACACGAGGTGCCGTTCAATTCTGTACCGGAGCCTGCCGCTGTCGCGTCGCTCCGACCCGTGGTCGCCGAGGTGCGGCGGTGGTTTCTAACGGTCGCCTGCCGGCTTTGGCGCCAGCCGTTTTTTCGGACCGCTCATGCAAAGCCGATGGGCTAAATAAAAACCATTTGCAACACGTGCCACGTGCCACCCGCTGACTCCACCGTCACAAAATTTGCCATGGCGCGGTCATCACGTACACACTTGCACCGGGTCAAATTTGCATTTTTCAGCGACCCGGCGTCCGACCTGCACACGCTTCAATAGGCAAAAGACGGCACGCAAATACACGCACAGACAAACAGAAACAGACATAATTTGTGCCCATTTACTTAACTGCCGTGTAGTTGATATTTGATTTGATTTTAAATTTCCGAAACATGGACTCTCCTGCGCTCTTTTCAGGCTCATGATTTTCGTGCATTGCTCAGTGAAGCTGTGAGGAACATCGCTTATCTAAAAGATGCTTTTCTAGGCTCTGCTCCCCTTTGATAGATGAGGTGGCAACTTGCAACATTATAATATTTTGGTAATATTTTGGATATTTCGGACATTTCACAAACCTTGTCGGAACAGTACAATGCGTGGGCGAGCACACGTCCTCGCGCCAAGCCATTTTCGCTGCTGTTCCGACGCAGCTTTGTGGCTTACATATCAGTACATCACTTTTCCACATCCTTTTCATCTACTAATGAGGAAAGACGCCAATTGAAGACATCTGTCTCGTAATTTCCTCTTTAACCACGCCGACGGCGCGAACAACGGCTGTGCTGGCGCACGACCCGTCCCTGCTGCATCGTTAGGGAAGGTCACTGACTACTGCCAACCAGAAGCGGAGTCGGCAATCACAGCAACCAACCGATGAAACCTCCACACTCACGGACAGTCCACGCTGCGGAACTCCCGACAAGGCCGCCGATCCGTGCTCTACCCGTTCGGTAGGCGGGCCAGCCGGCGTCGGCCGCTCGCCCGAGAGCAGCGCCATACAGCCGCCGCCGCCGGTGCCGCCGCCCCTTCCGGCAGTCGCCCGACCCCGCGGCGGCAGACCCAGCCAGAGACGACGGCATGCCCCACAGCTGAGGGGGCGGGGCGGGGAGCTGACCGGTTTTTTGGGCGCCAGCTGCCGGCACCAGCCCAGAGACCGCCGTCACCAGGCGGACGACTGCACATACAGCTCCGCCGCGCCGGCAGCGGCGCTGCGTGGCGGCCAGTGCGCCCCCGGCCGGGCCACCACCACCGGCCGTACCACCGAGCGACGGCAGCGGCGAAGTCCGCCGCGCCCGAGCCAGACGGGCGCAACAGGTTCAACATCGATCAGAGCCGCCCGTCCGGCGGTGGGCGCGGCGCTGCTGAGTGACCGGGAAGGTGGTTGGCCTACGGTCTCCGCTCCACTTGTACCCACACTCCACCCCGCAGTTGTTACGCGATGATGACACAGCGGAATGGTGCTTCTTCAGGTTAACTTCTCTTTCGCCTCAGTTGCCTCTTGTAACGAAAATGTACCCTTACATCGGCCTCAGATGCAAAATGTCATGTAAAATGCATCAAACGATGCTGAACTACACTCGCTGCGGCGTGGTTCCAATGCAATCTCCAGTGCACGTCTGTTGGAACAAAACCATCCGCGCTCAGTAAACAACGTGGTGAAAAACGTTTTTCACGGTGGGGTGAACACCAAGCGATCTTTAGAACAGCAGAAGCTGTGGTTTGCTATGCGTTCTCGGCCCACCGATTCTCAGAAAGAATGCTAGTCACGCTCACAGAGCGAATGAATGGTGTTTACACATCGTGGAGTGCTGGCTGGTGTAGAAAAACATCAAGAGAGCAAGAGAATGAGGGTGAATGCAGGGCGGAGAGGGATGGGAAGAGGAGGGGGGCGGGCGAGAGGGTGACGCAAACCGCTACGGTAATTGGAACAGAGCCTGTTAGTCAACTAAGTAATAGAGAGAGAGAGAGAGGAGAGAGAGAGGAGAGAGAGGAGAGAGAGAGAGAGAGGAGAGAGAGAAGAGAGAGAGAGAGAGAGAGAGGGAGAGGAGAGAGAGAGAAGAGAGAGGGGAGAGAGAAGAGAGGAGAGAGAGAGAGGATGAGAGAGAGAGAGAGAGGAGAGAGGAGAGAGAGAGAGAGAGAAGAGAGAGAGAGAGAGAGAGAGAGAGAGAGAGAGTCGAATAAACCATATTCAGTGTTGCTGATATTAGCTGACATTATGCGCGAGCTCCAGCACTGATTTCATGGGTTCGAGAAGACATATATTTACGAAAACAGCTAACGAAGGCAAATTGGCTAGCACCGTACTAGACAGTGCAAGAATTCGTTAGCGGGAAAAGGCCACGTTTGGATGCTATCACATCTATGCTTCATTAAGTACATTCGGGCAACCCAAAGCCGCATGACTTTGGGTTTTTATCAAGTTTCCAGCAAAGGGGACCTTTGAAAAAACCAAAACAGCTATTAAAAACGAACTTAGTCAAAGTGGCTGGCAATCTGTTTGACCTCAATAATCGCAGCGTCGTTTAGTTTGCAAGTGATCAGACAGTCGATTTGAACAACTGTTTTCAGCAAATGTTATAATATATATATATATATATTATATATAATCATTTCATATATGCATATATACAAATATACATATTTGTTGGGATTATTTGTATTGGGCCCATATTCAGTGCTTTGGCCTATAAAGTATCACCGAATTCGCCACAAACCTGTCGACGAAATTTTTTGGGCGCTGCAACACGCCTGAGATGACAATGACGTGGACAGCGTATTTCTGTTGGCATAAGTCGTTTCGATTCCCGTGCGATTTGTGACAAAAGCGATGCATTTACGTTGTCTGCTGAGAAGATAACTAAGCCGTGATTGGACATGCATATAGGCATGTTTGTTCAAGAGAAGGTGTCTTCTGATAGTGTTGAACAAGTGGGAACTGGCCGACTGCAAAGCGAACTATTCATTTCGAACAGAGTACCAAACTTTTTATGTTTTACTATTAAAGCTACTTGCTGATCACCAAAAGTGTGCTCCGGAAAGAGCTGTATACATTTTCTATTTCGGGGGCTTTTAGGTCGAGAAATTATGCCTGAAGGGCCTTTCTCTTCAAACGAAATCGTTTACAACAAAACCCGACATGGCAACGCAATTTAAGGGTGGGTTTTGCTAACAGAATTCACTGGCTTGGTTTTCAAAGCATCCTTAATGTGTACAGAGTGAAATGAAGTCATTGCTCATTATCGGCTTAAAGGGAATGTTTCACATTTCAAGATACTGAAGCAAGGATCACATACGGTACGATGCGATGAAATAAGCTCAATGATAATTTTGTTATACTTTCGAGTGGAAAAGTCTGCTCTAGAAAACACAATTTTTTATTTAGTAAATATGCTCCCAAATGTGTCATTGTTTGATTGTATCATCTTACCTTGCACAGTATTGATTGAGGGCGCGTCGACGGCTTTTTTGCCTGGAAATCCTGTTCACCAATGTCAGACAATTAGATATGTCAACTTGTCCACTAATATCAACACAGCACCAATATCGAATATGATTTTCTGGGCCTTGGCCGCCGCATGCCCATTGAAATGACAGGAATGAAAACATTGGAATGATTGATGAATTGGATTTGAATGATGTTGCTATTGATTATTGGGTAACCTTGAAATAGTCTGCATGAAATGGTCTGCACATCTTTGCGAGCGTGCTGCTCAGAAACTAGAAGGGTTTAAAGGGCAGGGCTGCGAACTGCACCGAATGATTTTTAATATGGCTATTTCAGCTCAAAACCGTATACAAATGTGGATCACCCTTTAACACTCGCTCGATCTCTTAGGGGGGGGGGGGGAGTACGACAACTTGTTCTGATGGAGGGGGAGAGGTGCGATACGATCTCCAAGTTTTTTAGCATACCTCTTCGGCATGTACAATTTTACCCAAATTTTCAGCGCTTGCCAATCATTCATTGCACGTTTTTCGATCCCAAAAACATGTTTCTAGCCGTTTGGTTTCGGAACAGCGGCGGTTGTTTAAGGGACACTGCACGGCGATCTACGGTCTGCGCGGGCGGCGGGTGACACCGCCGGTTTCGCGGACCGCCCGCGGTGGGCCGAATTGCTACATTAACGAAACCATATGTCCAAAGTATACATTAGATAGGCATACAGCGTAACACCATTGCGCTCGCATTGAGCAAGGAACGCGATTGTCTAGATTTAGTTAGATTCTACAAGGCATGGATTGTGCATTATGGGAACGTATGCCGGAAAAGTTCGATTTCCGGGGAAAATTTTACATTTGGCCTGGAATATTGAGGTTAATTACTGACCTAGCAGCATAAGACTTGCCACCACTCGCAAAACCTCGTTGAGGCAAACCTACTTGTCCTTTCCACTCAGTTCAATTTTTCTCTGTGTGGAAAGCATTTGGCGTCCTTCCCTATGAGTCCGAGGTATGACAAAAGGCCAACTAGGGCGAGTGTTAACGGCCCAGTCCTCCGTCACAACCGGCTGCAGCCTCACCGGCAGGGGAGGCCAGAACGGGTCGCACAACGGCACAGAACACCGCAAAACCGGTCACAAATGTCGCGGTCACTGAACTGACCGTAACATTTCTCTCAAGGCTGCAGGTGGACGACAACAGGTTCTGGCGTGATCTCCGCCATCCACTGGGGGTGTAGTGCGCGGACTCACCACGGAGGTCGGGATTACCCACGGTGCTCGGATCTCAT
>NW_023596545.1:15273860-15278060 GCF_011947565.3 Pollicipes pollicipes | reverse complement strand
TCCATCAATTCTTTTCTCGGGTGGTTTATAGACGGTGCAGTGCTTTTCAGTCTCATTTTGTTGGGCGGAAAAATGGAAACCAAATCTTAAAGTTGCTCCTGTCCAACTCTAAATTCGTCGATCTGTTTGTCGGACAGCCCAGGTCCACACTGCAGTGCACAGGCTTTGACCATGTGTCCGCGATGCAGGGGTGAAAAGAGCTTCTGATTTACAGGATGTGATCGGTGATCGGTAAAACGGACACTTTTGTGAGCTAGTTAGTCACAGAGTTGCAAAAATGAAAACAAATTGCAACAACCCGGACCATAAAACAACAGGCCATCCCAGCTAGACAACACTAAAAGCCTAGTATTGGGCTGTACTTGCAAACGTTGCAGCGTGAGCATGTGTAGGACGCACGTCGAAACGTTGACGTTTCAATGCATGAGCAAGTTGAGCTACAAGATGCTGCCAAACACAGTAACTGATCAGGATAGTTTTTAGCAGGTGACGGAAGTAAACCACAAACAATTCTATATCAGTGGTAGCATCACAAATCAATAGCGACACAGTGCTTTTCCAATGCACTTCAGATCAGTGCTTTTCACATAGTTTTTCGCCAAGATTCCCTTCACCTTTGACAATATAAAATACCACATAACAAGGTGTATCACTAGTCGTAAGGATCACAGCTGGTAACAGCATCTTGCGAAGGACGTGATTGGGCTGCTATCCAGTGTTTTAAAGCGCCGTGCCCCATTTGAGGCAGATAGGCTTGAATGCTCACCACGTTGTGGTGATTTGGGTTCAGTGCAAGACTGTGAACTGCCGTTGGCTGTATTTATGTCGTGAAAAGCTGGCTGGCTTGAAGAGCGTAGCTAATTGTCAGTTTTGATAGTGCTTTGCGGCTTCTCTAAAGATCTACCATGAAGGGTGTCCCTAGTAATAGCGTGGAAAGCCCGGCCGATCTAGTTGAGTTGTTGTAGATAACTGAGTTGTATCTCCAGAGACAAACGGAGGACGTTGGAAAGACACATGTCACGGGCTCATACGAGGCTTCCTGCTTCTGAGAGGGACAGCGGCTTTAAGGTACGACGCCGAGTATCACTGGCGTACGACTCACAATACCCGTTGCACTTCAGACTCAGCGTATTGATCGTTAGACAGGCGGTAGATAAAACGTTTTTAATTGTCGTCACATTGCGTATCAAGCCAAACGAACGTGCTAGAGGTTTTAAAAGATGTTGATTGCATCTGTTGATACCCCTATTGCATGTATTTCACACTAATTAATTTATATCATGCTAGGAAGCACGAGTTCTGCAGAGGTTATGATTATGCGAAGGCAGCGAACGTTGCCAACGCTTACAGCTGATTGTAGTATGACGTCACAAAACCAAAATGGCATCGTTTTCAAGTGCTTGTAGAACTATTCTGTTGATAAATGTGAGGCTACAGGGATGCAGATTTGCAAAATACGTAGGGGGTGAGGGGGCAGGAAGAAAATAGCTGAGCCTGCCTCCGAAATGCACTAAAAACAGTTTTTCGCAGATTTGACGCACTTTCTTTTCAGAGCTGGAAGCAGGGGTGTAGCTGCTCAAAGTTGCTTTTTTGGGCTACAACCTACAAATCATGCTTAATTAAAAATAATGGACAAAAAAATGCTAACTAGAAATAGGGAACTACGTACCTGGCTACCAGGCCCATTCCGCCTCCTCCCCAACTGAATACGAAACTGCACGCCTCGTGGCTGGTTGTGTAAAGTCTCCATTTATCTTATAATTATTTAAATTTAGTCTCAACCATCATTCAGCGTTTGATGGTCAGCAAATGATACTTTAGTGTAAACGAGCTCACGACACAAAAGTGGCTGATGGCCATGCCGCATTGATTGCATTTTGTTTTGTTTTGTTTTTGTGATGCATCGCGTTTAGAGTTATATTGCAACGGTTTCTGAAAATCGCACCGTTATATTCAACGGTTTCTGAAGCCTTTCCTTCTTATGAAAGGAAGGCTTCAGGTGACAACCGAGCCGGTCTACACTTCGACGGTGACGAAAAGATGCATTTATCACCCCAGCCGCGACGTTCGACCCGTTTCTGGGACCTGAGCCCGCTGATCCCGTCCATAACGGACCAGGTGCGGTAACAGGATTGCTTTGACCTTTTCACCAAGCAAGAGCTACTTGACGGAGATAAAAAGCCAACGTTCTTCATGTGCCGGAAGGTCAAGTGCCCCAAGAACTCCTGATTTAGAAGTTTTCATGTACCCTTGTAGTGCACCTGAAACGGTTCTCGCTGCAGCAAGATCACAACAAAGGCACTTCGAATACCACCGTGAACTTATCTGCCAGTGGTCTGGAACTGTCGCCATACTCCGTCCCACAGGAAGACTGGAGGCGCAATTTGTACAGTGAGACCAACCATTCTAGTAAGCTGCACTCGAGCCACTACACAGCCCACTGTAAACACCTTTTGCCAGAGTGTCGCAAGCACAATGACTCCAGGGTCCAGCCCATCCGTATGCATCGTACCATTACCTGTGAAACATTCATGCTGTTCTTAGAGCTGGCCTTTTCCTGGCCTGGTGCTCTCCTATGCGCCATAATTCTGAGGGGTTCGAGAGCGCTGTGCCACTTGTAAAACCATTGACGAGCAAAGACCAGCTCCTTCCGATTTTTAAGCATGTCCTGAGCTATTCTCAGGTCGCGTTACCATCTTAGCTACCCGAATTCACTCTTTTAACTGTCTTGAGTGTTTTAATAGCTTTCACCCCAGACCTTTAAGCCATGATATTGCTCCTAAAAGTTTGCGCGTGGGAAAACTTGAAGACTGGGTCGCCAAGTGCATTTGGGAGGGTCCGGAAATTACCTATCCCATACAGTCATGCGTGGGGCCGTCGCTGTCAAATGTCTCTGAAAGTGTCGATTCAGGCTGTTTTTACAATGAGCGTCATTAGCGACCAAAGCCTCGGCAAAACTTTTCCTAAACGAGGGTGCATCAGCTGAAAGCTCAAAACGGACGACGGACTAGGCCACGTGACAGTATCAACCGCCACATAACTGACACGTCTCGGAGGCGACGTTCAGGTTTTTAGAGGCCATGATCACCTCAGGTGTCTTAGATATTGCACAAACTAGTGTTGCTGGATATTTTGCACTGCAGCCATGACATCCCAGATCAAACTATTGATGTCACCGGCACTACATCACATCAATCGCTACAGATGAGCTCCGAAGGAAGCATCGGTATAATATGACTTGAGCTAGTTTCACTTTGCTATCATACGTAAATACCCGAAAACAGGCATACAGATATTTGTAAGTTGCACACATGACACTGTTCTATGACCCAACAACGTTTGTAATCGTAAAATATAGCTCAAGATATTTGTGGTGCCGTGCCGCTAGTTTCCAATCTAAGTCGCTGCCCCCCGCATCGCAGGCAGTCACATCCAAAGGTGCTATGACAGTCTGGGCGACGCAGCAAAACACCAGGCCGGGGAGCGAACCACCAGTCGGAAGTAGACCCACCTTGACTTTGTCTCTCATGGAGCCGCGGCCCAGAATAGCCATTCGTGTGAGCGTCTCCTCCTGTAGCCGTTTGAGAGAGTTGCCTTTGGGGCCGAGCAGTTTGCCGACGAAATTGAACTGCAACGAGCACACACGCGTGAGAGAAACAGGCCAGCATTAGTGCGGGGCGCCTCAGCGGGCTCGCCTGTACCAGTACCCGCTGCGGCCTTACATCCCCGTTACCTTCCGGCAGTCGTTGACGCCCGTTACCGACCACGTCGATGGCGACGATTGGTCGAAATTAAGAAACAGTTGAACCACGCGTGATTAGATGCATTCTCTCGCTGACGATGAGCGGTCGGTGACGTCGTCAGCATCCTCCAGTTGTTATCAGACAAATGCACCGCCGATTTCGGGAATATGGGGAGGTGCGATGTGTAGGCAATTTTACGCATGAGCGTGAAGAGCAGTGTGTCGGCGGTCCTGTGCGTGGGGGTAGGTGCAGTGTGTTGGCAGTCCTGTGCGTGAGGGTAGGTGCAGTGTGTTGGCAGTCCTGTGCGTGAGGGTAGGTGCAGTGTGTTGGCAGTCCTGTGCGTGGGGGTAGGTGCAGGGTGCCGGCAGTTCTGCTCGTAAGGGGTGGTGCGGTGTGCCCGCAGGTCTGCACGTGGAGGCAAATGTGTTTCGGCAGTCCTTACCCTGTGCTTGAGAGT
>NW_023596545.1:15216654-15270429 GCF_011947565.3 Pollicipes pollicipes | reverse complement strand
CTGCCATTTCGCCCCTGGTATGCGGCTGTGGCGGCGCTGTTGGGCCCGGGAGTCGACCTCGCTGTAATGCTGTTGATATCGTAATGATGTCGACTAGACAATGTCAACCAGGTGGTGCAGAAATACCGCATGGACAACCTGCGTGTGTCTCAGACATGGCTCAAGCCTACGGTACCAGACAGGGTGCTGATATTCCCGGGTTTCAGCATGCCACGGCACGACTGCCATGTCACCCGGCTGACCTGACAGCAGCCCAGCAGACCCAGGCACGAAGAGGTGGAGTCGCGGTTCTCGTCACGGACTCCCTCCACGCAGCAAAACCCGATATAGGTAGTACCGATCCCATGGTGGAATCTCTGTGGTTCTCGGTGAGCGGCCCCGGCCGCCGCACGGTGGTGATCGGTGTCATTTACCGACCACCGGGAGGACCAACGTCCCGATGCATGGAGAGCGTTCGAGACCAACTACAGGCCGCCGTCGCCACAGGAAAAAAGGTATTCGCACCAGAAGAGTTCAAAATTGATTTGTAAGCCCAGACGGCCCCGGTGTACGCGTTTTCCGGACCATGCTGAGAGACATCAGTCTCAAACAAATGGTCGTCAGGCCCACCCACCTCCACCCAACACGAGCACGGCTCTTTGAGCAGTGTTCCTGATCGCCCTGATCGTCACCAACGTGACCAAGCAACCAACCAACCAACCGGTTCGCCATCCGGATCACCAACCGGTGCTACTCCGTGCTCCCGTCCCCAGAGAGCGCCGGCGGTCAGTCACAACCACTGTGCGGCCGTGAAAAAGTGCCGGCTGGGACGCGTTCAGCCTGAGTCTGCTGCTTGCCAATTGGGATCGCTCTACGCCGCTGGCACCGTCGATGACAAGGTGGCTGCACCTATGGAATGTGGAACTCCGCAGTCGCGCTCACTGCCCGACCATCGCCGTGACGTCATGCCGGCGTGGCTGTGCATGGCTGCGTGGATATACCGAAGCCCCGCAGCTAGAGAGGAGCGAGATGCCATGCCCGAGAGCCTGGGAGCACCTGCCGTACCACAGAGGGCTGCGCCGCGCGTACCAGCGGTGCCGGTGGACAGGGGAGAGGGATTCATCACTCTCGTGTGTGACGCTTCTACTGTGCAGCGGTCTGCTGACAGGGCCACCCCCCCCCCCCCCGCGAGATTTCTGGAGCCGCATCAAGCAGTTCAGACTGCAGCCAGCGAGGGGCCACGACAGAGGGCTGCAGAGAGGGTGGCAGCCCCGACACCCTCGATTACGGGCATGGGAACCCCGGCGGACGCACTCAAAGGCTACTTCGCTGGCGTTGGACCCCGGGCATCGCCAAGGAGGCGCGGCGGGTGCGTGGCGGTGGGGGTGCGCCCCCGGCTGGACCGGCGGCCCGTACCGATGTCCTGTGTCTCGGCCGGTTCTCCCTGCATCCAGCCACTCTAACCGGAGCTCCCTGCAGCCGGCTGGAAAATGAGCGCGTTGAGGGCTGTCGGCGTCGATGGCGCACCACTCCATGCAGGGAAAAGTGCCCCTGCAATCGACTCATCTTCTACGTCTGATAAAATTATATCACATCACCAGCACCTTTCCGTCCGTCTGGAAGATTACGCGCGTCACCCCGGCGTTCATGTCAAGCGATTGATCAGACCTGAACAACTTTTGTCCCGTTTCTATTCTCTCAGAACTGCCGACTATTGCCAGAAGGTTGAAGGTCGTCTGGTTCGCAGCTGGCCTCATACCTTTTTTGACAACCTGTACTGACGCCATCGCAAAGGAGCTTACCGTCGGACGCCACTCGACGGAGGACGCCCTGATCGACGCTGTCGGGTGGTTGGTAAAGGCTGTCGATAACGGCAATAACGCGTCGATGACGACGATTGACCTTAGCAAGGCCTTTGATAGCGCTGATCACGGCGTCCTTCTCAGCAAGCTGGAATGGTGCGAGGTGTTCTCGGAATGGTTCCGGGACCACCTGGGCGGTTGGAAGTAGGTGGTTACTGTTGGCTCGGTTACCCTATCCGTATCCCACGGGGTGGCCCAGGGATGCCTTATCGGCCCACTCCTGTTCATCATCTTCATCCATCACTTATCCGGCTTCCTACCCCACTGCCGCCGAATATCGTAAACCCAACTCCTTGACTCAGTCAGCCCCGACGTCGTCGTCCTATCCAGCCTGAAAGCCTGTGTTGAGAAATCCATTCAGTGCCTTCGAAAGTGGTCTGAGTTTTGAACTCGCTGAATTCATAGTTAAAATAGGTTTAAAAACTACGAGCCCTAAAAAGACAGACTTTATGCCGATCGGCACCAAACCATTACAAAGACCGGCAGCTTCCACATTGCCATTTCCGGCACAGACAACCATCCATCATCTTCAGCAAAGATGCTGGGTGTACTCTTCGACCACCACCTCACATGGAAACCCCACATCTTCTTACTCGTCCAGAGTTGTAATGCAGCCCTCCTACCCCTGCTCAAAATTTGACGCCACTTCACCCCTGAGATTCTGGGCTCGTTGTCCAAATTCAGGTCTTGTCCTACACCCTCTACTGCTTCTCCACCTGGGGTGGAGCGGCCGAGCGTCACCTAGACAGGGTGCAAAAGGTGATGCACTTCGCAGCCAGGCGAGAAAGTGGCGTCCGACGCGACGATCCTATTTCAGCCGTTCTGGAAGCTGGCGTAGGAAGGCGCTGGAGGCCCGGCTGGTGTAGCGTCTCAGATCTGGTACACCACCGATCTGGCGCCGCCTACATGTGTACAGGCCACTGCACGTCCCCGAATCCCCCAGTGCACTGCGCGCTCTATTCGTGACACGCGCCGAGTCTTCCCAACGCCAAAATCGGGCTGTTTCGGACGGCATCGGCTCGCTACATCCACCGCGCGCTCCGATTGGTCGCTACTCAGCGGCGCTGTCCGAACCGCGCCGCCGCCGCATGGGACCGGCTGCCTGCGGCGGCCGTCCGCGCCCCCTCGCGCCGGGCATTCTTGACTGTTTTAAATCGCTGACTCCTTGACCGAAACAGCTTTCACCTGTGCTTGTATGTCTACCTCTACGTCCTTTGTGTGTTTTTTTCTTGTAAGACTAAGCCCAGAACAACCGCCACGAGCAGCCGCCTTCAACAAAAAAAACTGTAACTGTAAGAAGGAGGAGAATGTAACTGGTTCGACAGCGCGTGGGCGGAGAATGTACCTGGCTCGACAGCGCGTGAGCGGAGAGTGTGCCTGGTCCATTCGGCAAGCCCGGGAGGAATACGGGAGTCGATCCGGCTCGGATGTAGTTCGCCATCTGATGCCCAACACTGACCTGGTCCGGTTGCTCCGCAGCAACAGTGACTGGCCTGAAAACTCCTCATGCTCTCCCTGACCTGAGAGCTCCTCATGCTCCCCCCCCCCCCCCTGACCTGGTCATTGTTGTCTGGTATCAGATAGCGCCGCACTTGCGTCAGGGCGTATGCCATCCTTGCGTACGCCTCCGCCGGCGGCGCGAACGCCACAATCTCCACGTGCAGCTCCTCTTGCAGGTGAGCGGCGCGAGGGTGGTTCGACTTCCTCAGTTCCTCCTCCTGGGGGCGCAATAGCGGAGTCTGAGGAGGCGCGTCTCAGCTCCTACTCCTGAGTACGCGTGACGAAGGCTGGGGAAGCCCGCGTCGTGGGCCGTCTTATACCCTCACCTAGGCAGCCTCACCCGCCTCTCATCTGCTCTCATGTGTGAATTATCCACCTGCAATCGTCATCATTTTCCGTCTCCTCTACTACTAAATTCAGGAATAGCTTAAACGTCACTGAGGCCCACTGCGAAAGTCCAGTTTGCATTGCGTGTGGAGTACATTGGCTTGGGGGTGCAGTTTCGAAATATAAGTTGGAGGTCTGAAGCCGGACAGAGTGACCGAACTTTTTTCTCAAAATACGCGAGTCCCCACAGTTTAGGGTCCGGATCCCCAAAATTGAATAGGCAGCTACACCCTACATTAACCTACCAGACAACAGCCATTCGCCCTCAGGCTTAGGGGCCATCAAGATCGCAGCCTCACAAGTGGTAAGCCCGAGCACAGCCGCCGGTTGACGCTTCGGCCCTGAGGGCTAAAGTGACCATAAGTGTGCGGCGGAAATGCACGCTGATCTGTCGTGACTCGTGGTATTAAAACGAAGGGCCTTCTGTTAGCTTACTGTGCCAGCATTGGTTCTCCTGCCAACGTTTAAACAAAATGTTCGTAAGCGGTCCGCAAACAGGCGGAAATAGATCGAACCAACATTCTACCGGGAGGTGGCGGTTGTTTTTGGGCGGTTTTAAAGCCTGTCACCAGAACCCTTTCTGAATCCAGACTGCTATAATGTGCTTACACACCCTCCCACACATACACACACACCCACACACCCACAAACCCACACCCCCACACACCCCCACACTCACACACCCACACCCACAAAGTTCGTGCGAAATCGCTCATATATTCGTCGGTCTGTATATTGGATAAATATACATGGCACAAAACATCAATTATCAGTTTTTAAGGACAAAATTGCGTACCATCATCTTAAGAACATCTTTTAGGACGGAAAAGACAACTGAAGCAACGCAAAACCCTATGGGTGACTTTGATACATTGTGTGTGTGTGTGTGTGTGTGTGTGTGTGTGTGTGTGTGTGTGTGTGTGTGTGTGCGTGTGTGTGCGTGTGTGTGCGTGTGTGTGTGTGTGTGTGGTGTGTGTGTGTGTGTGTGTGTGTGTGTGTGGTGTGTGTGTGTGTGTGTGTGTGGCGTGTGTGTGCGTGTGGTGTGTGTGTGTGTGTGTGTGTGTGTGTGTGTGTGTGTGTGTGCGTGTGTGTGTGTGTGTGTGTGTGGTGTGTGTGTGTGTGTGTGTGTGTGTGTGTGTGTGTGTGTGTGTGTGTGTGTGTGTGTGGTGTGTGTGTGTGTGTGTGTGTGTCGTGTGTGTGTGTGTGTGTGTGTGTGTGTGTGTGTGTGTGTGTGTGTATTGGAATTCCTGGCAGCGCCCTGGGGACTTACGTCTGTTCTAAGGAAACTCAGTCTGCTCTAAGGTAGCTACGTCCGCTCTAAAGAGCTACATCTGCCCCATGGAAGCTATGTCTGCATTAAGCAAGCTCCCGTATGCCCTGAGCCCCTTTGGGACAT
The DNA here is from genome assembly GCF_011947565.3 of Pollicipes pollicipes. Lineage (NCBI taxonomy): Eukaryota > Metazoa > Arthropoda > Thecostraca > Pollicipedomorpha > Pollicipedidae > Pollicipes > Pollicipes pollicipes. Next base: position 15,265,305 of record NW_023596545.1, on the reverse strand, counting down.
ACTGTATTCGTAACCTGTTCGATCGTGCACGCCGGCGGCTGAGAGAGGGCTACTTGTTCGGAGCCCTGCCTGGTCGTCAGCTTGCGCTTGGTCGGAGCTCTGGCCAGTTGTCAGCTGACGTTGGGTCGGGGCCATGGCTGGTCGTTCCGCACGCGTGGGACCTAGGTTTCCCCGTGGAACGGACACGCTAACAGCTGCTCTCTCAAAACTACTCTTTCACCCTCCTGTTCCGATAAAACATCGTTACACGTTTCTGTGACATCATATTCCAGTTGGGTATTACCGACCTGAGACTTAGCTGTTTGGTGGTGTCTGCTTGAACGTGCGTGACGTGCATAAAGTCAACCTCAATCCGATGGTAGTCTCCTGGAAAGTGGTCAGTAGCGACGCGCGCGAGACAGTCGTGGATCACCGGGTGTGCCAGCCGGCGCACGAGATAGCATAGTGCAAAGCCTTTTGTCTGAGTCACTGCACCGTGATTTTTCTGGCCGAGGGACTGCACCGTGCCTTGTTGACCGAAGGACTGCACTGTGGCTCTTTACTGACCGGTGGACTGCACCGTGAATCTGTTGGCCGAAAGACTGCACCGTGACTCCGTTGGCCGAGGGACTGCACCGTGACTTTTGGCCGAGGGACTGCACCGTGGATCTGTCGGCCGAAAGACTGCACCGTGACTCTGTTGGCCGAAAGACTGCACTGTGACTCTGTTGGCCGAGGGACTGCAATGTGGCTCTGTTGGCCGACAGACTGCACCGTGGCTCTGTTGGCTGAGGGACTGCACCGTGACTCTGTTGGCCGAGGGACTGCACCGCGACTCAGTTGGCCGAGGGACTGCACCGTGGCTCTGTTTGCCGGAAGACTGCACCGGGGTTCTGTTGGCCGAAAGACTGCACCGTGGCTCTGTCTCGACCGAACGACTGCACCGTGGCTCTGCTAGGCCCGTGTGCCGGGGCTGACGGTTTGCGTTTTCAGGCGGCCTGCGTGAACACAGTCATGCCGATCTCGTACAGGCATGTGACGAGATGTCTGTTCGTCGAGAGTAGGAACCCGCGGAGCCAAAGCCTTCTAAACTATCGCCATGCCTTTACTGCAGTGAGAAGAGGATTCATGCGTCCGAAGGTGCCAACAACAGCAGTCGAAAATCCCTTTGTTTACTTACCAAGCCCAAGTGAGCCTCTTATGTCATCATATTCTGACAGTTTTAAACGCATTCAACCGACAAAATCCCCCGTGATTCACAAGCAAAAAAAAGGTTAAAACAGGATTTGAGACTTGAAGAGCGTGAAATTAAATTCGCTGTAGGCGTCCACGCCATCCTCGCACGTTCCCTCGCTGCGTATTTTGTGATAAGATCCTAAGCAGCTTCCTGACCCACAAGCTCCATCAATTCTTTTCTCGGGTGGTTTATAGACGGTGCAGTGCTTTTCAGTCTCATTTTGTTGGGCGGAAAAATGGAAACCAAATCTTAAAGTTGCTCCTGTCCAACTCTAAATTCGTCGATCTGTTTGTCGGACAGCCCAGGTCCACACTGCAGTGCACAGGCTTTGACCATGTGTCCGCGATGCAGGGGTGAAAAGAGCTTCTGATTTACAGGATGTGATCGGTGATCGGTAAAACGGACACTTTTGTGAGCTAGTTAGTCACAGAGTTGCAAAAATGAAAACAAATTGCAACAACCCGGACCATAAAACAACAGGCCATCCCAGCTAGACAACACTAAAAGCCTAGTATTGGGCTGTACTTGCAAACGTTGCAGCGTGAGCATGTGTAGGACGCACGTCGAAACGTTGACGTTTCAATGCATGAGCAAGTTGAGCTACAAGATGCTGCCAAACACAGTAACTGATCAGGATAGTTTTTAGCAGGTGACGGAAGTAAACCACAAACAATTCTATATCAGTGGTAGCATCACAAATCAATAGCGACACAGTGCTTTTCCAATGCACTTCAGATCAGTGCTTTTCACATAGTTTTTCGCCAAGATTCCCTTCACCTTTGACAATATAAAATACCACATAACAAGGTGTATCACTAGTCGTAAGGATCACAGCTGGTAACAGCATCTTGCGAAGGACGTGATTGGGCTGCTATCCAGTGTTTTAAAGCGCCGTGCCCCATTTGAGGCAGATAGGCTTGAATGCTCACCACGTTGTGGTGATTTGGGTTCAGTGCAAGACTGTGAACTGCCGTTGGCTGTATTTATGTCGTGAAAAGCTGGCTGGCTTGAAGAGCGTAGCTAATTGTCAGTTTTGATAGTGCTTTGCGGCTTCTCTAAAGATCTACCATGAAGGGTGTCCCTAGTAATAGCGTGGAAAGCCCGGCCGATCTAGTTGAGTTGTTGTAGATAACTGAGTTGTATCTCCAGAGACAAACGGAGGACGTTGGAAAGACACATGTCACGGGCTCATACGAGGCTTCCTGCTTCTGAGAGGGACAGCGGCTTTAAGGTACGACGCCGAGTATCACTGGCGTACGACTCACAATACCCGTTGCACTTCAGACTCAGCGTATTGATCGTTAGACAGGCGGTAGATAAAACGTTTTTAATTGTCGTCACATTGCGTATCAAGCCAAACGAACGTGCTAGAGGTTTTAAAAGATGTTGATTGCATCTGTTGATACCCCTATTGCATGTATTTCACACTAATTAATTTATATCATGCTAGGAAGCACGAGTTCTGCAGAGGTTATGATTATGCGAAGGCAGCGAACGTTGCCAACGCTTACAGCTGATTGTAGTATGACGTCACAAAACCAAAATGGCATCGTTTTCAAGTGCTTGTAGAACTATTCTGTTGATAAATGTGAGGCTACAGGGATGCAGATTTGCAAAATACGTAGGGGGTGAGGGGGCAGGAAGAAAATAGCTGAGCCTGCCTCCGAAATGCACTAAAAACAGTTTTTCGCAGATTTGACGCACTTTCTTTTCAGAGCTGGAAGCAGGGGTGTAGCTGCTCAAAGTTGCTTTTTTGGGCTACAACCTACAAATCATGCTTAATTAAAAATAATGGACAAAAAAATGCTAACTAGAAATAGGGAACTACGTACCTGGCTACCAGGCCCATTCCGCCTCCTCCCCAACTGAATACGAAACTGCACGCCTCGTGGCTGGTTGTGTAAAGTCTCCATTTATCTTATAATTATTTAAATTTAGTCTCAACCATCATTCAGCGTTTGATGGTCAGCAAATGATACTTTAGTGTAAACGAGCTCACGACACAAAAGTGGCTGATGGCCATGCCGCATTGATTGCATTTTGTTTTGTTTTGTTTTTGTGATGCATCGCGTTTAGAGTTATATTGCAACGGTTTCTGAAAAATCGCACCTTTATATTTCAACGGTTTCTGAAGCCTTTCCTTCTTATGAAAGGAAGGCTTCAGGTGACAACCGAGCCGGTCTACATTTCGACGGTGACAGAAAAGATGCATTTATCACCCCAGCCGCGACGTTCGACCGTTTCTGGGACCTGAGCCCGCTGATCCCGTCCATAACGGACCAAGTGCGGTAACAGGATTGCTTTGACCTTTTCACCAAGCAAGAGCTACTTGACGGAGATAAAAAGCCAACGTTCTCCATGTGCCGGAAGGTCAAGTGCCCCAAGAACTCCTGATTTAGAAGTTTTCATGTACCCTTGTAGTGCACCTGAAACGGTTCTCGCTGCAGCAAGATCACAACAAAGGCACTTTGAATACCACCGTGAACTTATCTGTCAGTGGTCTGGAACTGTCGCCATACTCCGTCCCACAGGAAGGCTGGAGGCGCAATTTGTACAGTGAGACCAACCATTCTAGTAAGCTGCACTCGAGCCACTACACAGCCCACTGTAAACACCTTTTGCCAGAGTGTCGCAAGCACAATGACTCCAGGGTCCAGCCCATCCGTATGCATCGTACCATTACCTGTGAAACATACATGCTGTTCTTAGAGCTGGCCTTTTCCTGGCCTGGTGCTCTCCTGTGCGCCATAATTCTGAGGGGTTCGAGAGCGCTGTGCCACTTGTAAAACCATTGACGAGCAAAGACCAGCTCCTTCCGATTTTTAAGCATGTCCTGAGCTATTCTCAGGTCGCGTTACCATCTTAGCTACCCGAATTCACTCTTTTAACTGTCTTGAGTGTTTTAATAGCTTTCACCCCAGACCTTTAAGCCATGATATTGCTCCTAAAAGTTTGCGCGTGGGAAAACTTGAAGACTGGGTCGCCAAGTGCATTTGGGAGGGTCCGGAAATTACCTATCCCATACAGTCATGCGTGGGGCCGTCGCTGTCAAATGTCTCTGAAAGTGTCGATTCAGGCTGTTTTTACAATGAGCGTCATTAGCGACCAAAGCTTCGGCAAAACTTTTCCTAAACGAGGGTGCATCAGCTGAAAGCTCAAAACGGACGACAGACTAGGCCACGTGACAGTATCAACCGCCACATAACTGACGCGTCTCGGAGGCGACGTTCAGGTTTTTAGAGGCCATGATCACCTCAGGTGTCTTAGACATTGCACAAACTAATGTTGCTGGATATTTTTCACTGCAGCCATGACATCGCAGATCAAAGTATTGATGTCACCGACGCTGCATCACATCGATCGTTGCAGATGACCTCCGAATGAAACATCGGTAGGATATGACTTGAGCTAGTTTCACTTTGCTGTCATAAGTAAATATCTGAAGGCTCCTGCCGGAAACAGGCATACATATATTTGTAAGTTGCACACATGACACTGTTCTATGAGCCAACAACGTTTGTAATCGTAAAATATAGTTCAAGATATTTGTGGTGCCGTGCCGCTAGTTTCCAATCTAAGTCGCTGCCCCCCGCATCGCAGGCAGTCACATCCAAAGGTACTATGACAGTCTGGGCGACGCAGCAAAACACCAGGCCGGGGAGCGAACCACCAGTCGGAAGTAGACCCACCTTGACTTTGTCTCTCATGGAGCCGCGGCCCAGAATAGCCATTCGTGTGAGCGTCTCCTCCTGTAGCCGTTTGAGAGAGTTGCCTTTGGGGCCGAGCAGTTTGCCGACGAAATTGAACTGCAACGAGCACACACGCGTGAGAGAAACAGGCCAGCATTAGTGCGGGGCGCCTCAGCGGGCTCGCCTGTACCAGTCCCCGCTGCGGCCTTACATCCCCGTTACCTTCCGGCAGTCGTTGACGCCCGTTACCGACCACGTCGATGGCGACGATTGGTCGAAATTAAGAAACAGTTGAACCACGCGTGATTAGATGCATTCTCTCGCTGACGATGAGCGGTCGGTGACGTCGTCAGCATCCTCCAGTTGTTATCAGACAAATGCACCGCCGATTTCGGGAATATGGGGAGGTGCGATGTGTAGGCAATTTTACGCATGAGCGTGAAGAGCAGTGTGTCGGCGGTCCTGTGCGTGGGGGTAGGTGCAGTGTGTTGGCAGTCCTGTGCGTGAGCGTAGGTGCAGTGTGTTGGCAGTCCTGTGCGTGAGCGTAGGTGCAGTGTGTTGGCAGTCCTGTGTGTGAGCGTAGGTGCAGGGTGCCGGCAGTTCTGCTCGTAAGGGGTGGTGCGGTGTGCCCGCAGGTCTGCACGTGGAGGCAAATGTGTGTCGGCAGTCCTTACCCTGTGCTTGAGAGTTGGCGCAGCGTGCCGGCAGTTCTGCGCGTAAGAGCACATGCAGTGTACATGCAGTTCTGCGCATGACAGATGGTGTAGTGTGCCGGTAGTTTTGCGCGTGAGAGGAGGTGCAGTGTGTCAGCAGTTTTGCATGTGAGATTAGGGGAAATGTGCCGGCAGTCTTGCACGTGAGTGATACTGCAGCGTGCTGACAGCTCTGCGCGTGAAACCAGGTACAGTGCGCCGGCAGTTCCGCACGTGAGGGATGGTGCATTGCGCCGGCAGTTCTGCACATGAGGAATGGTGCGGTGTGCCGCAGATCTGCACGTGAGAGATAGTGCAGTGTGTTGGCAGCTCTGCACATAAGGAATGGTGCGGTGTGCCGCAGATCTGCACGCGAGGGATGGTGCGGTGTGCCGCAGATCTGCACGTGTGAGATGGTGCAGTGTGTCGGCAGCCCTGCACAGGAGGAATGGTGCGGTGTGCCGCAGATCTGCACGTGTGGGATGGTGCAGAGTGTCGACAGTTCTGCGCGCATGCACTCACCACCGACTCGACTAGACTCACACCAGTCACCATGCGTGGGTCTTTTTACTCGGCCCGAACAACCTTGCAGTGCTGAAACTATGACTCCGGCTGGCATCAGTTTGCGCAGTCTTTTGACAGCTGAGTGAGCCGTTCTGACGGATTTCCTCCCCACGCCCCTCGGGGGGGGGGGGGGGAGGATTGCACCGGCAGTTCCGCGTACCGTCTCCGACGACAGCTGACCGACCATCCAGCTCCGCTGGCTGGCCGCTGACTGACTCGCACAGGGCGGGCTGATTGACTTGATCAGCGGGGCTTATATGTACCTTTGTCCAGTTTTGAGGGTTTACAATGCCAGCAGCTTGCCTTCCTTAACGAGCCTGACCCACATGAGGAGGCACCGTGCATTTTATACTTAAAGAGCTGTCAAAAGCTGCTGGTTAAATGATTCAAAGAAATTTAGGAATGTCTCAAATGGTATTAAATGTGTAGGTCCTCCTCATGCTTCCATATTACACATACACCCAATGCACTATCTTCGACGGCCATGTCCCCAATCCACTCCAGAGCGCGGTGGCGTCGAATCAGCTCTTCTTGGCGCAAAGGGCTGTGTAACAGCTGGCCGCGCGGTGATGTTTGAATAAAACCAGCTTCATTATCAGCCTGCGACACTTGCTTCCTTAAAGCCATTTGCCTTTTACACACATAGTCGGCCTAGTCCAAATGGCCGCATATTCAAAGCAAAACTCATACCACATGGCGACGATGTAGCAGTGAATACATGCTAAACGATTAAATGAGATAGTTCCGGTGAGCCAAAAGGCAGAAGAGAGAGAGAGAGAGAGAGAGAGAGAGAGAGAGAGTAGAGAGAGAGAGAGAGGATAGAGAGAGAGAGAGAGAGAGAGCAGAGAAGAGATCGATATAGAGAGCTAAGCTTCATAGAGAGCTAGATGCGCTCTAAGAGAGGCCTAATCTACGCCTCTCTCCTGATCTAGCTAGAGCCTCCTCGATATATGAGACCCTCCGAGAGACGCGAATCCTCTCTCTCTCGCTATCTCTAGATAAGATAGCAGCGAAGAGAGATCTCCCTCGAGAGACCTCTAGATTAGAGAGAGAGAGAGATTCTGGTGTTTAGCGAGGGCCGAGGACTTGTCTTCCAGCCCTTTGCACTTGACTTGCTAGGGCGCCAGCAGCAGCCTCGTGCCCAACGATCCGGAGGGTCCGGCCCCCCCCCCCCCCCCCCCCCCCCCCCCCCTATGCTGCTGGTTACAGACCGCAGCCAGATCATACTCTCGTTCCCCACAGCCCTCCTCTCCCAGCTCGTTTGCCTGCCTGTTGCTCAGATCGGCCCATTATTTCGCCGATATGTTAATCCCCTCACCACTGGCACACGCTAACCATCGCCACAGCGCGTTGTTTCATTCCATGCCGGATCGTGCCGATCTACAATAACAATGAGTTCAGCTCTGATCGACGACCGCTCATCATGAAACAGACCACGACGGAGGTGTGGCGCGTCGACCAAGCCTTGCCTTTGGGTGATCCTTCACGGGGACGACATGCCGCAGTGGTGACGCGGATCGGCTTCTCGCGGATGACGTCAGCCTACTTGGACTCCGGCTTGCCGGCGGCCCTGATGTCCGACTGGACCCGCTGTATCTCTGAAACAGCGCAACACAGCGCGTCATGGACACATGTCCGACGGGCGGCGGGGCGAGATCGCATAGTGCCGGGTGATGCGATCTCCAGCGCGCGGAGGGAAGTGTGGCACCGGTGGAAGTCACCGGTGCCAAAGTCACTGGTGAAGGCAGAAGAAGGGGGTGTCGCTGTGCCACACATGAGGTTGTGGCACAGATGCCGGGCTGAAACCGATGGGCCAGACCACGTTTAGCTCTCTGAAGGGGAGAACGGATTGCGACTCAGATCAGTCCGTCCAATTGTGTCATAAAAGACTTTATTCACTGATAGATTTCGCTAAGAGATGGAATAACGGTCTGTTCAATGCGACGTACCTCTGGAACAGAGACAACTTATGTCACTTCAACATCTCTGTAATCATGGAACATTAAGCAACTCAATTACATCTAGGAGGAGCAGACATAGCGTATCAGTCCCATAACCACACTTTATGGGGAACAGTGGTTTGGCAAATGTCCATGCTGATCGACTCAAGGCGAGCAGGATAAGCGAACGTCATCTTCGAAAGGTAGGTCGCGATTGGTTACCGCGTTGTCGACGTTATGAAGGTCTTATGTTCTGTCCATATGTCTTATTATACTATGGCCATGGAAAAATATTGAATACAACATAAGGTCAGCCCAATCAGGGTCGGGCTCTCGGTCAAATACTGAAACCTTCATGTGCGCAGAATGGTGCAATATACTCACCTGTTTACATATATATATATATATATATATATATATATATATATATATATATATATATATATGCACATAGGTATATCGAAAGCCAATGTTTTTTTTGATAACCGTTAAACTAATATGCCATTCGGTTTGCCAAGCGCTGTGCCTCATCCGTTTGTCACGTTACCGTATCATGCTTAGTTCTTTAGACAGCGCGGAACCCATGCAGATCGGGTTTCAGACGTGTGAGCTGTTTCAACGTGAATCAGTGGCGTAGCTAGGGAGGGGTGGGGGACGGTGCATTGAAATCCCTCCCAGCGGTCCCTTAAGGTGACAGGGCACCCTAGCGCGAAGGTATCAGTCATTTTTGGCAGTCCTAAGACACTCGTAGGATTCTTGAATATATAAAACGGTCCTCGAGGCGTCAAAAATGGAATCTGCATATAAAAGGGTCCCTAAAATTAAAATAAAAACAGAGCAACTCCTATAGCGACCAAGTGGTCCTTTGACTGAAAGGGAAGGTTGGGTAATTCTTCATGTGGCCCTGTCCAGGGCGAACTCTGGGCTGCACAAACGGAGACAGGCCAGGTCAGACGTTTGCTACCGGTTGCCAGTTACAAACGGCATGCAGTGATGCGCTAGCAATCCAATACCTTCTACCGCTTCCAATGAAGGTCGAAAACGACATTTCGTTGACATTAATGCATAGTGGAAAGCGGAACAGAGCCGCAGCTCCGTCAGTAGCAGTATGCAGTCTAGCCGTCTCTGTTGTTTGTTGACTTACCAACAAGTTAAATAGTGTACCACCGGGATGGTTCAGATTAATCAGGTGAAGAGCACACACTCCCAGTAGTTGTGTGTGTAGCGGTGGGCTCTCGGCGAGTGTAGTGAGAATTCTGTACTCAAACATTAATTCTGGCCTTCTAAACCTGCAGACACGGCATATAGCGTCTGAAAAGTGTGTCTAGTCGCGCAAAAGATCTAATGCGAGGATGGTTTGCAGCTGTTGTGCTTTACTTAGGTTATGTAGTCTCCACCTTTTTCAACTTGTTGCTTCTGTGGGACAGATAAAACATAAAACAACGTGTACAGTGTGCGATCTTGAAGAGAGTGGTCGCATCAACGGATAATTTTGAGATAAATGACCAAAGTATTCTGTTGCCCTCTTGATGCATCTGTTTTTATCCTTTTTCCAAGCAGTCTGTTCACTACCCCGTCACAACTGCGCTTAGATGGCCCAGGTACCTCAATACATTTCTGCTCACTAGAATGTGTTCCATAATTTGTTCCGTAGTTGGGTCATTTATTACCAGCTTTCACCAACATGATATTGTGCAATTTGAGACCGTGCTTCCGTAAAACGCATATTTCGGATGATGGATCGCTCGTTGGTCGCCTTCCTTAGATCTTTACAGAGCATTAGTCGTGAAATATAAATCTGAAACCTTTGAACTGAGGGCTGTTGCTGCTCTAAAACACGTTTGTGATTCTTGGAGCGATCAGAGAGGCTATTTATCATCTCGTGACATTAGCCTGGTATAAATCAACTGCAGTGAACAGGGGGTTATAATACATGTTGTGACATCACATGCCTGCATGAATTCTAGGTGCATTATGATAGCCTGAATCTTTTTGTTAAAGCTGCACGTGAATCACCGGTGTCATCTTTGGCGATTCAACATGTCTTCCGTAGGGCTCATTTGAAGAGTGCATGCAGGGCGCCGCTCATCCTGAAGCTGCGGCTGCAGCTTGGGCTGCTACTAAGGCTGTCAGGCTGGGCAGTCAGTCAAGGTACCCTCTGGCTGCGCTCGATTCAACCCAGAAGGCTCGGCCGCGATACTCAATAATCAGGCCATTTGCATGTAGGCATATCAGCTGTCGCCCAGTGGTTCATCAGCACCACTCTCTTGCTGATTCACAGGTACGAGACCTTCATCCCACCGCCCACAGGGGAACGACACGGCACAAACGGTATTTCGCACACACGAAACAAGCGTCCACACCAGGGGAGGGGGGGGGGGGGGGGGTCGGGACTTGGACGGCTGGCCGGCCATGGCGACTGGCCAGCTTTCGCGCACACGAGCCAGGCGTCCACGCGAGCGGGGACCACAGGACTCGAACGGCTCGCCAGGCCGTGCGACTAGCCGACCCATCTTATCAGCAGCTGCTCCGTGCCAGTCCGATCCAAGACCAAATGGTGGATTGTGGCCGTTTGGTCTCGGCCATTTACAAGTGCCGTGCCGACGTTGGAGCCGGGCCGCAATTAGACCAATATGGCGGCGCCGTGCCCACTTCATGAGCGGCGGCGGAGTGCGGCATTGGTATGCCGGCACCAAAGCCGACGGATGTGTAATTTGCAGACGCGACCGATTCGCTTAACTTGTTAGGGTGACTCTCCAAGGCGTTGTTAGCTGCCATAGCGCTCAACGTCCCTCGCCGATATTGAGGGCCCTCTTTTACTTTCATTAACTACCCAACAACGGCGATGCCAGAAAATTTGCTGCTTGAATAACTGCACCTGTATAAACCGTATTGAGTCATGATCAACCAACAGATACATATATGGGGACATATACATATATATAGGAACTTGCCCCTCGCCGGCGTCTCCGCCGTCACCGCGTTGCCGCTCCTCGTCCGCTACGCGGGGCAGAGCTCACTGCCGTCTTCTGACGCTCTGCTCCGCGAAACGAGGCATGTGACCGGCGAGGTCATACAGGTCAAAGAATGCCACGACACTTCGCCGTGGCAATTGCGATGGGGGCTTAGAGACACATTTGGTATCTCAAAGAATTTGGCGTTAGCTGAAAGACATTTTCCCATGCCTGGTAATTAATGGCGTGCCATAACGATATGCTGAGCGTATAGAACGTTTTTTCGACATAATATAGGGTAAGGACATATCCTGATCATGTCATAGAGTTAACAAGATGACTTTTGTACTAGTTGTTTTACTTCATATTAGCCAACAAAGCTTTGACCGCCTATTTTTTTCGGCACAGCCAATGAACACAAGAACTTAATTAGTTATTAGCAAGAAAATAACTCTAACTAACTTAACTCGCACACCAATATTTGGTTCAAAGCACAGCACTTCGGAACATACATGATTCATCTCATTGTTTTTATCACTGCACATGTCTTCGCTCATTTAAGGTTAACAATTCAGCTGAAAGCCTGACACCGCAAAAAAGCAACGTGACCCTTTTACCAGACATTCAGATGGCACAGCTTGACGAGGGAATAAAAGGTTGGGTTTTTTGCGAATGATCTCGATAAGTTTACGTTGAAGCAGCATGCGCGAAGCAAATACAGTGCGAGATGAGTGTGTAGAAAACTGCGACACGCCGCTCTAATGCATTTTTTTTTTGCATTTAGCCATCAATTTTCTTTTTATTCTGTAACCATTCCGCAACATTTCTGGCCACAACCTGAGCACCGATGGGAAAAAAGTTCGCAACATGATAGTGCTCTGGATCATAGTGCTACGTCCTGAGACAAAGCGTACGTGCAGCGATAGCATGCAGCAATAACACGCAGGAATGTTTTGGATGCTCAGGATAATGCGTGGGTTGAAAGAGGCTGATGAAGGCATAGGTTTTTGGTCGCTCTAAAAAACATCATATGAAACTTTAGGGGCGAGCTTGCTCTGTTTGAAATGTTTTTGTGTTGACCTCAATGCAGAGTCACTTAACACGCGCCTCGGGTGGCCGGCTAGATACCCTTCGCTCATGTGGGGGGAGGGGGTAATTTGACCCCCTGAGATCTCGGGAAGTAAGAAAGCTAAAGACAGCAAATTTACAGTGTGTCTTGACCTGTACGTAAACTCACATAGGTCAAAGTTTGAACTTCCTAGGTCGTGATCTTCAGGTCAAATAAGGCCAAACAAGGTCAAATCCCAGGTTGGTCCCTTAAGTGCCCCCAGATCCTAGGCAACTGTTTCCAAGCAAAAGGTCAGAAGCCCATTTGAGGTCAGTGATCTTGTTTGACCTTTTGAAGGTCACGGTGAGCAAAATCGTACAAGACTGCTCTGAGTTTTGCATTCGAATAAGCGACAAAGATAAGCTAGGCAGTATGTTCCTGAAACAAAATGTCAACCCGGGTCATCTTAGGTCAATGACCTGTTCTGGCCTCTAAGAAGTCAATGGGAGATGTATAATGCGGTTCCTGTTCTAAGTTAAAAATATTTTGCGTCAAACGATCCGCTATCCAACTGTCTACAGCTTTGCAAAATTTGGCGCGACTACGCCGAGCCGTTCGGAAACCACTCTGGAAAAACCTTCATGGGAGGGGGTCAATTTGACAACCCCATCCGAACGCGTGTTAAGACTTCATTTTACATTAAATGTCATCATGTGAAAGGTCTAGCCATGTGTACCGCACCTGCTCAACACAGCTGTTGAGTACGAGGAAGATAAATCATTGTTTGCTAAACACATCCCAAAACACAGACAGCTGTGGTTCTTGAGTGTCTTCCTTACAAATATTTAGGTCGTGACTGAATTAGTTCCAAATTCCAAGCACAGCTGCTCGCCGCTGATGCAGTCGTGATGCGATTGTCGAATGCTGCTTCACAGCATTTAACGCCGTGCTCTCTGAGACCCAGTTTGCCTTTTCCGTGACATCTAACAACGCGGCCAATGAGCCGTGTCGACGAAAGCTTGCATCTCGATCAGCGCACGAGTCAACAGGCGCTTGCTATTCCCCGGGCACGCCGCCGCCGGACGGCAGGCAGCCGCCTGAGACTTCCGATGAGTCGACAACGACGACAACACTTTTCGTACTCGTCACTTGAGCCGTCACTGCCCGACAACGGCTGGAGAGAAGCACTGCTCCGCCGGCGCCGGTACTCTTCACGTGACAACTCCAGCGCTGCTCTCCCAGGTCCGGCGGCCATGGTCTTAGGTGTTCGACCACCACTGGAGTCGGTGTGATCCGGACTGGAAATTATGACGAGATGGGGCTGTTTTCACGCACAAACAACCAAGTCTGGTTTTTCTCCTGAAAAGTGTCAACGAGCACCGAGCCCCGGCGGGACTGGTTTCGGGACGCCAGCAACTTTCCGCGTCGTTATGCTGCCGGCCTCATGGCCGCATGATCATGACGCGGCCAATCTGCCGGCCGCGGCGGCAACAGCTGCGTCGCAAATAAACTGATTTACGGCCTCGCTGTTGTCGCGGAGAAGCGCGACGAAGCCGGCCGTCGGGACCCGGCGCCACGGCTGCCTGTTGTGACGGATCGCGGCCGAATCGATGCCGGCCGAGCGCGGCAGGCCGTCAGAGCCGACCGTATCCGGTGTGGGAGTCGCCGTTCATCGGAGGCGGCGCTCGCCAGCCGACCGGAGAAGAGCGCTCTGCTCGCAGCGGCGCGCCAAAACCGGGCGCGACTCTCTGTTCAGGAGCGCGACTGCTATGGGTTTTCAATATCACGCTCCGCTCTTCCGACCGGGCTGGTCCGTCGAGTCAGTGCCGTCACGAGAGGATGGCCAGCGCGAGGGCGCAGTCGCAGGTCACCGCGGATGCTCGCGTTCTGAACTGACGCACGGTCAGTCAGTGGGTGAGCTCGCATCCTGAACTGACGTGCGGTTAGTCGGTTAGCGAGCTCGCGTTCTGAACTGACGCACGATCAGTCGACTGGCGAGCTCACGCCGAACTTGGAACAAAGAACGCCTAATGCTGCCTGCAACGAACATCCCTTGGGAGTCGCTGTATCAGGCGCACTTCTCTTGCGTGACCGGTTCCCGTTCAGGTGGGCGGGGATGGAGGGGAGCCTGACAGGGTGGCCTGGCTGGCTGGCTGAGTGCAGCTCCCAGCCGTCGGCGCCGCCAGAACGTCGCGCCCTCATGGCTGGATGGGCCGGCTGCATAATTGATGCGTGAGTAACATCAGCTCGGTAATGTCCCGGGACCAGCGACGAGGGCGGCTCCAGGGGCCTACGGCGCCACACGAGCTTGGCAGGGGATCACTTGCGGTAGCGATGCGCCACGTCACTCCACTGGGTGGCCACGTAGCCAAGTGGATGAAAATGGCGTGTGTGGTGCCTTATCTAAAACAGCTTCAGTCAGCTGATAGTGATCACGGTGAAAGGAAGCCTTGGATATCTCGAACGATAACCCACGAACCGCAATTTTTGCTTCCCATTCCGGACAATGCAGTACCTTCCATGAACGGCGAACTAAGCGAGCATGCAAACAACATGGCTCGAACCATTATGTGCCGTGTCAGATGCCTGTTGTTCTAGACCTTCAACCAGCGCTGTGTCCCTTCCTGCTACCGACGGCGAGGAGAAAGTCAAGCCCTGCCGAAGGCAAATGCCGACCTAGAGCTGCCACCAACCAGACACCTGTTTGCCGGCAGGGTGAGGTCCGTCGTTCGCATCTGCCGCTATTACTCCAGCTGTCTCCAGCAGTCAGCGCCAGTCCCTTTTATTGGAAGTGCCAGCCTCTGGCCGGTGGCTTAGTGCGAATGGCCGCCCCCCCCCCCCCCCCCCCCCCCGACCAGAGGCCGTATCCTGGCCCCGGCCGCGACGCCGCTCTGGCCACTGATTTATGACCTGGCTGCATCGAGGCAGTTGCGTCGGGACCGTCGGGGTAAAAAGCGACAGCCGCCTCGTCGCTGCGCGCCTCGGCGGGCCTGGGTGGACACGCCCGGTGCTCAGCAGCCGGCTGAAAAACGACGACGGCGCACCGGCGACGACCACGGAGAAGGTCCAGGCCATCACCGGCGATTGTGTGGTTGGAGCAACAGCTGGGAAAAACGGAAGCGGTGGGCTCTGCAGGCTGGGTTCATGCTGCGCACTAAATGCGATGGATTCAAGCTCTACTGGGACGGAAATTGATGCGCTTTTAGCGGTGGCAGCCGTCTGCCTACCAAACGCATCCTTTGTTTATACACGAGAGGAAATGTGCAGAATTGGGTTTGTTTTGGCATCCGGGCAGAATAAACTCCGCAGCGTACCCATGAGTCCGCTTGTTTGACGAGGGTACACGCAATATGGCGCGACGAGCAAAGCACACAAATCTTTGAACATTTACCATTGGACCTATTGGCATTGACTGAAGCCGCGTGAATACAGATAGTCTTGGATCCATATTGCATACAATCGCACCATGAGTTACAAGGCAGTATTGAGCCACCACAAATATGCCGAAATCGATGCACATTCCGAAATAGGCTTGCGACCTCCCAGTTAAGAAAAGAGAGATTCTTTTGCATCAGATTCGTCCCCTCTGCGTCACATATTTCGGTAGAGATATGACTAAAATTGCGTAATGTCCCTTTCGCTTTCCAATAGCTTTAGGTTCAAGGTAATACCGCCTTAAACATCTTTCAAAAATGATTCCATATATTTTCTTAAAAGTTTCCGGTTTTCTTGAAATCTATAGGGAGTGTTCCACATTTGCATGGGGTTTTGAACTAAAATAGCCATCTTGAAGACTTTTGATGCCGCTCATGACCATGCCCTCCTGTAAGCTCCGAACCCTTCTGGAGCATGAGCTAGGAGGCTTAAAAGATGTGTGAGAGTAATTGTAAGTAAGTGTTTTAAGGGCATCTTGGCATTCATGACGGCATAATATTGTCATCCAAATCCCGCCATTCCATAACCCATGCGGTGACCAAGACCAAGTAGATATGATGGTCGAGTCGTTCATATCTGGCGTTCGTTACCACGATTTCCAAAGATAACGGCCGCCAATTGGCTCTCGATCGATATTGTGAAAGGTACGACGACGTCATAAAAATTAGACATCGAGGACCCTAACTGATAATAAAGATAACTGATCATAAAGAAACATTGTGTTAACTAGAGCAGTCACTCCTACTTACAAGTGCACCAATACTTAAAAATTAGCTTGTTTCATCAATCCGAATTTGCTGCAATATTTTCAAGCGTGAAACATTCGCTTAAGCCTAATAAAGCAAAACAAACTGTAAAATGCTTAAAATTCATGAAAAGCTAAAGTCCCAGACCGTGTTCCCATATCAACCGCTACCAGAGCTGTCACCTAAGCCGTCACATGCAGCACCGCTCAAGCTGTTACCCAAGCCTCTGTCTAAGCTATCTCCCAAGCCAACAGCCAATCTGTCACCCGAGCCGCTGCCCAAGCTGTCATCCGAGCCACCGACCGACCTGTCACCGAAGCTATTGCCTAATCTGTCACCCGAGCCACTGCCCGATCTGCTACCTGAGCCACCGCCTGAGCTGTCACCAAAGCTACCGCGCAATCTGTTGTCCGAGTCACCACTCGATCTGTCACCAAAGCTACCGCGCAATCTGTCGCCCGAGTCAACACCCGATCTGTCACGCGAGTCAGCGCCCGATCTGTCCTCCCATAGCTAGCCGAGCCGCACCACGAGCCAACACGCGAGCCGTCTGCCTGGCCACCATCCGAGTAGCGGCCACCCAAGCTGGCGCACGAGCTGTCACTGCCGAGCATCGGCCGCCCAAGCTGGCACACGAGCTGTCACTGCCGAGCATCGGCCACCCAAGCTGACGCACGAGCTGTCACTGCCGAGCATCGGCCACCCAAGCTGGCGCATGAGCCGTCACTGCCGAGCAGTGGCCACCCGAGCTATCACTGCCGAGCAGCTGGCCGAATTGACACTCAAACCGCCGCCCATTAGCCACCCGGGCCGCCGCCGAGCCCCGCCATCGTTCCCTGGGGACACAGGACACTCAGGCCTGCACGCAAATAATTTTCATCACCTGCCCCGGTCCTTTCAGCACGGTGGGGAAGGCAATACTATTACAAACGTTTACATCGCTGAAAGATATTATTTAACTTAGCAACATAGCATGCATGTATAGGCGGATCTCAAGGGGGGGGGGACACTGGAGGCACATGTCCGTCCTAATCGGTAAGTAAAGGCACACTTGTAAAGGTCGTCTTAGGGCGCTGAGGACACTTTTCTATGGCCGTCATGGGCGGAGGTGCGTATATTTGGTTGTAGGGTACGTGGTCGGGCATGGTTATGAGGGACTTAGCCACTTACGTGGTCCAGAGTTTTTCATCTCAAGCCTTCACGCGTTTTATGACCAAAGGTGTGTGAAGTGTATAGCATCGTTTACCCGCTCGGCTGTTACAATTTGCATCTGGTGGTCAGAGGAAACTCGCCTTTTTATTGCGAGGAAAGGGGTGGTCTGGTGTTGGTAGATGCACTGCTTTATACGACAAGCACCTATGTTTTGTATCTATGAGGCGGTTAACATCAGGCTACATTAACGGATCCAGTCACGGGATTCGGACACCAGGCTATTTGGCCAAATATACAACCTGGTCCAGTGTTTCTCCTTGGATATAGAGCACAACGCCTCCGCGAAACAAAGTGCTGCATTATTAACGTGACAATTTTTGCGTGACTCGTGAGCGGGGCGCGAATTGGCGTCGTACCCCACTTCTCAATTGGCGTCGTACCCCATTTTTCAATTGGCGTCGTACCCCACTTTTCAATTCTGTTTCGTTATGTCACTAACAATGGCTATCAACACGATCGTAACCAATGCTGCTCAACAATGCTCAGTTATATTCAGCGGCGCGTAGTGATCAATTTACATTGACGAATGTAAGTATCGGTTTGGGGTTAAAAGCGATCTGTTTTCATCAGGTGAATGAAAACACGCTGTAAACGTAACGGTGAAAACTACTTTGTTGCAGTATGGTGTAGGAATGCATGCGCTATCAATAGGACCGCCACACACATGCTTATTATTGATTTGTTGTTTCGTGCCTGAGGTGCACGTAAGTTTTCTTGAATGGATGTTCGCCATATTATGCAAGCCAGTGCAATTTTATGACGAGTAATTCTTCGTCAGCAGAAACAAATCATAAATGACCAGCCTGCAAAACAAGTTTTGATTGAAATGCGAAAGATTGCCCATTACTGGATGGCACCAGGCTCTGCCGCACACAGCGAAACACTTGTCCCTTACCGCCTGAGAGTGTCATATAATCCCGAATTATTCGACTTCTCACAATGGCAAAAGAACGCAGCTAAAAAAATGAAGCACATTGGTCACAGGATTCCGGAGGAGCCTCAACATTTTCCTAATAAGGCCCCGAAATGCGTAGGAATATCAAAGAAAATACCACTGTTCCAAATCGTAAGTCATGATACCATGCATTTATCTGAGTTTAACTATGGCTGACTGCTTTCTAGGTCACATGTGATGTCTCTCGATGAAGATAGTTAACAAAGCGGCAGGCCACAGACATCGCATTTCTCCGAACCAGTTAGCTACATTGCATAAAATGTTCGCAAAATGCGTACAACATCGCGCCGACACACCACTCGTCGAACTCACTCCAATGGTGGAGGCCCAACCTCGGTGGTTGGGTGGGGGGGGGGGGGGGGCTGAGGTTATACCGACCACATTCGTTATGCCGCGAAACGTGTGGTGATGGGTTGGGTTTGCACAATAAGTGTTCGTGTATTACTCATCGAAGAGGGCCAGTTGGCGAAATGAATCGGTTGAATGTGCACAACAGTAATGGGATGGTGGGTTTGGAATGCTATCAATCAGCACGTGTTGAACACATATCAGCCTAAAATTCCGCTCTAGTAAAATAACTGTTTTCCGTATTGTTTCTCACTGTGTAGTTGAACTGGACATGTAATCTGAACCAACGAAGCCGCACCAAAATGTGTCATGTTATCGCATCGCATCGCATCGCTGTTAATGTGCATGCCACCTGATTTTGTCTCTCATGAAACCTTGGAACAAAGAAATTCGGGACGCGGCCTCAAGTAAAACAATGTTCGGTTCGTAGCACACTATGGGTAGCGAACTAAAGTAGCCTGGGATAAAAGAATAAGCGAAACGTGTGAATCAGTGGCGTCGATATATGTCTGAATTGCGGGGAGATAAAGCGTCTAGGTTTACGCATACCAGACAAAACAAAAAGAAAACTGTTGAATATAACATGGTTCACCCCCCCCCCACTGTTTAAATTGTCCCCATTCGAGGAAATAATTCTGAGGTCGTGGGGATACCCCACTTTACCACTATGTTGACGCCTCTAACAGGATGAGAAAAAGAAGACAGTCTTTACGTGCCGGCCATCCATTTCTTGCGCATTTGTAAAACTCCAGCAAAAAATATTGGAGAGCCTAAGCAGCATTACGGGGGGGGGGGGGCAACTCAATCTTGCTGAGGGGGGCTGGGCACTTACAAGATACTAGAAATTAACACCCGTAAAGATGATTAAAAATAATTCAAGGTAAATTGACATCAAAACAAGACAACTACATCTTGCTTGGAGGCTGGCGTATGACCGCCATAGGAAACCGCTCTTGATAGTTCACAGAACGCATAAGCTAATCAGTTATTGGGTTCTACAGCCTACATCGCTACTCCACACCACAAACCACCACTGCAGAAAGGTCGGTGCTTCCGGTCACAGGACCGACGACCCGTGCCCGGACTCCACATCAGACCAGCGATCCCGTGCTCGGACCCCACATCCGATCAGCCATCCCGTGCCCGGATGCAGCGCCTCACCTTGTTCGACCAGCTTGAAGGCGAGCGAGTGGGACGTGGCTTCTAGACTCTGCTTCTCCTGGTACAGCGCCTTCAAATACTCCGACCAGCGCTCCTCAATCCTGCTGCGCTCCTCCATCGTGGTGGCGAGGTGAAGGACGCGGCCGCCGGCCAGAGTCACCGCCGGCCTGGCCTCAGCACCCCGGCGCGGCGCGGCTCTCGGTCCTCGCGTGACTCCACCTACGTGCCAGGGCACCACGCGTCGCGAGTCCGCCGCCTCGCACTGAGCGCCGCTTGCTACGTACCACCCGCTGTCCGCTGATGGCCTTCGCCGGGGCGCAGCTGCCGCCGGTCCGCACGCCACGGACCGCGGTTCTCCGGGACGAGCGGCCGGGAGCGCCGCGGGACACGACCGGCCCGGGACGCTGCTGCCGGGACGGAGGGGAGCGGCCTACTGCCCGTCGCTGGCGCGGTGACCGCCCGGTGCGAGCGTCGGCGCCGTCGGGGCCGCGGGCTCGTCGGCTGCGTCGCGACCGACAGCAGGCCGGAGACTAACGTCGGTCCCGACGCGGCGAGACAGCCCCCCCCCCTCCCCCTCCCTCTCCAGTGGCCGGAGGAGCGCGGCATTGAATTTGCTCGCTGTGCTCAGTGACAGCGCAAAAAGGCTGCCGGTAAAAGCTTTTGGTCATCCATTACCGGCGCTGAACGCAGGTCGCAGGATGTTGGACGGGCTTCCTTTCAGGGCATGTTGAGTGGCCAGGTGTGTCGTACCCTGGCGATGTGAGCTCAACGGAAACGTTCTTCGGTGCTGATGTTGACGAATGTGGTCTGCGGACTTAAAAGTGAGGCAAAGTGGCCACAGCACGGACCGGTCTGGCAACTGCTAGCAGAAGATTAAAAGGGTGAGCATAGGAATCCTTCTCGCCTACACCAATCTGCAAACGGCTAGTGGAAGGTTTCATGCAACGCTTTGGAAGTTACTCGAATGAAAACATGCGTTATGCTGAACGTCCAAGCGCAGGATGCCTGTCAGCCACCGTAGATCCTTCACAGCTGTGATATCAAAATGGTATATAAGAGATTCTATAATGCTGCAGAGCCAGCTAGTTAAAACAACGAACTTAGGCTTTACACTCCTCACCCTCTCCCTTGCATATCCCGCCGCATTGTGGGCGGGGAAAGGGTGGGATATTCCCGTTAAGCTACACATATGCAATGTGTGACGATTAGTTCGTTTACCATAGCGGCCCTACTTAACCGCCTCTACCCGAACCGTTTCAACAACTGCAAACGGGTTGCGGAACAAAACGATATCTCCAACCCAACACCTAACTGGACGAATATCCTAGCATTCCAGGTCGGCATCGTCATGCGCTGGACTTACGTCAAGCCTGTGCCTCCCTGCCCGTCGTAACGGTCTGGCGCTGTCTGCCTCAGACCCGACACCGTCCGCCCCATCCCTGATCGCGACTGTGCCGCCCTGCCCGTCGTGACGACCCGGCGCCATCCGCCCGACCTCTGATCTCGAATGTGTCATCCTGCCCGTCGTGACGACCCGGCGCCGTCCGCCCGACCTCTGATCTCGAATGTGTCATCCTGTCCGTCGTGACGGCCCGGCGATGTCCGCCCCACCTCTGATCCCAACTGTGTCGTCCTGCCCGTCGTGACGACCCGGCGCCGTCCGCCGCTCCTCTGATCCCAGCTAGCAACGAACGGGGGTCGCTGACGTCAGCCAGCTGATATTGCCCGCGACGATCTCTTCAAGCCAACTGCCGTTATCAGTATTCAAGGTCTTCACTTGAACCTTTCCGAATCATTCTGGTTGGTTTGAAGAAGGAAGGAGGTTTGCATGCGTCTCAACCCTTGATGTGAGGCCAATATTGGGTGCAGGAAGTCTGAAATCGTTTCGAAAAGCGCTGTATTCGAAATCTTCTGCTGACCTGAGTCTCATTTGCATTGCAAGGAGGCACTAATTGGTAATCACACGCCACTCTTGGCGGCTATTGCCACCCATAGCTACCATGCGCGTCTTCCGGGCAATATTTTCCGGTCCACACCCAGTAACTACCCCTGTAAGAGGACGCATCTGAGGAACAGCATCACGGTGGCGTAATGCCTGGACAATTTTACCATTACAATGCTTTCCAAGACACTTCGTGAACATCTTGTCTGTTTTGCTGTTTTGCTCGTCACGCCTCTGCACTGGCTCCCACCAGTGATGCCCCCGCGCACAGGCAGCTCCGTGACGACGTATGCGTGACAAGCTCACGAGAGGCCGCGCCGGGTGGACCCGGGCTACCGTGACAAAGGCCAGCGTGCGCACACTAGCTTGGGACAGCAATCAGGACCGACAGTAATCAAGCACTAGACGTGCTCATTTTGTGTGTTTAGCCCACACAGATCTGCGCGCACAGATCTCGAACGCATCAGATAGGAGCATTCGATGCATAGGCACTATTAGCTGCGAATTACTCGCCAGTCGCAGACAGCCCGGCTGATTGGCATTTCACCAGAAATACCGGTCCTCCTGCCGTGCGACTTCACTCCGAGCTCACATTACGAACACCCTCGAGCTCGCCGTTGGCCCCGGATTGGACACGTCCCCACGCGTGAGACTGCGGTTCCGCCCTCAGACGTGCGGAAGATAATCCCTAGCGCGTGGTGTCGCAGCGCATTGCTAAGAAAGAAGCTGAAGGAAGCTTTGCGTCGTTTTTGCCGCCACCGGGCTGCCGTATGGGCTCTGAGCCAGGCACGTGGGCCATCCCCACACGCCGTGAGCGTCAGCAGCAATGCGTGGCCAATCCCTCACGAGCGCGATTTCCATCAGGGCCTGGGTAAACAGTGCACGGACGGAGTCATGTCGCTGCTGTCCGGGGAGCGTCAATAGTCCCGCGCTGTCGCCGGTGCTGTTGTATGGTTTCCGCCGGCGACCGGCTCTCCGTAAACACAGTGCGAACCGAAGTTGGGCCGACCGAATCGAGGTCTAATGAGGCTTTGGGTCAGTGGAAATGGGATCAGGTGCAGTGAGCCGAATAATGAAGGCCCCGTCCACTGCCAGGTGAGTTGCTCGACATGATTCTGATGCAGGTCTGCTTACACTCATCCAGAAACGGCTTGTGACTCGTGGTAACACTAGGGTTATAACACACGGTGATTTTGTGTGCGCAGCTTCGCTATGGATCGCAACTCACGTCAATGTACCGGTGAATAAACATGGAAAAATAGAAAAGCTGTGGGAAGTCTACGTCTACGAAGTCTTTATTATAGTCTATATAAGTCTATAGTCTACGAAGTCTGTATTTCCGTTCACTCAACTGAAAATAATTTCAGTTGCTAAATTTCAAGCTAAGATTAAGGATATTTATAAATGAAGTTTGCATTAGATTTCTTACATCTTTTCTTTCAAAATGGTAAGTTACTATAGATTTTGCCCGTTTTAAGCGTCAAACTTGTTGGCGGAGCAGGGGGCACTATTCCGGACGTTGATTGGATCAGCAATGTTTTCATAGAAGCAGCAACGCGCGATGGGAACAAAAGATCCGTAAGAGGAAATTGCGGTGCCGCAGATGGCAATTACGACACGTACTGATGCGAAAGAACATGAAGCGTGGTGTGTAGGGTTAGATTTATTTCAAAACAAATAAACTGCAGTCCCTTCACTGATCTCCATATTTGTATTTTACCAAAGGATCCTCTCGCACATCATAATGCATAGCGTTGCAAGCGTACATAATTATTTTGTTTGCGATGAATGCTTTCTTTACGTTTTATCAGGTGCCTTGAGATGCTCATTCATCGCAATTGTTATTGACTAGCACTCAGAGACACTCACTGCCAGCACTCGCACAGCACTTCCTCATTCATTTTTCCTTCAGTGGGAGAGAATTGCCTTCCTCAAACCGTAACATCAGCAAACCGAGGAAAGATTTTCTCGGTGATAGCCTGGAACTCATCCACCTTGGTGTAATCTGCGCCGATTTATCTTAGCTAGTAAAGACAGTGAACGTTAAAAGGCTATACTTCTCCCATTTGAAAGATACTGAGGACTGATAGGGCAGCCCCGGCCAATGAAGTGGGCATTTTAAGGCCGGCCCACACCACGTGGAGTTGCTATACTTCCGCTGCGCCGAGCGGTTTAATCTGAGGTCTCGGTTTGCTCGGGTTGCTTTTTACATCCGGCAGCTGACAGCCTGGAGCAGTGCGGAACTAAGGCGCCCTGAATTAGCTAACGATTGCACTGAACAAACGAACGAGGACATCCGCAGTACGGGGACGTGACCAAAAGGCCTGCCTGGGGCACGAAGACCTTCACTCGGAATACTGGACTTAGATTCAGCGCAGCTGGACGGTATGGTCTGGGCCAGGGACTGCCGCCAGCTTTTAGGAGAGAGCAGAGCAGGTGCTGACAAAGGCCCTGGCTGCCAAGCTTTGCAGCGTCTCCTGATTGTCGTGACTGGATCACCGCCAACGTGCGTGTCAGGCACACACTTAGCGTCCCTATGTCCCAATGCAATACGCATATTGTTAAACGGGCCAGCACACAAACGTACATTGGCGTTTCTAATTACGTAATGCACAGTAAGTCATCGCACTGCCAAACTGCAGGATTCTCGCCTGATTCGGCTGCCCCACAATTATCCTGGAAGCCTAAACTTTGCCTTAGGAAACTCGCACCGAATTGCGTGCTATCCTAATAGCGCCGTTGGCTTAAGTAGTGTAACGCTCGTTACTTGGGCTGAAGGATTGTCCACATTAATCAGGGATGTTTGTGAATGTCAGTCAACGCGGACTTTGGATGTAGGCAAACATTTTACATTGGCTTAGATCGTGGTCAACACCGATAAAGAACACTAATTAATGACCCTTTTATTCAGAAGGTGCTTTGTCCCTGCCGCTTCAACGAGAAACCTGTCAGCAATAGAAAAGTGGAGATGTCACAAGAGGTTAATGTGACTCATAAACATGTCGGTTTATCGGGTAACTGTGGATCTCCATCCTGTGGGCTGATTCCAATACCTTGAATGTCCGGTGCGCCACGTAGAGTGTATGTCGGTAAGCGCAGTGCTACACACGTCCGCGATATCTGCGCAAAGTTAAGGTGTGCATCCTCCGCAAGCACACATTCAGGCTCGTGCAATTTATCCGAATCGCCCGCTTCCCTGTCCTAGCACATGCCCGCACTCTAAGCTCTATGGCGCCCGCTGCTATCATTCGCCCTGACACCGACACGTGTCATGCCCCTCTCTCACCGCGGGGGGGGGGAAGGGGGTGGTGCCGCCGACCCGGCGGCCGCACGGGCACCTTCCGCCCGCTGACGCCGCCAAAGCCAACAAGCGCCGGCGCCCGCTCGTCCTTCTCAATCGCCGGTCAGGCGGCGGTCTGGCAACCGAGTCTGGCAGCCGGTGCGATAATTTTAGTGTTTTACTAACGATCGTGCCAGACAGTGGCTATGACATAACGTTGTTTTCTGGGTGATGTTTATCTTGAAAAACAGCCCTGATATCAGACCGTGTGAAAATAGGGACTGGATGAATGGGTAGGCTTCCAACAACATCGTTTAACAAAGTCTTCAAATCGGGCCTGCATGTGCAAAACCCAAATCTTCAGTTAGTTCAAAAATGTGTGACTGATGTTTTGAGTCATCAACCTGCATTTGATAAGATTACTCACCCATTTCTGACCCTAGCATTTGTTCGCTCAGTTCAGTCAACCGTGTATATTGTTCAGTCAACCATGTGGATGCTGTTTTATGAAAGCAGATGCACATCATTGAACTTGGCTACATGTTTGAAATGTCCTGTCATTAAACCGTACCATATCTTTCTTTACTTAAAATCACTGAACACAAGCAAGACATTGGAGCCATAGGGATCCTAAGGTCGATCACTCTGTCAGTCCTGACCCAACTGTCAGTCCAGTTGGGTAGGGATGAGGGGGGTGCTCTTGACATGTCAAGCAGAACAACCGTTATCGTGCTGCCTTAAACAATGTGACCGCTGTAATGCAAGGCTATGTCGGATAACCGCTGTTTTAAGTCACACAGAGTAACTACCATTGTCAGAGACCTTCGGATAACTTGACACTGTCAGCTGAGGTAGGAGTGAAACATCACCGTGATAAAAAGTAATAAGCGTTTGCGGTCTTGCTTTGCTGAGCGACGGAGCGTCTATGAACGATTTGTGTTTGCACTATTTCGGAGTGACATCAAAGCCATTGATGGTGATCCCTGACCGACCCGAACTCTGGGTAGCGGGGTGCCTGATAAGAACCGGGTGTGATGTGCTGACTACCAGGGACGTTCAAATTTCGCTCCCAAATTTTCGCTGTCGTTTGGGTGCTGTTACTCATTCCAAAAGTTCAAGAAAGCCCTTATCGCTACCGCTGCAAATGCCAGATTTCTCGGATTCCCCGCTGCTGCTAGGCAATACCGCTGAAATGCTTTTGTGTTGTCAGACTCAAAAAGATTCCTGGCGTAACGGTGCGTCGCCCAGTCTCGTGTGCCCCCTCATGGATTGCAGGCGGTACATTCGTCGTCACTTGGCAGTTCGCCCACGCCTCCACTGCCTCTGGCTGCCGAGATGTGCCATACAACGTCTCCACCGCCTCTAGCTGCCGATATGTGACATACAGCGTGAAAAGCGGTCAAAAAGGGTAATGCCCGTGTTGACCACCGCTGTGCACGGGACGCGTGGCGCACGCAGCGTTACCCGCAGCATCACACGACGTGCCGTTCAATTCTGTACCGGAGCCTGCCGCTGTCGCGTCGCTCCGACCCGTGGTCGCCGAGGTGCGGCGGTGGTTTCTAACGGTCGCCTGCCGGCTTTGGCGCCAGCCGTTTTTTCGGACCGCTCATGCAAAGCCGATGGGCTAAATAAAAACCATTTGCAACACGTGCCACGTGCCACCCGCTGACTCCACCGTCACAAAATTTGCCATGGCGCGGTCATCACGTACACACTTGCACCGGGTCAAATTTGCATTTTTCAGCGACCCGGCGTCCGACCTGCACACGCTTCAATAGGCAAAAGACGGCACGCAAATACACGCACAGACAAACAGAAACAGACATAATTTGTGCCCATTTACTTAACTGCCGTGTAGTTGATATTTGATTTGATTTTAAATTTCCGAAACATGGACTCTCCTGCGCTCTTTTCAGGCTCATGATTTTCGTGCATTGCTCAGTGAAGCTGTGAGGAACGTCGCTTATCTAAAAGATGCTTTTCTAGGTTCTGCTCCCCTTTGATAGATGAGGTGGCAACTTGCAACATTATAATATTTCGGTAATCTTTTGGATATTTCGGACATTTCACAAACCTTGTCGGAACAGTACAGTGCGTGGGCGAGCACACGTCCTCGCGCCAAGCTATTTTCGCTGCTGTTCCGACGCAGCTTTGTGGCTTACATATCAGTACATCACTTTTCCACATTCTTTTCATCTACTAATGAGGAAAGACGCCAATTGAAGACATCTGTCTCGTAATTTCCTCTTTAACCATGCCGACGGCGCGAACAACGGCTGTGCTGGCGCACGACCCGTCCCTGCTGCATCGTTAGGGAAGGTCACTGACTACTGCCAACCAGGAGCGGAGTCGGCAATCACAGCAACCAACCGATGAAACCTCCACACTCACGGACAGTCCACGCTGCGGAACTCCCGACAAGACCGCCGATCCGTGCTCTACCCGTTCGGTAGGCGGGCCAGCCGGCGTCGGCCGCTCGCCCGAGACCAGCACCATACAGCCGCCGCCGCCGGTGCCGCCGCCCCTTCCGGCAGTCGCCCGACCCCGCGGCGGCAGACCCAGCCAGAGACGACGGCATACCCCACAGCTGAGGGGGCGGGGCGGGGAGCTGACCGGTTTTTAGGGCGCCAGCTGCCGGCACCAGCCCAGAGACCGCCGTCACCAGGCGGACGACTGCACATACAGCTCCGCCGCGCCGGCAGCGGCGCTGCGTGGCGGCCAGCGCGCCCCCGGCCGGGCCACCACTACCGGCCGTACCACCGAGCGACGGCAGCGGCGAAGCCCGCCGCGCCCGAGCCAGACGGGCGCAACAGGTTCAACATCGATCAGAGCCGCCCGTCCGGCGGTGGGCGCGGCGCTGCTGAGTGACCGGGAAGGTGGTTGGCCTACGGTCTCCGCTCCACTTGTACCCACACTCCACCCCGCAGTTGTTACGCGATGATGACACAGCGGGATGGTGCTTCTTCAGGTTAACTTCTCTTTCGCCTCAGTTGCCTCTTGTAACGAAAATGTACGCTTACATCGGCCTCAAATGCAAAATGTCATGTAAAATGCATCAGACGATGCTGAACTACACTCGCTGCGGCGTGGTTCCATGCAATCTCCAGTGCACGTCTGTTGGAACAAAACCATCCGCGCTCAGTAAACACGTGGTGAAAAACGTTTTTCACGGTGGGGTGAACACCAAGCGATCTTTAGAACAGCAGAAAGCTGTGGTTTGCTATGCGTTTCGGCCCACCGATTCTCAGAAAGAATGCTAGTCACGCTCACAGAGCGAATGAATGGTGTTTACACATCGTGGAGTGCTGGCTGGTGTAGAAAACATCAAGAGAGCAAGAGAATGAGGGTGAATGCAGGGCGGAGAGGGATGGGAAGAGGAGGGGGCGGGCGAGAGGGTGACGCAAACCGCTACGGTATTGGAAACAGAGCCTGTTAGCAAACGAAGTAGAGAGAGAGAGAGAGAGAGAGAGAGAGAGAGAGAGAGAGAGAGAGAGAGAGAGAGAGAGAGAGAGAGAGAGAGAGAGAGAGAGAGAGAGAGAGAGAGAGAGAGAGAGAGAGAGTCGAATAAACCATATTCAATGTTGCTGATATTAGCTGCCATTTATGCGCGAGCTCCAGCACTGATTTCATGGGCTCGAGAAGACATATATTTTACGAAAACAGCTAACGAAGGCAAATTGGCTAGCACCGTACTAGACAGTGCAAGAATTCGTTAGCGGGAAAAGGCCACGTTTGGATGCTATCACATCTATGCTTCATTAAGTACATTCGGGCAACCCAAAGCCGCAGTGACTTTGGGTTTTTATCAAGTTTCCAGCAAAGGGGACCTTTGAAAAAACCAAAACAGCTATTAAAAACGAACTTAGTCAAAGTGGCTGGCAATCTGTTTGACCTCAATAATCGCAGCGTCGTTTAGTTTGCAAGTGATCAGACAGTCGATTTGAACAACTGTTTTCAGCAAATGTATATATATATATATATATATATATATATATATATATATATATATATGTATATATATGCATTTCATATATGCATATATAGAAATATACATATTTGTTGGGATTATTTGTAGTGGGCCCATATTCAGTACTTTGGCCTATAAAGTATCACCTAATTCGCCACAAACCTGTCGACGAATTTTTTTGGGCGCTGCAACACGCCTGAGATGACAATGACGTGGACAGCGTATTTCTGTTGGCATAAGTCGTTTCGATTCCCGTGCGATTTGTGACAAAAGCGATGCATTTACGTTGTCTGCTGAGAAGATAACTAAGCCGTGAGTGGACATGCATATAGGCATGTTTGTTCAAGAGAAGGTGTCTTCTGATAGTGTTGAACAACTGGGAACTGGCCGACTGCAAAGCGAACTATTCATTTCGAACAGAGTACCAAACTCTTTATGTTTTACTATTAAAGCTACTTGCTGATCACCAAAAGTGTGCTCCGGAAAGAGCTGTATACATTTTTTATTTCGGGGGCTTTTAGGTCGAGAAATTATGCCTGAAGGGCCTTTCTCTTCAAACGAAATCGTTTACAACAAAACCCGACATGGCAACGCAATTTAAGGGTGGGTTTTGCTAACAGAATTCACTGGCTTGGTTTTCAAGGCATCCTTAATGTGTACAGAGTGAACTGAAGTCATTGCTCATTATCGGCTTAAAGGGAATGTTTCACACTTCAAGATACTGAAGCAAGGATCACATACGATACGATGCGATGAAATAAGCTCAATGATAATTTTGTTATACTTTCGAGTGGAAAAGTCTGCTCTAGAAAACACAATTTTTTATTTAGTAAATATGCTCCCAAATGTGTCATTGTTTGATTGTATCATCTTACCTTGCACAGTATTGATTGAGGGCGCGTCGACGGCTTTTTTGCCTGGAAATCCTGTTCACCAATGTCAGACAATTAGATATGTCAACTTGTTCACTAATATCAACACAGCACCAATATCGAATATGATATTTTCTGGGCCTTGGCCGCCGCATGCCCATTGAAATGACAGGAATGAAAACATTGGAATGATTGATGAATTGGATTTGAATTATGTTATCATGTTGCTATTAATTATTGGGTAACCTTGAAATAGTCTGCATGAAATGGTCTGCACATCTTTGCGAGCGTGCTGCTCAGAAACTAGAAGGGTTTAAAGGGCAGGGCTGCGAACTGCACCGAATGATTTTTAATACGGCTATTTCAGTTCAAAACCGTATACAAATGTGGATCACTCCCTTTAACACTCGCTCGATCTCTTAGGGGGGGGGGAGTACGACAACTTGTTCTGATGGAGGGGGAGAGGTGCGATACGATCTCCAAGTTTTTTAGCATACCTCTTCGGCATGTACAATTTTACCCAAATTTTCAGCGCTTGCCAATCATTCATTGCACGTTTTTCGATCCCAAAAACATGTTTCTAGCCGTTTTGGTTTCGGAACAGCGGCGGTTGTTTAAGGGACACTGCACGGCGATCTACGGTCTGCGCAGGCGGCGGGTGACACCGCCGGTTTCGCGGACCGCCCGCGGTGGGCCGAAGTTGCTACATTAACGAAACCATATGTCCAAAGTATACATTAGATAGGCATACAGCGTAACACCATTGCGCTCGCATTGAGCAAGGAACGCGATTGTCTAGATTTAGTTAGATTCTACAAGGCATGGATTGCGCATTATGGGAACGTATGCCGGAAAAGTTCGATTTCCGGGGAAAATTTTACATTTGGCCTGGAATATTGAGGTTAATTACTGACCTAGCAGCATAAGACTTGCCACCACTCGCAAAACCTCGTTGAGGCAAACCGACTGGTCCTTTCCACTCAGTTCGATTTTTCTCTGTGTGGAAAGCATGTGGCCTCCTTCCCTATGAGTCCGAGGTATGACAAAAGGCCAACTAGGGCGAGTGTTAACGGCCCAGTCCTCCGTCACAACCGGCTGCAGCCTCACCGGCAGGGGAGGCCAGAACGGGTCGCACAACGGCACAGAACACCGCAAAACCGGTCACAAATGTCGCGGTCACTGAACTGACCGTAACATTTCCCTCAAGGCTGCAGGTGAACGACAACAGGTTCTGGCGTGATCTCCGCCATCCACTGGGGGTGTAGTGCGCGGACTCACCACGGAGGTCGGGATTACCCACGGTGCTCGGATCTCATGCCGTTTGAAGGCCGGCATGAAGAAATGGACACTGGCCTTACGGGACAGCCAGGCCGGACTGCTCACGTCCATCTGATTTCCATAAAAGGATGTTGTGCCAAGCTTGTTTGAACTATTTTAGAATATGAACCTTAACTGCACGGCCGTCAGACTTTTTCAAGACTAATATCCATGCCAACAAGGATCGCAGGTTTGTGGAGCTTGCGGCAACAGCGCCAGATTTTTTACAATTTGTGGTACATAAAAAAACAGACATTTGCACACAAAAAGTTTGACAGGGTGGGCTTTCCCTGCAACATTGCATTGTCACCACAATCCGTTGCCTCCACATTTTAGTGATATTAAAGACGTAAAAAATCGACATCATAAACAAAAACTGAAGAGCACGTGTCAGAAACAGGTACATATTTTTCTTACCGCGCGACACAGCTCAATGGGAATAGCTGCTGATACGAGTACAACAGAAAAGGGCAAAGAGCACTGGTGTGTAGCCCCGCTTATTATCAATATCTGTCCACAATAATTGCATTTTTGCGATGCTTTTATTGTTATTTGCAAAACCGTGCGCAAGCAGAAATTCATTATTGTCAGCTAAATTCGCCAAGCCTAACCAAACTAAAGGACAACTATTTCAACCGATGTGACATGTGCTTTAATGTACGAATGCTACACCAGGTCACCTCCACCCGATAAATTAGCATGCAAGGCAGACTTTCCAGCACACTGATCGAGCCAGGTGCGGCATCGGTCACCGCGGTGTCTGGCTACTTGAGCCTAGTTTTGGCAAACTCTGCCTAGTCCGACAAAGCCCACATCTACTGTCCGCCTAACTCGTCAAGCGCCTCACCTTACGCTTTACTGGCAGCTGAAGTGAGGCTCACTCGGCCTGTGGTCTCCATGGTTGTCTCGGCCTGTGATCTCCCTCGTGGTCTCGGCCTGTGGTCTCCCTGGTGGTCTCAGCCTGTGGTCTCCCTTGCAGCCTAGGCCCGTGGTCTCCCTCGTGGTCTCGGCCTATAGTCACCCTTGTGGTCTCGGCCCGTGTTCTCCCTGGTGGTCTCGACCCATGGCCTGATCTCGGCCTGTGGTCTCGCTGGTGATGGCACCCACGCTGGCCGGTGATAGAGAGAGAGGTGAGAACATGGAACACATTCGTCTCATTGCATTCATACCAATGTGCAGCTAATTTGTATTTTAAATATATCTTAAATTTCGGATATGTGTGTTCTATGACTGTCATGGAAGGCTCGCTTTTTAAAATTCTGACGATTAACGTCAAGGCGGCGCATGAAAGGGTCGATTCTAAAATTGGTTTTGGCAGACCCACGTCTGAGACCTTCTGCCTATGATCCTGTGATTGCCATGAGGCTCTTTGAGCAACAAAGAAGTTGGTTTTCATCGAGGGTTTCTCAAGCCTAATCTGGATCACGTAGATCTTCATGCCCACGCCATTTGGGCAGCACACGAACACAAGGCGGTAAGGTTACATTGTGGAGAGCACAACATTTTAACAAAACTTCGCTAAGATGCAGCCAAACACCGGCCTTTCATGGTCATTTTTCAAATCCGTGTTATACATTATGTCATACAGGTGGCGGGGTCACATCCACAAGATGCTGATGTAGTGAGTGAGCGAGTGAAGAGAACAAACATGAAAGCCACAGAGGCGAGATACGAGCCAAGCTCGTCTTTTATTTTGGTTTGCTTGTTTGCATGAAATTCGGAAATTCGTCACAACCGGGATCATATGCTGAACATCTGCTCATCAGAATTGATTTAGAAGTTACCAATTTCGTGGCGTTCGCCACCATAAAGTACAGTTGGAAGGCAACGTCGAGAGCCAAAGATACCCACCTATCCAGGAAATACAATCACAATTTTGTGAAGGGCTTATCTTACGCAAAGTCCCACGGAATGTAAGAAGCTGGAGATGAACTGCAACACCAGGAATGCAATATTTCATTTGTATTTATAAGTCTAAGGTCTGGGTGGTCTAAACTAAATCAGTTCTGTGAGTTCTCACCTTACCTAAGCACTAGAAAACTCTAGCACGGCTCTGTTCAGATACCAATATTGATATAGTGCCCACCGAGCTGAGCATGGGTAACTGCGTCCAAGGAGCGCATTTAACCAAAAAAAGGTGTTCACAAAGTTCATCCATGCAGTGCGCACTTTTACGGGTGCCTATTTAATTCAGACCTTGCCCGCTTATCCATATCCATTTCAAATCTTGGATAAATCGTCACATTCGGATATTGGCAAAGCAATGATAAATGAACGCCCATTGATTCCCATGGTGAGCCTTGTAATGTATGGAATTTGACTAAAATCAACTGGTCATCAACGGACGTCATCTCATCCCAGCGAATGAAGGATGAGATGGCGAGGTATCTTCAATAGCGTATCCGGTTATATCCGGATGTATCTTGTGTCACCAATGTTATTTATGTGTTAAATACTGATAGCAAGGCAAACGTATGACAGTAACCACCACTTGATAAAAAGCTTTGCAGCTTTGTGGTTTAGGTTTTGAAACCGATGTAACTCATGCTTGCTTTACACAGGTGGAAGCTAACTGAAAAGGCGTTTTCCTCGAAGAAAATTGCCTTTGAAATATCCTGATTCGACATATAACACTCATCATTGTACTTTTTCAATATGGCAAGAACCATAGCCTGGATCCACGAAGGGTTTTCTGCAAAACTCTTTTTCTGCCCTTTTCTGCAAGTTAATCCGACTTCCTAGATTACTTGAGCCTCATCATTGATCCAAGGCGCACTGTCGTGATCGCTGGACCTTATCTTCGACGAAAGCACGCGTCTGCTAATGTAGCCTGCTTGCACGGACCGGGAGCGATCGGGCGTCCCGAGGCGGTTGCCCACGTCACCAACCGGACTTATTCTGTGGTGCCCCGTCTCTCACATGTCCTAGTGTATGTTTTGCTTTGTTGCTGTTCCCGTCTATTTGGTGTCTCGTGGTCATAGCGTGTCCAGAGCAGGCCAAAGAAAAACACTCGCCTCGCAGCCTCTCAGGCCGAATGTTGCATTGGGGACAATCGAATGGCGACGGCCCCAAGTCGTACCCACAGGCTTTCAACGGCTTACTTCCTTGAAGTCGTTTTTACTACCTAGACGTCGTCTCTACGATCAAAGGGTAGCTGATTGTTGTGCGAGCGGCTGCGATTGCGACAAAGGTCCTGGTCGCGCTGTGCGATAATGACATAATCTTGAAAGGACGTATGCCCACGGAAGCATGAAGGTCTGCTGAACGGACCCGATAAGTCCGTCCAGACAGCTCAGTTGGCAAGAGCCTCTGCCTTTAGATCCACTCGATCGGTATGGGTTCGCGGCGCCGCGGTCTCTTGACTGGGACGGCCTGCAGCCAGTAGCAGCGGGCGCGTTTTAAGTCAGGCGTCGTTAGAGGATGAGACAGACCGTGCCCCGCCTTACAGTACGATAAGCTTTAGGTTAGTTGTCGTCAGAGGACAAGACAGACCGTGTCCGGCCTTACAGTACGATAAGCTTTAGGTTAGTTGTCGTTAGAGGACAAGACAGACCGTGTCCGGCTTCACAATACGATAAGCCTTAGGTTAGTTGTCGTCAGAGAACAAGACGCCTTACACTACGATAAGCTTCAGGTTAGTTATCCCCAGAGAACAAGTCAGAGCGTGTCCAGCCCTACAGTACGACAAGCTTTAGGTTAGTTGTCGTTAGAGGACAAGACAGACCGTGTCCGGCTTCACAATACGATAAGCCTTAGGTTAGTTGTCGTCAGAGAACAAGACGCCTTACACTACGATAAGCTTCAGGTTAGTTATCCTCAGAGAACAAGACAGAGCGTGTCCAGCCCTACAGTACGATAAGCTTTAGGTTAGTTGTCGTCAGAGGACAAGACAGACCGTGTCCGGCCCTACAGCACGATAAGCTTTAGGTTAGTTGTCGTCAGAGGACAAGACAGACCGTGTCCGGCCCTACAGTACGATAAGCTTTAGGCTAGTTGTCGTTGACCGGCTTCACAATACGATAAGCCTTAGGTTAGTTGTCGTCAGAGAACAAGACGCCTTACACTACGATAAGCTTCAGGTTAGTTATCCTCAGAGAACAAGACAGAGCTTGTACAGCCCTACAGTACGATAAGCTTAGGTTAGTTGTCGTCAGAGGGCAAGACAGGCCGTGTTCGGCCTTACAGTACGATAAGCTTTAGGTTAGTTGTCGTTGGAGGACAAGACAGACCGTGTCCGGTCTAACAGCACCCTACATGTTCGCCATAAACCTCTGCCGTTGACTCAAAACTTCCCGCTCGGACGGTGGGGCCAGGGTTCACGCATCAAGCAGTGCTGAGCGGGGGCGCCGATCCCGAGAATACAAGAGGTTCCAGTCAAAAAGTTCGGACTAAATCTACAGCAAACGGAACATGTCATTTGCTACACCTGTGACGATGATGTGTGAGTGCCCGTGTTTTGCAAATATATTGAGACAGCGCACCATATTCAGGATCAGATGCAACAATTCAGGGAAGACCATTGGGATATTTTAGACACAGTGGACATTGCTGGATGGTTAATTAAACAATAATAAGTTGACGACGAGCTTTTCGTTCCAAAGCTGTTGACTGATAGGGGCCTGGTAAGACCAACTTTTCTTCACTTGGCGATGGATGGGCGGGGGGACAGGGAAGGTGTTTGTTCTTAACATTGGCCATGAGCAAGACTTAGTCAAAAGATCATCGTAAAAATTGCATGAATGGTAATCTACAGAGTCGATCCTCCGCGACCATGACTAGCTGTTGCAGGACTTTCGAGTGACGTCATTCCGTAGGGTGTGACGCCACACGTAACTGATCTGTTGCGGAGAATGGCCTAAAAGGCATCAGTGTGAGCGAGGCTCGAGACGGAGTTTGGCTTCTTACATTGAACTAGTCCAGCAGCCAAAGTCCTGAAGTATGTGTATTTGGTGCATAGCATAGTATGTGTATTTTGCGGTAACAAAATGTGCGACTTGCAACCGGGTACCGTGCCTTGTCATCAAATCCGTGTTGGATTTAAGATGATTTTATTACCGAGTCTTAAATTGCGGGGCTTTTGAATGACTCGAAAGTGAATCGGTTCTGTCTTACAAAAATGCCAAGGAAAGCCGTGCCTTGTATCGTTGGTTCTTTGAGAAAAACAGTCTGTCCGAATTGCGCAAAAAGTGCAGAAGGCGGACTATAACCGTTGGATAGCATTATAACTCTCCCTTTTTCCACAAAGACTCACCATTTTTTTCTAGTTCCTTCGCGACTTCACTTCACCTTTGCTCTCTCAGACATGGCAAACATCATCAGACGTGGTTTCAGTTATGCGTAATTTAAGGGTACCCTAGATTACTGATGTAGAAATGGCATAGAGTGAAATATGGAGCAACACAAATAGTATATCAAAGCATACTGCAAGACAATAAAATCTTCGGAACCTTCTAACACAATCGCCAGATGTCTTATCCGTAGATGATGTATGAAGATGTCCAGATGTCTCTATGACCTTCAGAAGGGTCTAGAACAAGAAAGGCATGAGGAGACATTTCGCCTTCCCCAGAAAGAGATCACGTGCCGTATGCCATCTGCACTGTCGGAACACAGACTATGCACACCATCCGAAATGTGATTCAATACTTCCCTTTTCACGTCACCCTCAGCGCCGCGCCAGGCGTCTGTCGTGTCATATAGTTCTGAGACCGCATGGCGGTCTTACTACCTACGATTGGTTTAGCCGCCCGTCCTACGAGGTCGTACTCGGTTCTCATCACTTAATAATGTCATTTCCGTGGCACGTGCTCATCACTCGTTTCCAATCGGAACTAGTATAAATGACAAACCGTTTGTTATCATGGATGCGCATGCGCTCATAGACTCGAAGGCGCAAGGCTGCTGTTGGTTGTAAACGCAGGCATCGTTGTGTGGAGTGATCTGTGCCGGGTGTGAGGCACTGGTTCATTGAAGCACTAGGCCAACAAGGTGTATCTTTGGCGGCCTCGAGAGATGACTGTCACGAGCGAGTTCATCAATAATCTATCCCGCACGCAGTTTAGAAACCTACCACACATGGTT
This sequence comes from Pollicipes pollicipes, assembly GCF_011947565.3. Lineage (NCBI taxonomy): Eukaryota > Metazoa > Arthropoda > Thecostraca > Pollicipedomorpha > Pollicipedidae > Pollicipes > Pollicipes pollicipes. The sequence goes on along the minus strand of NW_023596545.1, from coordinate 15,227,886 downwards.
GCTTATTAGTGATAGCAGTTTGACGCGTGGTTTCCAAGTCATCACCCATCCATCACTTAAACAGGTTTCAGGGTAAACAATGACTTATTACCAGTAATGTACCTGAAGCACATATTAGCCCTTCTCACACAAGTGTTGTGGGACAAGGACCTAATTTGGTACCAAATCTGACGTGCCCGAAAATCAGATAAGCAGGAACAGGACCATGACTTGTCGGCAGGGCTAACAAATTTGCCAAAATTATTTTCTCCGGAAGTGTTTTTGTTTCATTATCACGTACCTACTCATTGTTTCGCATTTGCTGCCCTCATGATTCGGCCCCCTGGTACCAAATACACCGGCGTGATAAAACAAATTGGTGATAGCGAAGCAAAAGCGTTTTCAGAGCAAAGTTGACCATCTACTTCGATGGAACTGACGGGCTGGTCTGTAAAGCGTTGAGTTTCAAGCCCCTGTTATTCTATTTTCCGTGTATTTCAGATTTAAGTGCCTGTGGAATGCGGCGGGACAAAATTAGTTACCAGCGAAGACAAAAACTAGCGCGAAAACGACTAGTGAAAGCATTATGCACCAACACACCATTGGTAATCTGTTTTGATGGCCCCATGGATTGAACGGATTAGAAACCACGTTAAATTTTGAGAACGCGAGCTGAACTGATGCTCACTGCGGTCATCCTATGTAAAAGCTTCAATTCTACATAAAGGCTAATTTCAATGACATGTGATAAAAAGGCATAGACTCATGGAGCAAACATGCCACTAAGTATATGTTTACACAGAGAGTGTTTTCCAACAGCTTTTCGAGAGGTGGTTGCCAATTCAATAGTCCTCTCCAGGCCAGCATTTATTCGACTGGTAATTGAGGTCATACCGCCACACTCTTCAGGCATCAGATTCTAAAACACATGGGCATTGGGATAAACAGGGCTCAAAGCTCGCCGTTTTTCATCAGGCCAATTAAGATGCATGGCAAACTTTACTTTGGAAGCGCTTGATTTTGTTATCACGCACCCAACTCCTTCTTTTACGTTTGTGTATTTGGTCACATGAAAGCAAAGCAAGCGCTCGGGTGGGGGTCAATTCAACCCCCTCCGAAGGTTTCTCCGGAATGGTTTCCGAACAGTGCGGCGTAGCTGCGCCACATTTTGCATAGCTGTAGACAGTTAAATAGCGTATCGTTCGAATTTCAAAATTTGGTTGCGCCTTGTAAGGCTGCTGACATATGGCAGTTCAAAGCCAGGCCATGGATTCAGCGAAATCAGTTTTAAGGGGATCATTCAATTTGATGGAATAACGGAGTGTTAGACGAAGCCATACTTGCCTGAGATGCTTTCTTAGACAACGCAACAATTGAACGAGCAAATAACATTAACTTGGGATGAGGTGTGACGGTTGGACCAAGGCCAAAACGAACCTGCTTTGTTGCTGTAGTGCTTACCGTATAAAGTAGTTTCTGGTGTCTATTTTGAATCTATTGATAACAGGAACCGCATGATACATCTTCCAAGAAGATGTTAAGGGTCGGAGTAGGTCACTGATTTAAAACGACACAGGTCATTAAACGCAAAACTCAAGGTAATATTGTGTGACTATGGCCACCATGACCTTCAAGAAGTCAACTGAGGTAAATGGTCCTAAATGAGCATGTGACCTGTTTATGACAGGTGTTTAGGCTCTTATGGTACATTGGAGACCAGCCTGGAGTCTGGCCTTGTTTGACCTTGTTCGACCCGAAGTTCATGACCGAAAACCTCCAACTTTGACCTAAGTGAGTTCACGTACACACCCTGCGAATTTGGTGTCTGTAACTCTCCTAGTTCCTGATATCTCAGGGGAGGGGTCAACTTAACCCCCCACCCGAGCGAAGGGTACGGTTCAGCGGTTCACTCGGGCGGGTGGCAATGTACCACAAACGGCAAATAGCGAATAAGTAGATTTTGCTACGACACAAACTCATCCGGCGTAAAAAGCTAAGGCTATGTTAATGGTCACGGCAAACTATTAACACGACAACCTGTTCTTGGTTATCCCATTTTCAAGCATTGCAGATTTGGTACCAAATTGGGTCCCTGTCAAATAATTATTGCGTGAAAGGACTAATGCGTGGCAGTTATATCTGAGTCATGGAAAATCACGGCTGATTGCCACCTAGGTACCTAGAAATAGTGAATATATGGTGACTAGTCACGCCGTTGCCGGTCGGATACATGACAACTAGGTAGCATTACGTTATTTACATACTTGATAAAAACATTTGCCCAATGAAGCACCGTTCCAATTCTGTCCGACGTTTCAGAATCCCGTTCACCTGCCAATTCGTTTTTTTTTCTTTGTTGAAATTTGCGTTACCAGTCTGATCCGGTTCAGTCTATCAAAAATACACGTATGAATACACGTAGGCGGCAAATAGTCGTGGTTTTCCATGACTCAGATATAACTGGCATGCATTAGTCCTTTCACGCAATTCATAACTCCGCATGAATTCTCACTCAAGCTAATTTTACTAGCGATGCTTATATGCAACTGTTAAAGAGGAGCGAATAAATATGCTCAGACGTCCCCTATCTGTCTGTGTATGAAAACAGAAACAACAATTTTCATACGCATTAGGAGGCAATTCTTAAATAATATTTTTCATAACCGGACAGGGCCAGATTGGATCCAGAAATATCAAAAGTTGGATGGGCAGACGGATTGGATCCTAGAAAGCCGGGCTGGACCCGACCGGAATCAGAGAACTCAATGCGTGAGGTGTTCTATCAGCTAACCATGTCAATATACGTGTGATTACTGAACTTGATATATATATATATATATATATATATATATATATATATATATATCAAATTAGGTAATCTAAAGCCAAAAATTTGTCTTGCCCCTTGGATCGAGATTGCTCTGGTTAGTGGTACGTAGCAATGAGGATGACACTCAGCATGTGAGAGCTGTGTTCACGTTGTGCTTATATGCTTGTCCATCGCTCGACGGCGCGTGCTCAAACTGAATAGGCCCCTTACGAACATCGTTCGCTTAGTCAAAACGACGTATTGCTGAAAACAGCATCTTTTCAAGTAGCTATAGCTGGTCGACACAGCAATGCTTGTCATTTGCCAAACGGCGCTCTGAAGGCAAAATGTATGCGTTACAAAGTGTGTTCTATTGACCTTGTTCTGTCCAAACACCGTAATAGCGGCGGAGTTGGGGCACTTACCGGTCCATGGCATGCGCGTGGTCCACCGGCAGTGAAAGGCCCAGGCCCACTGCATGCAGTGCCGTGTGATCATTAGAATCGCTCGCCCCAGACCCCACTGTATGTCATGTCCTGTTCGGAGCCGCTCGCGCTGGGTGTGCCGGGCCGGCCAGCGGCAGACCACGCTGGACTCGGCGGCGCGCGTCAGCACGTCAGGGTCCGTCCGCACGCGGGCGCCGCCGTATTGGGCGTACAGGAGAACCGTCGCCCACAAGGGTTTGGTTCGATAGTTTTCCGGTTTGAAGGACGCATCTGTGGTTGGGACAAATAAGTATATATGCTCCATTATAAGAACGGGTCCGTGGGACGCTGTCGTCATGTGATGTAATGTCAGGGGTGAGGAAGAAGGGAAGGTTGACATCCCGCCCGCGTGGAGGACAATGTGTGAGGAGCGAGGGAGGGGGAACCTTTTACGACTCTTATTTGACGTCTCACCGAAACCTCAAGTGATTATGCTGAGGTACCGTGTTGCTCGAATCTCTCGCAAGACCAGGGCTTCTCTCAACTCACATCACCAACGCCAGCGGTGTCAGTTTTTAAATTTGTTGCAAGCCGAATCGACGGCATTGGCCTTAAACAAGTTTCGAGGTACATCATGGCTCAACAGGCTTGGGAACCTACCCCTCCCCACTCTTATCACCGGATTAAGCCCACTTTATTTTTATGAAATCCAATACGTTTTTGATTGTATTACTTATAAAGCCCTTATTTTAAGCAGCGTAGGGGTCATGCAGGGATGGATCCAGGGAGAACGCACTGGGCGAACGTCTCTCTTCTGATCGGCAAGCGCCGCGTTAGAGGCAGCATGAGGGTGTAAAAGGTGCTCTTCTGTGCGGTCATGGGAGGCGGTACGTTTTTTGTCGTGGGGGACGGGATAAGGTTAGCCATGAAGAATTTGGGTCATCCCTCGCTCTCCAGAGCTGTTTACTTTGACCTCACAAACCACATTGCGTGCCATATGGACCTAGGTGTGTAAAGTTTATTGAATCGCTTATCCATTCAGCTCTAATGATTTTTATCCGGGAGTGAGAGCAACCACGACTTTCCATTACGAGGGAGGGAGAGTTCTAGTGTTGGTAGATGTACGGCTATATACGAGAGACATGCGTTTCCATGGAAACATAAGCATCCGGCTACGTCAGCGATCAGTTTAAGCGCAGCTACGCTACTCCAAACCTTGCATAGCTATGACACTGAAAGACTGATTTTCATGCACTCAAAGTTAGATGTACACGGTCAGGTCACTGACCTGTGGCGGCGATTCCCGGGGAATCGTTCAATCTGATGTGACAGCGAAATTTAAACGAAGTCATACATCACGCAAGTTATTAAGTGCATTGGCGGGAAACATTACTCACATAGATAACGCAGAAGTAATAGCCTTATTCCTTGGAGAACTACCAGTAGAATGGAGGTATAAATGCGCTGATATTTGGTCAAAATACCTTAATGTGACCATGAGCTCTTTTAGCAGCCTTACCGTTTGCTGTTCTATATCACAATGCTCTGCCCATTTTAGGACAAGCATTTTGGAATGCATCTTGATAGTGTCATTCCCATTCTGTAGTTTGCTGTAATGGGTCTGTTGCCGCTGCGGATGTAAAAGAGAATGAGGCGATGCAAGAGAATGACGGGACGCACAGGCGTGCCTGGCGGGGCAGCAGAAGAAGCGGAAGGACACGCAGGCGTGCCTGGCGGAGCGACAGAAGAAGCGGAGAGACACACAGGCGTGCCTAGTGGAGCGACAGAAGAAGCGGGGGGGGGGGGGGGACACACGGGTGTGCCTGGTGGAGCGGCAGAAAAAACGGAGGGGCACACAGGCGTGCCTGGTGGAGCGGCAGAAGAAGCAAAGGGCACACGGGCGTGCCTGGTGGATCGGCAGAAGAAGCAGAGCGGGAGGCAATTTAAACGCACAATTGGCTCTCGTGTCTTTATAAAAACGATCTTTTGTTCATTTCGGCAAACAAAAAGAAGGGTTGAATATAACTCCTTTCTGAGCAGCGTTTTCAACGTTACCCCGATTTTTACGGTTCTCATCCCTTTTTAGTTAGTTATATCAGGTATGTAAGCACACCTTTGATCGCTGCAATTTATCATCGAAAACATAGGCAACGAAAATACGCGTAGCATTGAAAGGAAGAACGTCATCAGTAAGTCACTAGGTGTTCCGATCGCCAAAAACAGTGTAACGCAAGTTATCGCATCCAGTTATGCAGGACAACGAGCAAACATCTGTTGTTCATGTTTGCTTTTTCTGCTGCCTGAACTTCTGAGACTTGTGATGCTGATGTCCTTGTGGTGGACAATTCACAAGTTGTTGCGCATGCGCCCTCAACCCAATTGGAGCTGACGCTGCCTAGCATCGGCGTGTGCCTACACATCTGTTACCGACTCGCCGGACGACTTCGCGAGACAGCTGTGCCCCGGAGCATTCTTCCACGCTCTAAGCGCGCTCCAAGTTGGAAACATTTCCGTTCGAACTTCGACAACAACTGCCGCGATATTGTTCTGCCGATCAGGCCGGCGGCTGATTCGACCCCCGGCCGCGGTCCGGCCTCTGCAGAGCACCACACCCAAGCCCAAGCGCACGCAAACACGGCTCGAAAGTCAGCCGGCCCGCCCGGTGCCGCCCTGTTTACGGCTCGTCCGGCTGCGCTAGGAAGTCGCTGCGATGCACCTGCAATGAGCGACGAGGGCGGTGCGTCTGGGAAGCCAGCGGTAGGGGGTTCGATTCCCGCGCTGCCCGCACTTACTGCCAGGATGATGGGCAGGCGACGCCATATAACCTCAGGAGCTGAGAGCGTAGGAAAGCCCCGATTGCATGACAACCACATGACGAGGGCAGTCGCTGCCGTCACGGCGATGGCTCGGGGAGTGATGGTGACAGCTCATGGTGGTATGACCCCCCCCCCCCCCCACATGTATTCGTCCCGTGCTGTGACGCCATCTGGGGGTGTCGCGTCATCGGCCATCGGCTGCTCTCGTCTACCGCCTGTCTCCCTGCCGCTCCGCTCCTTCACTCGATACCGTGTGACTGGACGGCAGCATCCAGCGCTGGTGGCCTGCACCCGCCGCGCCTTAGCTCACTGCCCCATTCGGTGACACCGTCTAGCCGTCCGGTGGTGGGTCCCTACGGTGTGATCACACGGCCGCCTCCCGGCCACTCTGATCGCGGGCAGGGCGGCACCATTATCGGCCCGCGTCGCTATTGTATTAGTGCAGCGGTCCCGGCACGGCCGACGTGTTGTCGATGCGGTGCGCGAGGCACCAGCCGGCCGACGCGATGGATGAATGCCGTAATTGCGGCGGAACTGCCGCGCCCTGACTGCGCCAGTGCTGCGCGCCGCGGCTTTCAGCGCGCCGCTATTGCCGGCGCCGCCGTGGCGTGATTGGATTCGTGGCGGCTGTTACAGCCACGTGCGTCGCGGCAAGCGCCGCTTGCGAAGCTCAGTGACGGGTGTCTTCTTGCGGGCTGCATGTGACTGATGACGGCCGGATGCCAGACGTGAATGAGACGAATGCTCAAGGGATTGATGCAACCCTCGCGGATGCGAGCCACGATGTGGGTGGCACTGTCGCCTGCCGTGAAAAATATAGACATTGGGACATTTAGCGGCGCAGTAGTGTAGAGGAAATGTTCCACATTTGAAGATGTCAGGGCACGCTGCAGATGTGATGGAAAAAGCTCAGTTGTTGGTGAGCTCTTAAAGGGAGTGTTACAGATTTCTATAAACTTTCAAACTGAAATAGCCATCTTGAAGACTACTCGGTGCAGTTCACAGCCCTGCCCTTTTTAAGACCTAAATGCTTCTAGTTTCTTAGTTACACTCCCGCAAAGATGATTGACTCATTTGGAGACGAGTATTTCAAGTTACCTTTGCATTTATGACATCATAATAACGTCATTTACATCCTGCCGTTCCATAAGCCATGCCGTGATAAAGACCAAACAAATATAATGATCAAATCGTTCATAACCGGCACTCGTGAGCATGACACCCAGGCATAGCGGCCGTCAATTGGCTCTCAATCAATGTTGTGCAAGATACGATGGCGTAATTAAGCAATGATTACGCCATCGGTGGTATCAATGGCCGTCCCGGTGGCTCAGTTGGTAAGAGCGCCTGCCTTCCGATCCTACCACTCGTGGCGGGGTGGGTTCGAGCCGCGAAGGCGCTCGCTATTTGTCCTTGACAGGTATGGCTTGTGGCCAGTGGCAGTAGTTGCGCTGAGGGTCAGTGGACGTCAGAGGGCAGGACAGATCGTGCAAAGCATTGCGGCAACTTTCGCCGCTAGATTCTGCCGTCGCCTGGAATTGCGCCATCAGATGGTAGGGACTAGGTCCCACACAAGAAACACTGCTTGAAGTTAGCCCGGATCCCAGAAATCCATCTATTCAAAGAGTTTGGATTAACTTAAAAGATGACGCATCGAGGAGCATGTTTACTAGGCACAGAGATCGTGTTGCCTAGAGTAGTCTCTGCCACTTAAAAGCAAACCAATAGTTATAAGTTAGCTTGTTTCATCGTGACTGATGCTTGTTTCAATATCTTCAAATGTGAAACATTCCCTTCAAGGTTGAAAATTTCTCAATAACAAAATGTCGCAGTGAATGTCCTCGCAGTGAATGTCCTGTGAATGTCAGTGAATGTCCTCCACGTTACGTCATGGGTTGGTTGCGTCATGGAATGGATTTGTGACGTGTGGGCTACCTGGTATCAAATGGCAACCAACCATACCTCAGGAATACCTTGGGATACGCAGTAACTCTCCAGCCATTCTCTTGGTGGCGGCCGCGGTGGCGGGTGAGCACGTGACACAGTTAGAGATTTGCATATGCATTTGAGTTTTTTGGTACAAGAACTATTCAGACCTATTCAGAAATCCTTTTCAGCTAGAGCTTATGCCAGTCTGAGCTAATCATGCCTGCTAATCATACTATCATAATTTTCATTATATCGCATGTCTGTTTACCATTGCTACCCTTTGCTTGGCTCTCTGCTCAGTATGTCTGTATGTATTCTCCACTGCAAGTAATTTTCAGTGCTGTGGTTTTGGTAGATACGTATGTGTATATAGAGAAAAAACCTTGTGTTAGGCAAATGAGTATGCTAGTTATGTTGTTCACGTGGTGGCTTCATTCCAACAGTAGACCATGTCATGTCATGTCACCATGTCATCAATGGCATACTTAAGACTGCAGCCCTGCCCTGCCCTACCCCACTAGTCTACACTTGCCTGCCTTGTGGGCCAGGTGAGAGCAAGTTTTCACACTTCGACTGGAATGCAAGGTGATGTGGGAGGACTGCTGGCACGTATGGCATGAAGTGACCTGGCCACGTGTCAGGTCACAACCTGCCCTGACCTGAGCTGCCCTCCACAGGTGCTTGTCAGCCTTGCCCACCCTGACCTGGGCTGAGCTGGCCTGGCCTGGTCTGGGTCGGGACCGGAGACCCGGGTGGGGCCAGAGTCGGGACCGCAGCTGGGCCCGGAATGGCGAACGGGGCCAACGCCTGGGATATACGGCATACTTGACATTGGATAACCTTAAGCTTGACCGATGTCGTTCGGGAAGGAACGTGCTAGAAGTAGCGGTCGTCCGTCCATCGGCTGCATGCGCACCGCTGCTGTGCGCTGGCTGCGGTCGTTGTCCGGTGTAGAGGCACCGCTGCTGGTCCTCGACGTTACGTGCTGCACGCATGCCCCCATCCTGTGTATTCTCCGTGCGTGGTCTACAACATTACGCTGTGCCATTTGCATGTAGTTTCATTGATGATACAAAGCTACCATGGTACGCTGGTAGGCAGAGCCTGTTTTGACTGAAACCACTCGCATGGCCCGGAAATTGCAAAGAAAGACAGTGAAGAGAGGAGAGAGAAACTGCCCTTGGGCACGCCACTGGCTGAGACTGAAGTCAGTCAACCAAACGTTCCCAAAGTCCTCAATTTGATTCGGGGTAATGCCAGGGAGGTGCACAGTTCAGCGCGGTATGATCATGTAAAACGAGTCTAAGCAATGCGAATCTTTTACATCTCTCAAGCCAATATTTTTCCCATAGTAGTATACATCAAGCAACATCCACATTCTCCACATCACCATCCCATTACTGGCTGCAGTTCCACCACCCGTTCTATAGGCGCGTCGTGCGAAGCATTACCCGTGTGGTAAGACGGTCCGAGACGCACGTGGGGCGGCCTGAGTGGTCCCCAAGGGCCAAGAGAGGAGGGTCTCCATCGTATCTGGCACGGCAACGGGGTGCAGAACACCGCGGCGCCTCGGTTAGCCCCTGCAACTGGGACTCGGATGCAACAGCAGGTTCCGCAATTGCTTTTTCCCCAGCTGTCGCTCCGACGTTGAGACCTCTTCTTCCTCCGCAGAATCCACCTCCACTTTAGCATCGTTGAAAACAACTTGCCGGGGCTGACGCAGGAACACCTGAGTTATGAGACAGGACCACCAGGCCTGCGATACCGTAACGCAGTAGGCATTCCAAAACATAGCATACAGAATTTTACTGTCGCGTGGTTTTGATTGTCTGAAATGCAGGACATCAGACAAATGTGGGCTTATATAATGCATTAATATAGGTTAACTAATGCGATGGAACAGTGCCAAGCCATAATAACTTCACACCCTATGCTACAACCACAAACCGACACTACACCCAGTACATCACTGAGAACGCTGAGGACGTATTTATCATGATACTGACTGGTGAAATGACTAACAGACACAACACTTGAGCACAATCTCCATGCACATGACGTAATGTTAAGTGAATGCAACATCTGTGAATTTTGCGAATAAGAGTGCTGAACTTAAGACCTGTATTTTAAAAAGAACACCCCATGTACAAGCCTACATAAATGGCCCTGCCATTGCCTGGAACTTTTTCTTTGGGTCTTGATTTTGAGCCTAAGAATGCCCTGGCCGCAAAGTGTACCTCGCATGCTCAGTCATATCCTGCTTCCTCGTTGATGTTACATGTGTCTAACCGCGCTCTTGAAGGTGGGGTTTGTGAGCCGAAAATCCGAAATGGCTGGTGTCATGTCCTTTTTATAAAAAAATGCACATAACACCGGGCTGCCACTGAGTGCGTACGGTGTAACAACAACATCTCAGCAACAATAACGCATGTACAGTGTAACAGCAACATCTCAGCAACAATAATGCATGTACAGTGTAACAGCAACATCTCAGCAACAATAATGCATGTGCAGTGTAACAGCAACATCTCAGCAACAATAATGCATGCACAGTGTAACAGCAGCATCTCAGCAACAATAATGCATGTACAGTGTATCAGCAGCATCTCAGCAATAACAATGTGTGTACAGTGTAACAGCAACATCTCAGCGACAATAATGCACGCACAGTGTAACAGCAGCATCCAAGCAACAATAATGGATGTACAGTGTAACAGCAACATCTCAGCAGCAATACTGCATGCACAGTGCAACAGCAGCATCCAAGCACCAATAATGCATGTACTGTGTATCAGCAGCATCTCAGCAATAAAGCGTGTGCAGTGTAACAGCAACATATCAGCAACAATAATGCATGCACAGTGTAACAGCAGCATCCAAGCAACAATATGCATGTACAGTGTATCAGCATCATCAAAAAGCAATATAATGCGTGTACAGTGTACAGCAACATCTCAGCAGCACTAATGCATGCACAGTGTAACAGCAGCATCCAAGCAACAATAATGCATGTACAGCACAACTTTGAGTGCTCAGCTTGACACGCACGCATAATCAATGCATGCTGTTCAGCAGTAGATTCACAACACGGATAATATTCAACATCTGGTGACAGCAGATTTCATGTTTGGCATAGCTCCATAGCCCTTGCTTGACTACATCATTCTACTGATATCCCCACATCTGGATGGGCAGGTGGTTACATCGTGTGGTCACGGTTTTATGGTTACAAACTTAGTTGGAGAGGCAGGATGCTGGACCAGACAAAATGGTC
>NW_023596545.1:15164812-15215654 GCF_011947565.3 Pollicipes pollicipes | reverse complement strand
GCCCAAGCTGGCACACGAGCTGTCACTGCCGAGCATCGGCCACCCAAGCTGACGCACGAGCTGTCACTGCCGAGCATCGGCCACCCAAGCTGGCGCATGAGCCGTCACTGCCGAGCAGTGGCCACCCGAGCTATCACTGCCGAGCAGCTGGCCGAATTGACACTCAAACCGCCGCCCATTAGCCACCCGGGCCGCCGCCGAGCCCCGCCATCGTTCCCTGGGGACACAGGACACTCAGGCCTGCACGCAAATAATTTTCATCACCTGCCCCGGTCCTTTCAGCACGGTGGGGAAGGCAATACTATTACAAACGTTTACATCGCTGAAAGATATTATTTAACTTAGCAACATAGCATGCATGTATAGGCGGATCTCAAGGGGGGGGGGGACACTGGAGGCACATGTCCGTCCTAATCGGTAAGTAAAGGCACACTTGTAAAGGTCGTCTTAGGGCGCTGAGGACACTTTTCTATGGCCGTCATGGGCGGAGGTGCGTATATTTGGTTGTAGGGTACGTGGTCGGGCATGGTTATGAGGGACTTAGCCAATTACGTGGTCCAGAGTTTTTCATCTCAAGCCTTCACGCGTTTTATGACCAAAGGTGTGTGAAGTGTATAGCATCGTTTACCCGCTCGGCTGTTACAATTTGCATCTGGTGGTCAGAGGAAACTAGCCTTTTTATGGCGAGGAAAGGGGTGGTCTGGTGTTGGTAGATGCACTGCTTTATACGACAAGCACCTATGTTTTGTATCTATGAGGCGGTTAACATCAGGCTACATTAACGGATCCAGTCACGGGATTCGGACACCAGGCTATTTGGCCAAATATACAACCTGGTCCAGTGTTTCTCCTTGGATATAGAGCACAACGCCTCCGCGAAACAAAGTGCTGCATTATTAAGTGACAATTTTTGCGTGACTCGTGAGCGGGGCGCGAATTGGCGTCGTACCCCACTTCTCAATTGGCGTCGTACCCCATTTTTCAATTGGCGTCGTACCCCACTTTTCAATTCTGTTTGTTATGTCACTAACAATGGCTATCAACACGATCGTAACCAATGCTGCTCAACAATGCTCAGTTATATTCAACGGCGCGTAATGATCAATTTACATTGACGAATGTAAGTATCGGTTTGGGGTTAAAAGCGATCTGTTTTCATCAGGTGAATGACAACACGCTGTAAACGTAACGGTGGAAAACTACTTTGTTGCAGTATGGTGTAGGAATGCATGCGCTCTCAATAGGGCCGCCACACACATGCTTATTATGATTTGTTGTTTCGTGCCTGAGGTGCACGTAAGTTTTCTTGAATGGATGTTCGCCATATTATGCAAGCCAAGTGCAATTTTATGACGAGTAATTCTTCGTCAGCAGCAAACAAATCATTAAATGACCAGCCTGCAAAACCAGTTTTGATTGAAATGCGAAAGATTGCCCATTACGGTGGCACCAGGCTCTGCCGCACACAGCGAAGCACTTGTCCCTTACCGCCTGAGAGTGTCATATAATCCCGACTTATTCGACTTCTCACAATGGCAAAAGAACGCATCTAAAAAATGAAGCACATTGGTCGCAGGATTCCGGAGGAGCCCTCAACATTTCCTAATAAGGCCCCGAAATGCGTAGGAATATCAAAGAAATACCACTGTTCCAAATCGTAAGTCATGATACCATGGAGTTATCTGAGTTTAACTATGGCTGACTGCTTCCTAGGTCACATGTGATGTCTCTCGATGAAGATAGTTAACAAAGCGGCAGGCCACAGGCATCGCATTTTCTCCGAACCAGTTAGCTACATTGCATAAAATGTTCGCAAAATGCGTACAACATCGCGCCGACACACCACTCGTCGAACTCACTCCAATGGTGGAGGCCCAACCTCGGTGGGTGGGGTGGGGGGGGGGGGGCTGAGGTTATACCGACCACATTCGTTATGCCGCGAAACGTGTGGTGATGGGTGGGGTTTGCACAATAAGTGTTCGTGTATTACTCATCGAAGAGGGCCAGTTGGCGAATGAATCGGTTGAATGTGCACAACAGTAATGGGATGGTGGGTTTGGAATGCTATCAATCAGCACGTGTTGAAACACATATAAGCCCTAAAATTCCGCTCTAGTAAAATAACTGTTTTCGTATTGTTTCTCACTATGTAGTTGAACTGGACATGTAATCTGAACAACGAAGCCGGCACCAAAATGTGTCATGTCATCGCATCGCATCGCATCGCTGTTAATGTGCATGCCACCCTGATTTGTTTCTCATGAAACATTGGAAACAAAGAAATTCGGGACGCGGCCTCAAGTAAAACAATGTTCGGTTCGTAGCGCACACTATGGGTAGCGAACTAAAGTAGCCTGGGATAAAAGAATAAGCGAAACGTGGGGAATCAGTGGCGTCGATATATGTCTGAATTGCTGGGGAGATAAAGCGTCTCGGTTTACGCATACCAGACAAACAAAAAGAAAACTGTTGCATATAACATGGTTCCACCCCCCCCCCCACTAGTTTTTAAATTGTCCCCATTCGAGAAATAATTCTGAGGTCGTGGGGATACCCCACTTACCACTATGTTGACGCCTCTAACAGGATGAGAAAAAGAAGACAGTCTTTACGTGCCGGCCCATCCATTTCCTTGCGCATTTGTAAAACTCCAGCAAAAAAATATTGGAGAGCCTAAGCAGCATTACGGGGGGGGGGGGCAACTCAGTTTTGCTGAGGGGGCTGGGCACTTACAAGATACTAGAAATTAACACCCGTAAAGATGATTAAAAATAATTCAAGGTAAATTGACATCAAAACAAGACAACTACATCTTGCTTGGAGGCTGGCGTATGACCGCATAGGAAACCGCTCTTGATAGTTCACAGAACGCATAAGCTAATCAGTTATTGGTTTCTACAGCCTACATCGCTGCTCCACACCACAAGCCACCACTGCAGAAAGGTCGGTGCTTCCGGTCACAGGACCGACGACCCGTGCCCGGACTTCACATCAGACCAGCGATCCCGTGCTCGGACTCCACATCCGATCAGCCATCCCGTGCCCGATGCAGCGCCTCACCTTGTTCGACCAGCTTGAAGGCGAGCGAGTGGGGGCGTGGCTTCTAGACTTCTGCTTCTCCTGGTACAGCGCCTTCAAATACTCCGACCAGCGCTCCTCAATCCTGCTGCGCTCCTCCATCGTGGTGGCGAGGTGAAGGACGCGGCCGCCGGCCAGAGTCACCGCCGGCCTGGCCTCAGCACCCCGGCGCGGCGCGGCTCTCGGTCCTCGCGTGACTCCACCTACGTGCCAGGGCACCACGCGTCGCGAGTCCGCCGCCTCGCACTGAGCGCCGCTTGCTACGTACCACCGCTGTCCGCTGATGGCCTTCGCCGGGGCGCAGCTGCCGCCGGTCCGCACGCCACGGACCGCGGTTCTCCGGGACGAGCGGCCGGGAGCGCCGCGGGACACGACCGGCCCGGGACGCTGCTGCCGGGACGGAGGGGAGCGGCCTACTGCCCGTCGCTGGCGCGGTGACCGCCCGGTGCGAGCGTCGGCGCCGTCGGGGCCGCGGGCTCGTCGGCTGCGTCGCGACCGACAGCAGGCCGGAGACTAACGTCGGTCCCGACGCGGCGAGACAGCCCCCCCTCCCCCTCCCTCTCCAGTGGCCGGAGGAGCGCGGCATTGAATTTTGCTCGCTGTGCTCAGTGACAGCGCAAAAAGGCTGCCGGTAAAAGCTTTTGGTCATCCATTACCGGCGCTGAACGCAGGTCGCAGGATGTTGGGCGGGCCTCCTTTCAGGGCATGTTGAGTGGCCAGGTGTGTCGTACCCTGGCGATGTGAGCTCAACGGAAACGTTCTTCGGTGCTGATGTTGACGAATGTGGTCTGCGGACTTAAAAGTGAGGCAAAGTGGCCACAGCACGGACCAGTCTGGCAAACTGCTAGCAGAAGATTAAAAGGGTGAGCATAGGAATCCTTCTCGCCTACACCAATCTGCAAACGGCTAGTGGAAGGTTTCATGCAACGCTTTGGAAGTTACTCGAATGAAAACATGCGTTATGCTGAACGTCCAAGCGCAGGATGCCTGTCAGCCACCGTAGATCCTTCACAGCTGTGATATCAAAATGGTATATAAGAGATTCTATAATGCTGCAGAGCCAGCTAGTTAAAACAACGAACTTAGGCTTTACACTCCTCACCCTCTCCCTTGCATATCCCGCCGCATTGTGGGCGGGGAAAGGGTGGGATATTCCCGTTAAGCTACACATATGCAATGTGGTGACGATTAGTTCGTTTTACCATAGCGGCCCTACTTAACCGCCTCTACCCGAACCGTTTTCAACAACTGCAAACGGGTTGCGGAACAAACGATATCTCCAACCCAACACCTAACTGGACGAATATCCTAGCATTCCAGGTCGGCATCGTCATGCGCTGGACTTACGTCAAGCCTGTGCCTCCCTGCCCGTCGTAACGGTCTGGCGCTGTCTGCCTCAGACCCGACACCGTCCGCCCCCATCCCTGATCCCGGACTGTGCCGCCCTGCCCGTCGTGACGACCCGGCGCCGTCCGCCCGACCTCTGATCTCGAATGTGTCATCCTGCCCGTCGTGACGACCCGGCGCCGTCCGCCCGACCTCTGATCTCGAATGTGTCATCCTGTCCGTCGTGACGGCCCGACGATGTCCGCCCCACCTCTGATCCCAACTGTGTCGTCCCTGCCCGTCGTGACGACCCGGCGCCGTCCGCCGCTCCTCTGATCCCAGCTAGCAACGAACGGGGGTCGCTGACGTCAGCCAGCTGATATTGCCCGCGACGATCTCTTCAAGGCCAACTGCCGTTATCAGTATTCAAGGTCTTCACTTGAACCTTTCCGAATCATTCTGGTTGGTTTGAAGAAGGAAGAGGGTTTGCATGCGTCTCAACCCTTGATGTGAGGCCAATATTGGGTGCAGGAAAGTCTGAAATCGTTTCGAAAAGCGCTGTATCGAAATCTGCTGCTGACCTGAGTCTCATTTGCATTGCAAAGGAGGCACTAATTGGTATCACAACCGCCACTCTTGGCGGCTATTGCCACCCATAGCTACCATGCGCGTCTTCCGGGCAATATTTTCCGGTCCACACCCAGTAACTACCCCTGTAAGAGGACGCATCTGAGGAACAGCATCACGGTGGCGTAATGCCTGGACAATTTTACCATTACAATGCTTTCCAAGACACTTCGTGAACATCTTGTCTGTTTTGCTGTTTTGCTCGTCACGCCTCTGCACTGGCTCCCACCAGTGATGCTCCTGTGCACAGGCAGCTCCGTGACGACGTATGCGTGACAAGCTCACGAGAGGCCGCGCCGGGTGGACCCGGGCTACCGTGACAAAGGCCAGCGTGCGCACACTAGCTTGGGACAGCAATCAGGACCGACAGTAATCAAGCACTAGACGTGCTCATTTTGTGTGTTTAGCCCACACAGATCTGCGCGCACAGATCTCGAACGCATCAGATAGGAGCATTCGATGCATAGGCACTATTAGCTGCGAATTACTCGCCAGTCGCAGACAGCCCGGCTGATTGGCATTCACCAGAAATACCGGTCCTCCTGCCGTGCGACTTCACTCGAGCTCACATTACGAACACCCTCGAGCTCGCCGTTGGCCCCGGATTGGACACGTCCCCACGCGTGAGACTGCGGTTCCGCCCTCAGACGTGCGGAAGATAATCCCTAGCGCGTGGTGTCGCAGCGCATTGCTAAGAAAGAAGCTGAAGGAAGCTTTGCGTCGTTTTTGCCGCCACCGGGCTGCCGTATGGGCTCTGAGCCAGGCACGTGGGCCATCCCCACACGCCGTGAGCGTCAGCAGCAATGCGTGGCCAATCCCTCACGAGCGCGATTTCCATCAGGGCCTGGGTAAACAGTGCACGGACGGAGTCATGTCGCTGCTGTCCGGGGAGCGTCAATAGTCCCGCGCTGTCGCCGGTGCTGTTGTATGGTTTCCGCCGGCGACCGGCTCTCCGTAAACACAGTGCGAACCGAAGTTGGGCCGACCGAATCGAGGTCTAATGAGGCTTTGGGTCAGTGGAAATGGGATCAGGTGCAGTGAGCCGAATAATGAAGGCCCCGTCCACTGCCAGGTGAGTTGCTCGACATGATTCTGATGCAGGTCTGCTTACACTCATCCAGAAGAACGGCTTGTGACTCGTGGTAACACTAGGGTTATAACACACGGTGATTTTGTGTGCGCAGCTTCGCTATGGATCGCAACTCACGTCAATGTACCGGTGAATAAACATGGAAAAATAGAAAAGCTGTGGGAAGTCTACGTCTACGAAGTCTTTATTATAGTCTATATAAGTCTATAGTCTACGAAGTCTGTATTTCCGTTCACTCAACTGAAAATAATTTCAGTTGCTAAATTTCAAGCTAAGATTAAGGATATTTATAAATGAAGTTTGCATTAGATTTCTTACATCTTTTCTTTCAAAATGGTAAGTTACTATAGATTTTGCCCGTTTTAACGTCAAACTTGTTGGCGGAGCAGGGGGCACTATTCCGGACGTTGATTGGATCAGCAATGTTTTCATAGAAGCAGCAACGCGCGATGGGAACAAAAGATCCGTAAGAGGAAATTGCGGTGCCGCAGATGGCAATTACGACACGTACTGATGCGAAAGAACATGAAGCGTGGTGTGTAGGGTTAGATTTATTTCAAAACAAATAAACTGCAGTCCCTTCACTGATCTCCATATTTGTATTTTACCAAAGGATCCTCTCGCACATCATAATGCATAGCGTTGCAAGCGTACATAATTATTTTGTTTGCGATGAATGTTTTCTTTACGTTTTATCAGGTGCCTTGTGATGCTCATTCATCGCAATTGTTATTGACTAGCACTCAGAGACACTCACTGCCAGCACTCGCACAGCACTTCCTCATTCATTTTTCCTTCAGTGGGAGAGAATTGCCTTCCTCAAACCGTAACATCAGCAAACCGAGGAAAGATTTTCTCGGTGATAGCCTGGAACTCATCCACCTTGGTGTAATCTGCGCCGATTTATCTTAGCTAGTAAGACAGTGAACGTTAAAAGGCTATACTTCTCCCATTTGAAAGATACTGAGGACTGATAGGGCAGCCCCGGCCAATGAAGTGGGCATTTTAAGGCCGGCCCACACCACGTGGAGTTGCTATACTTCCGCTGCGCCGAGCGGTTTAATCTGAGGTCTCGGTTTGCTCGGGTTGCTTTTTACATCCGGCAGCTGACAGCCTGGAGCAGTGCGGAACTAAGGCGCCCTGAATTAGCTAACGATTGCACTGAACAAACGAACGAGGACATCCGCAGTACGGGGACGTGACCAAAAGGCCTGCCTGGGGCACGAAGACCTTCACTCGGAATACTGGACTTAGATTCAGCGCAGCTGGACGGTATGGTCTGGGCCAGGGACTGCCGCCAGCTTTTAGGAGAGAGCAGAGCAGGTGCTGACAAAGGCCCTGGCTGCCAAGCTTTGCAGCGTCTCCTGATTGTCGTGACTGGATCACCGCCAACGTGCGTGTCAGGCACACACTTAGCGTCCCTATGTCCCAATGCAATACGCATATTGTTAAACGGGCCAGCACACAAACGTACATTGGCGTTTCTAATTACGTAATGCACAGTAAGTCATCGCACGCCAAACTGCAGGATTCTCGCCTGATTCGGCTGCCCCACAATTATCCTGGAAGCCTAAACTTTGCCTTAGGAAACTCGCACCGAATTGCGTGCTATCCTAATAGCGCCGTTGGCTTAAGTAGTGTAACGCTCGTTACTTGGGCTGAAGGATTGTCCACATTAATCAGGGATGTTTGTGAATGTCAGTCAACGCGGACTTTGGATGTAGGCAAACATTTTACATTGGCTTAGATCGTGGTCAACACCGATAAAGAACACTAATTAATGACCCTTTTATTCAGAAGGTGCTTTGTCCCTGCCGCTTCAACGAGAAACCTGTCAGCAATAGAAAGTGGAGATGTCACAAGAGGTTAATGTGACTCATAAACATGTCGGTTTATCGGGTAACTGTGGATCTCCATCCTGTGGGCTGATTCCAATACCTTGAATGTCCGGTGCGCCACGTAGAGTGTATGTCGGTAAGCGCAGTGCTACACACGTCCGCGATATCTGCGCAAAGTTAAGGTGTGCATCCTCCGCAAGCACACATTCAGGCTCGTGCAATTTATCCGAATCGCCCGCTTCCCTGTCCTAGCACATGCCCGCACTCTAAGCTCTATGGCGCCCGCTGCTATCATTCGCCCTGACACCGACACGTGTCATGCCCCTCTCTCACCGCGGGGGGGGGAAGGGGGTGGTGCCGCCGACCCGGCGGCCGCACGGGCACCTTCCGCCCGCTGACGCCGCCAAAGCCAACAAGCGCCGGCGCCCGCTCGTCCTTCTCAATCGCCGGTCAGGCGGCGGTCTGGCAACCGAGTCTGGCAGCCGGTGCGATAATTTTAGTGTTTTACTAACGATCGTGCCAGACAGTGGCTATGACATAACGTTGTTTTCTGGGTGATGTTTATCTTGAAAAACAGCCCTGATATCAGACCGTGTGAAAATAGGGACTGGATGAATGGGTAGGCTTCCAACAACATCGTTTAACAAAGTCTTCAAATCGGGCCTGCATGTGCAAAACCCAAATCTTCAGTTAGTTCAAAAATGTGTGACTGATGTTTTGAGTCATCAACCTGCATTTGATAAGATTACTCACCCATTTCTGACCCTAGCATTTGTTCGCTCAGTTCAGTCAACCGTGTATATTGTTCAGTCAACCATGTGGATGCTGTTTTATGAAAGCAGATGCACATCATTGAACTTGGCTACATGTTTGAAATGTCCTGTCATTAAACCGTACCATATCTTTCTTTACTTAAAATCACTGAACACAAGCAAGACATTGGAGCCATAGGGATCCTAAGGTCGATCACTCTGTCAGTCCTGACCCAACTGTCAGTCCAGTTGGGTAGGGATGAGGGGGGTGCTCTTGACATGTCAAGCAGAACAACCGTTATCGTGCTGCCTTAAACAATGTGACCGCTGTAATGCAAGGCTATGTCGGATAACCGCTGTTTTAAGTCACACAGAGTAACTACCATTGTCAGAGACCTTCGGATAACTTGACACTGTCAGCTGAGGTAGGAGTGAAACATCACCGTGATAAAAAGTAATAAGCGTTTGCGGTCTTGCTTTGCTAGAGCGACGGAGCGTCTATGAACGATTTGTGTTTGCACTATTTCGGAGTGACATCAAAGCCATTGATGGTGATCCCTGACCGACCCCGAACTCTGGGTAGGCGGGGTGCCTGATAAGAACCGGGTGTGATGTGCTGACTACCAGGGACGTTCAAATTTCGCTCCCAAATTTTCGCTGTCGTTTGGGTGCTGTTACTCATTCCAAAAGTTCAAGAAAGCCCTTATCGCTACCGCTGCAAATGCCAGATTTCTCGGATTCCCCGCTGCTGCTAGGCAATACCTGCTGAAATGCTTTGTGTTGTCAGACTCAAAAAGATTCCTGGGCGTAACGGTGCGTCGCCCCAGTCTCGTGTGCCCCCTCATGGATTGCAGGCGGTACATTCGTCGTCACTTGGCAGTTCGCCCACGCCTCCACTGCCTCTGGCTGCCGAGATGTGCCATACAACGTCTCCACCGCCTCTAGCTGCCGATATGTGACATACAGCGTGAAAAGCGGTCAAAAAGGGTAATGCCCGTGTTGACCACCGCTGTGCACGGGACAGCGTGGCGCACGCAGCGTTACCCGCAGCATCACACGACGTTGCCGTTCAATTCTGTACCGGAGCCTGCCGCTGTCGCGTCGCTCCGACCCGTGGTCGCCGAGGTGCGGCGGGTGGTTTCTAACGGGTCGCCTGCCGGCTTTGGCGCCAGCCGTTTTTTCGGACCGCTCATGCAAAGCCGATGGGCTAAATAAAAAACCATTTGCAACACGTGCCACGTGCCACCCGCTGACTCCACCGTCACAAAAATTTGCCATGGCGCGGTCATCACGTACACACTTGCACCGGGTCAAATTTGCATTTTTCAGCGACCCGGCGTCCGACCTGCACACGCTTCAATAGGCAAAAGACGGCACGCAAATACACGCACAGACAAACAGAAACAGACATAATTTGTGCCCATTTACTTAACTGCCGTGTAGTTGATATTTGATTTGATTTTAAATTTCCGAAACATGGACTCTCCTGCGCTCTTTTCAGGCTCATGATTTTCGTGCATTGCTCAGTGA
Organism: Pollicipes pollicipes; assembly: GCF_011947565.3. NCBI lineage: Eukaryota > Metazoa > Arthropoda > Thecostraca > Pollicipedomorpha > Pollicipedidae > Pollicipes > Pollicipes pollicipes. The sequence continues at coordinate 15,205,413 of NW_023596545.1, read as the reverse complement.
AGCTGTGAGGAACGTCGCTTATCTAAAAGATGCTTTTCTAGGCTCTGCTCCCCTTTGATAGATGAGGTGGCAACTTGCAACATTATAATATTTTGGTAATATTTTGGATATTTCGGACATTTCACAAACCTTGTCGGAACAGTACAGTGCGTGGGCGAGCACACGTCCTCGCGCCAAGCCTATTTTCGCTGCTGTTCCGACGCAGCTTTGTGGCTTACATATCAGTACATCACTTTTCCACATCTTTTCATCTACTAATGAGGAAAGACGCCAATTGAAGACATCTGTCTCGTAATTTCCTCTTTAACCACGCCGACGGCGCGAACAACGGCTGTGCTGGCGCACGACCCGTCCCTGCTGCATCGTTAGGGAAGGTCACTGACTACTGCCAACCAGAAGCGGAGTCGGCAATCACAGCAACCAACCGATGAAACCTCCACACTCACGGACAGTCCACGCTGCGGAACTCCCGACAAGGCCGCCGATCCGTGCTCTACCCGTTCGGTAGGCGGGCCAGCCGGCGTCGGCCGCTCGCCCGAGAGCAGCGCCATACAGCCGCCGCCGCCGGTGCCGCCGCCCCTTCCGGCAGTCGCCCGACCCCGCGGCGGCAGGACCCAGCCAGAGACGACGGCATGCCCCACAGCTGAGGGGGCGGGGCGGGGAGCTGACCGGTTTTTTGGGCGCCAGCTGCCGGCACCAGCCCAGAGACCGCCGTCACCAGGCGGACGACTGCACATACAGCTCCGCCGCGCCGGCAGCGGCGCTGCGTGGCGGCCAGTGCGCCCCCGGCCGGGCCACCACCACCGGCCGTACCACCGAGCGACGGCAGCGGCGAAGTCCGCCGCGCCCGAGCCAGACGGGCGCAACAGGTTCAACATCGATCAGAGCCGCCCGTCCGGCGGTGGGCGCGGCGCTGCTGAGTGACCGGGAAGGTGGTTGGCCTAACGTCTCCGCTCCACTTGTACCCACACTCCACCCCGCAGTTGTTACGCGATGATGACACAGCGGAGATGGTGCTTCTTCAGGTTAACTTCTCTTTCGCCTCAGTTGCCTCTGTAACGAAAATGTACCCTTACACATCGGCCTCAGATGCAAATGTCATGTAAAATGCATCAAACGATGCTGAACTACACTCGCTGCGGCGTGGTTCAATGCAATCTCCAGTGCACCGTCTGTTGGAACAAAACCATCCGCGCTCAGTAAACACGTGGTTGAAAAACGTTTTTCACGGTGGGGTGAACACCAAGCGATCTTTAGAACAGCAGAAAGCTGTGGTTTGCTATGCGTTTTCGGCCCACCGATTCTCAGAAAAGAATGCTAGTCACGCTCACAGCGCGAATAATGGTGTTTACACTCGTGGAGTGCTGGCTGGTGTATAAACATCAAGAGAGTCAATAGAAATGATGTGTGAAATTGAAGGGCGGAGAGGGAGGGGAAGAGGAGGGCGGGCGAGAGGGTGAGACGCAAACCGCTACGGTATTGAAACAGAGCCTTAGCAAACGAAGTAAGAGAGAGAGAGAGAAGAGATAGAGAAGAGGAGAGAGAGAAGAGAGAGAGAGAGAGAGAGAGAGAGGAGAGAGAGAGAGAGAGGAGATCAGAGAGAGAGAGATAGAGAGAGAGGAGAGAGAGGAGAGAGAGAGAGAGAGAGCGGAGAGAGAAGAGCCGAGAGAGAGAGAGAGAAGAGAGAGAGAGAGAGAGCATACAGAGAGAGAGAGAGAGAGAGAGAGAGCTAGAGAGAGGAGGAGAGAGAGAGAGAGAGAGGAGAGAGAGAGAGAGAGAGAGAGAGAGAGAGAGAGAGAGAGAGAGGAGAGAGAGGGATGGAGAGAGGAGAGAGAGAGAGAGAGGAGAGAGAGAGAGAGAGAGAGAGAGAGAGAGAGAGAGAGAGAGAGGGGAGGAGAGGAGAGAGAGAGAGAGAGAGAGGAGAGAGAGAGAGAGAAGGAGAGAGAGAGAGAGGGAGAGAGGACGGAGAGAGAGAGAGGAGAGAGAGAGATGAGAGAGAGAGAGAGAGAGAGAGAGAGAGAGAGAGAGAGAGAGAGAGAGGAGAGAGAGTCGAATAATAAACCTATTCAATGTTGCTGATATTAGCTGCCATTTATGCGCGAGCTCCAGCACTGATTTCATGGGCTCGAGAGACATATATTTACAAACAGCTAACGAAGGCAAATTGGCTAGCACCGTACTAGACAGTGCAAGAATTCGTTAGCGGGAAAAGGCCAGGTTTGGATGCTATCACATCTATGCTTCATTAAGTACATTCGGGCAACCCAAAGCCGCAATGACTTTGGGTTTTTATCAAGTTTCCAGCAAAGGGGACCTTTGAAAAAACCAAAACAGCTATTAAAAACGAACTTAGTCAAAGTGGCTGGCAATCTGTTTGACCTCAATAATCGCAGCGTCGTTTAGTTTGCAAGTGATCAGACAGTCGATTTGAACAACTGTTTTCAGCAAATGTGTATATATATATATATATACATTTCATATATGCATATATACAAATATACATATTTGTTGGGATTATTTGTATTGGGCCCATATTCAGTGCTTTGGCCTATAAAGTATCACCGAAATTATCGCCACAAACCTGTCGACGAAATTTTTTGGGCGCTGCAACACGCCTGAGATGCAATGACGTGGACAAGCGTAATTTCTGTTGGCATAAGTCGTTTCGATTCCCGTGGCGATTTGTGACAAAGCGATGCATTTACGTTGTCTGCTGAGAAGATAACTAAGGCCGTGATTGACATGCAATATAGGCATGTTTGTTCAAGAGAAGGTGTCTTCTGGATAGCTGTTGAACAAGTGGGAACTGGCCGACTGCAAAGCGAACTATTCATTTCGAACAAGAGTCCAAACTTTTTATGTTTTACTATTAAAGCTACTTGCTGATCACCAAAAGTGTGCTCCGGAAAGAGCTGTATACATTTTTATTTCGGGGGCTTTTAGGTCGAGAAATTATGCCTGAAGGGCCTTTCTCTTCAAACGAAATCGTTTACAACAAAACCCGACATGGCAACGCAATTTAAGGGTGGGTTTTGCTAACAGAATTCACTGGCTTGGTTTTCAAAGCATCCTTAATGTGTACAGAGTGAAATGAAGTCATTGCTCATTATCGGCTTAAAGGGAATGTTTCACACTTTCAAGATACTGAAGCAAGGATCACATACGGATACGATGCGATGAAATAAGCTCAATGATAATTTTGTTATACTTTCGAGTGGAAAGTCTGCTCTAGAAAACACAATTTTTTATTTAGTAAATATGCTCCCAAATGTGTCATTGTTTGATTGTATCATCTTACCTTGCACAGTATTGATTGAGGGCGCGTCGACGGCTTTTTTGCCTGGAAATCCTGTTCACCAATGTCAGACAATTAAATATGTCAACTTGTCCACTAATATCAACACAGCACCAATATCGAATATGATATTTTCTGGGCCTTGGCCGCCGCATGCCCGTTGAAATGACAGGAATTAAAACATTGGAATGATTGATGAATTGGATTTGAATGACGTTATCATGTTGCTATTGATTATTGGGTAACCTTGAAATAGTCTGCATGAAATGGTCTGCACATCTTTGCGAGCGTGCTGCTCAGAAACTAGAAGGGTTTAAAGGGCAGGGCTGCGAACTGCACCGAATGATTTTTAATATGGCTATTTCAGCTCAAACCCGTATACAAATGTGGATCACTCCCTTTAACACTCGCTCGATCTCTTAGGGGGGGGGGAGTACGACAACTTGTTCTGATGGAGGGGGAGAGGTGCGATACGATCTCCAAGTTTTTTAGCATACCTCTTCGACATGTACAATTTTACCCAAATTTTCTGCGCTTGCCAATCATTCATTGCACGTTTTTCGATCCCAAAAACATGTTTCTAGCCGTTTTGGTTTCGGAACAGCGGCGGTTGTTTAAGGGACACTGCACGGCGATCTACGGTCTGCGCGGGCGGCGGGTGACACCGCCGGTTTCGCGGACCGCCCGCGGTGGGCCGAAATTGCTACATTAACGAAACCATATGTCCAAAGTACACATTAGATAGGCATACAGCGTAACACCATTGCGCTCGCATTGAGCAAGGAACGCGATTGTCTAGATTTAGTTAGATTCTACAAGGCATGGATTGTGCATTATGGGAACGTATGCCGGAAAAGTTCGATTTCCGGGAAAATTTTACATTTGGCCTGGAATATTGAGGTTAATTACTGACCTAGCAGCATAAGACTTGCCACCACTCGCAAAACCTCGTTGAGGCAAACCTACTTGTCCTTTCCACTCAGTTCAGATTTTTCTCTGTGTGGAAAGCATTTGGCGTCCTTCCCTATGAGTCCGAGGTATGACAAAAGGCCAACTAGGGCGAGTGTTAACGGCCCAGTCCTCCGTCACAACCGGCTGCAGCCTCACCGGCAGGGGAGGCCAGAACGGGTCGCACAACGGCACAGAACACCGCAAAACCGGTCACAAATGTCGCGGTCACTGAACTGACCGTAACATTTCTCTCAAGGCTGCAGGTGGACGACAACAGGTTCTGGCGTGATCTCCGCCATCCACTGGGGGTGTAGTGCGCGGACTCACCACGGAGGTCGAGCTTACCCACGGTGCTCGGATCTCATGCCGTTTGAAGGCCGGCATGAAGAAATGGACACTGGCCTTACGGGACAGCCAGGCCGGACTGCTCACGTCCATCTGATTTCCATAAAAGGATGTTGTGCCAAGCTTGCTTGAACTATTTTAGAACATGAACCTTAACTACACGGCCGTCAGACTTTTTCAAGACTAATATCCATGCCAACAAGGATCGCAGGTTTGTGGAGCTTGCGGCAACAGCGCCAGATTTTTTACAATTTGTGGTACATAAAAAAACAGACATTTGCACACAAAAAGTTTGACAGGGTGGGCTTTCCCTGCAACATTGCATTGTCACCACGATCCGTTGCCTCCACATTTTAGTGATATCAAAGACGTAAAAAATAGACATCATAAACAAAAACTGAAGAGCACGTGTCAGAAACAGGTACATATTTTTCTTACCGCGCGACACAGCTCAATGGGAATAGCTGCTGATACGAGTAGAACAGAAAAGGGCAAAGAGCACTGGTGTGTAGCCCCGCTTATTATCAATATCTGTCCACAATAATTGCATTTTTGCGATGCTTTTATTGTTATTTGCAAAACCGTGCGCAAGCAGAAATTCATTATTGTCAGCTAAATTCGCCAAGCCTAACCAAACTAAAGGACGACTATTTCAACCGATGTGGCATGTGCTTTAATGTACGAATGCTACACCAGGTTACCTCCACCCGATAAATTAGTATGCAAGGCAGACTTTCCAGCACACTGATCGAGCCAGGTGCGGCATCGGTCACCGCGATGTCTGGCTACTTGAGCCTAGTTTTGGCAAACTCTGCCTAGTCCGACAAAGCCCACATCTACTGTCCGCCTAGCTCGTCAACCGCCTCACCTTACGCTTTACTGGCAGCTGAAGTGAGGCTCACTCGGCCTGTGGTCTCCATGGTAGTCTCGGCCTGTGATCTCCCTCGTGGTCTCGGCCTGTGGTCTCCCTGGTGGTCTCAGCCTGTGGTCTCCCTTGCAGCCTAGGCCCGTGATCTCCCTCGTGGTCTCGGCCTATAGTCACCCTTGTGGTCTCGGCCTGTGTTCTCCCTGGTGGTCTCGACCCATGACCTGATCTCGGCCTGTGGTCTCGCTGATGATGGTACCCACGCTGGCCGGTGATAGAGAGAGGTGAGAACATGGAACACATTCGTCTCATTTGCATTCATACCAATGTGCGGCTAATTTGTATTTCAAATATATCTTAAATTTCGGATATGTGTGCTCTCTGAGTGCCATGGAAGGCTCACTTTTTAAAATTCTGAGGATTAACGTCAAGGCGGCGCATGAAAAGGTCGATTCTAAAATTGGTTTTGGCAGACCCACGTCTGAGACCTTCTTCTGCCTATGATCCTGTGACTACCATGAGGCTCTTTGAGCAACAAAGAAGTTGGTTTTCATCGAGGGTTTCTCAAGCCTAATCTGGATCACGTAGATCTTCATGCCCACGCCATTTGGGCAGCACACGAACACAAGGCGGTAAGGTAACATTGTGGAGAGCACAACATTTTAACAAAACTTCGCTAAGATGCAGCCAAACACCAGCCTTTCATGGTCATTTTTCAAATCCGTGTTATACATTATGTCATACAGGTGGCGGGGTCACATCCACAAGATGCTGATGTAGTGAGTGAGCGAGTGAAGAGAACAAACATGAAAGCCACAGAGACGAGATACGATCCAAGCTCGTCTTTTATTTTGGTTGCTTTGTTTGCATGAAATTCGCATATTCGTCACAACCGGGATCATATGCTGAACATCTGCTCATCAGAATTGATTTAGAAGTTACCAATTTCGTGGCGTTCGCCACCATAAAGTACAGTTGGAAGGCAACGTCGAGAGCCAAAGATACCCACCCATCCAGGAAATACAATCACAATTTTGTGAAGGGCTTATCTGACGCAAAGTCCCACGGAATGTAAGAAGCTGGAGATGAACTGCAACACCAGGAATGCAATATTTCATTTGTATTTATAAGTCTAAGGTCTGGGTGGTCTAAACTAAATCAGTTCTGTGAGTTCTCACCTTACCTAAGCACTAGAAACTCTAGCACGGCTCTGTTCAGATACCAATATTGATATAGTGCCCACCGAGCTGAGCATGGGTAACTGCGTCCAAGGAGCGCATTTAACCAAAAAAGGTGTTCACAAAGTTCATCCATGCAGTGCGCACTTTTACGGGTGCCTATTTAATTCAGACCTTGCCCGCTTATCCATATCCATTTCAAATCTTGGATAAATCGTCACATTCGGATATTGGCAAAGCAATGATAAATGAACGCCCATTGATTCCCATGGTGAGCCTTGTAATGTATGGAATTTGACTAAAATCAACTGGTCATCAACGGACGTCATCTCATCCCAGCGAATGAAGGATGAGATGGCGAGGTATCTTTAATAGCGTATCCGGTTATATCCGGATGTATCTTGTGTTACCAATGTTATTTATGTGTTAAATACTGATAGCAAGGCAAACGTATGACAGTAACCACCACTTGATAAAAAGCTTTGCAGCTTTGTGGTTTAGGTTTTGAAACCGATGTAACTCATGCTTGCTTTACACAGGTGGAAGCTAACTGAAAAGGCGTTTTCCTCGAAGAAAATTGCCTTTGAAATATCCTGATTCGACATATAACACTCATCATTGTACTTTTTCAATATGGCAAGAACCATAGCCTGGATCCACGAAGGGTTTTCTGCAAAACTCTTTTTCTGCCCTTTTCTGCAAGTTAATCCGACTTCCTAGATTACTTGAGCCTCATCATTGATCCAAGGCGCACTGTCGTGATCACTGGACCTTATCTTCGACGAAAGCATGCGTCTGCTAATGTAGCCTGCTTGCACGGACCGGGAGCGATCGGGCGTCCCGAGGCGGTTGCCCACGTCACCAACCGGACTTATTCTGTGGTGCCCCGTCTCTCACATGTCCTAGTGCATGCTTTGCTTTGTTGCTGTTCCCGTCTATTTGGTGTCTCGTGGTCATAGCGTGTCCAGAGCAGGCCAAAGAAAAACACTAGCCTCGCAGCCTCTCAGGCCGAATGTTGCATTGGGGACAATCGAATGGCGACGGCCCCAAGTCGTACCCACAGGCTTTCAACGGCTTACTTCCTTGAAGTCGTTTTTACTACCTAGACGTCGTCTCTACGATCAAAGGGTAGCTGATTGTTGTGCGAGCGGCTGCGATTGCGACAAAGGTCCTGGTCGCGCTGTGCGATAATGACATAATCTTGAAAGGACGTATGCCCACGGAAGCATGAAGGTCTGCTGAACGGATCCGATAAGTCCGTCCAGACAGCTCAGTTGGCAAGAGCCTCTGCCTTTAGATCCACTCGATCGGTAGGGGTTCGCGGCGCCGCGGTCTCTTGACTGGGACGGCCTGCAGCCAGTAGCAGCGGGCGCGTTTTAAGTCAGGCTTCGTTAGAGGACGAAACAGACCGTGTCCCGCCTTACAGTACGATAAGCTTTAGGTTAGTTGTCGTCAGAGGACAAGACAGACCGTTGTCCGGCTAGCCCACAATACGATAAGCTTAGGTTAGTTGTCGTCAGAGGGCAAGACAGCCGTGTCGGCCTTACAGTACGATAAGCTTTAGGTTAGTTGTTGTGAGGACAAGACAGACCGTGTCCGGTCTAACAGTACCCTGCATTTCCGCCATAAACCTCTGCCGTTGACTCAAAACTTCCCGGTCGGACGGTGGGGCCAGGATTCACGCATCAAGCAGTGCTGAGCGGGGGCGCCGATCCCGAGAATACAAGAGGTTCCAGTTAAAAAGTTCGGAGTAAATCTGCAGCAAACGGAATATGTCATTTGCTACACCTGTGAGGATGATGTGTGAGTGCCCGTTTTATGCAAATATATTGAGACAGCACACCATATTCAGGATCAGATGCAACAATTCAGGGAAGACCATTGGGATGTTTTAGACGCAGTGGACATTGCTGGATGGTTAATTAAACAGTAACAAGTTGACGACGAGCCTTTCGTTCCAAAGTTGTTGACTGATAGAGGCCTGGTAAGACCAACTTTTCTTCACTTGGCAATGGATGGGCGGGGGGACAGGGAAGGTGTTTGTTCTTAACATTGGCCATGAGCAAAACTTAAGTCAAAAGATCATCGTAAAAATTGCATGAATGGTAATATACAGAGCCGATCCTCCGCGACCATGACTAGCTCTTGCAGGAATTTCGAGTGACGTCATTCCGTAGGGTGTGACGCCACACGTAACTGATCTGTTGCGGAGAATGGCCTAAAAGGCATCAGTGTGAGCGAGGCTCGAGACGGAGTTTGGCTTCTTACATTGAACTAGTCCAGCAGCCAAAGTCCTGAACTATGTGTATTTGGTGCATAGCATAGTATGTGTATTTTGCGGTAACAAAATGCGCGACTTGCAACCGGGTACCGTGCCTTGTCATCAAATCTGTGTTGGATTTAAGATGATTTTATTACCGACTCTTAAATTGCGGGGCTTTTGAATGACTCGAAAGTGAATCGGTTCTGTCTTACAAAAATGCCAAGGAAAGCCGTGCCTTGTATCGTTGGTTCTTTGAGAAAAACAGTCGGTCCGAATTGCGCAAAAAGTGCAGAAGGCGGACTTCAACCGTTGGATAGCATTATAACTCTCCCTTTTTCCACAAAGACTCACCATTTTTTTCTAGTTCCTTCGCGACTTCACTTCACCTCTGCTCTCTCAGACATGGCAAACATCATCAGACGTGGTTTCAGTTATGCGTAATTTAAGGGTACCCTAGATTACTGATGTAGAAATGGCATAGAGTGAAATATGGAGCAACACAAATGGTATATCAAAGCATACTGCAAGACAATAAAATCTTCAGAACCTTCTAACAAAAACGCCAGATGTCTTATCCGTAGATGATGTATGAAGATGTCCAGATGTCTCTATGACCTTCAGAAGGGTCTAGAACAAGAAAGGCATGAGGAGACATTTCACCTTCCCCAGAAAGAGATCACGTACCGTATGCCATCTGCACTGTCGGAACACAGACTATGCACACCATCCGAAATGTGATTCAATACTTCCCTTTTCACGTCACCCTCAGCGCCGCGCCAGGCGTCTGTCGTGTCATATAGTTCCGAGACCGCAAGGCGGTCTTACTACCTACGATTGGTTTAGCCGCCCGTCCTACGAGGGCGTACTCGGTTCTCATCACTTAATAATGATGCCATTTCCGTGGCACGTGCTCACCACTCGTTTCCAATCGGAACTAGTATAAATGACAAACCGTTTGTTATCATGGATGCTCATGCGCTCATAGACTCGAAGACGCAAGGCTGCTGTTGGTTGTAAACGCAGGCATCGTGGTGTGGAGTGATCTGTGCCGGGTGTGAGGCACTGGTTCATTGAAGCACTAGGCCAAGAAGGTGTATCTTTGGCGGCCTCGAGAGATGACTGTCACGAGCGAGTTCATCAATAATCTGTCGCGCACGCAGTTAGAAACCTACCACACATGGTTGCTTATTAGTGACAGCAGTTTGACGCGTGGTTTCCAAGTCATCACCCATCCATCACTTAAACAGGTTTCAAGGTAAACAATGACTTATTACCAGTAATGTACCTGAAGCACATATTAGCCCTTCTCACACAAGTGTTGTGGGACAAGGACCTAATTTGGTACCAAATCTGACGTGCCCGAAAATCAGATAAGCAGGAACAGGACCATGACTTGTCGGCAGGGCTAACAAATTTGCCAAAATTATTTTCTCCGAAAGTGTTTTTGTTTCATTATCACGTGCCTACTCATTGTTTCGCATTTGCCGCCCTCATGATTCGGCCCCCTGGTACCAAATACACCGGCGTGATAAAACAAATTGGTGATAACGAAGCAAAAGCATTTTCAGAGCAAAGTTGACTAGCCACTTCGATGGAACTGACGGGCTGGTCTGTAAAGCGTTGAGTTTCGAGCCCCTGTTATCTTATTTTCCGTGTATTTCAGATTTAAGTGCCTGTGGAATGCGGCGGGACAAAATTAGTTACCAGCGAAGACAAACTAGCGCGAAAACGACTAGTGAAAGCATTATGCACCAACACACTATTGGTAATCTGTTTTGATGGCCCCATGGATTGAACGGATTAGAAACCACGTTAAATTTTGAGAACCCGAAATGAACTGATACTCACTGCGGTCATCCTATGCAAAAGCTTCAATTCTACATAAAGGCTAATTTCAATTACATGTGATAAAAAGGCATAGACTCATGGAGCAAACATGCCACTAAGTATATGTTTACACGGAAACAGCTTTTCGAGAGGTGGTTGCCAATTCAATAGTCCTCTCCAGGCCAACATTTATTCGACTGGTACTTAAGGTCATACCGCCACACCCTTCAGGCATCAGATTCTAAAACACATGGGCATTGGGATAAACAGGGCTCAAAGCTCGCCGTTTTTCATCAGGCCAATTAAGATGCATAGCAAACTTTACTTTGGAAGCGTTTGATTTTGTTATCACGCACCCAACTCCTTCTTTTACGTTTGTGTATTTGGTCACATGAAAGCAAAGCAAGCGCTCGGGTGGGGGTCAATCCAACCCCCTCCGAAGGTTTCTCCGGAATGGTTTCCGAACAGTGCGGCGTAGCTGCGCCACATTTTGCATAGCTGCAGACAATTCAATAGCGGATCGTTTGAATTTAAAAATTTGGTTGCGCCTTGTAAGGCTGCTGACATATGGCAGTTCCAAGCCAGGCCATGGATTCAGCGAAATCAGTTTTGAGGGAATCATTCAATTTGATGGAATAACGGAGTGTTAGACGAAGCCTTAGCTTTTTTTATTCCCTGAGATGCTTTCTTAGACAACGCAACAATTGAACGAGCAAATAACATTAACTTGGGATCAGGTGTGACGGTTGGACCAAGGCCAAAACGAACCCGCTTTGTTACTGTAGTGCTTACCGTATAAGGTAGTTTCTGGTGTCTATTTTGAATCTATTGATAACAGGAACCGCATGATACATCTTCCAAGAAGATGTTAAGGGTCGGAGTAGGTCACTGATTTAAAACGACACAGGTCATTAAACGCAAAACTCAAGGTAATATTGTGTGACTATGGTCACCATGACCTTCAAAAAGTCAAATGAGGTAAATGGTCCTAAATGAGCATGCGACCTGTTTATAACAAGTGTTTAGGCTCTTATGGCACTTTGGAGACCAGCCTGGAGTCTGGCCTTGTTTGACCTTGTTTGACCCGAAGTTCATGACCGAAAACCTCCAACTTTGACCTAAGTGAGTTCACGTACACACCCTGCGAATTTGGTGTCTCTAACTCTCCTAGTTCCTGATATCTCAGGGGAGGGGTCAACTTAACCCCCCACCCGAGCGAAGGGTATCCAACGGTTCACTCGGGCGGGTGGCAATGTACCACAAACGGCAAATAGCGAATAAGTAGATTTTGCTACGACACAAACGCATCCGGCGTAAAAAGCTAAGGCTATGTTAATAGTCACGGCAAACTATTAACACGGCAACCTATTCTTGGTTATCCCATTTTCAAGCATTGCAGATTTGGTACCAAATTGGGTCCCCGTCAAATCATGATTGCGTGAAAGGACTAATGCGTGGCAGTTATATCTGAGTCATGGAAAATCACGGCTGATTGCCACCTAGGTACCTAGAAATAGTGAATATATGGTACCTAGTCACGCCGTTACCGGTCGGATGCATGACAACTAGGTAGCATTACGTTATTTACATACTTGATAAAAACATTTGCCCAACGAAGTACCGTTCCAATTCTGTCCGACATTCCAGAATCCCGTCCACCTGCCAATTCGTTTTTTTTCTTTGTTGAAATTTGCGTTACCAGTCTGATCCGGTTCAGTCTATCAAAAATACACGTATGAATACACGTAGGCGGCAAATAGTCGTGGTTTTCCATGACTCAGATATAACTGGCATGCATTAGTCCTCTCACGCAATTCATAACTCCGCATGAATTCTCACTCAAGCTAATTTTACTAGCGATGCTTATATGCAACTGTTAAAGAGGAGCGAGTAAATATGCTCAGACGTCCCCTATCTGTCTGTGTATGAAAACAGAAACAACAATTTTCATACGCATTAGGAGGCAATTCTTAAATAATATTTTTCATAACCGGACAGGGCCAGATTGGATCCAGAAATATCAAAAGTTGGATGGGCAGACGGATTGGATCCTAGAAAGCCGGGCTGGACCCGACCGGAATCAGAGAACTCAATGCGTGAGGTGTTCTATCAGCTAACCATGTCAATATACGTGTGATTACTGAACTTGATATATATATATATATATATATATATATATATATGTATATATATCAAATTAGGTAATCTAAAGCCAAAAATGTGTCTTGCACCTTGGATCGAGATTGCTCTGGTTAGTGGTACGTAGCAATGAGGATGACACTCAGCATGTGAGAGCTGTGTTCACGTTGTGCTTATATGCTCGTCCATCGCTCGACGGCGCGTGCTCAAACTGAATAGGCCCCTTACGAACATCGTTCGCTTGGTCAAAACGACGTATTGCTGAAAACAGCATCTTTTCAAGTAGCTATAGCTGGTCCACGCAGCAATGCTTGTCATTTGCCAAACGGCGCTCTGAAGGCAAAATGTATGCGTTACAAAGTGTGTTCTATTGACCTTGTTCTGTCCAAACACCGTAATAGCGGCGGAGTTGGGGCACTTACCGGTCCATGGCATGCGCGTGGTCCACCGGCAGTGAAAGGCCCAGACCCACTGCATGCAGTGCCGTGTGATCATTAGAATCGCTCGCCCCAGACCCCACTGTATGTCATGTCCTGCTCGGAGCCGCTCGCGCTGGGTGTGCCGGGCCGGCCAGCGGCAGACCACGCTGGACTCGGCGGCGCGCGTCAGCACGTCAGGGTCCGTCCGCACGCGGGCGCCGCCGTATTGGGCGTACAGGAGAACCGTCGCCCACAAGGGTTTGGTTTGATAGTTTTCCGGTTTGAAGGACGCATCTGTGGTTGGGACAAATAAGTATATATGCTCCATTATAAGAACGGGTCCGTGGGACGCTGTCGTCATGTGATGTAATGTCAGGGGTGAGGAAGAAGGGAAGGTTGACATCCCGCCCGCGTGGAGGACAATGTGTGAGGAGCGAGGGAGGGGGAACCTTTTATGACTCTTATTTGACGTCTCACCGAAACCTCAAGTGATTATGCTGAGGTACCGTGTTGCTCGAATCTCTCGCAAGACCGGGGCTTCTCTCAACTCACATCACTAACGCCAGCGGTGTCAGTTTTTAAATTTGTTGCAAGCCGAATCGACGGCATTGGCCTTAAACAAGTTTCGAGGTACATCATGGCTCAACAGGCTTGGGAACCTACCCCTCCCCACTCTTATCACCGGATTAAGCCCACTTTATTTTTATGAAATCCAATACGTTTTTGATTGTATTACTTATAAAGTCCTTATTTTAAGCAGCATAGGGATCTTGCAGGAATGGATCCAGGGAGAACGCACTGGGCGAACGTCTCTCTTCTGATCGGCAAGCGCCGCGTTAGAGGCAGCATGAGGGGGTCAAAGGTGCTCTTCTGTGCGGTCATGGGAGGCGGTACGTTTTTTGTCGTGGGGGACGGGATAAGGTTAGCCATGAAGAATTTGGGTCATCCCTCGCTCTCCAAAGCTGTTTACTTTGACCTCACAAACCACATTGCGTGCCATATGGACCTAGGTGTGTAAAGTTCATTGAATCGTTTATCCATTCAGCTCTAATGATTTTTATCCGGGAGTGAGAGCAACCACGACTTTCTATTACGAGGGAGGGAGAGTTCTAGTGTTGGTAGGTGTACGGCTGTATACGAGAGACATGCGTTTCCATGGAAACATAAGCATCCGGCTACGTCAGCGATCAGTTTTAGCGCAGCTACGCTACTCCAAACCTTGCATAGCTATGACACTGAAATACTGATTTTCATGCACTCAAAGTTAGATGTACACGGTCAGGTCACTGACCTGTGGCGGCGATTCCCGGGGAATCGTTCAATCTGATGTGACAGCGAAATTTAAACGAAGTCATACATCACGCAAGTTATTAAGTGCATTGGCGGGAAACATTACTCACATAGATAACACAGAAGTAATAGCCTGATTCCTTGGAGAACTACTAGTAGAATGGAGGTATAAATGCGCTGATATTTGGTCAAAATACCTTAATGTGACCATGAGCTCTTTTAGCAGCCTTACCGTTTGCTGTTCTATATCACAATGCTCTGCCCATTTTAGGACAAGCATTTTGGAATGCATCTTGATAGTGTCATTCCCATTCTGTAGTTTGCTGTACTGGGTCTGTTGCCGCTGCGGATGTAAAAGAGAATGAGGCGATGCAAGAGAATGACGGGACGCACAGGCGTGCCTGGCGGGGCAGCAGAAGAAGCGGAAGGACACGCAGGCGTGCCTGGCGGAGCGACAGAAGAAGCGGAGAGACACACAGGCGTGCCTAGTGGAGCGACAGAAGAAGCGGGGGGGGGGGGGGACACACGGGTGTGCCTGGTGGAGCGGCAGAAAAAACGGAGGGGCACACAGGCGTGCCTGGTGGAGCGGCAGAAGAAGCAAAGGGCACACGGGCGTGCCTGGTGGATCGGCAGAAGAAGCAGAGGGGGAGGCAATTTAAACGCACAATTGGCTCTCGTGTCTTTATAAAAGCGATCTTTTGTTTATTTCGGCAAACAAAAAGAAGGGTTGAATATAACTCCTTTCTGAGCAGCGTTTTCAACGTTACCCCGATTTTTACGGTTCCCATCCCTTTTTAGTTAGTTATATCAGGTATGTAAGCACACCTTTGATCGCTGCAATTTATCATCGAAAACATAGGCAACGAAAATACGCGTAGCATTGAAAGGAAGAACGTCATCAGTAAGTCACTAGGTGTTCCGATCGCCAAAAACAGTGTAACGCAAGTTATCGCATCCAGTTATGCAGGACAACGAGCAAACATCTGTTGTCCATGTTTGCTTTTTCTGCTGTCTGAACTTCTGAGACTTGTGATGCTGATGGCCTTGTGGTGGACAATTCACAAGTTGTTGCGCATGCGCCCTCAACCCAATTGGAGCTGACGCTGCCTAACATCGGCGTGTGCCTACACATCTGTTACCGACTCGCCGGACGACTTCGCGAGACAGCTGTGCCCCGGAGCATTCTTCCACGCTCTAAGCGCGCTCCAAGTTGGAAACATTTCCGTTCGAACTTCGACAACAACTGCCGCGATATTGTTCTGCCGATCAGGCCGGCGGCTGATTCGGCCCCCGGCCGCGGTCCGGCCTCTGCAGAGCACCACACCCAAGCCCAAGCGCACGCAAACACGGCTCGAAAGTCAGCCGGCCCGCCCGGTGCCGCCCTGTTTACGGCTCGTCCGGCTGCGCTAGGAAGTCGCTGCGATGCACCTGCAATGAGCGACGAGGGCGGTGCGTCTGGGAAGCCAGCGGTAGGGGGTTCGATTCCCGCGCTGCCCGCACTTACTGCCAGGATGATGGGCAGGCGACGCCATATAACCTCAGGAGCTGAGAGCGTAGGAAAGCCCCGATTGCATGACAACCACATGACGAGGGCAGTCGCTGCCGTCACGGCGATGGCTCGGGGAGTGATGGTGACAGCTCATGGTGGTATGACCCCCCCCCCCCCCCCACATGTCTTCGTCCCGTGCTGTGACGCCATCTGGGGGTGTCACGTCATCGGCCATCGGCTGCTCTCGTCTACCGCCTGTCTCCCTGCCGCTCCGCTCCTTCACTCGATACCGTGTGACTGGACGGCAGCATCCAGCGCTGGTGGCCGCACCCGCCGCGCCTTAGCTCACTGCCCCATTCGGTGACACCGTCTAGCCGTCCGGTGGTGGGTCCCTACGGTGTGATCACACGGCCGCCTCCCGGCCACTCTGATCGCGGGCAGGGCGGCACCATTATCGGCCCGCGTCGCTATTGTATTAGTGCAGCGGTCCCGGCACGGCCGACGTGTTGTCGATGCGGTGCGCGAGGCACCAGCCGGCCGACGCGATGGATGAATGCCGTAATTGCGGCGGAACTGCCGCGCCCTGACTGCGCCAGTGCTGCGCGCCGCGGCTTTCAGCGCGCCGCTATTGCCGGCGCCGCCGTGGCGTGATTGGATTCGTGGCGGCTGTTACAGCCACGTGCGTCGCGGCAAGCGCCGCTTGCGAAGCTCAGTGACGGGTGTCTTCTTGCGGGCTGCATGTGACTGATGACGGCCGGATGCCAGACGTGAATGAGACGAATGCTCAAGGGATTGATGCAACCCTCGCGGATGCGAGCCACGATGTGGGTGGCACTGTCGCCTGCCGTGAAAAATATAGACATTGGGACATTTAGCGGCGCAGTAGTGTAGAGGAAATGTTCCACATTTGAAGATGTCAGGGCACGCTGCAGATGTGATGGAAAAAGCTCACTTGTTGGTGAGCTCTTAAAGGGAGTGTTCCAGATTTCTATAAACTTTCAAACTGAAATAGCCATCTTGAAGACTACTCGGTGCAGTTCACAGCCCTGCCCTTTTTAAGACCTAAATGCTTCTAGTTTCTTAGTTACACTCCCGCAAAGATGGTTGACCCATTTGGAGACGAGTATTTCAAGTTACCTTTGCATTTATGACATCATAATAACGTCATTTACATCCTGCCGTTCCATAAGCCATGCCGTGATAAAGACCGAACAAATATAATGATCAAATCGTTCATAACCGGCACTCGTGAGCATGACACCCAGGCATAGCAGCCGTCAATTGGCTCTCAATCAATGTTGTGCAAGATACGATGGCGTAATTAAGCAATGATTACGCCATCGGTGGCATCAATGGCCGTCCCGGTGGCTCAGTTGGTAAGAGCGCCTGCCTTCCGATCCTACCACTCGTGGCGGGGTGGGTTCGAGCCGCAAAGGCGCTCGCTATTTGTCCTTGACAGGTATGGCTTGTGGCCAGTGGCAGTAGTTGCGCTGAGGGTCAGTGGACGTCAGAGGGCAGGACAGATCGTGCAAAGCATTGCGGCAACTTTCGCCGCTAGATTCTGCCGTCGCCTGGAATTGCGCCATCAGATGGTAGGGACCAGGTCTCACACAAGAAACACTGCTTGAAGTTAGCCCGGATCCCAGAAATCCATCTATTCAAAGAGTTTGGATTAACTTAAAAGATGACGCATCGAGGAGCATGTTTACTAGGCACAGAGATCATGTTGCCTAGAGCAGTTTTTGCCACTTAAAAGCAAACCAATAGTTATAAGTTAGCTTGTTTCATCGTGCCTGATGCTAGTTTCAATACCTTCAAATGTGAAACATTCCCTTGAAGGCTGCAAATTTCTGAATAACAAAATTTCTCTTATCAGTGAATGTCCTCCACGTTACGCCATGGGTTGGTTGCGTGATGGAATGGATTTGTGACGTGTGGGCTACCTGGTATCAAATGGCAACCAACCATACCTCAGGAATACCTTGGGATACGCAGTAACTCTCCAGCCATTCTCTTGGTGGCGGCTGCGGTGGCGGGTGAGCACGTGACACAGTTAGAGATTTGCATATGCATTGGAGTTTTTTGGTACAAGAACTATTCAGACCTATTCAGAAATGCTTTTCAGGTAAAGCTTATGCCAGTTTGAGCTAGTCATGCCTGCTAATCATACTATCATAATTTTCATTATATCACATGTCTGTTTACCATTGCTACCCTTTGCTTGGCTCTCTGCTCAGTATGTCTGCATGTATTCTCCACTGCAAGTAATTTTCAGTGCTGTGGTTTTGGTAGATACGTATACGTATATACGTATATATGTATATACATATACGTAGGTGAAAAACCTTGTGTTAGGCAAATGAGCATGCTAGTTCTATGTAGTTCAACGTTGTTCACGTGGTGGCTTCATTCCAACAGTAGACCATGTCATGTCATGTCACCATGTCATTAAGACTGCAGCCCTGCCCTGCCCTGCCCCACTAGCCTACATTTGCCTGCCTTGTAGGCCAGGTGAGAGCAAGTTTTCACGCTTCGACTGGAATGCAATGTGATGTGGGAGGACTGTTGGCACGTATGACATGAAGTGACCTGGCCACGTGTCAGGTCACAACCTGCCCTGACCTGAGCTGCCCTCCACAGGTGCTTGTCAGCCTTGCCCACCCTGACCTGGGCTGAGCTGGCCTGGCCTGGTCTGGGTCGGGACCGGAGACCCGGGTGGGGCCAGCGTCGAGACCGGAGCTGGGCCCGGAATGGCGAACGGGGCCAGCGCCTGGGATATACGGCATACTTGACATTGGATAACCTTAAGCTTGACCGATATCGTTCGGGAAGGAACGGGCTAGAAGTAGCGGTCGTCCGTCCATCGGCTGCATGCGCACCGCTGCTGTGCGCTGGCTGCGGTCGTTGTCCGGTGTAGAGGCACCGCTGCTGGTCCTCGACGTTACGTGCTGCACGCATGCCCCCATCCTGTGTATTCTCCATGCGTGGTCTACAACATTACGCTGTGCCATTTGCATGTAGTTTCATTGATGATACAAAGCTACCATGGTACGCTGGTAGGCAGAGCCTGTTTTGACTGAAACCACTCGCATGGCCCGGGCATTGCAAAGAAAGACAGTGAAGAGAGGAGAGAGAAACTGCCCTTGGGCACGCCACTGGCTGAGATTGAAGTCAGTCAACCAAACGTTCCCAAAGTCCTCAATTTGATTCGGGATAATGCCAGGGAGGCGCACAGTTCAGCGCGGTATGATCATGTAAAACGAGTCTAAGCAATGCGAATCTTTTACATCTCTCAAGCCAATGTTTTTTCCCATAGTAGTATACATCGAGCAACATCCATATTCTCCACATCACCATCCCATTACTGGCAGCAGTTCCACCACCCGTTCCATAGGCGCGTCGTGCGAAGCATTACCCGTGTGGTAAGACGGTCCGAGACGCACGTGGGGAGGCCTGAGTGGTCCCCAAGGGCCAAGAGAGGAGGGTCTCCATCGTATCTGGCACGGCAACGGGTGCAGAGCACCGCGGCGGCCTCGGCTAGCCCCTGCAACTGGGACTCGGATGCAACAGCAGGTTCCGCAATTGCTGTTTTCCCCAGCTGTCGCTCCGACGTTGAGACCCTCTTCTTCCTCCGCAGAATCCACCTCCACTTTAGCATCGTTGAAAACAACTTGCCGGGGCTGACGCAGGAACACCTGAGTTATGAGACAGGAGCACCAGGCTGCGATACCGTAACGCAGTAGGCATTCCAAACATAGCATACAGAAATTTACTTGCGCGTGTTTTTGATTGTCTGAAATACAGACATCAGACAAATGTGGCTTATATAATGCATTAATATGGTTAAAAATGCGCTGAAAGTGCCAAGCATAAAACTTCACACCTATGCTACACCAAAACCGACACTACACCCAGTACATCACTGAGAGCCTGAGGACGTATTTATCATGATACTGACTGGTGAAATGACTAACAGACACAACACTTGAGCACAATCTCCATGCACATGACGTAATGTTAAGTGAATGCAACATATGTGAATTTTGCGAATAAGAGTGCTGAACTTAAGACCTGTATTTTAAAAAGAACACGCCATGTACAAGCCTACATAGATGGCCCTGTCATTGCCTGGAACTTTTTCTTTGGGTCTTGATTTTGAGCTTGGGAATGCCCTGGCCGCAAGGTGTACCTCGCATACTCAATCGTATCCTGCTTCCTCGTTGATGTTACATGTGTCTAACCGCGCTCTTGAAGGTGGGCCTTGTGAGCTGAAAATCCGAAATGGCTGGTGTCATGTCCTTTTTATAAAAAAAATGCACATAACACCGGGCTGCCACTGAGTGCGTACAGTGTAACAACAACATCTCAGCAACAATAACGCATGTACAGTGTGACAGCAACATCTCAGCAACAATAATGCATGCACAGTGTAACAGCAGCATCTCAGCAACAATAATGCATGTACAGTGTATCAGCAGCATCTCAGCAATAATAATGCGTGTACAGTGTAACAGCAACATCTCAGCAGCAATAATGTATGCACAGTGCAACAGCAGCATCCAAGCACCAATAATGCATGTACTGTGTATCAGCAGCATCTCAGCAATGATAATGCGTGTACAGTGTAACAGCAACATCTCAGCAACAATAATGCATGCACAGTGTAACAGCAGCATCCAAGCAACAATAATGCATGTACAGTGTAACAGCAGCATCCAAGCAACAATAATGCATGTACAGCACAACTTTGAGTGCTCAGCTTGACACGCACGCATAATCAATGCATGCAGTTCAGCAGTAGATTCACAACACGGATAATATTTCAACATCTGGTGCAGCAAATTCATGTTTGGCAGAGCTCCATAGCCCTTGCTTGACTACATCATTCATACTGATATCCCCACATCTGGATGGGCAGGTGGTTACATCGTGTGGTCACGGTTTTATAGTTACAAACTTAGTTGGAGAGGCAGGATGCTGACCAGACAAAAATGGTCAAATATGCTGGAAAATATACTAAAAGCCAGCTTAATAAGCCAAACTATGAGTACTCATATCTAATACATGCATTACCTTGTAATACTGTTGCTCGCTGATGCCAGCAAACCGGTTTGGCATATGTTTTGGTCATAATTTGTTTGCAGCTTTGTAAGTTGACATTTTTGCAGCCGGGCTATCTACCACATACCACAAGAGCATTCCAAATCACCAGCCTTCTGGGTCAGACGGAATATGAAATCCACACAAGTAGAAAGCGAGGCGTGTGAACAAGCCTCAGACAAAAAAAAAACATTCATCCATGGCAGCGGGCATCCACATCTACACACTTACACACCTACATTGACGCATCGCAGCCCTGGACCTGGCGCACCGGTGCACTGAAGTCCAAAATGCTTATGAATTTCGACAGTCTTGGTTTGAATAACGTTTCGAGAGTATTCACACATAATATGACTTTGGCAGCATTAGCCGTTTTCACAATGGATTGATGCACTTAAAAACCTTAAATGTTTTCTTAAAGTTTCTATGAAGTACCTTGCATGGTCAACCATCTGCTGTTACATCATTGATCTTACGTGTGCCTGGCTACCGTTGAAGGTGGGCTTCGTGGACTGGAAATATGAAGTGATTGATGTCATGGCTTTGTATCATGTATAACTCAGCATTCTGTACATCTCTCATGTGACATCTGCTTTGTAGTGTCTGTTTATCATCATCCGTAGTATATACGTAGGGCCCTGACAAAGATGAATCTATTTTCATGCAATTTCATTAGTACGCAGTACGTAGACTTCGTGTATACAATCAAAAATAAATGTGTTATATTAACGGTACCCTTTACAGACATTTATTCAGTCCATGCCTTTACTTTACCCAAATTCTAGGAAAATACTGAGCATGACAACCAGCAATGTACATCAGTCGAGGTCGCTGGATGCCAGCTGCCCTGTTATTGTTTACATCGATGCTGCGTGAAACAAGATAGGATCTAAGTATCTTTTCATTTTAGGACCATACATCTTGGATCATGTTGAAAGGGAATGTTTCCCTTTCATTTGGGGTTTTGAACTGAAATAGTCATCTTGAGGACCTTTTGATGCAGTTCACAGCCATACCTTTCTTAAGATCCCAAGCCCTCTGGTTCCTGAGTTGCGCAAGCCCAAAAGTAGTAAAAAGGTTTATTGAGGTACTATTTCAAAGCCACCTCCGCAGTGATAATGTCGTAGAAACGTCATACGATCGCCATGATATAAAAGGCTGTTTTCTGCTTATAGTCAAAAACAGCATAGCCGCTGATACATTCGCAAAAGCGATGATGCGGTGCATATGATACAATCTGTGGAAGGTGATTGGCTGTAAGTAAGATTTCGCTGCTGAATGCGTGTCACGAACGTAAGCGTGAGAACTTTCGGGTTGTGCGGCACTCCTCGTCAATGGGGCGTTTTTCCTTATATCTAGGCCATGGGCCAAAGTTATAAAGAAAAGAACGCCACTGTCTACAAAAAATAGGACACCGAAAAAATGGCGTTCTCCCGAATGTCTTAAAACGGAAGACGCGACGAAAAATCTGTTTTTCTCCCGCTGGCGTTTTTTCTTCTTCTACTCACGTTAGGGACAGCTCGGTTGGCGCCGTGTGCACCGGAACAAAGAATTTTGGAAGGGTTTATGGGTTAGCTAGGCATTATAAGATTAGAGAAACATAACAGTAATTATGTATATATATACATATATATATATATATATATATATATATATATATATATATATATATATATATATATATGTGTGTGTGTGTGTGTGTGTGTGTGTGTGTGTGTGTGTGTGTGTGTGTGTGTGTGTGTGTGTATAAATGCATATCTTGCTAAATATTTAACACATGTTGCGCGGGAATTTAAATATTGAAAAAACTTGTGTCACTCAATTACAAGCTCTTGAGCTGCATTACCATGAATCCCTGTTGGGATTTGGTTTGGAAGGAAGCTCACGGTGAAATGCCGTGTTATGGCCGAAAATCTGTGTGGAAATTGTGAGAAAACCTGCAATTTGATAGTCCCACGAGCTGTACAAGTGTGGAATCACACTTGTTTTTTAAGAGTGTGAATAAGGGTCTTGAAATGAGTGTGATCACTGGTGGTGCGTGCCAGTGGCTTATGTTGATCTTGATGTGTTGGGGAGTGTGCGTGCGAGGTTTGTGCTTCTCAGAGAAAGCATTGTTTTGGTGTTCTTTAAGTCTACTGACTCCCAATAAAATGTGATATATCAATACCTGCCTCTATCTTTATGTTCATGCTTGAACAGGACAAGGCAGTGATGCCTGTTAACTAAAAGGAACACCACGACCTATGTTGCAGGGGTGTGCAAAGACAATTTGCTACTTCATTATGATATTGCCAACCTTTTTAACCTATTGAAGCATTACATCATGTAATTAATCCATTGCATGTCATTATATTAGCAATTCATTTTGGCAGTAGGGACTGGTCTGCGCAGCTCATTAACGCAAATGCTTGGTGTAAGCTCACATGATACAGCTTTGCAGAATTGTCTTCCCTTGAGAGTTCTGAATTTTGAATCCAGGCAAGCATCGCTCGTGGGTCATCAATGCCATAGTCACTGCAACTTGTGAGATGCTGGGCGCTGCGAAAGGTGGAAAAGCATTTATATTGGTTTCTTGGACAGCACTTACCGATATTTTTATTATGAGCCCTGTGTGCATCAGCAGCTTCACCATTTCCTTGCATTTTGTCCATCTAGCCATAACTGCAGGCACTTGTCATCTCTCCAGTGTTGTGCAAGGTCAGCGGGTTTGCAGTGTCATTTTACTACATGCAACATTTCCTTGTTATACATGTGCTGTTACTTGCGTGAACAACATTTTTGAGTGAAGCAGCCTGATGGTTGCACCATATTGCATGGCTGTGAAAACAGAAGACGTGCTTGCATCTTTGTCACCCATGTTTTGTGAATTTCCAAAACAGGCTGAGCAAGTAATATCACTTATTGGCTGTGTGCTTTGCTGAAAGTGATTTGTACGTTGTATCATGTGTTTTGGTCAGTCATATGTCAGATGCGGAGTTAATACAAAAATGTATGTTTGACCTATCTTTTCATGATGTACTGTGAAAGTAGCAGGGATTGCAATACAAAAACCATGGCATTGTTCATTATGTCATGCAGTACAGTATAGCACTGAGACAGTGCGACGATGGCACTGTTGACCCGTGCCATCACGCAATGTATCACATTGGTTGACTTCTCTGTCAAGCCCATGAGGTAACAGTTTGTAATTAATGAATGACTAGTAATAATCGATTTAACAACGCCAAAGGACTATCAACAGTGAGAATGCTCCTACACCACAACGGTAATATCAGGGTTAACTAGTAACTGCATAGATAATCCTGAGCAAAAAAAAAAAAACATTTTGGTAGCTCAACCTTATGTTCTTCACCATAAAATAGCAATGTTTTGGCAATTCATAGCAATGTGCAATGTTGCAGATTTATTAATTTTTGCACGAGACTGCATTTCCTGTTACAAAAAAAGAAGTAACTACCGTGCACATCACATGATATCAATGTAAGGATCACAGCACCGCAGGCAAGCATAAGTCGACAACACAGTATTCACATCCTCAACAGTCCCTGGCAGGTTTCGGTACGAGATTCATGACAGTCTTCACAGCAAATCGTGCTTTGATATTAATAATCTGCCCTAGAAGCTGGCGATCGCTACGTCGCGTATGTCAACCAGCCCACCAAAGCTTCTCTTACGACCAGTACCAAGACAAAAAAATCCACAAACAAGCCATTCACTAATCCGCCGCCCAACACAGCGCCCGCGACGGCGTGGCGTCTCGGCGCGAGCTTACATGCGTTTCGAGGTATTCTTTAGGTCTGGCTGCCAGATGATGCCAGGTTTTGCTGTCGTCACAAAACCATTTCATGACGCCATTAAGCAATGATGTAATGGGGTGCATTTCTACCAACTTTGAAATTTTACTGCTTAGGGTGGTTTTAGCTTAAAAGTTTGAAGCTTACCAATGACTACAAGTATGCTTTTTCCGTCATATATGATGTAAATCTCAATGCCTTTAAATATGGAATATTCCCTTTAAGGCATGTAAGCCCTGTGAGCCTGTAAGTCCCGTAAGCAAGCTCTGTAAGTACTGTAAGCAAGGGTTGTAACTACTGCATACATATGGACAGGGATGATATGAGGACATGACAGTTTTTTTCTGTCACGTCTGCGTCACAGATGCTACCGAGTTGAAAAAGTTTTGAACAGTTTCGGTGGGAAGAGATCTGGTGCGATACTTGCCCATAAAAGCATGATCTTACTCACAGCCAGGCTAACCGCAATTGTATCAAATGATGCGTCTTTTCAAACATGTCCTTTAATCTCTACAAAACATTTCTAACCGAAACTCGCTGATAAAAGATGCGTGGTTAGAAAATAAACACTAATGAGTTTATCAAAGTTGTACAAAGTTTTTCATCCAAATCCATCCCAAAAACGGCTATTATAATTCCCCAAAAGCTTCCACTCAACATGCTGACATTGATGGCGACCGGTAGCACTTAGTGCCATTTTTGCGGTCTAGGAACGAGTCACTCCGCAAACGGGGACATAACACTCCACCTCGCCCGGTCATCTCCGTAAGCGCTGCACTTGGGGTGCGCGCCCTACACCTACGTAAATCAGCTAGAACAGCTTAGGAAATGCCACAGCGGCGCAGCAAAGCCAGAGTGTTCACGTTCGCGCTTGAAAAATGCATTCAGCGACAAAATCTGATTATTAGCCAATCACCTTATGAAGTTTGGGCCATGTGTACCGCGTCAACGCTGACACGAATGCATGAGCAGCCATACTGTTCTTGACCATGAACAAAAATCAACCTGTGATATGACGGCGATCGTATGACGTTTCCATGATATCACGCGTAAACCCTGCATATTTCTACGGCCTTCAAGCTCCGGAACCAGATGGAATTTGGGCGTTAACAACGGCATGGTCGTGAACTGCATCGGATGATTTTCAATACGGCTATGTCAGGTCTAAGCCCCTTACAAAGTGAAATAACTCTTTTGAATGATTATTCTGGTCATGGAAACTTGGCCTCCTGCAAAGCTGGATAGGGGGTCAACACCTCTGATGGCGGTCTGTAATGGCGTGAACCTAATGGAGGTGCAGCCAGGATTTTCCTAATGGAGGAGCCCGACTCTCGTTCAACACATATCGTGCCGATTGTTATCTTTCTCTCGGACGACATCAATATCAAACATCCGGGGCTAAAGGAAAAGGACGGACCCGGGCTGCTTCCTTCGCTGCGTCCCTGAAACAGTCCGTGGGTATCGCGCAGTGGCGTAGGTGGGGAGGGGGTAAGAAGCGCGTGCCCCCCCCCCCCCCTCCACCTTTCCTAGGTCTTAAGATGCCCGAAGAGCCCCTCGGTGACGACGATGAAGGGGTCGATCTGGGGGTCCGGTGAGCCTTCAAATTTGGCCAGAATTTGGCCAAAAAAAGGGGCCCGACTCGGCTGGGACAGTGTTCGAGTCGGCCTGAAAGAGGGCTCGAAGGCCCCCCGCGGCCGTCAGTCAAGGGTCGATTGGAAGGTCGAAGGGTCTGAAGGACTGGCTGCAAGTCTCATTAGCGACTGCCGCCTGAAGGGCCGGGTTTCTCAAATGTAAATTAGAGAGTCTCTTGCACCGATTGTGGACCGAGTGGACTTTTGCCTTGGCCAGAAACCACCAACACCGAACAGCCGGCCACGTGTTGGTCTGAGACCTGGGGTCCACTTCCAATGCAGGGACAAGGTCAGGCCCAAGATTTGCATTGGTCAGGCCCCCTGGAACGATTAGGGGTCCCTGTGGCCGTGGGGGGCTCACGATGCCTGGCAGGGGCGCTATGTTGGTGGGGGCATTCGAGTCGTGCAGGGAAACATTCGTAAGACAGGGACAGGAACGGGAACCCAAATGTCAGAAAACTTCTTGCGCCGATCGGGACCCTCTGACAATGGAAGGCGACATGAAAATTGATGATGAGCGCATACAATGTAGCAATGGAAGGGCCATGTGTTGGCCCAACATCGAACAGGATTCTTTCACCTCAGTTGAGTCATGAGCTCATAAAGCCGACAAAAACACACTATCATTTCTGTCCGCCCCTCGGCCGCCGTCTAGCGTCAGCACCATCGTGGGGTCAACGCTACGCGGCTTGTGGGGATTGCAACGTCGGATGTCGGGATTTTTGCCTCAGACTTGCGAGCACATATGCTGCATAATATAACCTTTCACTAATTGACTCTTAATGAAGGTTGGATATTCTCAGTCGAGCATCAGTTGGCCATACTAGTACAAATATTTGACCTTTTTTATTCACGGCCTACGATCACAGATCCTCCATAATTAAATAGAACGCATGACGTTCTTGTAAAACCTTTGTTTGCAATCAGTTTAGAAAGTGTCGACTGGATCATTATAAGATGAATGGCACCGGTGGTTTATTACATGCAGTCATTGAAGGGTCGCTGCCTTCAGTTTAGAAGAACAATGATTGGTATTTACGGCTCGTTGAGTGTCAGGGCCACTTCAAGACGGATGCCTTTATTATGTACCATGTGGGATCCGGTGGTGGCGTGGCAGGGGCTTGAACCCAAGACCGGCAGGCTTAGAGCCGAGCGTCCGAACCACAACGACCCCCGCATCCCTCACTTTATGGACTTCAAAATATCAACATAATTTAATCTTCCGCTAACTTTTTTATTTCGTTCCTGTTCTACGAGGCAGATATAAAACTAAAACGAATAAAATCGCACCCCTCGAAAGCGAGCGTGCCATATCCGGTGTTTTTTGTCTGGAGAGGCGGTCCTTCACTATCAGGGCTCTTTTGTCAACTCTGTGTCCCTCCCCTTACCAAGACCCTGGCTGCGCTCCTGGTACTGGGCGGCAATTCGTAAACAGCCTGTTGATAAAGGACATGCCCCTAAACACTTGGCCCCTTCAGGGCATACCATATCTCCGCTTGTTCGATCGCTCACCTGCTGTGGCAAGCGGCACATTGCGAGCGAGATGGCCCAGACGCTGGCTGCTGACACGGCAGTCTTTCGGTGACGTCGACTGGTGACGAGGATGGCGCCAGGCATTGGCTAATGACACGGCAGTCTTTCGGTGACGCCGGCTGGTGACGAGGATGCGGTACTGGCTGCTGACACGGCAGTCTTTCGTTGACGTCGGCTGGTGACGAGGATGGCGCCAGGCACGGGCTGATGACACGGCAGTCTTTCGGTGACGTCGGCTTGTGACCAGGATGAGGTACTGGCTGATGACACGGCAGCCTTTCGGTGACGTCGGCTGGTGACGAGGATTGTGCCAGGCACGGGCTGAGGACACGACCATTGTGTCAGACACTGCCTGCTGATACGGCAGCCTTTCGGTGGCGTCGGCTGAAGCTTGGCCGGTGCACTGCCTGATCCACGGACCAGTACGTGTATACAGGTGCGATGCGAGCTTCTAGCTAAGGACCGATTGCGGGACGGATGCTGGAAAATGGTGATGGCAGATGCGATCAAATTCAAAATTTTATCCAAACCGATACCGTTGGTCATGTGGCGATCGTGTTTCAAAATTGAGAATTGACCAATTTAGTTCTGAGTCCAAAATCCGACAAATTTGTGAACTGATGATGTGCATGCCATTTTTGTCCAAGTAATTAGTTCACTGCGTTTGAAATGCACATTAAGCGTTTCTTAGGTGCATTAATACACTGGCGAGAATGGTACAGATTACATCTATTATACAGGGAAGAAAATTACCTTTGGGTCTGGTTCTCACCATGGTAACCAAGGGACGATTCGACAATGGGTACCTAATCAAATTTTCATCGCTAGAATTATTTTCATGCATCCAAAAGCCAACACCCTGAAATGCATCTTGCTCCTACAGCAAGTTCATAAGAGTTCATGCCACACACGCAGAGACAAATTTACCCCTTTCCCTGGAGTGCCCCATCTGTCGCTCCCTGCAGCACCAGCTCAAGGAGCTCCATGATTCACGCAACGCCCAGCTGAGCCGCTTTTGACCTTACCAATACTTTAAGTCCACACGCTGTTAACGCGAACATTACCCGCTCAGAACGCGCGTAAAATCCTACTGACACTGACTTTGCCCGATCAAAATTATACCTTTCTCATGCGCCTCAGTACAAACACTCTCCAGGTGGCAGCATCATGGCTGCGAACGCCGCTGAATCTCGACCATAACGCTTCGTTAGCGTTCCAGGAAACATCTCTAGCACCGTTAATATTCGCTTGTGACGTGTCTTGCATCCTCCACATGCACTTCCACGATCTGACTCACGTTGCCTTTGCACCCTTTAGTCATAAAGTAAGATCATTTACTCATAAAACAGTAATTCAATCATTACTCAGGTGCACATTGCACCAAATCACACATTCGATCACATGTGATCGATACACGTGCGCAAAATTCGTCAGAAACGTCTCCCTGGGCACAAATGCTTTCAGCTTGTTCTCAGCCGAGTGATGAGACCACCACAAATACCAGCACGACCCTTTACGGTCTTTTTAAGACCTACCCCCCTGGGCCCAGATGTTCTGGATCAACTTCTCGCCGCTTTGTCGAGCTGGAGGACGATCCCAAGCACACGTCTCGCCAGGAGCATCCCTGTCTCGCGACATGGGCCGTACCTTTGACGCAACACATAGAGTGAGCTCCTCTCTCACGCATGCAGCGACCACCCGGCTCTCGACCAGAACTGCTCACCCAGGGGACTGACTCAGGACGCTCGCGTTATGCACCAAGGTACCTCCGATGCCAAGAACACCTCGACTCATTCTTTGAGGAGCCAGGGCAGCGTCTTCGCTGCGGCATCTGAAATAAAACATGGGTTGAGAAGGTACACCGATTTTCACCGATTGCGCCACGTGCGCGTAACACATCATTTTAGGGACTTCGGTGGCAGGTGAGTTAAGGTGAGGTGAGGGGAGGTAAGATGAGGTGACGTGAAGTAAGGTGAGCTGAGGTGGGGTAATGTAAGGTAAGGTGGGGTGAGGGGAATGCGAGGAGAGAGGAAGAGAGGAAAGGTAAAGGGGACGGAAGGGAGACGAACGGAACAGGAGAGAGCCAGAGACGAAGAGGAAGAGATAGAGAGAGAGAGAGAGAGAGAGAGAGAGAGAGAGAGAAAAAAAAAGTTATTTGTATTGACTGTGATCGCCGCATGGCCAATGGAGTAACAGGTTTGAATGGCATTATTGCGACATGGGTGCCTTGCTGACCTTGAAGCAGTCTGTCCGAAATAGTCTGCACATCTTCGTCGGCGTATAGCTCATAAACTAGCTGGGTTTAGGTCTTAAAAGGGGCAGATCTGTGAACTGAACCGAATGATCTTCGTGATGCTTATTTCGATTAAAAGCCCCATACAAAGGTGGAACTCCCTTTGAAAAGAGCAGTATTTTACACTGGCATGCACTGAGACCCATATCCAAGACAAAAAGAAAATTGGAGTGGATTGTGCAAATTGACCAAATGGCTTGACCACCAAACACCGTAAATAGAAGCTTTAATGTAGCAAGATGTTTACCGCCTGATACAAACGATACATATATGTTTGCCGTGTAGAGCAGACCAGCATACCATCAAACACCACTTACCTTCGTGGTATAAAGTCGGGTTGGCTCTTACCGCCAGATCACACGTAACGGCTGAACGGGTAAACGGTGCAATAAACTTTACACAGTCAGGGGCATGAGGCACATAAAGATCTGAGAGGTTAAACGGAAAAGTTCCGGAGTACGGGAATAGCCGAAGTCTTTCCTGCCTAGCCCTGTCACCGTCCTCCACAACCAAACGTACGTGCCGCCGCCCATGGCCGTCATAAAAGTGCGTCCTGGGCGCCCTAAGGCGTTCTTTAGATGCCCGCCAAAACAAAGTCAGTGAAATTCGTGGGAAAAACTGGGAAAGGTAGGTGGTCGTGCGCGTGCTTCGCCCCTCCCCTACAATTTACAAGAAATGACAGTCCCTGTAACATAGCTTCAGTTCTTTCAGTTCTTGCAGCAAAAAAGGAGAGCTACTGTGGCAGTCAAATGCATTGGTTGAACTCCTTGCCTTAAGAAATATCAGATAGACTTTATGTATCGAGCGAAGAGTTATTTGAAACGAGCGTGGTAAGAGAACTCAATAAATGCAGCGGGTTGCGTTTTTGGCTTCTCGGCATGTGTTTTGGAGTCCCTGCATAGTCTGACAGAACAGGAGCATTGCAGCAGCATTTACAGGTGGCAGCCAAGATATCAGGGAGCTCTGATATTGGCATGGAGATATCAGGGAGCTCTGATATTTGCATGGCCAGCAAGAACGGCTTTCTTAACACTTTTGAAACACGTAGTTATACTCCAGTCGCAGTGGATATTTGCAGAGCAAGATTTAAAAGCTGGACAATCGCTCATCTCATCTTAACATGCAGATTATGGCCTAATCTGGTCACAATGATATAAACAATTGCTCCGGATAATATATTTTACGGCTTTCATGCGCTTCATCAGCTTCGACCCATGGCCATACGGCGCGAAATCTGTGAGCGTTATGGTAGCGTTCATCTCTGGTTGGAATTCATGCCCTCCCAATAGGCTTACGATTACTTATTGAACCATATAAATAAGGCTTCAGGTGTTTGTAACGGCCACATTCGAGCTCGGGAGGGAGAAAGGACGAACAGCCAATAGCCAATTTCCGTCAAAGTTGTGAGCGATTCGCTCGTGTCGCTGCTAAAATACTGGCTTACAGATAACGTTTGGCTCCCATGTCCGACATCATGATCAGCACATCACACCCGATTCTCTCGGGCACCCCAGCACCCAGGGGCATCGTCTGAGAAATGTTATCGACGATGGCAAATGTATCCAGCAAAACAAATCGTCAACAGAACGCAGCAGGCATTCCGATCCTTTTTAAAAGAAGCTAGTCGCTAAGTGAGCAAGCCCGTCATCACTTGTCGTTTCTATTGCTGGGCCCAGTTGGTCACGAAGCTTACTCAGCGCATTCCTTTATAGCCTATAGGTGTGAAGGGAAAATGGATGGATTTTTCCCCGGTGCGACTCTTTCATCCCTTTGCAGTGCCTAGATACGTCTCACGTACATGTGGATCTCGCGTACAGTATCTATATTGCGCATTTGGACGGGGTTTTGAACTGAAACAGCAATCTTGAAGATCATTTGGTGCAGTTCACGGCCCTGCGCTTCGTGAAACCTAAAAGCCTTTAGTTGTTGAGCTACACGCCCGCTTATATGCACAGGCTATTTCGTGCAGACTATTTCAAACTGACTTGGACATGTATGACGTCATAGAAGTGTCATTCAAATGTGTCCACCCCCATTTGTCATGCGGCGTTTAAGGCGAGGAAGAATATTATCATCGAATAGCTTATGTCTGACGTTCATGAGCACGTTTTGCGGATATGACTTAAAGTAGCTCTCAAAGAATGGTGTACAGGCAAGGCCATCTTTATACGAATCGCGTTCTGTGCTGCGTAATACAAGAGTTTGGCATGCGTACTAGGCATCACGGAAATGAGACTTGTAATCGAATAAGTTAAGAAACGCCATAACCAAGGTTGTGGTCACGAGTAAACACCTTGACGTCACTGAAAAAATGAAAGACTATCACGAGAAAAGTGCAAAACTTGACCACATAGCGATATTTGCTTCAGTCAACACGTGCGGTACCGCCACTGCCACCTCTCGGCAGCTTGAATTACTTCAAGTGTTAGGGTGGCATTTCGCACGGTAAGTTTGGCAACATCTTAAATCTCATAGGATACTTAAAGACATGAAGACATTCCGGTCAACAGAGAGCCATAAGGGCCCATCAAGGTTGGCCTTTCTCAGGTTCCACACACTCATCTTAGAAATAAACTCACCTCCCGACCTGCCTTAAGTTATCTATAAATGAAACATGTTCACCGAAAGAACTCATCCAACTATTTTGTGAATGTTGTCGGATAGGGACTTCTTACCAATTCGTTTGCCAGCCCATTCCGATGTTTCACTAGTCTTTGACCAAGTGACATCTGCCTCTTCACTGCTCTACTCGTACCTTTTGCTGCATGAAACTGGTTTCCTCTCAGTCTCGGCTTAATTTCCAGTGCTCTATTTAGATCTACCCTAGTCCATCCCTTTTATGATCTTGAATACCTCCATCAGATTCCCTGTAAGTCTACGATATTTCAGTTAATACAGATTCAAAGTGCCAATCCTTTCCTTAAAGTTTAAGTCATCAATGTCAATTATCATCCTGACTTTTTTGTCCTACTCTTTCCAGCCTGTTCTTTTGGAAGCCTGGGAACCAAGCCTGTGCATAATACTCTTGGTGTGGTCCGGCATAAGTCAAATACAACCTTTTGACAGCATTCCTACTCTTGTAGTATATATCCCTGTTAATAAGCCCTAGCATGCGAAGTACCTTGCTCCTTGCAGCCCCCAAATTGATTTTCAGCCCTTAAAACCCTGGCAATGATAGTCCGTAAGTCCTTTTGCTTCCCCGACCTGGTCCGACTCCCGGCCTCCCATTCCATTGGAAATGACCGTTCTGCCGAAAACATCTTAATGCTTCACCTTGCCCTTATCATAATTGAAAGGCATCTGCCACAGATAATATATAACAAGCCCGGTTCACGAGCTTCTATGATTCAAGTTGAATCTGGTTCACCTGGTCGGTATTTTTCGACACCCCTACAAATTCCATGTCGTCAGCGAGTCTTAACACCTTGCTCCCTAATGCCATCTCGATATGATTCACATTAATAATAAAGAGCGAACGACCAAACACTGACTGCTGCGGGACTCCACTACCTTCTAGCTCCCACGGAGATTTTGTACCCTTAAACAGATCTCTTTGTTTCTTGTCTAGCAGCCAAGCCCTTACCAAGTCAATAATTTTTCTCTCAACGCCTTACAATTTGAACTGACTAGCAGACTCTGGTGTGGCACCTTCTGAAATGGCTTACCAAAATACAGATGCATAACATCTTCAAACTGTCTTCATCTATCTGACTAGTGATATGATGCATGTGCTCTATAATATTTTTTAGTGAGAACCGACCGGAAACAAAACCATACTGATCGCTGTTTATCACCTGATGCCTATCTAAATGTGACTGAATGCTATCACTCGCTCTATGATTCAAGTTGAATCTGGTTCACCTGGTTGTGGTACCTAGCACCTAGGTCATGAACTTTGGATCAGATAAGACCAATGTCATGCTAACACTCGCCTTAACACTCGCTCGGGTTGAGGTAAATTGCCCCCCCCCCCCCCCCAAGGTTTGTCCGGAATGGTTTCCGAATGGCTCGACGTAGCCGCATCAAATTCTGCTTAGCTATAGACAACTGAATAGCGGACCGTTTGGAGACAAAAATCTGTATGTGCCTTGTCACGTTGCTGACCTACGGCAGGTCAGCGTCAGGCCGTGGATTCAGCGAAATCGATTTCCAGAGAATCGTTCAATCTAATTCAACAACGGAGTGTTAGACAAAGCCATACACCTCTGAGATACTTTCTTTGGGCAGCACAACAACTGAGTGAACAAATTCCATTGACCTTAGGTCAGGTATGAGGGTCAGACGGAATGCAAAATCAACCTTTGTTATTACTCTGCGTCTTGCTATATGGAGCACTTCTGGTGCTCATTTTCAATTTATTGATACAGTAACTGCATTATGCGTCTTCCATGGACTTCTTAAACGTCTGAATTGGTCACTGACCTAAAATGACTGACGTCTTTTTTTGTTTTTAGGAACATGCTGCCTAGCGTATTTTTTTGTCGCTTATTCGAAGGTAAAACTCAAAGTAGTCTGGTAAAATCCTGGTCATCATGATCTTAAGAAGGTCCAACAAGGCCACTGACCTTAAATGAGCATATGACCTTTTGCTTAGAACAGGCATCTGGGTTCAGGGGGCACTTTAGGGACCAGTTTGGAGTTTGACCTTGTTTGGCCTTATCTGATCCAAGGCTCATGACCTAGCTACTAGGTACCACAAACTTTGACCTAAGTGATTTCACGCACAGGTAACACACCCTGTGAATTTGGTGTTGATAGCTCTCTTAGCTCCTGAGATTTCAGGGCCCAAATTGAGCCTCCTCCGAGCGAAGGATATCCAGCCGGCCGCCCGGTGCGTGCTTGCGCATTTTTCGAAGATGTTGCATGCAAGGGAGGCTTGCAATTGCTGACCATTTTTGGCTTCCTTCTGAAATATCGGTACTACTTGGCGTTGCGCCCGTCCTCGGGTACCTCTCAGAAACTCAATGGTCTGCTAAATATGAACATAGAAGGATAAGCGGAAGTATTGGGACGTTCATTTAGCACTTAAACATGTATCTGGCCAGGTGCGGCAGCCTTATTAACCTTGATTTTCATCAAGCTATCTCTTACCACACCCCTGGTCATCGCCAAATCTACAAGACTGCCCTGCGTCATATCTTGCCTACTACCAGAGAGATTACGCAGTCTTCTTCGTAAAAACAGAAGAAAACTGCTTACCAAGAGCACCAACAATATCCGTGTTATCCACTAATGACTTTTCATCTTCCTTGAGTGGGCTGACAGAGGGTCCCATCGGTTCGAATTTTTATAAGCTCAAGAAAATTAACGTCGCCAGAGCAAGTGTCCGCTAGCCACATTTCGGATCCACTTTTGACTACCCTGATTTCCTCCTTTAACTTTTTTGTAGCAATCCTGTATACTGCCTTTTTGCTTTGCGTATCCCGCAGGTCTTGCCTCCCATATGTCGTCTTCTTCAGCATCATCAAATTCGCACGGCTCGTGTCAGCCACGGGGGCAGGAGATTAACATAATTATTTTCTTGCATTTTCCTGAAGGAAAGGAATCTTTCCCGTCCTTCTCCCAAAATATCCTCGAACACCTCTCACATCTCATTTGCAGTGAGTCCATCTAATACAGACGTCAAACTTTGATATAAGTCATGCAGACGTTCCATTTCACAGTCAAACAATGGTGTATTGGGAACCATATTTACAGATAGACAACTCTACTCACAGAGGACAGTACTACCCAATACCCAGCCCCAACCATTAGTTCCCTCCCTGCAATCTCAAAATACAACGGCAGCTTAGTTACACCCATGCCAGAAGACAAGGGGGTAGTCAGCACTGGTTACGCATCACACCGATTTTGCACTTTCTTAGGGGCTATTTGTGGTGAATAGCTATCAAAATCCGGGTAACCGGGTCTAAGGATACGGTCTACCGCCCCGCTTGGCTACGCCATTGGCAGAAGGTGCTGGTTAAAGAGCGATATCGATATATTCACCCAATCCTTACCTCCTGGCATGTTCAAGGTCTATGATTTCAAACACGGAAACTAATAACGCCTTCGCAAGCTGTTCTTTTTTTAGAATTGTTGCCTAGATTTCGGCGAATGTTAACCGTTCTTTTCTACTTTAAATTGGGCCAGAAGTTTCCGAGATACCAGGGAGCATCCCCACCCATTACAGCGCACTTTGTCACAGCACGCAATATTGCACAAGGAGAATATGGTGAATAAAGACAAACACGCGCACGTTTTGCCTCTGTCGCATAGAATAGTCAAAGCGCAAGAGGTCGTGTTCGTAAAGCGCTAGACTTTTTATCACAACCGTTGGAATTATTATTGCCCGTGAAGTATCCCTCAGATTTTTGCCACGAGCTCAGCCCATGCTGCCAGAATATGCTGTGTTGGCCCTTGTCATCAGTCAATGCGAATTGTGATACATTAAAGTCACGTTGAAAGGCTCACATTAATGATTGAACAGAGTGATGTGCTTTTTACGTATAGAGGTGACTGCACAGAAAAGACTCAGATATCAAACCATTGCCACATTTTCGGTTCTTAAGGTGTTCATCATTCCGTAAGGATCAATTTCAGAAGAGATCAGGATGTCTTCGGAGGACCAGGAGAGCGTCCACAGTCACTCAAGCATTTTCAATCCAGACACTGAAAATGACAAGAGGCGTGTTTGGAACCCAGATTATTTTTTCGATATTGTTTTGTTAATTTCAGGCTGGTGGGTAAAGATCCTATTCCATATTCCGCCTTTCTTGATGCGGCACTCGGGTATAGCTTTCATGATCGCATTTTGCATGGTGACGGTGACATTATGCATTCCTCTTGCGGTTTTGGAAACGTTTGTGGGCCAGTATGGCGGCAAAAGTTTCCTTCTTGTGATGACTGAAATGGTGCCTGTTGCTCGCGGTGTCGGATACGCTATCGTAGTGGACCATCTATTAGAAGCAGTCGTATATGGAGCCCAGGTATCGCAACTCCTGATTTACTGTTATTATTCCTTTAAACCAAGGCCTCCTTGGGAAAAATGTGATGATCAAGTTGTCTCGCCATTGTGTCAAACTCCCGAGCTACAACAAGAGTGCAGGAACCGAAAGGACAATCTGACAATCTTCGTTTGGTACAGGTGTGCTGAACCGTCCGAAGCCTGCAGTTCAAAAGGCATGTATTACGTGGACAAGGATCATTGTAGCAAAGAAAAAAATCTCAGCAATCCTGTTGATATCCTATATCTGAACAGGCCAACTGCACAGCAAGAATACTTCAAAGAAATTTACGAACAGAGGGGGTGGATGTGGATTTCAGACGCAAACAAACTTGGACCAATGCACACTGGATTTGCGGTTTCCTCATTCGTGTTGTGGATTCTTGTCATGCTTGGGGTTTTTGGCACTCAAATACCTCAACCGCACATACCGTTCGTCGCGTACACCGTACCCCTCGCTCTTTACGTGCTATATATGCTAATATCGTTTTGCCTGCCTGGCAGTGGCAGTGGCATTGCAGATCGGTATTATTTCAAGCCACAAGATCTAGGCAAGGCTCGCTGCTGGGGTGACGCCGCGACGCTGGCGTTCGCCTGCATGAACATCGGCTATGGCGTTCTTCCATTTTTGGCGGCGAGGAACGCACCACGGCGGCGGTCGTACGTGGACGTGCTCTATCTCGGCGCCGCGTGCCTGCTCTTCACCATAATCACGTCCTATAGCTTCTATGCACTGGCTGGCTACTTTGTTAAAAAGGTCAGGACAAACATGCCGACCCAACTCGCTCTCAACGGCCAGGACCTTGCTCGAGTTTACTTTCCCACGCTGATGAATGACGCGCCCCCGGACGTGCTGTGGTCCGTGCTGTACTTCTTCGTTCTGACGTCACTCGGAGTCGGGTCGCTGATAATGCACATAGTCTGCATTGTCGGCGAGCTGTCGTCTCTGTCCAGCTTTAGGTTTCGCAAACCTATAATCTTCGTCGCTGTCGGCCTGTTTGGAGCCATCACGGGCCTTTTATTCGCAAATAAAGGAGCCAGCTTTTTGCTGGACAGCATGGAGTCGCCGATATTTGGATCCAAGAAGGTTATTCTTAGCTTGCTGTTCGTCATCGTCGTCATCTTCCTCTATGGTCGCAACAACATGATCCACCACATTGAGCACCGGCTGCAGGTGACACCCTGCCCGCCAACGATGCTCTGCCGAGCCTTCTGGTGGGTGGTCTGTCCGCTGGGACTGGCGGTGCTTCCAATCCTCGCTGCTGTCGGCCGCGGAGGAGCCGTCTTCGACAAGCGCACGCCAACGTTGTTGGTTGCTTGCACCGTGATCTACGAGTTCTACTACTGGTTCATCATCGGTGGCGTGACCGCCTGGGCGTGGTTTCAGCCGAAGAAGCCGCGCGGGGTCTGGCGACTCGAGCGGGACAGCGAGGACGTCGAGGTTGCCACACCGGAGTCCTTCCAGCAGGTGGCTGTATCGGAGCAGAACAGTGGCGACTCGTGGCAGACGTGCGCCTGAAAGCAGCCAGGACTCGTGGTGCGTGTGCGACTGAGAGCAGCGGGACTCCTGGCGCGCAACAGTGCCTGAGGACGGCAGGGACTCCTGGCGCGCTTACGAATGAGGACAGCGACGACTCCTGGCACGCGACAGCGCCTGAGAGCAGCGAGGACTTCTGGCACGCGTGCGACTGAGGGCAACGGGGGCTGCAGGCGCGCGACGGCGACTGAGAGCAGCGGAAATTCTTGGCACGCGGCAGCGCCTGAAAGCAGCGAGGACCCCTGGCGCGCGGGCGGCTGAGGCAGATGTGACATGGAAGAGGGTGCTCGTGGCAGGTGCATAGTTGACGTGGACACCCAAGGCTGTGACTTTAAGTTACTGTACGTAACTGCGGTGAAGTAACACGGAGAAGTGATGATACATGTCCAGGCTTTCGCTAGCCATCGCCAAAGTGGTTGAGGCTGTTACGCGACCACAATTGATGTGGGTTGGGAGGCCTCATTAGAGGTGGTAGATATCGCGCGAAGTTCTTTGAGGCCGTGTATAGAAAGCTGATTTGCAGGACATGCCCGATTATGCACAGCTCTCACAGTAATAAATTGTAGTATGACAGCACCGTGTTTTGGATGTCCAGATAAGCTTTTGTGGTAGCAGACTGAAGCTTTGGAGCGATGGAGCATGGCCTACGCTTGACATTCTGTTTTGCCATTGGTTCGCCGTGGCTTGTGACGCGGCAGGACGGCAACTCCTCGCCTGGATGCGTAAACTGACGCCGTGATATCATGGTATGTCAGTGACGGGTCACGGGGGACCCAGTCAACAGAATAGCCGGTTTAGTCACTTCTCGAAATGCTAATGGGATTGCATGCACCATACACCAGCCAGCCACCAGCAATGAACTACTCATGTTAAACCTTCAGCCGCCGTAAGCTTCGGGCATGCGTGCGTGCACTGTTGGCATAGTGACTGCCCCAACAGTAACACAACAAAACCTACACAATTAAATGTTGAAAACATGACGTTACGGGTGCATATCGGCATGCGTCCGTTCGCTTTGGGGATTGGGGAACGATGGTTTCATTATATTTAGAGGCCAGATCCCCTTGCCCCCCCCCCCCCGCCCCTGGATCCACTCTTGACCTCGTCCAACTGTAATCGAAGATGCTCTAGACTGCCTCTTGCCCACCACTATAGTGACCTACTCCGGTGGCGATGGTAATCGCAAGCTCCCCTCCCTCCCTCCCCGCACACCTCTCCTCGCTTGTTCACCACTATAGTGACCTACTCCGGTGGCGATGGTAGTCGCAAGCTCCCCTCTCTCCCTCCCCGCACACCTCTCCTCACTTGTTCACCACTATAGTGATCTACTCCGGTGGCGATGGTAATCGCGAGCTCCCCTCCCTCCCTCCCCGCACACCTCT
Source organism: Pollicipes pollicipes (assembly GCF_011947565.3). NCBI lineage: Eukaryota > Metazoa > Arthropoda > Thecostraca > Pollicipedomorpha > Pollicipedidae > Pollicipes > Pollicipes pollicipes. The sequence continues at coordinate 15,165,097 of NW_023596545.1, read as the reverse complement.
CCTCACTTGTCCGTGCCATTCTACCCTAGTCATGTACCCATAGTCTCATCCACTCATGACTCTGTTATGACTGTGGTCTCCTCGCATACATTGAGCACGCCTTGCAACATTATCAACCCCGGCAACACCTGATCTTTTCGAAGTCCCCTATAGAGATGCATCGAAGTTTTCATGTAATGCATTCTCTATAGAGAATGCATTACAGAGCATAACATTGTTAGTAATGGCCCGCGTCCCTACAGCATAATCGCCGCGTGGGCCATGCACACCAGACCTACCAATCGC
>NW_023596545.1:15140680-15163960 GCF_011947565.3 Pollicipes pollicipes | reverse complement strand
TCATTGGCTGTTAGCAGCACCCATGATGAACCTATTGTGTTCATCAAAGCTTATCGCTTGCACACACCACCTGGCATGTCAACGCCTGTATAGGTGAACACACTTTTGCTGAACTTCTGGTTGTGTCTTTTTCTGTAGACATGACGAAACGGTATCTTTTCCAGATGGAGTTCTACATTGCTCTGTTGGGCGTGCTGTTGGCTGTGGGCACAGCCGACGGGGCCGATACGTTTCCACCGCCTTGCGACAGGTCAGTTCACACTCCGGTGTTGAGGTCCAAACAACCCGTCCGCGCGCGGGCGGTCATGCTCAGGCGGTATAACACTGGGCCTCCAACCTCAGGCAGGGATCAGACCATGGCCAGGCAGTCCTGCAGGGCGCTGGTAGCGCCGACCGTCCAGCTTTCGCGCGCGACCGCGAAACGAGTCAAGATTCAAGTTCGGCTAAATTGGAGGCGATTCACTTTTTCTGTTGAAGTTGAGGTAGGCTGTTTCTAGGTTTTTGATAAAGTAACAAAACTTGGGCGAGTGCGACTCAGATTTTTGAGACGACTTCTCAGATTTTTGAAGTCCCTCCAGTGGGTATTTGCTTTAACATTGGGCCCTCTGCAATGTACGTGCGCTATTGGCGTGATATCGACATGTGGTCAATGATCTAAAAAACTGTTCCGCACCTATGAATGTCAACACGAAATGGGCACCGGTAAGAATAATGTTAAAGCGTTTAAGTGTTGATTTCAGCATTTTCAATGCCTTTATTCAGCTTGTTAAACTGACATTGTCACAATGTGGCATACGGCTACGAGGAAGCACTCGAATGCCCTTTTCCTGAGCTTGAAGACTATTGCTGATGCATCCATTTCCTCTTGGCTCATTCGTGTCATCATTAATGACGACACCCGGGGAGGAAATTACACCATCCCAAAACAGCATTCGGGGCCGCGTTTGAAGGTGTTGTCAGCAGTACCACAAATATCTTGATTTGCCCGTGAAGATGTGCACTTTAAACAAACTGCAAGTCCGGGAATTCGAAAACTGTGACGCTTCGTTACTCAATGAATAATGTTACTTATACTGTAACGTAAGTGAGTCATGTTTAATGGCTATAATTTTGTTTTGCCCGCCATCCCGAAAACAAACTAACAAAATTTTACAAATCTTTTGCGATCTGTTTCAATCCCCAAAAAGCTGAAACACCCCCTTTATGGCACCTGCGTAAGTTATCCGATGCATGGTACCATGAACCACACCCCGGTTGTGAAATGTTTACGAGCTCCAGGCGGCCAGAGGGAAAGTCCCCTCCAACAGTTCGTGGTTTGCCAGTCTGCGGCCGGGGATTGCCATCAGGACTCAATATACACCCAAAGTAGTGCCGCGGCCCCTCTGGCACTTGTGGGACACCGACCGTCGGACAAAGTCAGCCGCACAAACCTGCCCCGCGGCCAGCGCTCAGCTGACCGAACGTGACGCGGCTCTCTCAGCTCTCTCTCAAGGATTGTGTCGCTTCAGCAACTGTGCCCAAGCTGCGTGTTGTCAATGTCATCCGATGTTTTAAAGCAACCGGGGAGGTGGCATGGAGATGCCACGGTGGCATGTCTCTGTTCCTTTCGCTTTGGTATGCCTCTTTTCCCTTCGCTCTGACATGCCTCTGTTCCCTTCGTTCTGACATGCCTCTTTCCCTTAGCTCTGGCATGCCTCTGTTCTCTTCGCTCTAGCATGCCTCAGTTCTCTTCGTTCTGGCATGCCCCTCTCTCAGCTCCGCTCTGGCATGCCCCTCTCTCAGCTCCATTTTGGCATGCCCCTCTCTCAGCTCCGCTCTGGTATGCCCCTCTTTCAGCTCCGCTCAGGCATGGCCCCTCCTTTCAGCTTCGCTCAGGCATGGCCCCTCCTTTCAGCTTCGCTCTGGCATGCCCTTGTCTCCCTATTCCCGACAGTTTTATTGGGCCATTACAGTGACATGCCGTATTTCAGCGATATCTACTGTCAGGGTCCGCTGCTGCACACCGTGCAGATGGCGCGGATCCACAACGACTCGAAGCACTTCGTCGACATGAGCATGCGGTTGTCGCCCGAGGAGGTGAAGGCTGCCTTCCAGACGATGATGGCCCGGACGGCCGGGCAACCGTCCAGAGAGGACGTGCGCGACTTCCTGGATCGTAACTTCCAGCAGCCGGGCAGCGAGTTCGTCGCCTGGAACCCGTCCGACTGGGTCGATAAGTGAGTTTGGGCTCTGTAGGCTGTGGACTTTCGTTGTAAATAGCAAGTCTGTGTTCTCAAGGAATTCAAGTCTCACAACGTGCCCATTCAAAAGTGATGGATGTGTCCAATGTTCGGTGAGTGTCGGATGACTGTTGTGGTGCTTTCCATAGTTTTGTCTTGTACTTAGGCTTAAGAACGATTTGGACATGCTATCCAGTTCAAAGGCGCAAAACAATGGCCAGCTTCGGGTCAGTTAAAGAGGGCTCAGCGTCCAATTGGCTGTCCCTGCAGCAATCCTTGAAGCTGGCACCATGAATATAAATCGGGTGGAGTTTGGGAGAGGATTCCTACCTGAAGTCAGTTATGGAAAAAGGTTTGGTGATATCAGCTGGTTTAGTTGTCGTGAATGATTCAGCACTGCAACATCCGTCGCACCATGGGCTTATCTTCGGAGGCGATTGACGTATCGCCTGTGTTCGGTTTAACCATATGCCTGTGCGGCTCCTTGAAATCGGGGTATGTGATGCCCTGAAACCCGCGGGATCTCGAAACCTATTTAATTGATCAGCTCTCAGGGGTGCCCAAACGAAATCATGCCTCTCAGTATCCAATCCACGACTTCAAACAAGACATTTGGTTTTGGTAAGCAGACAATGCCATCAAGCGGCGTGCGTGGTCGACGCTGCCTATACAAGTGACGCTTCACGGATTATGGCCGGCATGTCATGCCTTCGCGCCCACTCTAACTTTCTAACCACAGCTATAAGATTAATTTTTACAGCTGCATACAAGAGACAACTCTGATCGCAGGGTTGCCAACTGGGCAATAAGGTCATGCTGTGACCACGTTTTTGCAACGCCAAAATGTTTCAGAAAAGATCAAGAGAAAAAGCGCGGTTTGACATGGCTGACAAAACATGGCTGGCAAGTCACGACGCATACTGACAGCACACGAAATATATATAATGATATGCACCTGTTACTCAACTCAATGCGTGCGCTGAATCAAGACCGGTACCACCATCTGTTTTGCATGGCTCCGTCCCAGCCACCGTCATGTATTTAGTATGTCACCATGTAACACTAGAGTACATCGCTTCGTAGCAACAGTACTTAATAACACAAGGTGTGCGATCTGTTTCCTCCTAACCATCACCTTACGAAAAGCAACGCATTTCTTGAGATTGGTTCCTTAAACATGCCTGGAGCTGTCAATGACTACACTAACATTTCAAAACAGTCTTAAAGATTTCGGAAGCTACGACCTGAGAGCCAGAGCGGGCTCTTCAGGCTTTCCTTACGGGGTAGGTGGGGCTGAGAGCTACAGGATTCTGCGAGAACGTTTTGCAGTACATGCCGAGTGTTTCTAGAACAACGTTTAAGAAGGACGTTCTGAGTTGGTTTTGTCTGGCAGCCCGGCTTTTTTGGCTCGGATCCGTGACCCGAAGCTGCGAGCCTGGATCGAGGATCTGCACGTGACCTGGAAGGATCTGGGCCGGGAGGTGGCGGGCGAGGTGTACCTCCACCCAGACCGGTACTCTCTCATCTTCGTCCCCAACCCGACCATCGTACCGGGAGGCCGCTTCCGGGAATATTACTACTGGTGAGATACTGCCAACGCTGGGAGGGCCGGCAATATTACTACTGGTGAGATACTGCCAACACTGGGAGGGCCGGCAATATTTCTATTGGTGAGATGCTGTCAACACTGGGAGGGTTTGGAATACTACTACTGGGGAGATGCTGTCAGCACTGGAAGGGCTTAGAATGCTACTAGTGTTGAGATGCTGTCAACACTGGGAGGGCTGGCAATGCAATATTTCTATTGGTGAGATGCTGTCAACACTGGGAGGGCTTAGAATACTACTACTGTTGAGATGCTGTCAACACTGGGAGGGCTTGGAATACTACTAATGGTGAGATGCTGTCAACACTGGGAGGGCTTGGAATACTAGTACTGGTGAGATGCTGTCAGCACTGGGAGGGCCGGCAATATTTCTTGTGGTGAGATACTGTCAACACTGGGAGGGCTTAGAATACTACTACTGTTGAGATGCTGTCGACACTGGGAGGGCTGGCAATGCAATATTTCTATTGGTGAGATGCTGTCAACACTGGGAGGGCTTAGAATACTACTACTGTTGAGATGCTGTCAACACTGGGAGGGCTTGGAATACTACTAGTGGTGAGATGCTGTCAACACTGGGAGGGCTTAGAATACTACTACTGGTGGGATGCTGTCAACACTGGGAGGGCTTGGAATACTACTACTGGTGAGATGCTGTCAATACTGGGAGGGCTTAGAATGCTACTACTGGTGAGATGCTGTCAATACTGGGAGGGCTTGGAATACTACTACTGGTGAGATGCTGTCAGCACTGTGAGGGCCGGGAATACTTTTACGGGTGGGATGCTGTCAACACTGGAAGGGCTTGGCGAAGTTTTGGGACCTCAGCATGACTAGGCATGGCCGGTGCTTTGCGAAGAGAAGGAAATGGACGTTGATCGTGATTAGGAGCTGTCGAGGGCCCGAAGCTGGAAGAATATCCCAAAGAGTGTACCGTTGGAGGGCTACATCAGCGATTTTTTGGTGGGAGTCTTACCGCGAGGAAGCCCCGGGTCTAGAGATCAGCAGTCGCGAAGAAACTGTTCATGGCCATAAATTAGATCTGAAAAAAATGAGAACTTGATGCCGCGTTGGCCCTTTCATTAGCATCCTTGTTTTTATCGCTTGTCTGTGCTGCTGCTGTATCACCACAGTGGCCAAACACGAACGCAAGGCACATGTCGCATTTGGCAGGGATTCGTACTGGGTGATGAAGGGCCTGCTACTCTCTGAGATGCACAACACGGTCAAGGGCATGCTGCAGAACTTCCTGGCCATGGTGGATCGCTTCGGCTTCGTGCCGAACGGTGGCCGAATCTACTACAGGCGTCGATCTCAGCCGCCTTTCCTCACCGCCATGATGAAGCTGTACATGGACGCCACCGATGACAGGGAGTTTCTCAGGTTGGTGTACATGGTTGCCACCGATGACAGGGAGTTTCTCAGGTCGGTGTACATGGGCGCCACCGATGACAAGGAGTTTCTCAGGTTGGTGTTAATGAATGCCACCGATGACAGGGAGTTGCTCAGGTCGGTGTGCGCGGACGCCACCGATGACAGGGAGTTTCTCAGGTCGGTGTGCATGGACGCCATTGATGGCAGGGAGTTTCTCAGGTCGGTGTATATGGACGCCACCGATGACAAGGAGTTTCTCAGGTCGATGTACATGGACGCCATTGATGACAGAGAGTTTCTCAGGTCGCTGTGCATGGACGCCGCCTGATGACAGAGAGTTTCTCAGTTCGGTGTGCATGGGCGCCACCGCTGGCAGAGAGTTTCTCAGGTTGGTGCCGCCGGTCGACTCTGACGGCGCGGCTGTGCGGCGAGCGTGATGGAGACGCGCGATACGACAGCTGATGTGACGCGCGGGACAACAGCTGATGCTTGTGGTTGTTTTGCTTGCTCGGCATCGATTCCGCTTTGACGGAATCGATGTGGTCCCTGATTTACGGCGCATGGGGTCGATTCCAACTCTGACACTTCTGGGTAGCTCAGCACAACTCTGGGTCGAATCTGCTTCCGATTCAGGTAGATATGGATCTGTTACGGAATTAGTTCCAAGCCTATCTCGATGACAACGGGTAAATAGATAAACTGTTATATCGCATTACGATGAACATCAGTAGAAGACATATATTTGGTGACAATGCGGTTTATCCGACTGTGTTCCATTTTATCCACATATAAGGTATCAGGCTATGTGTGTGTTCTGGTACCTACATTTCTAGTTGAGTCAGGTGGCCGGGGGACTCAACTGATCCAAGTCAACTCCAAACTGACTCAACGAAGAGTTAATTGATTGCAGAGTCGATCCCGATTTCATCCGGTCAACGCTAGTCTGTATGAGGTTTTGGGAATTATTATTATGTATCTTTGACATAATTACATGGGACCGGGTTTGTGTACACGGCCTTTTCCTGACGCCTGCTGACGCCTGCCGATGCTTGCCGATGGCTGTCGATGCCTGTCGGTGGCTGCCGATGGCTGTCGATGCCTATTGATGGCTGTCGATGGCTGCCAATGTCTGCCGATGTTGGTGCTGATGCATGGTGGTACTAATCTGACGCATAATGATGCTTTCTTGTCTGCACCCGCAGGTCAAACATCGGCTTTCTGGAACAAGAGTTTAAATTTTGGGTCCAACATCGAGGAGTGAACGTCACCAAAGACGGCAAACAGTACAAGATGTACCGGTACAACGCCCAGGTGGGCCAACCACGTCCCGAGTCGTACAGGTCAGTATGAGAGGAGGTGTGCACCTCTATTGTCTGCCGTGCTGCTAGAGTGGGACTAGCTCGTGCCAGGATGACGCGCCGATGTAACCGCCAGATGACTGTGCACTGTTTGGTAAATTAGCCTTTTTTGTTTGTTTGGCTGCGTGATAAATTAGCCATTGGAAAGAAAATAACAAGCAAGATAAAGGGCAATGTTTCGTGGTGAATATAATGCGCAACAGTTATTTGAAAGCCATATCGTGCTCCTCATATCAGTTTGAACAAGCGTCTACGACCAAAGCTTTCTAACTTTAAATTACAGATCGGTTTTCTGATACAGAAAGTCGCCTTTTGAAAAGAATCGACACCGCTGCTGTGGTGGCTCTGACCAAAGGATGACTTCGTGAAGCGACGCGCAATGCACCGGTGCACTCCGGCAGGGAGGACTACGAGCTGGTGCAGCAGACACTCGGCGGCCAGCATGCCGGGGAGGAGGAGCAGCTGTACGCTGAGCTGAAGTCGGGCGCCGAGTCCGGGTGGGACTTCTCCACTCGCTGGTTCGTCCCCGACGCCGGCCAGAAAGGTGCGAATCATGCCGGTGGGCATGTCGGGAGTTTGAGTGCCGCGTCAAGTTGATGAAACCGTTGCGAAATTTGGAGAGTTTGGTGCCCGTGCCTCTGTGCTGTCTTTTCCATCCTTTTGCAACTTAACAGCACTTTATACGGCCTTGTAGCACCTTGAAATACGTGACTGTTCCATTATTATTTGCATCGTTAAGACGTTATTGTTTGGAAGTCCAGTTAGTCAAGCTTCAAACGGAGTCAAGTTTGGTGTTAGATATGTGCGTTCATACAGGACGAAGGGCGGCCTTGTATAGGTAAGCAATAAAAAAGAGTGCTAGCTTCCAACAGATGTTACCTAGTGCACATGTCGTGGTCCAGGTACTCTGAAGGACGTGAAGACGCGGTTCATTGTGCCCGTGGACCTCAACTCGTTGATCTACCTCAACGCCCGGCTGATCTCCGAGTTTTACACCCTGCTTGGAGAGGACGCCCGTGCGGCCCAGTTTCAGGACTACGCCGAACGCCAGAAGAGGAACATCGAGGAGGTCCTGTGGGACGAGCACTCTGGCTCGTGGTTTGACTGGGACACAAAAAATGAGGTGCGTCGATGCCATTGGTGCGTAATCAGAGCCGTGGCAGGGACGCCAGGGCACTGACACTTATCTCGATGTTGCTCCGGGATGTGCAGACCCTCGGCCGCTGTCGATTTTTCGATGAGTTTTTCCATGTGTTCAAGTTCTTTCCATGTGTCTGTGTGACTATCCATGTGACTGTGACTCTATGGAATTTCCGTGTAACTATCTGACCGAACGCTTCAGACCTTCCACAGCCATCTTTAGAGAAGAACATGTTGTGGAACATCGTGATAAAATCTTCCTTTTGTATAACGTGTGGCCTCATAAATATCAAATGTCCAGCGTGGTCAGTCAGTATGCCAGTAATATCACACTTTTTGTCACGGTGAAGCGGCTAGAATTTAAACAATGTCGTTTTTCAGCGCCTGAACAAAAAATTTTACCCGTCGAACATGTTTCCGGTATGGGTAAACGCGAGTAAGCCACAGCAGAACGCCAAATTTCTGCGGTATATTCAAGATAACGTGACCAACTTTACCAGGTACGAAACAAATGGGCCATCGAACGCGTTTAGCAATTGCCCTAGGCTATATCCGTCGGTGGTGTTTTAGGATCCGCCATTATCTGGCAGACATAAAGTGCATTGTACTGAGGCCTGATGAATCAGCCAATGTGCTCCGTTCACGAAACCCTTTCAGTCCTTTGAATTAATGTCGTCATTATCATCGCACTTAATGATGCCGATGAAAGCGGGGAAAGCGAAAGATGCTCGGAGCACAAAATGGTGCCTCTTAGGTTCTACAAGGCCAAAAAGGCGAACAAGAATCATTATGAAAGCATGTAGTAAATTAACAGAACATTCCTGCGGCCTCCCAAATGTCAGGTGGGCGTGTGAAGCGTACATAAAACCGAGTTATTGTTCAACTGATTGATGGAGCGACTGTGGGCTGTTAACGGTAAGGAGTCGTCAAAGATCAGCCGCGATTTTCTTTTTGTGTTTACCTATTGTCTTTTGAAAATGATACATCTCCAATCAACAGGGATACCAACTTTGATGCCACATCCAAAATTTGCAACTAAAGGATAGCTGACTTGACGTGGGCATCCGATCACATGGCTGCGTGGCCATGTAACCAGTAGTATCCCCTCCCTTTAGAGGTCCTGTTGGCGGAGGGCTCCCCTTACCTGGCTGTGTGGCCTTACCGCCCGTAACGTATGGGCCTTACTGAAGAGGCCCAGGCGCGAGTGGGGCTATCCACAGCTGACCATGTGACGCTGCCGCCAGCGGAGTGCCCACTTCCCTGGCGAAGTCCGGCCAGGAGTGGGACTCTCCACAGCTGACCATGTGACGCTGCCGCCAGCGGAGTGCCCACTTCCCTGGAGAAGTCTGGCCAGCAGTGGGACTTTCCGAACGCCTGGCCGCCGCTCCAGCACGTGATGATCGAGTCGCTGAACAACATGGCCACTGACCAGGCCGACCAGCTGGCGTTCAATCTGACCCAGAGATGGATCGACACCAACTATCTCTGCTACATGGAGGCCAGGCCCCACGTCATGTTCGAAAAGGTGACATGTCGCTTGTGGCTGTGCGCGGCAGCTGGCGTCTTGGCACGGCTCCCAAACTTGTAACTAGGTGCGAAGGCAATCCTTGATTCCACACTTAAATGAACGCCAGTTTATAAATCCAAGACTGCCCATAAACCCGTCCGGAATCGTTTTCACGGCTGGCATTCAGACAGCCTTATATTGCAACGTTTGTTGTCAGATCCTTGGCAGAAGAGCTTCGACATCAAAGGCTCCCCTGACATGGTATGCATAGTAGACAGGCTCTACTGCTACAGCCGTCCCCTGATATGGTATGCATAACAGACAAGCTCCACGTCATAGGCGTTCCTGAAAACATCAACCCACGATGCAGCCGGGACCTTTGGCCCGGATTGCCCCGTCTGCCGCTGAATCACGCCGTATACGCCGAGTTCCCTGTTTGTTTATGAAGGCGATCATACAAAATCTGGACCCTGACCTGGGCTAGGGTATGCCCCAGGGCCTGACCGGGGTTGGGGTATGCTCCAGGTCCTGGCCAGGGCTGAGGTATGCTCCTGGTTCTGACCAGTGCTAGGGTATGCCCCAGGGTCTGACCGGGGTTGGGGTATGCTCCAGGTCCTGGCCAGGGCTGAGGTATGCTCCAGGTCCTGACCTGGGCTAGGGTATGTTCCAGATCCCCCGACCAGAGTTGGGGTATGTATGCTCCAGGTCCTCCGGTGTTTCAAAAGTATCCCGCGAACTGTTTGGTGGATCGTAACGGCGTTAGGCGGGTTCAGCTCGAAACTTCTCGCAAATGACGAACTATGTGCACTACATACACTTTCACATGGGGGCGACATTTTCTGAGGTACGGGGTGACAATGGAAAAAATTTAACTTCCTACCATCCTCTCCGATACATATCCTTAACAGGACACTGCGTGCAGTATCCCTTTTATTGGTTCTGGTAGTGGGGAGGTTACTTATTGAATAAATATAAACTGTACGTTCAACATAACATTTTCCACACACCTTACACTCAGTATCAGTATTCATTCAATTTGATGTGTAGTTCAGAACTACACATATATATATATATATATATATATATATATATATATATATATATATATATATATATATATATATATATATATATATGATAACTCACCGTATTCGTCGCCATGGGATGACTTCATATTATCACTTGAATATAAGCGGTTCCACGATCTGAGCCGAACCAGTCTCTATTTGCCTGTGGAAAGCCGCATGCTTGTTTCATTTGACACCGCTTGACAGGTCGACCACAAGCTATTTTGTTGTGAGTCCGTCAGGTTTAGACCCTGCACACCAGGCTCGTAACAATCTCAGCCTACGCTGATAAGGTGCCAGCCATAATGGCGGTATTTCATGCATTAATTCAGCAGTTCAGTATTGATGATTCCAAACCGAATTATTCAAACAAATGACGATGCTTGTACTCAGACCGGGTAAATGGCTACTGCACTGCATGAAAAATGACACCTTCCTTTGGACTGATACCTAAGCTGCGAAACAATGACAAATGTATTGAAACACGGAGTGCGATGGAAGCGAGATGCCTTGTCTCTCTTGTGTTGCCTGAGCGTGTTGTCTCCCCCTACCCCAATGACATGTTTCGATTGTATTCCACGGCCTCCATGCCCGATATGTAGCATGACACCAGCTGGTTGGTTTTACCCGATGAGGCTGTCACTGACGCCAGGCCTTTCCAGCAATCGCGCGCGCTGCCGGTATTCCAGCTGCTTGCGTCATGTTTACGCCCACCGCCTGTTCGCTGGTGATAACTCGCCGGGACGAGCTGTCTCGTCTGCAGATGTCCGTTCGCCTCGTGTTCCGCGTCGTATCCCGATGTCATAGGACAAACGCGCCTCTCTAGCATTATTTCCACGGGCGTCCCTTCTGTGCCACACTGTGACATCACGTAGTCAACCGCCCGGCTGACGTCACTCCCATCGTCTCCGCCCTTTGCCACAGTACGATGTGACCCAGATGGGCCTGCCGGGCGGCGGCGGCGAGTACAACGTGCAGGTGGGCTTCGGATGGTCGAACGGCGTGGCCATGGCGCTGGCCGAGCAGTACGGCGACCGTCTGAGGGCGCCGGGCTCTTCCGCCGGCCGTTCGGTGGCTTCCCTGATGCTGCTGCTGCTGACGCTGCTGCTGCCGTCGCTGACCGCCTGACGGGGTGCTGCCGGTCGGCTTGTATACTCAGGCAAGGCCTGCGTCACGTCGGTAGAGCTCTTCTCTGTCGCACCTGAGGTTCGGCCGTCAGCGGTGTTCTATGGAAATGAAAATATGGTGAGGGAGATGTGCGAAATGATGTACGTAATGAGCGCGAGAGTCAGATGGACGACGCTTATCAGTCGTGGTTTCAGTTAAAGAAATTCATATTTTTCTTTTCACTCTGGTTATGAAATTCCTTAGGAATTCCCCCTCCAATTTTCCAGACTTTTACACAAGCCACATAGTTTTCATGGTGTAAAAGGTGGTCATATTTCACAAAGGTGCCAGTTGTGTGTGTCGAGGCAGCCGAGCAGTCTGCTCCGCGGGTACCAGACCGCGTGGCCGAGCCAGCGCACCGTCAACTGCTGATTCGGGCAGTTGCGTCAGGCCAGTGGCAATGTTCCAAGCAGCATAAGTGGCATCACTTTTCACTAGTAGTTGAATTGCAAATAAATGAAAAATGGCGTTTTCAGTTCCAGTCGTGTAATGCCGGCGTATCGTGACGCTAGCTTATCTTCCCACTGACGCCGGTGATGCATCTTGTTAGATCGGGCAACGCATAGCTCATGTCGTCACATAGTGAGGGGTGAGCAGGAGGAGCGCCGACATCTTCCACTCGCCAGGGCGCTGAGGGCACCCCATGGGCCAGGATCAGCAGCAGTGTCCATGAACTCAGGCCACACCGACTCGCATCTTTACTTACGGGTCGCGCCAGAGCGGGACACAGACAGCACTATGCTGCACGTTATCCGGTTATTTGGAGCGTCGGCCCTATTATCCATAAATAGCTCTGTGGCTCCATCCTTAGGGGCGTAATGGCCGATTGGTTAGCGCCCTCGGCTCCCACGTGGGTCTCGGGTTCAAATCCCAGTCGCGTCCTGGTCTGAGTGCAAACGTGACTGCTGCGGTCGCTGGGACTCCATAAAAGGGTGCGTGGCGACGTAGGTGGCGTTCCGTTTTTAAAGGTAGCTCCATGCTTGAGAGCCGGCTGGTTCCTGACGTCTCCTACATCAGCAGCCATGCTCAGGGGTCAGCTCGCAGCTCCGTCAAGATTTTGCCAAGCATCAAACACGTGGTGTTATTTAGGCTGTGCAATGTATGCTGTAGGTTTTGTATAGGATGGCTTGTGCGGCTTCGGACTCAAAGCCCTTCTCAAGCATAATTTAGCGGATGTACCCTGCACCAACCATCCAAGCTGCGCCGATCCAGATGTTGCCTCCGGCCTTTTTACGAGACGGGTGCTGCGGACGAGTGCGCGCGCCACGCGCTGCTTCGGCACGGCCGCCGCGGCCCCGCCAGTTCTCTCTGGCCAGTAGCCGGCTGACCTCTCCAGGCCGGCTAATCAACAGGCGATGATGACTGACGTGTTATGTTGGATGATGCTGTATCGCCTTCTGCACAAATACACTGCTTCGTGAAAATAGTTTGACCCACACCAAGCCATATGCCCACCATGCACCGCGTCGCGCGGCTCAATGCGCATTGGCTGTAGAGCATGAAGTTATACTGATCGCGTCTGTCCCTCAGCAGCCCAGACTACGCATGACCTGGCATGATGTCTTCTTGCAACCATGACCTATTTACTTGGGTTTCGACACATCAGTCTCTTAGAACAGCCAGGCCCACAGCGTCAGTTGGGGCGTGTCGAATACACGGGGCGGGTCGGGTCAGTCCCATGCCTACCGGCTCAGCAATGGCGCACGCCCCTCAGCAGTGACACCCACCGAGTCAACTTCCGCCGCCAGCCGCGTGCCGACCCCGGGATATGGCCGTCGTCCCCGACAGGTAACTCAGAACCAGTAGCAAATCGATTGGTGAAGCTACAGCTGGGATCAGCGCCGGACGTGCGTGGTCATACAACGCGTCAGACTGACTTTGTCGTTTATTACGGTCAGCTTTGAATGATTCGGCCCAGCTACGTAGTACGGAAATATATTACGCCCGCATTGGCATTTGGTCAGGTGGGTATCGCAAAAGTTGTCACTTTTGGGCAGTAAAGTCACAGCTTAGAAAATACCGCTTAGCAATGCCAAACCAATACCTACATACCAATATCGTCAATATTCATGTCACAATAACATTTGTACACTACTTCGCTGCATGTTTAACATACGTCAATGAACATTTATATACCTCTTCAACAATTATACTAATACAATCATGCATCACATCTCTTACTAATAGTTAACTCGTCATCCTTGGCATACAGGACTGAGTGCGTGTTAACATAACTAGGCGTTATAAGGCGTCATCAACGTACATTGAGCGTGAAATGCGGCTAAGAAAACACTTGTACCGGCTTCTCATGTCCGGATTTCGGTGCAAAGCGTAGTACCTCCCTGCACAAATCACAGTACTGGCCGTCCGTGACATCCCGACTGCCGACCGCTGAAGCTCCCTGATCCCACAGTTCAACAGGCGAGTCCGGACGGCGTCTCAGGCCGCCGCCTCCGCCGCCGGCGCGGACGCGTCCCTCAGCAGCTCCAGCACCAGCTGGGAGAACCGCTCAGCGTCCCGCGGCTGCACCCGGCCGCGCAGGAAGTTCAGGTCGTAGCAGAGACGGCCTCCGACCGTGTGGAAGCAGTGGCTGCCGAAGGAGCCGTCCATAGCTGGGTGCGCCTTAAACGTGCGGTGCAGCTCGACCACGCGCACCGCCTCCGAACGCGGCAGCACGGCGTCCAGCGATCCCAAGTTATTGATGTTGTAGGCGAACGGGCTGGGCATCTGTTTCGGCTCCTTCTGTTGCGCTGCCGGGATCTTCTCCGGATTGATGAAGCGCTTTGCCAGTTTGAGCATCAGCAGGGGCATCTTGAGGTCAAGCTGGCGCTGCAAGTCGCCGCCTATGCGCGCCGCCAGCTGCCAGAAAGGGGCGGCATCGACACGCACGCGCGCCATCGCGCCACTCACCGTCGACAGGTGCATGCGCTCGGCGCGCGGCAGGTAGCGGCGCGCGTTCACCAGCCACGTGGTGTTAATGGCGACCGGCGCGGCGCCGGGACCGCGCAGCAGACGAGCGCCTGCCAGACTGACGGCGGCCGAGAGCGCCGCGTTCAGAGACACGCCGTGGCGGCGACAGTGCGCGTGCAGCCCGGTCGTCTCGCAGGCGGACAGCGACGCCGGGATCATCTGGTTGTGATAGCTCTCCGGGGGGAGGTGTGGGTCGAAGTCGGAGACGAAGGCGTCGATGAGCGGGTTCTTGCGCGGCAGGAGGACCTGCGAGGCTCTCAGCAGCGTGCGGACAAGCGGCAGGCTGAAGCGGACGCGCTCGCCGGCCACCAGCTCCTCGAGGCTCGGGTAGACCGGCGCGGGTGGGTCGCATTCAATCTCCAGGTCACGCAGCGCCTGGTTCAGGTTGCTCAAGAGCTGGCCGCAGATGAGAGCGTTGCTGAGGCCGTCGGTGACCGTGTGGCAGAGCGACAGGTACAGAACAGCGCGGTGCAGTGGCGCCGCCGGTGCCGCAAAGTTGGCGGGGCTGTGCAGGAGGCCGGCCTTCCACAGCGGGCCCTCTCGCGTGTCGATCGTCTGCTCCTGCAGCTGGCGGTGGTGCTCCGCCAGCCAGTCCTCGCCAGGTGGCAGCACCGTCAGATCCACGCCGGGACAGCGGCCAGCCACCAGGAAGCTGGCGTTGTCCCGCTGTTCGACGCGTGCCCGCAACACCGGAATCTGCCTGCAGGGCACAGCAATTCCCAGTAAACGCCGTCTGATGAGGCTGAAGCTGGCAATGATGGAACCGCAGAACTGATGACAGCTGGTGGTCCCCAATGCAACAATGTCTGAGAGCATTACCCTCGGGGCATCGGCACTACACTCTTCAGACATATAGTAAAATGCAAGGGACAGGCAGGCCAACCAATCACGAATATGAGACGAACTCGCCAGCAGTGGCTGAACTCCTCGCCTGCAGGTGGCGGCCAGACATGTAGCGCCACCCACAAAACACCACAGGATCTGGTGCTTCATTTGTAATCTGTTTCAACTGGCTGAAACCACCCTGAGCGATGCAATACAATGTATTTGACAACGAGCGAGACGTGATGAAATTACGACAAGACGCCAATAAACCTGCACTTATACCTAAACAACTCTTCTAAGCCTACTCCCGCACCTGCACGTCACACAATCGCAGACACATCTTCAGTACATCTGTCTGCGTTTACCACCACTACATGATCCTCTGCCATTGTTCTGCGCACCTCTGCCGTACCAGTGCTCACCTCCCCACCTCTACTACGCCAGAGCTCACCTCTGCGCACCTCTGCCGCGCCAGTGCTCACCTCTGCCACGCTAGAGCTCACCTGTGCACATTTCCGCTGAACCAGTGCTCCCCTGTGCGCAACTCAGTCAAATCAGTGCCCACCTGTGCACACCTCTGTGAAGCCAGTGCCTACCTTTGCGCACCTCTGCCGCGCCAGTGCTCGCCTCTGTGCACCTCTTCCACGCCAAAGTTCATCTCAGTGCACCTCTGCCACGCCAGAGCTCACCTCTGCATGGCCTCTAGTGCCGCGCGCACCTTCGGTGGCTCTAGCTGGCGCTCCGAGTCGACCACCAATGAGTACTGCAGCAAGCTGGTGCCACCCAGGCGGGTGAATACCTCGTGCCACATGGACTCCTGCAGGCCCAGTCGGCGCAGCACCTGGCCCTCCCTTAGCGCTTGCATGGTGACTTGGGTGCTGCCGACAGCTGCCCGGCAAACTACACAGCTGCAGCAACTGAGGACAGATGTGCAACAACATGTCAGGATGGACTGTGGTGGTTGTGATGCGTAGTGATCAGTGGTGGTGGTGGTGGTTGAACAGCCTGACTATTGAGGCATGGTGATCAGTGGTGGTGGTGGTTGTTGAGCAGTCTGACTAAAGAGGTGCAACATGACATTGGAAAGGCAGCACAGGACCTCCCAACATGCAGCTTCAACATGCTTCAGCATAGGCAAGCACTAACAAGAAAACAGCACTCACTCAGCACACACCGCAGAACTGGACAAATAAAGTACACTGGCACACGACTGCGGCTGTAGTCGTATCCTGCTCTGTTCTAGGGCCTTGGTGTCCTGCGGTCCTATCTGATCGGACAGATAAATGGATTGGTCCGCCTGCTGGTAGGTGGGGCCGACCGCCTTAGTGGAAGAAGGCAAGAAACATAGACTCGCTCCGACAGAGCCATCGCAACGCGTGGGACGAGGATGTCGTGTAAGATCGCGGGACAAAATTAAAGCTAGAACCGATTTTGATGGGCTTGTCCAGACCGGGATGAACACCCGTCACGAGATAACGCCATATGTCAACGTTCCTGAATAATCCATCGGTTTTGTATTTCACCGATCATTGAGCTACCCGTGTGGAGAAAGACCCGCCACCGACCTCCACGACCGCTGCCTGCGCGGACGGTCCACCATGCTCACAGTGAGCGAGGATGCGGCCGCTATCGTCCTGCCTGCCTGTCGACTCTAGAACTCTGCGGGAGTCGGCTGCGGTCGTATCCGATGTATACGGGCGACATTCGTTGAGAGAGCATGTGGAGCGCGGGCCCACCGCTGATGGCGACCGCCGCGGCCCCGTCGCTGGCCCGTATGGTTCCGCCGCGCTCACGTCAAGTATCGTTTGGGACCGTCGCGCTCATCGGGCGCGCGGGCCGGCCCCCTGCGGTGGTATGCTGTTCCGCGCGTAGTAGGGGAGAAAGGGGATAATCGTAATAAAACACATATTGCTGCCGAACCATTTGGGATATCCCAAAAACCCACTCGGTTTATTGTTCTACAGTTGTTCATCTTCCGGAAATGAGGCAGTCGTTTCTCGATTTTTGTGATTTTCGGTTCGGTCAAGATGAAGTCAAATAATACCTTCTTGCATCTCACGAGCATTACGGGGGCGCCGAAATTCACGACAGTGTTTGTTACAATCAATTTTCTTCAAATACTGCGGGATATTTAATGAAACCCCATCCGGGTTTAAATATAGAATTGAATGGAGATTATTGTTGTCATTTTATTTTTTGAGCGCTAAAGCCAAACCTGGTCATTTTGGTAATATATGTGCAACATCTTTTACTAATTTTCCAGAGAAATAGACTCAATGCCTAACGACATGAATATAATTTTATTAGCGAAATAAATACTTATATTACGTAGTTAGTACCGTAGTCCAATCAGTATACTGCTATTTTGGGACGTATGGCAACTTGCAATATATTGCAATTACATGTATTTTCAGGGGAGCATAATGAATTCTTATCTGGCTTAGCAGTAGCGCGTTCCTCATGCGATCTTCTTTGATATAATCACAGTAGGTACCTGATTGCTACTTTCTCATTGATATGTCCGGCACACGTTTTGGCTGCGCATGTCATCGCCATCAAGGATATTGACAGGACGGGGGGGGGAGGGCAAATATTGCTCCTGCATTATTTTCCCGACTAATTATCACAGTTACACGCAAGAAGTGGCATTTGAAAGCCCTCAATGAGACGGACCTTAAACACGCTCAAATTTCTGACAAATTTTGAAATCGATGTAACGTGTCAGGTCAAAGTCAGGTCATATGTCGAAAACGAGTTTATTACACTTTGGCCCATGTATACTGTAGAAGGGGCAGCTCCCAGCCACGTCTGCGCCACAACACTACGTGTTATGTGACTATACCATATTATGACTATACAATACCATGCCATAATTTACAGCCTTTATACTAAGTTACGTGTAAAGGTCCAGGGTCGTGAAATTTCAAAAGAAATACTTTATAATATTACAAAGAGCTTCTAATCGGTGCTTGCTACACAAAATGGAATACGAAGCTGCAATGGTCATTCTGTAGTTTGCAACATAGTATTAAAAAAGCATCGTCTTCAGCTTAAAGAATACCACTTAACACCAATGGACTTGCGGCTGTGGTCCGCGGCCTTGCAGCAAAAATGATGTACTGCTAGTTAAATAACCAATAATTGTGTAAAGTGGAAACATTTAAAAATTAAATATCACAAAATTCACATGCACATGATGGGTCAGGGTGTACTTTCCTACCTAATGCTAGGAAAAAAATCATTGTTCACTATTCATCGTATTTAAGGATCAGGACATATCGTAAATAATCACAAACAGGTAGACTTCATGCGTCTTACTGGTTGGGGGGGGGCTTGTGCTGGTTGGGTTGGGTGGGGTTTCCAGCGGTGGGCGTCGCGCGCGGATGCCCTGGCCGCCGCTGGATGTTACACGCCGCCGGTTGCCGCTGTCACGCCCTCCCACGAGAGCAAATTTATAATGAGGAGCCCACTGGTCAGCATACGAGCCCGATGATGTTAGCGCACGGCTCGACACGTTGTGGCTCCGGTACACCCGACATCAACACACACTCATGTGAGCCACAGAGCTAGGATGAAGCGGGTGACCGGGGCATTGGCGGGATGGCGGATCCGGTCAGGCACCATGAACGGCTGTCTCCCCGCCCATGGCTGTGCGCCCTTAACCACGGTATCCACCTCCACCCTTAAGCTAGCGAAAATATTTAAATGGGGCAAAAATGGGATTGCGTGCATACTAATACGCCCAACCGGCAAGGGTCCCCCGCACTGGCGAATTATATTGACAAGAGCCCACTGGGTAACGACCCTGGGACCCCCCCCCCCCCCCCCCCGGCCGTAACTAATCCACGCAGACTCCACGCACTCGGCGCCCATCACACTCATTCCAAGCATTCGCATACGCTGGCGCCCACATCATCTCGTTCATCCTTGGCACGCACACGGGTGGGACCCCCCCCCCCCCTTATTTCCCGCACTTTGACATTATAATTGGCTCGTCTGCATGGGTCCTCGTTAAGTTTTAATTCACTTATCACATTTCGGTCTTGTCATAAATGTACGTTTAAGCCCTGTTCAAAGCATATCACGATGATTTGCCAGCTTGACACCGACGCAGCTGCTGGGCCGACCACGAGTGTCAAAGCTGAACGGCGACTCGCTCCCTCGCCTGACCTCCAGGGTGACGGCTCCCTATTTGGACGACGCTTCCTACGTTCCGTCCACGATGGGCGGCCCCTCATTTACCCGGTTTACATGGGCAGCCGAGGATAATTCGAATTAAGATCGGAACGGATCATGCGACGTTAACCCTCTCGGCGAGGGGCGTTTACATGGGCGAAACCGGCTTTACGGCGGATTAACGGTCGATAGTTCGATCCCGCTTAGTTCAAATCAAGGAACGGATTATGAGCGGAAAGTGCGCTTTTGAGGCGAACTGAACAAAACAAGAAGAAAAAAGCCGGTACTCTGCGTATGGATGGCGAATGTCACGAACCATGGTGGGCGCGAGACAGCTTTGAGGGTGAGGAGGAAGGTGGACTCCGTTGGAAAAATGATCTGTGCGGGACTCATAGGCTTTATGGCTACAGCACAAGCCATAGCACTTGAAACACAAGAGTTGTGCAATCAGCACTGCCAAATCTGTCACATAAGCAGTGTTATGTGCAAATTTTGACTAGCGGGAAACTTTGGCTAGCGGGAAATCAGTACTTTCTTGTATTGGCCAATGACACTCACAAACTAACCACACTCATATCAGTATGCCACCCAGCATCATGTCATCTACTTTGCGCGGCCCAAGAAACACATTACCTACTCCCACACTAATGCATTTATGAGCAGCCTGCAACAGTGAGCTAAGCTACGGAAATGACTCATGAATGCTACATAGTTAGTGGCAAAAATTTGCAACTATGTTGTCTTTCCCCATCCAATGCATCTTCAGTACCTGAGGGCAGCATTGCAATTTAGACTTGGCATGGACTGGCAAGTCAGAATGCGGCTATTTGCTTTCTTGACATACTAGGGTTGAAATACTGCTTTGATATCCTTGCAGTCAACAGCATTGGCTGATATGGACTGATGGCTAGGTGGCACAAACAGCTGTGTTCGCACAGTCCAAAGATCATAACATGTGGACCAGCCCCAGAGCTGTGTCATGACAAAAGCAATCTGGGCTCAAAATTCATAACAAATGATTAATTATAACAACAGCTCAATTATCCACCTCATAGTTTGTGAAGATACATGTCACAAAAAAGCACCAAGGTAATATATTTACTCACCAGTACAAAAACAGGTAATGATGTGCACCACAGATGTTCTCTGCACATCATGTGGCATTAGGTTAGGTTTGCTTAATTTATGCACTGTTTTCTTCCACATGAAATGCACAAACCTGGATTTGACAGAGTACTGATGAGAGCTATTTTCATGCAGTGCTCACATTTGCTTTCTTGACATTTTGGAACCATCACTGAGCAATTTTGGTCCCAGCATTAAAAATAGTTCACATTCTGCACTGACTGCAATGATCTATTGCCTATATTTGTTGATCCTTTGCATCATGCAGGAATTATTGAGTTACCTATCTCACACACATTAAACCGACAAGCAAAAAACAGCCTAATTGCATCAAAAACAAATATTCCAGCCCCCGCTTCCTTGCCGGTTGGTCTACCAGTGTGACGTAACTTCATATTTCCTTGACTAGCCAGTCACCAATATCCAGCACATCCCTCCTGCCAATAGGTGGTCAACCAAATGTTCAAGTCACAGGAGGAATGTCTGCAAAATCAATCTTGGGCATTTATGTATTCACTTAATGAAAGAAACTATTGGTACTCCCTGCAAGAATTGTTGAACAGTTGAATTACCTACCTCACTGGCCTGCAGACACCCATCACAAAAAAGCACCAAGGTGACATATTTAATCACCAGTACAAAAACAGGTGATGATATGCAACACAGACGTGTTCTCCATGCAGCATGGGTTTTCTTCAATTACTTCACCTTTATAGAAGAAGAAAAATCTCCACCGCGAGCGTTTTACGCGCAGTGCGGCACGGGCTCAACCAGCTCGCGTTAGCAGGATTGCCCGACTTTGAAATCATACAATCCAAACGAGCATCTTTAGCACCAAAAGTAATGAGCAGGCAATTAACATTATTCACTACGGCGTTTCGACCACTGCTACTCACAATGCTCGCGTGATTGCCTATCATCTTCAAGAAATAACCATCTGATAATATAATAATTTCGGCCTCAAACAGGTCATATGATTTTTAACACGCGGACAGCCGACGATTTATAGGATGTACTAAAAGGGCAACATAAGCACCAAATTACGTACATTCGAGCAATCAAGAAAAGTATCCCAGTTCTTCACATTCGTGTCCTCGAATTGATGTTTCCAAACAGACAGCACAGAGAAAACCCAACAATGTCGGCGGAACTGAAGCATTTCCAGCAGTCTTAAAAACGGACCAAGCCACGGGAACCAAACACCGAAGCCAAGCCAACGTTTTCGGTGCGGTACATTGACGTCTATTAGCGCAGTGCATCTCATACACGAGTCCGGATAATGTGATTCGCACTTATTAGGACCAAACACATCGTGACGACATTGTCGCTTAAACTACAACACTTGGGTTCAATTAATATGACTACTCTGTTGCCGTGGCATGCTGCAATCATTTGCAGAGGGACTGTCGTAGTACCTCTTAAAGTAGTGCACCTCCTGTACAATTCCAACGAGCAAGGCTTGAAATCGCTCTGACATCTAGAGACATACTCTGTCCGAGAAAATATGCCAACAGCCACCCTAAGGAAACGGATCAAGCCTCGGGAAACGAACACTGAAGCAAGGCCAGCGTTTTCGGTACGGTACATATACGTCTGTTAGCGTAGTGCACCTCACACACGAGTCCGGATAATGCAATTCACACCTTTAGAACTGAACACGTCGTGCTGACAATGTCGATGGAACTGCAAGACTTCGGTCCGATGAATAAGACTCATGCATTGCCGTGAGATGCTGCAATCATGTCGTGCAGAGGGACTGTCGTAGCACCCTCTTAAAGTAGTGCACCTCTTGCACAATTCCAACGAGCAAGGCTTGAAATCGCTCTGACATCAAGAGACATACTCTGCCGAGATATTATGCCAACAGCCACCCTAAGGGAAACGGATCACGCCCCGGGAAACGAAGACTGAAGCAAGGCCAGCGTTTCGGTACGGTACATATACGTCTATTAGCGTAGTGCACCTTACACACGAGTCCGGATCATGCGGTTCACAACTTATTAGGACTAAACACATCTTGCTGACGATGTCGGTGGATATGCCAGACCACGGTCCGATGAATAAGACTCATGCATTGCCGTCAGATGTTGCCATCATTGGCGGGGCGGACTGCAGTAGCACCCTCTTCAAGTAATACACCTCTTGTATAATTCCAATTGGCGAGGCCTAGAAACCACTCTGACATCCAAAGACGTTCTCCGCCGAGATAATATGCCAACAGCCACGCTAAGCAAACGGACCA
The DNA here is from genome assembly GCF_011947565.3 of Pollicipes pollicipes. Classification (NCBI taxonomy): domain Eukaryota; kingdom Metazoa; phylum Arthropoda; class Thecostraca; order Pollicipedomorpha; family Pollicipedidae; genus Pollicipes; species Pollicipes pollicipes. The sequence goes on along the minus strand of NW_023596545.1, from coordinate 15,141,184 downwards.
AGCCCCGGGAAACGAAGACTGAAGCAAGGCCAGCGTTTTCGGTACGGTACATATACGTCTGTTAGCGTAGTGCACCTCACACACGAGTCCGGATCATGCGATTCACACTTATTAGGACTAAACACATCTTGCTGACGATGGTATAAGGTACGCTGCGCTTATAAATACATATGTACCGTACCGAAAACGTTGGCCTCGCTTCGGTCTTCGGTTTCCGGGGCTTGGTCCGTTCCCTTAGAATTGCTGTTGAGACGTTTTTTCGATACAGTGTGTCTTTGGATGACAAAGCGGTTTTTAGGTCTCGCCAACGATTATGCAAGAGGCGCACTACTTTAAGAAGATGCTACTACAGTCTGTCCGCACATGATGGTGACATCCCACGACAGTGCATGAGTCTTATTCATTGAATCAAACCATTGCAGCTCAACCGACATTGTCGGCACAATGTGTTTATTTCTACTTAGTGTGAATCGCGTTGTAAGGGCTCTTGTTTCAGGTGCACCG
>NW_023596545.1:15132239-15139680 GCF_011947565.3 Pollicipes pollicipes | reverse complement strand
TCTTCAAATACTGCGGATATTTAATGAAACCCATCCGGGTTTAAATATAGAATTGAATGGAGATTATTGTTGTCATTTTATTTTTTGAGCGCTAAAGCCAAACCTGGTCATTTTGGTAATATATGTGCAACATCTTTTACTAATTTTCCAGAGAAATAGAGTCAATGCCTAACGACATGAATATAATTTTATTAGCGAAATAAATAATTATATTACGTAGTTAGTGACGTAGTCCAATCAGTATACTGCTATTTTGGGGACGTATGGCAACTTGCAATATATTGCAATTGCATGTATTTTCAGGGGAGCATGAATTCTTATCTGGCTTAGCAGTAGCGCGTTCCTCATGCGATCTTCTTTGATATAATCACAGTAGGTACCTGATTGTTACTTTCTCATTGATATGTCCGGCACACGTTTTGGCCGCGCATGTCATCGCCATCAAGGATATTGACAGGACGGGGGGGAGGGCAAATATTGCTCCCGCATTATTTTCCCGACTAATTATCACAGTTACACGCAAGAAGTGGCATTTGAAAGCCCTCAATGAGACGGACCTTAAACACACTCAAACTTCTGACAAATTTTGAAATCGATGTAACGTGTCAGGACAAAGTCAGGTCATATGTCGAAAACGAGTTTATTACACTTTGGCCCATGTATACTGTAGAAGGGGCAGCTCCCAGCCACGTCTGCGCCACAACACTCTACGTGTTATGTGACTATACCATATTATGACTATACAATACCATGCCATAATTACAGCCTTTATAATAAGTACGGGTAAAGGTCAGGGTCGTGAAATTTCAAAAGAAATACTTTATAATATACAAAGAGCTTCTAAATCGGTGCTTGCTACACAAAATGAATACGAAGCTGCAATGGTCATTCTGTAGTTTGCAACGTAGTATTAAAAAAGACATCGTCTTCAGCTTAAGAATACCACTTTAACACAAATGACTGCGGCTGTGGCCGCGGCTGCAGCAAAATGATGTACTGCTAGTTAAATAACCAATAATGTGTAAAGTGAAAACATTTAAAATTAAATATCAGAAAATTCATGCACATGATGGGTCAGGGTGTACTTTCCTACCTAATGCTAGAAAAAATCATTGTTCACTATTCATCGTATTTAAGGCAGGACATATCGTAAATAATCGCAAAACAGGTAGATTCATGCTCTTACTGTGCGGGGGGGGGGGTTGCGGTTGGGTTGGGTGGGGTTTCCTGCGGTGGGCGTCGCGCGCGGATGCCCTGGCCGCCGCTGGATGTTGCACGCCGCCGGTTGCCGCGTCACTCACGCCCTCCCACGAGAGCAAATTATAATGAGGAGCCCACTGGTCAGCATACGAGTCAGATTATGTCAGCGCAAGACTCGGCACGTTGTGGCTCCGGTACACCCGACATCAACACACACTCATGTGAGCCACAGAGCTAGGATGAAGCGGGTGACCGGGGCATTGGCGGGATGGCGGATCCGGTCAGGCACCATGAACGGCTGTCTCCCCGCCCATGGCTGTGCGCCCTTAACCACGGTATCCACCTCCACCCTTAAGCTAGCGAAAATATTTAAATGGGGCAAAAATGGGATTGCGTGCATACTAATACGCCCAACCGGCAAGGGTCCCCCGCACTGGCGAATTATATTGACAAGAGCCCACTGGGTAACGACCCTGGGACCCCCCCCCCCCCCCCCGGCCGTAACTAATCCACGCAGACTCCACGCACTCGGCGCCCATCACACTCATTCCAAGCATTCGCATACGCTGGCGCCCACATCATCTCGTTCATCCTTGGCACGCACACAGGTGGGACTCCCCCCCCCCTTATTTCCCGCACCTTGACATTACAATTGGCTCGTCTGCATGGGTCCTCGTTAAGTTTTAATTCACTTATCACATTTCGGTCTTGCCAAAAATGTACGTTTAAGCCCCGTTCAAAGCATATCACGATGATTTGCCAGCTTGACACCGACGCAGCTGCTGGGCCGACCACGAGTGTCCAGGCTGAACGGCGACTCGCTCCCTCGCCTGACCTCCAGGGTGATGGCTCCCTATTTGGACGACGCTTCCCACGTTCCGTCCACGATGGGCGGCCCCTCATTTAGTTAACCCTCTCGACGAGGGGCGTTTACATGGGCGAAACCGGCTTTACGTCCGATTAACGGTCGATAGTTCGATCCCGCTTAGTTCGAATCAAGGAACGGATTATGGGCGGAAACTGCGCTTTTGAGGCGAACTGAACAAAACAAGAAGAAAAAAGCCGGTACTCTGCGTATGGATGGCGAATGTCACGAACCATGGTGGGCACGAGACAGCTTTGAGGGTGAGGATGAAGGTGGACTCCGTTGGAAAAATGATCTGTGCGGGACTCATAGGCTTTATGGCTACAGCACAAGCCATAGCACTTGAAACACAAGAGTTGCGCAATCAGCACTGCCAAATCTGTCACATAAGCAGTTATATGCAAATTTTTACTAGCGGGAAACTTTGGCTAGCAGGAAATCAGTATTTTCTTGTATTGGCCAATGAACTCACAAACTAACCACACTCATATCAGTATGCCACCCAGCATCATGTCATCTACTTTGCGCAGCCCAAGAAACACATTACCTACTCCCACACTAATGCATTTATGAGCAGCCTGCAACAGTGAGCTAAGCTACGGAAATGACTCACGAATGCTACATAGTTAGTGGCAAAAATTTGCAACTATGTTGTCTTTCCCCATCCAATGCATCATCAGTACCTGAGGGCAGCATTGCAATTTAGACTTGGCATGGACTGGCAAGTCAGAATGTGGCTATTTGCTTTCTTGACATACTACAGTTGAAATACTGCTTTGATATCCTTGCAGTCAACAGCATTGGCTGATATGGACTGATGGCTAGGTGGCACAAACAGCTGTGTTCGCACAGTCCAAAGATCATAACATGTGGACCAGCCCCAGAGCTGTGTCATGACAAAAGCAATCCGGGCTCAAAATTCATAACAAATGATTAATTATAACAACAGCTCAATTATCCACCTCATAGTTTGCAAAGATACATGTCACAAAAAAGCACCAAGGTAACATATTTACTCACCAGTACAAAAACAGGTAATGATGTGCACCACAGATGTTCTCTGCACATCATGTGGCATTAGGTTAGGTTTGCTTAATTTATGCACTGTTTTCTTCCACATGAAATGCACAAACCTGGATTTGACAGGGTACTGATGACAGCTATTTTCATCCAGTGCTCACATTTGCTTTCTTGACATTTTGGAACCATCACTGGGCAATTTTGGTCCCAGCATTAAAAATAGTTCACATTCTGCACTGACTGCAATGATCTATTGCCTATATTTGCTGATCCTTTGCATCATGCAGGAATTATTGAGATACCTATCTCGCACACGTTAAACCGACAAGCAACAAACAGCCTAACTGCATCAAAAACAAATATTCCAGGCCCCGCTTCCTTGCCAGTTGGTCTACCAGTGTGACGTAACTTCATATTTCCTTGACTAGCCAGTCACCAATATCCAGCACATCCCTCCTGCCAATAGGTGGTCAACCAAATGTTCAAGTCACAGGAGGAATGTCTGCAAAATCAATCTTGGGCATTTATGTATTCACTGAATGAAAGAAACTATTGGTACTCCCTGCAAGAATTGTTGAACAGTTGAATTACCTACCTCATGGCCTGCAGACACCCATCACAAAAAAGCACCAAGGTGACATATTTAATCACCAGTACAAAAACAGGTGATGATATGCAACACAGACGTGTTCTCCATGCAGCATGTGCCATCGTGCTAGGTGTTAGTTTATGCACTGTTTTCCTGCACATGGAACACAAACTTGGATTTAGCAGAGTAATGATGACAGCTATTTTCATCCAGTGTTCACATTTGCTTTATTGCTGTTTTGACCCCGTCATTGGGCAATTTCGGTCCTGCCAATAAGAAAGTTCACATTCCGAGCTGACTGCAATGATCTATATTTGTTCATCTGTCATATGCAGCAATTTTTAAGCGGTGTTCTTTACCTTCCGGCCGACAATGCTTGCGGAGGGAAGAGCGTCGGCTTAGGTCTGTAATGAGGGCCGGCTAATCAGCTGACGAAACGTCGCTGCCAGGCTGGGTAAATCATCTCAATGACAAGTTTGTTGCTAGTCATGACGTCACTGGTAGAAATGTAAAAAACCAACTTCTTTTACTTCTCACAATATCACAAGCATTCACAAGCCACTTTTGATGGCAACATTGAAAACAAAGCAGGTATTCGTAATAACACGTGTCCTTCATCCCACTGATGACGTCACTGGTACGAATGAATCTGTCTTCAGTTGAAAACTATCAGTGGAACACGTTTTTCGGGCTGTATTTTCCCGCTGCTCACGACGTTCCGGGAGATTGTTATGGTGCACGTGCATCTACCTGAATGCATCTACGTGAATGTACTCGTGAATACCATCGTGAATACTATCTACGTGAATCTACGTGAATACCATCTACGTGAATGTACTCGTGGTTTACATTCTTGTGCCATTTAAAAAATAAATGAAGAAAAATAGGCTGCGTTTTACCTTCTGCTCATGACGTCTCGTGACACGAGTTATGGTCTTCGTTTCGTATCGCTGTGGAACCTGACAATGGCAGAAACCACCTTTCCCCGTAGGCTTCCTCAAGAAACTACTGCAAGAAGCTCACAAGCAATCCATGAACAACCGCATTCAGGCACGTCCACACTGAGCTGCCAATGGGGCCGGAAAAAGACATGAACTGGCTCAACGTTTTCGGTTACCGGCATTATTGGTCCTTAGCAAACTTTCCAAAATAGTGTCCATCGGTGCAACCAGTGGTGGACATCATTTTGACACGGTTTAGACGGCAATGGTTTCTCCTAGACTTGAAACGCGGGTTCCGTGAGTGTTATGGCACCCTCACCATTAGACACTGTCTGAGAATGTATGTAGAGCATTAACGTTATGACAATGGATGGAAGAATCGACTACAATAAGACTATGAGCTCCCTTACTGTCTGAGACGTTCCTCCGTCTATGTTTCGGGTGCCAACGCCAGATTTTGTATTACATTTGCAGCCCAACTCTTTAATTTACCTTCCGGCCGTCTGCTATGAACTCTCCAATTGCAATGCGTGGCGTTGCTTTGCTGCGTTTGGAAACGACTGCAAAGTGTTTGAAATTATTCCTGAACAAAATGCCTTTTAGGTGAGTCCACTTCGAGTCAACAGTATGGCCGTTGATGCGCTAATCGTAGTTTTTACCTTTCGGCCGTCAGCGTTATACACCCATTTCAAACGTGCCAATTTACTTTCAATCGATGCAACTATCAGCAACACCATTTTAAGAAAGTGTTTGATATGGACAGACCATGCTGTCGGCCGATACGTTAAGAGCTGTGTCTTAAGCCTATCACCGGCCCTATTGGTAACTCTTGTTGCATCGTGTGCTGGTTGGGATAAGTACCGCTTTTCCACGTGTCATGTGCGACCGTTGGACTTGATTCTTCAGGTAAGCGTACCGTTCATGGCATACACATTTAGCCGCATGCACACCGTGTTTCTCGCTCGCAGGCGTGTGGGTATTGTTCAGGCCTGAACGCAAGCCCTGGCTATGTGCCCAGTAGGCCGTGGTGCTGCCCGTGAAAAGCTAACCGAGGCTAGAATATTTGAGATGCCCTTTCTAAACAGCTTTAGAATGATGTCAGCTAGTCGTTGCACCGATGGTAGCTATATTGACACGTTTGAAACGGACAAATGATACTGGCGGCCGAAACGTAAAGAGTTCGCTTTACGCCTGGCATCGGCCCTATTGGTAGCTTCGAATGGGTACACCCGAATGACATTTTGTTCAGGAAGGATGGATCCACTGTCTCCATGATGATAACGAAATTGTATGCATAGTTTTAAAATGATGTTGCTAGTGATATCATCGATTTTAACTATGCTGGCACGTTTGAAATGGCCAGACAATGGTAGCGGCCGAAGCGTAAAGAGTCCGCTTATGTCTATCAACGGTCACTATTGGTAACATCGGGTGGACAGATTTCAATGCAAGTTTACTCACGAATCATTTGGATCTTCAGTACTTTCTAAATGTAGCAAAGTTGGGTCATAGAGTCAAATTGGACATTTCGTGGCAGGCGGTCGTAATGGAAATGAGTATTGGTTCAAAATAATGATTTGGCGACGGGCGCTACCAGTCGGAAGTGGACTTCCTTATTCACTTTCCTGTACTGACGTGGCATTTTCTCTGTTTTGTAATGTGTGACCAACGCGTTTTATGGTATATACACATAACCGCATACAAGCCTTGTATCAGGCTTGCAGGCGGTTAGGTATTACGTCGGCCTTAACGCACACTGTGGCTTTGTGCCCAATAGGTCATGTTGGGCCCCGAGGAATAATCCATCGCGGCTACAATGCTTTCAGGGTCCTGACCATGATACATGAATATTCAGATGAACACACGTTCTATGGTACACTGTATAGCGAAAACAAGCGAGTTTCGGCTGGCAGGCCGTTAGGTGTTTCGTCGGACGACTGGGCACATGGTACGCTGCTCCTATTTGCTCAGTTAGCAGCAGCGCTGGTCCCCGGAAATAACCCGCCATCAAGAATATATGAATTGCCATTCAGACAATTTTGGAATAGTGTCGGCAAGTGATTTCATTAATGGAAACTAAACTGACACGCTTGAAATCGGCAGACAATGCTGACGGCCGAATCGTAGAGTCTGCTCATACCTGTCACCGGCCACATTGTTAACTCTGCTTCTCTTTTGCGCTCGTTGGGATGTGTGCTTCGTTTCAACGTGTCATATGTGACCGTTGGACTTGATTTTTCAGGTAAACATACCTTTCATGGTAAATACAGTTAGCCGCAGACACACCGTATTTCACGCTCGAAGGCTCGTGTGGGTATTGCGTAGACCTTAACGCAGGCTCTGGTTATTTGACCTGGAGGCCGTGGTACGCTCGTGAAAAGCTTCCCGGGGTAGCATATTTTCAGATGCCATTTTTAACAGACCTTTTCAGCTTATAAATAATGTCCACGAGTCGTTGCACACGATCGAAACTATACTGAACGTTTGAATGGTAGATTGTGCTGGCGGCCGAAACGTAGAGTCCGTTCATGGCTATCGCCGGCCCTATTGGTAACTCGGAGTGGAATTAGCTCAATGACGTTGTGTCCCAGGAATCATCTGGAGCACCTTGCAGTAGTTATTAAATGCGGAACAGCTAGCCATGCAGTGAAATTCGAGATTTCACATCAGACGGCCGGAAGTAAATGGAATGCTTGGCGGAAGGTAATATGTGGACTGGCGCTGCGTGCCACGAACTAGGCAGAGGAACGGCTCAAAAAAGGTGTCTTCACCCATACTCATTTTGCACATAATTTTTAATTGGTTGCCTTGGGTGTAATGTCAAAA